>NC_143384.1:86036027-86641305 GCF_980474605.1 Leiobunum rupestre
CAACATACAACAGATGGCCGCCGCTGGACACGAAATTGGACTCAACGGAATCTAGTAAGTTTTAAAATAAATCGTGTACAACTCATTGGTGTTTTGAAATAAAATTATTAGTAATATTTTGCTGGCCAATATTATTAATTGTCGGTTCCTTTCTAGCTCCCGTGAACCAGAATCATGGTGGGAAACGGCTACCAAGGACGAGTTGAAGGAACAGTTCGAAGGACTAAGAACCATGCTGGTCAAATACGCCAACCTGACCAAGGAGAGCATCGTCGGAATGAGGTCGCCCTTCCTGAGGAACGGAGGCAACGAAATGGCCGGCATGATCAAGGAGATGGGTCTGAAGTACGACTCTTCCCTGCCCGCCTCCCGCACTGTCGGCGTCTGGCCTTACACCTTCGACTACAGAATTCCTCACCGTTGCATCGGCGGAAGCAAGTGCCCGACCCGCTCCTTCGAAGGCGTCTGGGAATACCCTCTCAACATGCTCTTCTCCGAAGACGGTCTCGGAGGCAGCTGCGCCTTGGCCGACCAGTGCGTCTTCCAGCCGGACGAGGACATCATCTTCGACTTCTTGATGGAGAACTTCAACCGTCATTACAAAACCAATCGCGCTCCTCTGGGTCTCTACTTCCACTCCAATTGGTTCCAGACCGAGGCTAAGGTGGAAGCGCTCAAGAGGTTCGTACAAAAGATCCAAGACACCCACAAGGACGTCTGGTTCGTTAGCGTTAAACGCGCTCTGGAGTGGACCCAGTACCCGAGTGCCAACGCCGCCAGTCATCCCGCTTTCGCCTGCGTCGAGAGGCCACCCACTTCGTGCAACAACCCGAGGACCTGCATTCTGACCTTCATGCAAGATGGCGTCGAGGAGACCAGGTACATGCAGACCTGCTCGGTATGTCCCCGCACGTACCCTTGGCTGGGTAACCCCGAAGGCTTGCCCTTGCCTGGAGAGGTCATCGACGAGGAAAGTGCTCCCCGCGAACTCGGCCAAAACGGGAAAGACACTCTCACGGAGGAAGACGAAGAATACCAGCAATTCTTATCCAATTATTAATCGGAACTAGTTATTAATTTTTTACGTTTGTAAATTCATAATTTGTACATATTTTAACATGAATAAAAACGTATTTTACCCAGGATGAATTCACTATTTTAATGTTGTGCTAGGTTTTCGAAAGCGCTGGGAGGAAAGAACTTGCTAATTTTCCTTAGTTGTTTACCTGCACTTTCAATGTCCTCCTATAAATTCATTGATGCTCCTATTATCAAATTTTTGTGTAATTGTACACAAAATTGTGCTGTTATTCTTAATAAAGGACTTCTAAATTCTGCCACGATTTTGTAAATTTTAAGGATTTTGGTTTATGGCGTCTTCGAAGCAAAATGATGTACTAACGGCGATGAGAAAAGTTACTAAGTTTGTTTTTTAATGACTGATGACGAAAAATTAACAATCCTAGTAAGTTGAAGTTAAAGGCTTATTTCTTCCATTTCTCCCCGCTATTTTAAAATAAAATCTCGGATCACTGAGGCCGTAATGAAATTTCGAAAACCATCGATAGCGCTTGTTAAAAGTGAGTTACTGAACGTACCCCAGGTTTTCATATTTCGGGGTCGATATCACGTGCCCTTCTCAATCGCGAATTTTTCGGTTTTCTTAGCTCACCGCCAACGAACTCAGGATATAGGCTTAGATTATGGAGAAAAGAACAGAGTTAGTTTCCGAGAGGTTGACGTTGATATTTTCGATTTAATAATGCTAGCCTCACACTAATTGGTCCTATATTTCGTCTCTTTTAACAATTTCGCAATCATTATACCCCAACAGAATATTTATCTTTTTTTAATACATTTCTTTTACCATAAGTTAATGATACCTTATCATTAACTTATGCTTTTACGTAAAGGATCCGATTTGTCGGTAAGCTCGGAATCTTCACTTTCCTCGGCCATTTTCGCGACTAAAGAATGCGTGGATTTTGCATATAAACCGCGAGAGGCGCATTTATACAAAATAAATTCGGGAAATATGGTTCTGCTTTTTTACAAAGAGAAAGGCGATGACAGATAGCGCATGCGCAGTCGTTCTTTTTATCTATAAGATAATTTAGCCCCTACTAAAAGGGAAGAGTACTCTGGTCTTTACTCAAGGTCCGATGAGAAAAATGCACCATTGTCTTTACTTTCATTAGTTATCAATGGCGTCATCATAGATATGGGGGCTAGCACGTTTTTCCCGCCCGCGAAATTAGCAACCACTGCATTAAACATCTTATTTAAAGGCCTAGGTTCACCCCTTTTTGCCAAAAAAGGGTTCAAACATCCTTTTTACTTTCCCCTCGAAACCCCACCATTGATAGGGACGGGTCAGCTCGCTCTCCCGACCTCTCCATGTGGAAGGATTAAGTCCGGCATTGTTAGCGCTGTCAAAATTGTCAGCAGTTACAATGAACTTGAGAACCGCGAAGTCTGAATTACGGGGTGACCGTCGCTATCAATACGGGGATAGCGAAGGGAAAAGCAAAAAGATTTTTGAACCCTTTTTCGACACTGGGGGAGGAAATTAAGAATTAGGATTTGGGATATATACTTTAGGTTAAAATTCTCCAAGTAGAGTTTAAGCTATTATATTATAAAACTCTGTATTGTATACTTTACAATGGTTCTCTGGCGATGTTATCATTTGACTATTTTAAATATTAGCTTCCCTTGCCGTTAATAGATGGCAACCCGGTCTCCAGTAAAGTCATTAAATTATATTTAAATTCAAATTTCCAAACTTCTTTTAATAGACCCACGATGAAAGTGGGGGGGGGGGGGGCGAAAGTTAACATTTTTACCTGGCAACTCAGCATTTGGACGGAACATCCGTTTCCTTACTTCCGCCTGTATATTTCAATGGCCGTCACGTGGTTTAAAACGTCACAAATAGGATGTTCCGTCCAGGGTCTCACTTAAGCCTCGTCTGCAGCCCCTCTTTTGTTATGGGTCTATAGACCAGAGGGTTGGCTGGGAGCACGGGGGGCGCGTTCAGGAACGAAGTTTTGGAGATTTTCCGAAACGGCTCGGAGATAAAGGAAGTGACGTCATACGTGGGTGACTCACATTTTTGGGGTAGCTTATTTTTATATAGGAGAGTATGTCAAAAGACAAAATAATCAGGTAGCGGCTCAAGCACATTATTATTAGGAAAAAAAGTTTTAAAATTATTATAAATTAAAATTACGTATCTATTTTTAACCTTATATATAATATCAGGAGTAAATGAACCGAAGTTATCGAAATAGCGCTCAGAATCGGAGGGCGTTTTCCTTATGAAAATCAAGTCAAATAAAAGTTCATTTCCACGGTTTCCACCCCCGTCTTGCGACGCGATAAATTGCATTTGGGAATTGTGGGTATAGCTATTTCTGTGTATAAAAAATAATCTCATTAAAAATAAAAACGTTTTTTTTTCGGCCTAGGAGCTTACAAAATTTTAAATTCGAGGTAAAAATGTAACTTCATAAGGAAAACGCCGCCAACATGGGGAGTATCTGAAGTAAATGACGGTTCATTTACTTCAGATGAAATTAATTAATGTATTACAGTTATTCTTCGCATTTATATTAATAATGATTTAATATATATCTGTAATAGCATATTATGTAACATATGCACTAATAAGTATGCCTCTGTATAGCAGTTATAGTTTTCTAATTAGGTTTACTGTATGGTTACAAATGAGGCTTGAGTTCAATATATTTTAGTTTATTATCTTTTTAATCAGAGTACACTTTAATATAAAAACATTAACGAAAAACATTTACTATAGGATTAAAAATAGATTAATTTCCAATTACTATCATTTAAAAAATTAAAGTTCTTAAAGGGGAACGGTCAAGCTTTAACCAGTTAGATAGCCCTATAGCCCATTAAAAACTAAAATTTATGGCGAAAACCGCGTAAAAAATATTGAGTGGTTAATTTTAATAAAGAAATTTCTGGAAATCGAAAAGCGCGCGTCCGCCGCGCCACCTGGTGAGAAGTCGGTGAGACAGAAAAACAACGTAAAAGCGCGCGCTGCTGAAGACGCGAAAAATATGTTTTGCACGCATGGCGCGTTCCAGTTATAAGAGACCTAAGCCTAAATTGCGCGATTTTAAAAGTTAGGATAGTTGGCAAATCGCTCATACGGGCTTAGGGGCGCAGGCGGCAGACTAATTAATGTATTATAGTTATTCTTCGCATTTATATTAATAATGATTTAATATATATCTGTAATAGCATATTATGTAACATATTCACTAATAAGTATGCCTCTGTATAACAGTTATAGTTTTCTAATTAGGTTTATTGTATGGTTACAAATGAGGCTTGAGTTCAATATATTTTAGTTTATTATCTTTTTAATCAGAGTACACTTTAATATAAAAACATTAACGAAAACCATTTACTATAGGATTAAAAATAGATTAATTTCCAATTACTATCATTTAAACAATTAAAGTTCTTAAAGGGGAACGGTCAAGCTTTAACCAGTTAGATAGCCCTATAGCCCATTAAAAACTAAAATTTATGGCGAAAACCGCGTAAAAAATATTGAGTGGTTAATTTTAATAAAGAAATTTCGGGAAATCGAAAAGCGCGCGTCCGCCGCGCCACCTGGTGAGAAGTCGGTGAGACAGAAAAACAACGTAAAAGCGCGCGCTGCTGAAGACGCGAAAAATATGTTTTGCACGCACGGCGCGTTCCAGTTATAAGAGACCTTAGCCTAAATTGCGTGTTTTTAAAATTTAGGGGCGCAGGCGTAACTTTTTTTTTAGGAACCTGGGGCGGCAGCCCCTAAGATAGCGGCGAAAATTCAAACCCAAACACCTGGCGTTATTTTTCGTTTCCACTTTTTGGGCCAAAAGCTATTTTTTCAAGACAAAAAAAGGTGTTGGTATATTGAACGTCAAGAATGTTAATCTTTTGATACGGAAATAAGGCCATATTTGGAAAAGCTTGGCCGTTCCCCTTTAATAAAAATATACGTGATAAAATAACTTGTGAAAAAGTTGAGAACATTTGATTGAGTTATCACAAGTATTAAAAATACTTGACTTTAAGGTACATTTTTTCCGTAAGTATACATCCGCCCTTTTACTAAGGTAACGCAAAGTGAAAGCATCGGCGAGATTATTCCAGTGACCCTTCTTTTTCCCCTTAAGGTGATTTATTTGGCTTGTCGAAAAAATTGTGTAAAACCACGGACTTTACTATAAGGGGACGGTTATCAATCTATTTCTGGAGTCAGACCACATTCCGTTTCTGGCTAACTCAGCGGGGTGGAAAAAAGTTTGCAGTACCTCAAGATAGTTTATTCAAGGTCGTTCCGTCATATGGAAAATACCGAATTTCACTACTAGAATTTGACCTAGGCTTAATTGAATTGTCCAGCATAAAGAATACATATACTGTTTTGTAACCATTTTTGATCTACTAATTAATTCTAAAAGCGAGTAAAATAACACTTGATTTACCTCGTCTAAATTAACAAAACATAAATTTTTAAAATAACTAACAAAATTAATATATTCGTTTTCTCCATAGCGTGAACTAACTGGTCACCATTTAATTTTTTATCAAACTGACCTTGAAGATCTAAAAAAGTGTTTTTCCCCTTTTTTGTGACCCTCCCGACAAACAGACAATCATAGTACCGGGCGAAAAGCATTGGGGAAGCTACAGCCCAAAACCATACCCTTATAGTAAAGTCCGTGGTAAAACCAAGGACAGTAGATACAGGGACGAGAAAGTGTATTGACGGCCTCTGTTGGAATATATCACCTAAAACGACCTAAACGCAAGGAGAGTTAGTTGTAAACAAAAAAAAATGGCGGTCACCTAATTTTAGCGGTTCTTGACGAGGCTTAAGTGTTCAAAACAAATGGGCTTTTTTTATTTACGCTCGTAGTTTTATTTTTAATTTAACATCAAAATGGTAAAAACTAACTACAATAATACTGTCCATGCTGAACCACATCTTAACAATGGCCGTGGTTTGTTTACATCTAACTCCCCGTGAATATGAAGACGTTTTAAATCTAATTTTTTCCCCTGCTTTCTCGTCCCTGTATCTAATGTCCTTGGTAAAACAGACTGGCTTTCGTAATACAGCTTCTCAAATTTTGTTTTTCCTTGACCAATTTGTTTCACATCTTTTTAATTTCGTTTAGCACGTTGTGTGAAAAACAAAATTTATAAGAGGCTGCGATTCCACCGCCGCCGTAGCGAAGTAGAAAATATTTCTGCTGCCATCTATGTTTTAGACAAATTCAATATTTTTTTTAATGTTTCAACTAAACGGATGATTCAAAGGACTTGGTAATTATTTTTAAAACACATTTAACCGTTCATAAAGTTCAAGTTAGAACTGGCACCACCAGATGGTGATGGTGGCGGCATTATATAATTGGAATCAACCCGGTCTTATCTGACCATCAGTGCTTCCATGGAGCAGGGGCGTACCGAAGAGAGTACGTTTGCGGGGGAGGTAAGTGAAATTTGCCAAGTAAATAACAAAGTTTGGATTGTTAAGGTAGATTTCAATTTCAGTGTTTTATTAAAATTATAATCGGTTGCGCCATCCGCTGTTAGTGGCGGGAACTATTTACTATACAAATGAATTAATAGTACTAATTTACTTTGAAATTTATAGATGGCGCCATGATAGAGTTGACGGCTGAGTGCGCCGACTCGAAATTTCATAATTTGTTTCTCGAAACAACGACTACCGAACGCGCCTATGTCATTCTAGCGGTACTATTCCCAATTCAATGGCGAAAACCGCTCGGCGTCTAGTTATAGTGAGTGAAGCATTTGCATACTCTCTTTATATATAAAGCGAGATACCGTGTGTCAGAATTTATAGCCCGGTGTACCTAGTAACATAAAGTTATGTATTTGTACCCCGCCGTTCCGCTGGGCACTACGGCGGCACACAAGACAAAGAGTCATGCCGGACAAAAATGCACTTTGCGAAACAAACGTTCGGCCAGTGAGACAGCCATAAAGACAGGCTCACATATGGCAAACAAACGCCCTCATCATGGCCCAACAAAAGGCGACACCATGGGCTGCCCAAATTCCCACCCTCGCACAGCTGAGGACTAGAGTGACTTCCTCTTTCACCGCCAAACAACCCTCCCCAGTAGGATATTGAATGCCAAGTATGGAACACCCCCGAGGTTCCAGTGACCCAGCGCCCCGAGCACGTGACACCCCAAGGACTCCAGTGACCCAGCAAACCAGGTGTGGACCGCCCCCAAGTGCCCCGCGACACCGAACGCCGGGTGTGGAGCCCCTCAAGAGCTCCAGTGACCCCATCAAACCACTGGATAGGAACAGTGTACCTGTGCAAATCAGCCGCAGGTTATTAGCCATACGTTGCCCGGCTCTCGCCACGAGGAGGCTTTGCAGTCAGGATTTAAGAGAGCCTGTACCTAGTAACAGAGACCATACCACCTAGCCCGGACAGGTGACAAATCCAGCATGGGTAGCAGTACCCTACTACTGATGGTCGCACCTTTGACGCAAGCCACTCAACCCAGCAGAAGGAGCAGCAATGGGTGGACCAATCCCCACTTCACACACAGCAGTGGGAGTAAGAGTGGATGCTGTAGCAACTCCAGCCGACACCCTACCTACGTACTACGTAGGTAAAGAATCAAACCCTTTGGAGAGAGCTCCTAAAGGGGCACGACGAGCACACAGCAGTCCTAGTAACCCGGCACAGCTGGCACCGGAGATCCCAGTGTGACTCCAAAAGGCCGGGAAACAGGACCGCCGTGCCCGCATATGGAGGCCCGCCGCCCCACAGCAGGCTACCCAATCCTCAGAGGCGGCCAGTTTGCACGGACCCTATCCGTTAGCCTGAGCCGAAGCTCAGTATCCAGCCCAAACCTGACCGAAGTCGGAGGTGGAGATAGGACCATTTGATCAGAGCTAACATCTCCCAGTGCGCCACCGCACTTATGGGTTACAAGAGCCGGACACCCGGACCCCGACTCCCCGGTTAAGCCACCAGTTATTGCACACTCCAACCCATTTAGGGCCAAAGCGAGATACACGAAGAAATAAAAAGAGATTGAACGATGCTACAGCAATTTAAAAATCCCATCAAACCCGCTTACTATTTTCTCGTCGTGTATCCCGCTGTAGTAAACAATAGATAAATTTAATCCTGAAGAATACTAGTTGTTGCTTAACTGAACTGCTTTGAATAACTGGAATTATTCATACCCAAATATAACATAAACAATTAAAACACTTATTACTGAAATATTAACGTAAGAACAACCGACACTGTATCACACGTTATCTTTACCCAACGCAACTTTAGGGATATTGGCTTGTAAAATTTTCACTTTCCTAAAGAATATCACTATAATATTCACGACTTACCTAATTTACCTTAAGTAAAAAAAACAGTAACATCTCTTTTAGAAATTAAAACTAGGTATTTCTATAAATTTTATACAAATTGCCAATTTAACGTAGAAAATTAACACTGAAATAATAACGAACAACCGATATTATCTATCACGCGTCTATCTGCCTTTGAATTTTATACGGTGCTGTAGGAAAGATGACTATTTAAAAAGGTTTTACTACAAGGCTGAATTAAAGTACCGACACACTAGCTGCCTAGCATAGAAATCAGGTCTTGTGGTTATACATAAGGAGAAGCAACTACATAGAAATATCAAACATAGTTAATGAAGTAAATTGCTGGGAAATTCTAAATGATTTGTTGCAACATCGTTTACAATCGAATTAGTAGTTTTTTAATTAACTAACATGTTTCATAATTTTCATTTTCGATTTGCCAACTCTACAAAGCTTTGGGTACGTTCCTGCCATGGAGCTTCTATACATGGTATAGAAGCTCCATGATTCCCCGAAAGACGAGCAAAAATATTTATCTCCCCCCCCCACTAGGATCCCTCCCGCGGCTTGGGCCAAAAGTGTGGGAGAAAACACGGTGTTCGTGGGCTTTATTTGTGGCAGCGTCGGTGAACGGGTAATATCTTTAATAACCCTGTACATAAATCACTAAGAATATTTTAATCAACCCGTACAGAAATCACGAAGAATATTTCACACTTATATATTACTTATGGCCATATTTTGTTAGAAAAATTTTTCAATTATTTAGTGTCACACTTATTTATAACTCTCCTGGTAATACGTTATTGTTCGCCATATTTTGTTAGAATCTTTAAAAAAATTTGGTGTGAAGAATATTTCACACTTATATATTACTTATGGCCGTCTTGTTTTTTGGCATAACATTGCTCAACTTCCTATTTCGCAAATCAGATCGAGTCAAAGCTAGTTAACCATAAAATGAGACGGGGAACACTTTTATAATTGGAACCAACTTCGCAACTCTTACGGTTCTCAAGTTAATTTTCGAACGACCTTGAAGACATGGTTCAAGGTCATTGAAATTTTCATAGTTGGTTGACCCCCTGAGCGCTCTATAACAACCTAAAATCGTAGCTAAAACACATATTGAGATATTCGCCCTGGTCCATTTTTTAGTTAACACCCTGTATAAGTATTTTCATTGATATTTGAAATATTAAATTCTGGTCTGGCTTCCTGAAGCCAAGCTAACCATCTTTTACAAGTATTAGGATTTGAAATGGGCTTTGCAAATGGAATAAACTTTACCCCAGCCATATGATCTTTGTAATAAAAGCGATAATCATTTCCACAACGTGGATAGGCACACCGTTTTACGCCCATTTTGATAAATATTTTAATACCTAACTTTAAATACTAATAATAATTAGTTACTCATCCATAATTTCTAATAATTGTTAAGCAAAGACTCCTGAAAACGGAATACTCCTTAAACCTAACCGCTGTTTTATTTCGAACGCAGAGAGCAGACGCTCGAAGAGTAGAACCCGTAACAAACGGAAGCCAAATTAGAAGAACTTCCTTTGAAAAACAAGTCGTCACGTAGGGTTACCCACCTCCCTCTTTACGCGTATTGGCAGCCGTGGCGAAATGTACGCGGGAAGGTAGAGTGATATATCCAGGTAGAGACTATTATTAATCCAAGATTAAAGCAATGAACTACGAACGCACGTTAGCCTTTGCTAGTGGTATCAGGGAAGGTATATAGCCTTTTGAACGATAATACGAAAAAAATAAAGAAACTTATATCAGTAAAAATAGTTGTCGACGTACATAATAGCGTATTATGAAAAATAAATTTTAAATAATGTAAAAAATTATGAAATTATGATAGAAGTAAACATTTTTTAATTGTCGTCGTACATTGCTCGACGCTTTTTTCCCGCAATAGCGTTCCCAAAGTAGCCCAACTTTGGCGGGAAACCGCCCATCTTGCAACACTTCCGGCGGCGTTCCAATCCCTCTTTCATTATTTCTTGAACTGGCCTCCAATATAGGATAGTAGTCTTCCTAAATGGAAGGTCAATTGGCCTTTTTATAAAGTAAAATTGGCGTTCTTGTTTTGATGTTGCTGCGATGACGTTTTACTACGAAAAGCCATGTACATAAGGAAAAATTCGACGAGGCGCCCTGTTTTGAAGTATAAACTGAACTGATCTTCTACGTATTTCCTGACGAATGAGCTACATAAAAACAAGTTCAGCAAACATAACTTATTTTATAGAAAGGCCTATTCAAAGATATTTCGTTCTCTTTGTAATAGCCTCCGAAGACGCGTACTCTCCTATATCGGAGGCCATTAGACGCAATATCTTTGCTGCGGGCCCCTACTAAGCATGCGAGTAGGCAGGCAGTCCCACGGGTCTAGTTAGGGGTGCTTGGGTGAGAGGGCTATCATGTTTTTACCACATCGCCAAAAAAACCATGAAATATAATCCTAGATACGCCCTTGGCGCCTTGCACCTGACCAAATTTCCGTTTCCATTAAAAAAATTGCTTATTACAGAAAATACTACACTTACTATATTTGCATTCATGCAATTACTCCACTAAATACGATTCTAAAATTCCCGTGTTAGAGGACAATGTATTTATCTAAAATAATAAATAAAAATAATAATCAGCTAGGCTAATACTCAAAGCACCACCTTAGGCCCAAGTCATCTAGCGACTTAAACAGGTGGCCGGGTTACAATGCGGAGGAGGGTGGTGACAAATTAGTTTTATTACTACGTTTCAGTTTATAAAATATTTATTTTCCTTTATTCCTCATTTTCTATACAATTTCGTGCACTAACCGAGCTTTCTCTGGAAGCCCTGTCCAAAAATAGGATTAACAAATAGCCAATCAGAGACGCCGAAATATGAGCTTCAGCGCCTCTCGCGGATTATAGGAAAGACCAAAAAAATACTATAAAATAAATAAATATATTATAAAATAATAAAAATAAATATGCTATAAAATAATTAAAATAAATATACTATAAAATAATTAAAATAAATATACTATAAAATAATTAAAATAAATATACTATAAAATAATTAAAATAAATATACTATAAAATAATTAAAATAAATATACTATAAAATAATTAAAATAAATATACTATAAAATAATTAAAATAAATATACTATAAAATAATTAAAATAAATATATTATAAAATAATTAAAATAAATATGCTGTAAAGTAATTAAAATAAATATATTATCAAAATTATCAATCAAAATACAGTTACCATATGCTTTCATCAAAATTTACATTTTTTAACATATGGACCATATAACACCGCGAAAAAGCAAGGAGGTATACCATTTTAATATTTTTTAATTCAAACGAAAATGTTTCCCCGCTAAAAACAAGTACATCATCTATTCCACCCGTGTTTTTAACACGTACGAAGCTAAGCTACCAAATACCAGTATGACTTAGACATAAGGAAAGCGTAGGCTTGAGCATACTGAAACTTAGGGTGAAAGATAACATTAAGTCACGTCTTCCGCTAAAACAATAGCCCTTTTCGCAAACCGAGGGGTCGTAATGGGGGATAAACGGTCACGCATGCGCAAATAGCTGTTGGGGGCCAAGTTACCAGACGATGGTTTGTTATTGTGCGGGAATTTAATGCGGTTTGATAACGCTGCGTGACCATTTAAGTTTAATCGTGTATATTTATGTTATATCAACATAGGTTTTACGCCGGGAGTAGTGGCTCACTCCTGTAATCCCAGGCGTCCGGGAGGCAGAGTTTGTGGAAGGCCGTGTGAGGACGACTACCAATCCCCCAACGGGTGGTCGGGATACTTCCGCCACGGGTGTCCCCACCCCTGTCCCCACGTATCCCCCCGTTGGCGTGGCCGTTACACGTATCTCACCCTGATTAATCAGTTATTGAGTGTGTGCTGGTGTCTAAGGCCTCGGGTCGACACCGATGTTTGTGTATCTCAAAAAAAAAAAAAAACGTAGGTTTTACTTAAATAAATGTAAATATATCGTTATCGTGATATTTTGAACTGTTTTCTAAAAGGAAACTAACAGAGTTCCCAGAAGAAGTGATCATAACTAAGCCTTGGAGATATGCCATCTCGCTGTTGCAAAAGTCACTCTACCTATGGTGATAGAAATATTAAATTTCATCGAGTTCCAGTAAAACGGCGTAAATTGTGGCAAAGACTACTTAATCGTATAGAATGGAAAGCTGCACGGATGATAAAGTTTGCAGCAGGCATTTTGGTAGTGGGTATCCAGGGTGGGAACCATCGAATGTTGACTCGGTACCAACACTTTTTATGAAACCTATTATAAATAAAGTAACCCATAAAAATGCTGTATCTGAAAACAATGTAGAGAACGATTCTTTTGAAATAATTCACCCATCTGATGTCAACCTGAGCAGCAATGTCTTAGAGCTCTCACGAGAAAGTAGATATGAAAATCGGATTAAAAAGAAGGTATGCTTTTATATTTCTAAATTATTGACATTATTATTAATGTAATATTTTATAGATAAAATTGGAAAGAGAGTTATTTGATAGAAATTGGGAAAATTTATCTCTTCAATCATCACTTTCATTTCATGACTATGTAGGACACAACCCGTCTGAACCAGTATTTATTGAAAATAATGAAAAATACTTTCGAAGTAATTTTTAAGTTGTTTCCGTTAAATATCAATAATCTCCCTTCTTTATTTTGGTTAGGCTTTGGCTCACAAACCATGACTGATCCTGTTGTGGAAGAAAATGTTAAACTGAAGCAAGAAATACAGGAGTTGAATAATATCAATCGCTACCGAGTCGAGTTTGTGTTTCAAAATTTTTTCTTTAGCCAAAAAGTGATACTCGCACATTAACTTACTTAAAAAACCATAGAAATACAGAAAATGTAGGCATTCCTGTGTAGAATTTCGAAACATTATCATCATTCTGTATTTTTTCAACAGACTAACTTTTTTGCGATTGATATTATTCAACTCCTGTATTTCTTGCTTCAGTTTAACATTTTCTTCCACAAGAAGTGAGATTATTGATATTTAACGGAAACAACTTAAAAATTACTTCGAAAGGATTTTTCATTATTTTCAATAAATACAGGTTCAGACTGGTTGTCTCCTACTTAGTCATGAAATGAAAATGATGATTGAAGAGATAAATTTTCCCAATTTCTATCAAATAACTCTCTTTCCAATTTTTTCTTTAAAATATTACATTAATAACTAGTTCGAGTCAATAATTTAGAAATATAAAAGCATCCCTTCTTTTTAATTCGATTTTCATATCTACTTTCTCGTGAGAGCTCTAAGACATTGCTGCTCAAGTTGTCATCACATGGGTTAATTATTTCAAAAGAATCGTTCTCTAAATTGTTTTCAGATACAGCATATTTATGGGTAACTTTATTAATAATAGGTTTCATAAAAAGTGTTGGTACTCAGTCAACATCCGATGGTTCCCACCCTGGATACCCACTTAAAATGCCTGTTGCAAACTTTATCATCCCGTGCAGCTTTCCACTCTAAACGATTAATTAGTCTTTGCCACAATTTACGCCGTTTTACTGGAATTCGATGAAATTTAATATTACTATCACCATATGTAGTGACTTTTGCAACCCACTACACAGCGAGATGGCATATCTCCAAGGCTTAGTTATGATCACTTCTTCTGGGAACTCTGTTAGTTTCCTTTTAGAAAACAGTTCAAAATATCACGATAACGATTTATTTACATTTATTTAAGTAAAACCTATGTTGATATAACATAAATATACACGATTTAACTTAAATGGTCACGCAGCGTTATCAAACTGCATTAAATTCCCGCACAATAACAAACCATCGTCTGATAACTTGGCCCCCCAAGCCATACTGCGCAGGCGTGCATAAAATTACGAAAAGGGCTATTGGACGAAACGAGTCCGGAGTCGTCGAGGAATTATCGGCTCGTCCAACTACTAGTTTGTCGATGCTAAGATCGTAATGTTTCCCCCACCAAAAGTTTCAGAACCGAGTGAGAATTTACCCCATCTAGCGGATCGAATAGCTACTAATTATTCGCAGAGTTTCCCCTTATTTTATTAAGTTTTAGTGAACAAGCCAGACGGCATAAGGAAATCAAAGTAATCCTCTTAATCCGATCATTCGGGAAAATTAAATATCTAATTTCAAATACCAATCATTAAATTATTGAATTTAAAATTTTATTTGGATATTTATCATTTAGTGACTTTTTAAAAATGAATAATATAACTGTTTTACATGTAATGCTACTCGATCTTTATCTACTGTGATCAGCAGGTGTTTCATAATGCTAATTTCCCACCTTTTGCTAAACTGTGGTAACAAACAAAGTGAGGATGTTCAAAATAAACGCCGGTTTTCAAGAATGTACTTAAAGGGCAACGCAAGTGGCCATGCTTTGGGGAAATTATCTTATAGATAAAAAGAACGACTGCGCATGCGCTACCTGCCATAACTTTTTCCTCTATGAAAAAAGCGGAACTATATTTTCCAAATTTATTTTGTATAAATGCGCCTCTCGCGTTGCCATTGCGATTGCAAAACCCATGCATTCCGAGGAAAGTGAAGTTTTCGAGGTTACTAACAAATCGGATCCTTTATACAAAATAATGTAATAAAACAAAGATAAATATTCTGTCGGGTATAATGATTTGGAAATTGTTAAGGAATATAGGGCCAAGTGTGTTTGGCTAGCGGCAGAGATATACCGCGTCCAAGGCCTAATGTTTCAAATTCCAAAATAATTTTTTTCAAAACATTGGTAATTCGAAATTATCAACGTCAAACTCTTGGAAACTAACCAAGTTCTTTTCTCCGTAAAAATAAATTAAGCTAAGCCTAAAATCCTCGGTTCATTGGTGTTGACTGTTGAGCTAAAAAAAATCGAAAAATTCGCGAATGAGATCGAATTTGCACCACGTGCCTACACCAAGGAAAATAAGGTTTCCGCGTGGTATAATATCCTCCTTGGAAAACCAACTTACGACTTCTAGAAGAAAGCATATTTCCAAATCAAGCGCCCTCCTCTTGGCCACTTGCGCTGCCCTTTAATTGGAACGCTAAATCGCGTTTTTTGCTAGTAGGTCAATTGTGTCGCTAATCCGTTGGTATTTACTGCTCAAAATCCGAATTAGGTACATTTCTGTCAGTAGTGAATTTACAAGCGCAGGAAAAGTCAACCCCAATGCAACTTAAAGCTGCGGCGGACCGAAAATTAGATAACGCAAAGTATGGCAATATTATTTAATTGAGAACCGAATTCTAAGGTTTATGAAGTCTGTTGGTTAGGTACTATTTCTGTTGTACCTGGATTATAAACAGATATCCGTCATCGTTTCAACTGTGAGCTGTTCATTCGACGTTGCTGCATTTTTTACTAATTTGTTTTTCGAAATTACGTTGTAAGTAGTATTTAATTTTAAGTTTAAGTTTTAATCACAATATTATCATAAATTATTGATTTTAGGCGTTTGATTAGTCAAGGCTGAACGCCAAATATTTTAGAACGTAGATCTTCCATATTTCCAATCATCACATCGGCTTTGAGCGTGAAGTGTTTTTAGTGAAATATAAGCGTAATCTCATGTGATCACCCTGCTCATATATTGGTCAACGTGAAAAACTTTTCCAGAGTTAGAGTTCATGTCGGCTGTTCTCCATTTCAACCCCGGTGTGACCCCAGTGTTAAATTTAAACCACACTATTTCAAAACACAATTGTCCATGAAACCGAATAACCCAGATTCTCAGGACCAAAATAGACCCATGATGAAAGTTGGGGGGCCGAAAATTAACTTTTTTACCTGGTAAATCAGCATTTGGACGGAACATCCGTTTCCTTACTTCCGCCTGTATATTTCAATGGCGGTCACGTGGTTTAAAACGTCACAAACAGGATGTTCCGTCCAGAGGTCTCACTTAAGCCTCGTCTGTGGCCCCTCTTTTGTTATGGGTCTATAAGTTATGTGTAGCATCTGGCGTTATTCCGCATTTTACTAGGAGTAAATAGGGGAGAGTGGGCATTATTGTAATTTTGGAGAGACGGCACTTTTCAAGAATTCTCCCGCCTTTTCCCTCTCTCTCTATCTCATTTCTGGAGTTTTTTCGTGGATAAAGGCAACGAGAGAGGGAACTATTGTATGTACAACGCTTCGAGCAAGTGACTCTAGCTGGAGTTTTGGTCGGGGGTTAAGGCTTATTCTCAGTAATATTTTTGCAACGAAAATCGTTTAATTTTGGAATACTGAAAGAAATTATGTTTTATAATCACCAGGTTAACATATTTCTCCGTTAACATTCAAATTTAATAATTATAACGTTTATAAGATTTTTAACGCCTAAGGGGTTTGACCCATTGAGGTGGGAATATTAATCTAGAGATCCAATCAAATCTGCTCCCCGCGGAACAAGTTTTTGAAAATCATATGACTCGTGGTGCCATCCATTATTTTTGAAAAAAAAATATTTTTGCCGGAAAACGCGTCTTATTTGAACGAACCGTTGAGAGATAGACGGCGCCACGGGTAGAATGATAAAGTTTTCTTGTCATTTGGCAGCAGACGGCAGTATTCTTATTTTTAAAAACTTGTTTCGCGAAATACTGAAATCCGACGTTTTGATTGGACCTCTAGATTAATATTCCCAACTCAATGGTTTGACCCAAGGCCTAGCCTAAAACCCAGCCTGAAAATGTATTTCAGAACTACCAGAGGCGTACCCAAAGTTGGTAGAAGTGCGGTAAAACGCCCTATTGAGGCGTACCGACCGGGGCTCAGGGAGTGAGGATAATTAGCGGCACAGCGTTACCAATGTTTCTTCAGTTTATTTGCCCCAGGCAGGAATCCATACCTCTACTTGGAATGCTTATCCTGCCGTATCGCTTATGGTAAGATCACTCTGACGGCTTTGGCCCCGCCTACGAAAGAAAAAATCCCCTCTGCGCGCGCTGCCCTCTCACGTTGTTGTTTGTTAAGTTTACATAGTGACGTCAAAAACACCGTCAGCCACATCGAGACGAAACTCTGACGCTATAAGCATTATCAGAATTAGATTAGAGGAAGTTATAGAGTCCACTGTGGGCGCATTTGACATACCAGAGAGAGAGGGGGGAAGAATAGGTGGGATGACAATGTTGGCCCCCCTATCACGGGAGTAAGACCGAGATCGGTACCTGGTGGAAACTTATAGAAACAAGGGAAAATGGCAGCCGATGTAACCGCTGAAACGTCTTTGCGATCTATTATGGATATTAACAGATGCATCTAGGAATATGAATTTCCAACCTCCCATGATGCATCAACTCAATATAGTTATTATTTAATTAGCAAATCTAAAACGAAAAATAAGTATATAGCATATGTAATTTCAATAAAAAGTTGGCAAATAGTAACCAAAAATGGCAAATAATACTAAGAATTCACCAAGTTTTAAATCGGTTTCTTAAGCCGGAAATTAAAGAGAAAAACGATTCAAAAGCTAACAGATTTACCAATGTTGACATGAAAACGAAGAGTTAATCCACCCTTACAGAATCAGTGGTAGTTGGGACATTAGTTTGTGATATTTGAAAGATGATCAATTTTAATTATCATGTAGAATTAAATTAAGAAGTAAGTAAATTTGTATCGTTACCCAGCGTCCCTCGAGAATCTTATCTCCTTTTGAGGGGGATGGAATTTTCAACGAGAAAGAAACTTACCCCCCCCCCCCACGCTTTTGTAAGGCATTTGCGCTTCCAGAATGTCAGACTCTGTAGTAACTTCTGCTAATAAAATTCTGTGCGCCTTATAAGTAGAGGGATGGATTCCAGAACCATGAGAAACACTCTGTTTAAGGAAGGGTTCAGTGGCTCTCTAGAGAATAAAACGTATTGGGGTGCGTTCCCAAATTTCGTGAATGCTCTAACCTCCTCGTAACAAAAGTGTAACAATTGGAAAGCTCAAAACCTAAATTACGTAACAAATGATCTGACCCATGAATATATTAGCATCATTATGTATTTAATTACTATAAAAATCAAAATTAACTTAATTTTTTACTGTTTTTCTTCTAGAAAACTATCTTACTATTATAAATGTGAAAAACAAGTATGAAATTGAAAGTTAT
This sequence comes from Leiobunum rupestre, assembly GCF_980474605.1. Lineage (NCBI taxonomy): Eukaryota > Metazoa > Arthropoda > Arachnida > Opiliones > Sclerosomatidae > Leiobunum > Leiobunum rupestre. Next base: position 86,054,609 of record NC_143384.1, read on the forward strand.
CTTAAAATAATTGCTACTTTATTTTCCGGTATAGAATTAATATGTGACGTTACTTATTTCATTGACCCCGAAATCCACTTCTGTAACATTTAGTAACGCTTGTGTTAACTCCATTGAATTGGGAATTGTACCTCTAGAATTACATAGGTGCGTTCGGGAGTCGTGGTTTCGCCTAGGAGGATTATATTCCTAGGTTTCGCGAAACAATTTCTGAAATTTCGAGCTGGTGCACTCAGTCGTTAACTCTATCATTATACCGTGGCACCATCTATCACTTTCAAAGTACATTAGTAGTTTTATTTCAATTGTATACGATATAGTTCCCGCCGCTAACAGCGAATGGCGCCACCGACAAAAAATAGAGTTCTCAATTTTAAAAAATTTATCTCGTGGAAGGCAGATTGAAACTAATTCTTTCTAGTTTCTAGCGGAATTATTCCCAATTCAATGATTAACTCTCCTCCGCCAACAGCATGTTTTATGTTGAAAAGAAATCGTAGCTCGTGTTAGCAGACGATGTTTTAGATTTAGTTGCCACTCCCATTTTTCTGAATTTATAACCCACTGTTAAGTTCTATAATTTGCCCGACAAAAGGTAAGAGACCCATCTCGTCGAGACACATAATTATTATAACAAGTGGTTCACTTTAATCTAAAAGAATGACAAAAAATCATACTTTCTTTAACCGGATTTATAACCGGGTGTTTCATCGGAGATTTCAGATTTCCTTACCTGAAAAAGTGCGGTTGGTTGGAATTAGCTTGACCAAGATTAAAGTAAAAATATATTTTTTTACAAAGCTGGGATTCATATGTGTATTCCCATATAGTTACCGCAGTATTTCTACACTATTTACATAGGTGATTACGTCACCAATATGAAAAGATAACCTATCGACTAGTGCGCCATCTAATGAACTATATAACACTGGCCACAGGTCCAGTTTAAAAAAATCCTTATTTCTCAGCCTGCTTTAGACTACAATTCGCGATCGAAACGAGTCTAGGTGGTGTAACCTTGGAGGAGATAAGGGGTTCCTGGGGGGGGGGGGGGATATAATACCAACAGCATAGGACTTTAGTAGCATCTGGACATACATCAGATTTATAGCCCAGTGTACCGGTAAGATTGGAACCACACCACCGGAGGTCCATCATCAAATGCCCTACGCCAGCGTCCACACGCCCGGACAGGTGATCTTCGTACGGGTGTTCGCCGAAACGACGTTGGAGGTGAGAGGGCATCGAAACACTGAAATTGGACCTCGTACCATAAAGAAAACAAAAATAATTGAGTTCATTTTTACCTGAGCATGGGGTCAGTCGCGATTGAGTTTTAGCAGAAGAAAGATGTTAAAACTCTAAAATATTTCGTATTTTTCTTCATTTAAAATGGATAATAAATGTATAATCTGTGACGAGTTATTAAATAGTAGAAAAACTACATTAGTTACGAGCGGATTACCAACCCTCGTTAGTGCAAGTTTAAGAAGGAAAGACGGGCTGCAAGAAAAACTCCAAAATCTGTCCGAGGTTCGGTTACATGACAACTGTACATGCATCAGATTTATAGCCCAGTGTACCGGTAAGATTGAAACCACACCACCGGAGGTCCTTCATCAAATGCCCTACGCCAGCGTCCACACGACCGGACAGGTGAAAAAACCAGCATGGGTAGCAGAACCCTACTACTGATGGTCGCACCCTCGACGCAAACCACTCAACCCAGCAGAAGGAGCAGCAATGGGTCGACCAGCCCCCACTTCGCACACAGCAGTGGGAATAAGAGTTGATGCTCTGGCAACTCCGGCCGACACCCTACCCAGGAAGGTAGAGAGCCGCGCCCTTTGGAAAGAGCTCCTAAAGGGGAACGGCGGGCACACGGCAGCCCGCATAACCCGGCACAGCTGCCACCGGAGATCCCGGCGGAACTCCAAAAGGCCGGGAGATGGGTCCGCCGTGCCCTCATACATAGGCTCGCAGCCCCACAGCTGGCTACTCAATCCGCCGAGACGGACAGTTTGCCCGGCCCCTCTCCGTTAGCCCGGCCCGAAGCCCAGTTACCAGCCCACACCGGACCGAAGTCGGAGGTTGGAGATAGGACCATTTGGACGGAGCTAACATCTCCAGTGCGTTACCGCCCGTGGTGGGTTACAAGAGCCGGACCCCGAATCCGCGGTACAGCCACCAGTTATTGCACACTCCGACCCCTTGTGGGCCCTTTAGTAGCATCTAACGGTGGATAAATTTATTAAAAAATTCGAATTAGTCCTCTGCACATTTGGAAGACGTTTTCAGATCGTACCAGGCTTAGGAATGCCCAACGGTCTTTTACGCGTTGGTTTAAATATTAAAACTTTTGCAAAATTAATTCATTATTATAGGAAAGTACTGTTGTTATATAGATTGTAGAAGTGATTCAACATTTTACAAGAATATAACTTTTTATCCAGTACCTAAACGCGGAAAGAGAAATGCTGAGTTAGAGCTCACCCAAAAATGGATTTTTAGTATTAACCGAAACTCCATTACTGCATCAACTTTAAAAAAAACTTGACGTTTGCAATTTGCATTTCATTGATAAACGAGGCCCAACCCTAGAACCCCTTCTTTCCTCCAAGGTGTAACGACGCTAGCTTCTCCGAGGTAGCTCCTACGATCTAGCGTCTGCTACAGATAAATTAAAAAGTCATAAGAACGTTTTTTCTTAAATAAACTTATCACAATATAAGCAACCGATACAAAGATTATATTAAAATGCAAGTACATTGTTTATGTACAAATTTACAAGTAACGATGAGGAAAAACTAATAGCGTCTGCTTTAGACGCTACCTATCTATCTAATGGCGAACCAAAGGGGGCGTAGCGATAGTTTTCGGTGGCGAATAAAAGAATATTTATCAGGGCTCGATTAACCATTAAACAATATAAGCAGGTGCTTAAGACCACAAAAGGAAAACGTGGGAGTCTATCACTTGACGGGGTTTTTTAATAGGAGGCTCTAAATTGTAATTATCGCACCCTGTTCACTTTTTTACTAGCTAGTTTCGTTCGTATTCTAAAATTTGGTTTTCGAGGTATAATAATAACTCTGGTTACAGGTATACAAGGTGTTACGGATTAGTATATCGAAAATTAAGTGACGTGTTCTTTGGGTCATATTGAGTCGAAAATGTCTCATGAATATGGGTCCCAAAATGAATTGCTTCCGGGTAATTGGCCCTTATTGGGTTAATATAATCGTTAAGAATTTTGGGTATTTTTTCTTCACCAACGACACCAAGACAAACCCGCAACTCTACGGTTAAGTCCAGTAGATGGATCTTCATTGTTAGCTCTCCCAAAATTCAAAAAGGAGATGGACTGTGTTGAAAGTTTCGGTGAGCATTATATTCACGACGGGGTTGATGGGAACACGTCACCGGTGTGCGCTTCAAAGGCGTCATTAGTTTCTTCAAACGTCCGGACGTTTGAAGGAACTAATGAGATACTAGAATGATTGCATTTTTAGGGAGAGCATAGTCATTCTCCTCAAGTCGAAATTAATAAATTCTTGGTACAATCTACTAACATTATAGCAGTAAGCGATATTCTATCATTTAATTCTTAAAAGCCTAGGTTTTCTTCCGCCTGTCACCCTTTAAAATTTACTTTCCTTCCAAACAAATACCCTGGTGCTTGGCCATCAGCAGAGCACGTTGGCCTATCACTAGGTTATTTGTTTGGAAGGAAAGTAAATTTAAAGGGTGACAGGCCTTTAAGAAATAAAAGTACAGCTCTCTCGGCTATAGAGAAACAGGTCTAAAATCATTTTTTCGTTTTCAGTCGAGGATGAGTTTCGATCGAGGAGACGTTATCTGCCGCTCTGAGCCTATCGTCTACGCTGTTTTCACCGAAAAAAGAGGAATGTATTGCGATTACTGTCTCAAAAAGGGTTCGGAACCGAACTACAACGTAGACGATATCCTCGAGGAGCCCAAGATCCGACCGAATCCGAAGCGTTGCGGCCGTTGCCATTTACTCTACTTCTGCGATAAGAAATGCCAGACGGAAGCGTGGAAACGATTCCACAAATCGGAATGCGCTCTTTTGCGAAACAACCCCTTGGCTCACTCGGATCTGATTATCGCTCGCCTGTACATGAAACTGAAGATGGAAAAGGAATTCCGAAAGGAATTCTCCGAGCAGATGGGTGGCTACATTCTGTCTTTTGACAGTTTGCCCGTCGATGATTCTCGAATAACCGACAAAGTTTTGATTATTCAAGAATTGAACAGATTTTCGCTAAGCAAGTTTTGCCCCCATCTCTACGACAACAAAAAGGAAGCCGACAGGAAGCTCTTCGAGGAGGTCTTTTTCAAGTTAATCTTAAACAGCTCCGTGATCAACGATTGGCAAGTGCAAAAATTCGCACTCGGCTTGTATTTGGCATTCTCCGTTTTCCACCACAGTTGCGACCCAAGCGCCGTTTTAACTTACAACGGCAAATCGTGCGTCGTCAGAGCTATCAAACCAATTTCGGACGACGACATGAAGAAGATTTCGATTTCTTATCTCGATAATTCCATTACGAAAGCCGAGAGGCAAGAGAGATTGCAGAGTGGTTATCAGTTTAAGTGTGCCTGTAAGTTCTGTTCAAATGAAATCAAAGAAGTTTACTACTACGAAGTGCTTGATGAGGCCAAAGCTCGGGTCACGAAAGTCATTTCACTTTCTGAAACGTATTACAATGGAATTAAAGATGGTAGACCACCGATGACCTCAAAGGAAATGACCTTGAGGGTAAAAGAGTGCGATAGAATTTTGAAACTTCAAGAGAATGTCCTTGGAAAAAATCACTATCTTCATTTCCGCCTCTTGGAGCGGGCATTTGAAGACGCTTGCCAACTCGGAAATGTAGAAAAAGCTGTTAAAATTGGTCTCACTTATTTGGACGCAAATAAGTTCTGTTTCGGTGATAGCCATTACCATCATGGAATTCTACTGCACAGATTGGGATTGATGTATTTAGGTCTGAAAGATTTCGCAGAAGCACACGAGTTTTTCAAGATGGCCATCGAAATCCTGAGGTTAATTTTTGACGAAGATCATACTTTGTATCTTTCTACTAAGCATAATTTGGAAATGTCGAAAGTTGCGTTGGAGCAGACCAAATGAAGGCGAAAACAATGTAGTTGCCAGAAATTTGATTCAAACGTTATTTTCGTTAAAACTTAGCGTAACCCAGACAAATTTGGAATTTAAAGAAAATTCCGAGTATACCGGAAATTCTAATTCTGAGTTTTTGAGTTATAAGTGTTATTTTTCGTTTAAAGGTAAATTAAAGTAAAGCAAAAATTATCTCTAAAAATGATCTTGTTATTTGTAGCTTTACGATTGCACTTTTTCTTCACCAAAGCTTTGTGGAATATGTTTGGGGTTTTCTAGAAGGTATTATGTTCGTTTAAACAAAACCAACTTTGTCGAAAACATTTCGTTTTGTATGTACCTTCAATTTTGTTACTTAATTACTTTTGTTTTCATTTCGATATTTTTTATACCTGTTGGTAAGCTGCTCTGAAACATATATTTTGTTATCCGAAATAAACTTAATATTTATCGATCTGTATATTACAATTTTATATTAACCGACAACTAATTATCAGTAACAGCTTCTTTCGTTTCCTATCCACTTTTATATTGAATCATCAAAGACATAGAGAGAACGCAAAGTATTTCCAATAAAATATGACTAATAACATGTTAAGGATTTCTATGTAGTATTTATACGTTGGTAATAGAATTGGTTTAGAATTTTACTTTTCATATATTTTATTTCGGAATATTAGACTTATCTACAATGCTGTGGTTTTACGACGTCGCTTCGGGCAAATAACAAAACTAAAATTCCAACAGAAAGATATAGCTGAATATACATGGTGTCTTCATTTGATCGGCCCAGGCATTTTTCTCAAAAAATATTCTTTATAGAAATGTGAAATTTTCAGTATGTACGCTCTCCGGGGAGATCGATGTTATTTGTAAATTTCAGCAAAATCGTGAAATTTAGGTTTTGAACGCTACGTGGTAGTATACCAGCTTGTTTGTTTTTCAAGACGAATTATTTCAGTGACGAAATGTCCGATTTCCAGCATACCAATTCCGTTAAAGGTTTTCGAGTATGCTCTACAACTTGCTTATTGTAGCGTTCAAAAACTAACAATTCTAAAACCGTGAAAATTTCACGATTTTTCTGAAATTTGGATATAACAACGATCTCCCCCGTGAGAGTACATACTGAAAATTTCAGATTTCTAGAAATTATAGTTTTTGATAAAAATGCCTTGGCCGATCAAATAAGACACCCTGTATATTAATCGCTGACATACTTCGCAGCTTAGAACCAGTTTTTAAATCGTCTATAACCAATTTGACTGATAATATAGAGGTTGTTAAACATCAACACGCATCTTACTAACCCAATTAATATCTACCTTCAATTAAAAACTCAAAAATTTAACTATTTATGAAATTCTATTATGTGACAAAACACATACAGCAAGGTGCAACGGAAAAGCGCTAAAGTTTCTGGCTGTCAGATAATTTTTGAAAATCGCCACTCGCGACTACCGCCATCTAGCGAGCCAAGTGTCTATTATGTTAAATTGTGACTATGTCGTTTATCCCTGTAAAGTAAACTTTCCCCGTAAACATAAGTAAATCCACCTACAGTTTAATGAAATAATTAAATATGTTCCAAAATTATCCATTAATTCAAGTTTTTGATGAAAAACGAAGCGGGTTAGAACGTAGTCGGATTGACTATATCGTTGTATATTTCTATTAATGAAATATCATTGAGCAAGTAGGATTCTGACGAAATTTGTCGAACAGTCCAAGCTGGGCTTTTTTGAGTTTAATCGCGGCTGCAAACACTCCCTTACTGCAAAAAATCTTTTCACTTCCAAGCGGAAACGTCCGGGCGCCCTTTTTACCCTGTGCTGACGGCCTTGTTAAAAGCGCGCTTTTGTTGGGATCTTGCTACCTGGTGGTGGGCTAGAGGCCCGCGAACATGATAATCTGGGGAGATATACTTCCCAAAGTGTAAAAGTACCCGAATTAAAATTTTCCCACTTCGGGGTCGTATTAAAGAAACGCATCGCTCACCATTTGTTTTCCTTTCCCCACATTACCCTCTATTGATAACGGCGGTCAGATCATACTTCCGATTGCACACCCGCGAAGGATATTGGTAAGTGCTGATTGGCAGTAGTTACAATTACAACGCCGGGTTTAATCCTTTAAGGGGAATTCCGCATAGGAGGAACTGACCATCACTATAAGAGGGGGAAGGAGGGTAGTTTCAATAATTTTTTTGAACATTTTAAAGCCCCCATTGCAATGTGGGTACGTCTCATTTATCATCATTTCAAGGTACTCTAGTTTATCGGTTGCTTGTTTGTATATTTTGCTGATCCGCTCTTCAATTTAACTTACATTTGACATCATGGAAATTATCGAAGGGAAACGTCAAGGGTCAAAAGTATATGTAAAAAATGGGTATTCGTATATACTAACTGTGGGAAGAAATCGGCTACTGGTACGGTTTAACTAATATGTACTAAAGACAATTGTCCGGAAAATATATTCGCCGAAGTAAAACAACGTACAAGCTCAACAACGAGCAAATTGTACGTGCGTGGGACCGACTTACTCGTGGAGAAATAACAGTGGAAATATTTATCTCCCTATGTCGCGCAGAGGCCCAACGGCATTTGGTAGTGCTCCCAGCCACTGCCCCAAGAGCTTCGACGCCTTCAGAAGAGTCAGATGATGATTTGCCTTTGATCCATTTTGGGAACCGGCAAGCTCGTCACCCTGTAGCTCCTTTAGAACCCGTGGTCCAGCCACCCGCGCCATTTGAGTTGGAAGAAGCCGACAACGATTTAAGAGTTCCAGACGACGATCATGAGTTTTACCAAGGGATTAGACATCCATTGCCACATGCCCCAGTTGAAAGGTTGGAACCTGAAGCGATTCAGAATATTCATACGCTTTGTGTGGTCTGTAAAGTGGAACCGAAAAACAATGTACACTGTAAAAGCAAATAGTGAGGACTAACGTACATTTAAGATGAGTAAGAGTGGTTTCCGAGCTTATGTGGCCAAGAAAATTATTCGAAACTTTTCGATGGTCCGCTTATTAAAATGAATTTGCACTCAGCGGGGTAAAACTCCCTTCAGACACCGCAATGTGGGGGTGCTTTAATAGGTCTCTAGAGCAGTGCCAAATTTTAAAAACTTTTTCAGCGGGTGCAACACGGAGAGCCCCAGAATAGATGGGGTCGAAGACCTTAGCCAATTGAAAACTGTCTCCAGCCTGCAAAGGTGAATGCTTAAAATTTATTTCGTTAATGGATTCTTTATTCATTTTAAACAGTTGTTATTTTTATAAATTCAGCTACGCTTGCCGAACTTGTTTTTATAGTGCTCTTACGTCATGATGTCATAGATGTCAAAGCTTTATTAAAATAGTTTCGACACGCGCTCGTAATATTACCAAAGTTAAAGTTGCGACGTAGTAGTTACATTCGAACAAGAAGGCCACGTTTATTTATTTAAATACTCATTGTTTGGTTTCAGTCGAAAAATGGATATTACTAGAGATGAATCCATATAGTCTATCAAAATGATACATTTACCTTCTTACTCAGACTGGCGATGTAAAATGTCAAAATTACAATACGTGGGATAATCCTTATTAGTTATTACGATGTATTACTATCCATTACACTATATTTTCTTCCAAAACTTTTTTGGCTAAATCAGTTTCAGTCTCCAAAGCAGTGTTTTCAAACAAGGTTGGTAAAATACTGCGTATAATAAGGTTAGCTCTTTCGACGGGGTCTGTAAAGAAGCGCTTCATCGGGTTCGTTGGGGGGCTTGGCAACTACCGGCCCACCTTCAGTGACGTCGCTGGTTGACAGGAAACCAGAAACAAGCCGCGGGGAGGGTATTAGGGCGCGAAGTAGAGATGAGTCGGGCCGGCTATTTCTAAAACCCGACCCGACCCGGCCCGCCAAAATTCATTAACACTGAAACCCAACACGACCCGACCCGACCCGCCAAAATTATTTATTTCGAAAACCCGACCCGACCCGACCCGCCAAAATTATTTATTTCGAAAACCCGACCCGACCCGACCCGCCAAAATTATTTATTTCGAAAACCCGACCCGACCCGACCCGCCAAAATTCTTTAAAACTGAGACCCGACCCGACCCGGCCCGGCCCGATAAAATTTGAAATTTTTAAAACTTGACCCGCCCAGGCCCGATAAAATTGAAACCCGACCCGATAAACTTGAAGTCAGAAATTTTAATATCGCATGAACTGTGAACCACGGACTGTAAATTTTAGAAGACGAGTAAAGCGTTGCCTTCCCCTGTAGAATTTTGGTTTCCCCGTGCATCAATCACTTCGAAATAGAGAGAGAGAGTCCGTCAAGGTCATTTGTACCAGGCATAGAGCTAGTCCCCCCCCCCCCCACGCATGTTATCTGGAAATCTGGCCGACCGAAAGACAAGCGCTTTAGTTTATGACCTTGAGCGACTTCCGTCAGCCTGATCGGTGAACGGGGCGTAAAATAACTTGGGAATACCGGTCCTCTAAAATTTACAGTCCGTGTGTGAACCTCTCAGTAACCCACAACAACGCTTGTCACGAAGTGAAAAGATAGAGTCACGTGGGAGACTCGAGAGAGGGGAGAATCATAGGTAAACCAAATTAAAATTTTGGTCCACTTCAGCGCCGCCAAGTGAGGCGTTTTAGAACGTATGTCTCTCTACGGGCGACCAGGGCGAGTAAATCTAAAAGTGATGAGGCGCCAGGGTTTATAGACTAAATATTAAGTATTTTTTCCAATTAATAGACTATGTAGTCTGTACTCTGTTGTGAAACTAGCTCTCAGTAAAAAAAATTGTGATGGCAAAGCTAGCGTTTAAACGTTTTTGAGTCTTATCATGTCGCTTTTGTTAACAAGCAATAATGAAATAATTCGCTTTCTGCATGATGAGATTAGCGGTTGCGAATAGAATAGAAACTCGGATAGCCCGATCATTAATATATAAAAGCCCGACCCGACCTACTCAGTTTCATGTAAAAAAACCGACCCGACCAGACCCGTCAAAAAAAAAAGACCGACCCGGCCCGGCCCGAAAAAAAATATATAAAATGAAACCCGACCCGACCCGACCCGCCAAAAAGTTCAATTTCCAAAACCCGGCCCGCCCCAAGGCGGGCTCGGGTCGGGTCGGGTAAGCCCACCTTTAGCGGGCCCAAGACTCATCTCCAGCGCGATGAGAGAGACTAGAGAAATCAGTCGAATTCCTAATAAAAGAAACCAGAAAAAATGCGGTATAGAAAATAAATACGCGCGGTCGTTTTCGTTTCAATTTTACACTTCATATAAATTTCTGTAAGTGTTATATTCTCTAAATTGTTAAAACTAAAAAATGATAATGTATTAGCTGACATTTAACCCAGAACTAATGAACTTATGCCATCATTTTCAAAATATCCAAGAGAGATTGTTTTTTGTTATTTGAAAATGAGAACTAGAATTAAATATTTAAATTCAAAAACTATTACTGAGGCCCAAGACAGGAAAAATGATAAGAAAACTAAAAAATTAAGTAGTTAGTTTTAAAAATAAGCTGCCTTTTTGTTCAGTTGACAGATTTAAACGGAACAAAATGAGCCTTTTTTAATGAATGTGCTTTTCAAATATAAAAATGTTCTATATTTTATTTTAATAAAAGTTTTATTAAAAAATATAGTTCTTTCTTCTGACCACGTCCGACCACAATAATTGAAAAACCCAAAAATAATTCCAACGTATTTATATTCTTTCACATTCTCCCAAGATTATGCAATTTCACCTTATTTCTGCAAAGATTTTTTTTACCCATGAAAGACAAACTACACGGTACTTATAAGACACCCTACCCTCTGTGTCTACGGCAAAAACGGCAACCAGCTACGTCACTCGTGCGGTAGAAAGAGAGCTAGCGAGTTTTCTCAAAAGGAACGCCGGGCAAAAACGCGAATGCGCTCCCCTTGGTTTTCAAAGAGCCCAAATTTTGGCAAAAATTAAAAAGTGGTCCGTTACAAATAATGTGTACATTTTTACCTCTCCGAGGGGTTATACAACGACCGTGTCTGTCTGTGGGTCTGTGGGTGGGTCTGTCTGTGGGTCTGTGGGTCTGTCAGGACTGCGAACGCATTCGCATTTTCGGTGCAAAGTGTAATCACTGCGTACGCAGTTTCTCAAAGGGTTGGCAAAACCACCGTGTGACGGTGAACGTTAACGGATTCATTTGCGGTTTGGTTTGGATGGTGTTTTTTCGCTCACCGTCGTGACGGTTTGGTGTATTACGTTTTTGTAATGTTTATGCGTAGGTTGTGAGTGTTGAATTTGTTGTGTTTGTGTTCTGATGGTTGTGCATGTTGAGTCTGTTGTGTTTATATGGGCGTTTTCTCTCCAACTTCTTCTTAATGACTTTGGGACGGACCGAGTGCTGAGTGTAATGCTACCTCTCAACGTCCAATGGCAGGGTTTCCACCAGTTGTACACGGTATTCGTCTTAATATCAATTTGCGATCGCATCGGGCGGGATTTGAACCCGAGACCTCCTGATTGACAGGCGGACGTTCTACCACAGAACCACCGACACTTGTTACGCCTTATTGAAAATTAGACCTTCAGCTTTATCGGAAGCGTATTTAATAGAGTACGAAATTTTGGTTTAATTGAAATAGAATTGAAATTGAAATTATTGCATCGAAGAAATTCTAATTTAGCGTTTCTCTATTGATTAAAAACAAATGCGCCACCCAGGTTTCGAACCCAGGCCATTCGGCTTGGCAGTCAAGCGCTCTACCACAGAACCACCCATAGCTGCTTAGATTCACTGAATTTAAGACAGGCATCGTAAGCATAATAGGTAATAAAGTCTTTTTTTATTAATGAATTTATGAAGGCCTAATCTGGTATTTTTTAAAGGTTAAATCTTGTTTTAGCGCAGTCAGCCGAGATTAGAGGGTTAAAGGGTAGACCCTGTGGGTGGTCCACTTTCTTAACGACCTATATATAGTTCTGTTAATTCAAAGGAGATAATTTAACGTTAATTGCTTTAAGAGCTGGCGGTTAGTCAAGTGGCTCTCTGTGCTTTGTTGATGGTAAGGTTTTTGCTTCTTGTAAATACATTTGGTGTGGATATTTGGATATCTACGATTTCTAACGCAGTCAATGATTTCTTGGGTGTGCGAGTCATTATATGATATTGGAAATTGGACGGCATTGGTCTTTTTCATGTGGTATGCGTCACAACGTCAACAGGAAGTGAACGAGTCGTCCACTACCAGATATCTACGGTATCTTCATCAAGGGCGAGTGTTGAAATAAAATGAGCGTTAAAGATGCGGCAAGTATTTCGTAAGCGAGTAATTCCAAAAAGCCTCTGTAGATATTTCTTTCATTAAAATTTGCTTCGTATTATATTTAACTGATAAACTTGTTCTGTAAAAGGGTTTAATTCAATTGTGCATTGTTATAGTACGTCTAACTTACTGTTGTAACTACTTAACTTATGATATTCTGAATAAATTAAAATTGGTCGTTTCGTCTCAATTATTTTAATTATAATAAAAATTTTATACCGGGCGGGATAGAAATGGGTTAATATTTTTAACAAATAACTATAAATTGCGGAGATATATCTTTAAGGGTTATCTCGAGAAATTAATACCACTAGGGACAATTCTTCCGAGGAGAGGTATATTTTGGCCTGCCAACTTGTTAATATGGAAATAATAAAGCTTGACGCGGCACTGAAAGTTTTTAGTAGCGACCCCTAGCGGCGAAGGAGCGCAGGGTTTTCATTGGTGCCATTCGATAGATATTAGCGAATTTAAAATGTGGGAAAAATTCACAGTAATATGTTATTTCAAGCAAAACTAATTCACAGATGGCAATTAAAAGTAAATAAAGTTATCTGAAAGAAAAAAGTAACTCTTTTCGGGAAAAAGGTTTCAATATTTTTAAACGTATTTTGTCTTTTTAATGAAAGACTTTTCTTAAAGAAAAGAGCGGAGATAAAAGTTTAATTTAATTTTTTAATCTTAAATATGATAAATTTATCTTTATCGAGAAATATTGTTTTTTTGTTCGAAAGGTCTTAAAGCAAGTGTCGGCTTGACGGAAAGTAACTCTTTTTTCAATGGATGTCACTAGCGTCGAAATCAAAAGGCGGTACTTATAGGTACCCCTCGCATTGATTGGATCGTTTTTAAATTGGTGAAAAACATAATTAAAGTACTTTGAAACATTTGGTTTTACACGGGATAAATAATTAAGGATAAAGTCCACTAAAACGTTGTCCAATTATACTACATTTAAAATAAACATTTCACTCTCTGACGACGTTATCATTTCCCTATTTTGAATTTTAGCTTTTTTGTCATTAATAGATGGCACCACGCTCTTCAATAAAAATGCATTTAAAAAAAAAAAAGTCGGATATTTTCATGGCCATCTCTAATAACTGGGGCCTTTTCATGATACAGTTGGCAATGATAGAGCCTGCAGAACTTTGCTATTACACACGGTTTTAAACTGGTATCAGTATTTATCGAGGGGCTAACCATTTACTAAAATTCTGTACATCGGTTACAGGCATATGAAACTGAATACAGCCTTTAGCGATGCTAATTTTGTAATCAGTTACGTCATCACTTTAGTACAGTCAAAGCTACAAGCTTGTACACGGGGAGTTATCAGCCCCTCGGTATTTATCTGATAACTAAATATTTTTCATGAACTCTAGCGATTACTGGTTCAAATTAAATGAAGTTAATACTGTTTCTAATATAAGTATGTGCGTAATTTTTTTTATAAAGTAGTAACACCAATTTGCGCAACGGTAGGACTATTCTGCTACAATTATTTCTAGCCAAATTTTTGAAAGGAATTAAGTTATTACTTTTTAAATTTTAAAACCCAATTTTCTTAAAAAAGTTATTAAATTGACTTATTTTAAAGTATAATAATAAACATTGAAAAAATATATATAATATACACGCGTCTCTCGGAATAAATCGCGTGTTAACGAGCTCCAAAATGACTTTATCCAACCCTTAAACTAGCTGTTACTATTGTTTGAAATTAGCTAATATCTATTTAATTATCCCAACGAAAACTCTGTGCACTTTCAGGGAAAGTAACTTGACCGCTAGGGGTCGCAGCTAAAATCCTTTGGTGCTGCGTCACTCTCCATTATTTCCTTATTGCAAAAATGTAAATATTAATAATCAGCTAGGCTAATACCCAAGGCACCACCTTAGACCTAAGTCATCATGCGACTTTTGAAGCCCTTAATTCAGGTGGCCGGGTTACAATGCGTAGGAGGGTGGTGACAAGCCCTGCATGCCACGAGATCGAGCCAACAGCTCCCTACACTAACTATTACCGTTAACCTAGACAAGTATTTATGGAAGGGGAAACCGAAGAACTCGGGGAAAACCCCTTAAACCAGTGGGGAGAAAACTTGCAAACTCAACGCGGAAGGAGTTGTTCCGAGTTTTCACCCAGTGCCACAAGCTGGGATCGAACCCGGCTCCTCTTGCTGCGAGGCGAAAGTGCTAACCACTCCACCACCCCACATTTGTAAAGGATCAAATGTTTTTAATTTTTGCCAAAATAATCGTTGTGGAACTAAAAACTATTAAGATATAGGTATTTCCGAGGTGAATGGTCAAGTTTCTAATAAATTACATAACGCAAAAACCCCTTTTTTAACACTCCCCTCTATTTCGTCACGCAGAGTAACAAATAAACAGACGCTCCACCCCAAAATTACGTCATAAATTCTCAATTCCCCCTTAATGATTAAAGCACCTAGAAATATTTGAATCTACAGACTGACTAATTGGATTAGGCACTATTCCGCTTTCTGGAAATTCCGAGTACCCACATTTTCCGTTTTCTTTTCTTCTTCTTGCCACCTATTCCAGTTACAGACTATTCCGAAACGAAACATTGACCAGTCACCATTCAAATACATTACTGGCTATTCTGATTACGTGAGTTCCTCGCTGTTCCGAGAACCCACTTATCCCCTTACTTGTTTAAATGTCAACTTATTTTACTTTTACAACAAATCTAACAACGCCACTGAAGTATGGCACAGGGGTCTTTGTGCTCATATTTCCTCCAAACATCTGGAGATTCCTATAATTGCTTATTGAAGAACAGGGCAGCGTTGCCAGATTTTTCTGACCGAATTATTGTACAAAGGGTAAACAATATAGTACAACCAGTGGCGTATCCAGGGTTTTTTTCGAGGTAGGCTAGAATATTAAAAGTGGGCCCCCAACCACATAATATTCTAAAAACTAAATGTTAAATTTATAAAATTGTTGAATGTGCTAAGTGAGACCAGTTAAGTTATTTATTTAAAAAAAATTCAAAAATAAAAAGCGGTTCTTCTGTTCTGTTTAGAAAACTCATCAACAACTTTCATGGGATTATCTTTCAAAATATTGGTTAGACCTCTATTAAGAGATAACAAAGATAAGTTTGAAAGGCGATTTTATCGTATTGTCATTCGTGTGTTTGTTTTTATTCTGTTAAGGGTGCTAAAACTCCTCTCGCATGCCGCGCTGGAAACCGGGATACACTGAATTACATTAAAATACTTCACAATCTCTGGACAGCCATCCTTGATGTCCAAAATACTCTTGTGGCAGTCTTGAGTTGATACAACGTTTTCGGTTGTCATAAGGCGTTTAACAACTTTTATTCCATCTTTAATGTCTCTAGTATTGAACTGAAATCTCTCAAAAATAATACAAAAATTTATAACATCAGCCTCGTTTAGAAATTGGACACTCTGAGGATCAGACGCCAATAAATAATTTAATACAGAAGAGTTATCGGTGAGCCTTCTATTCATTTCTGCCAGTGGCGTAACTATACCATCTGAGGCCCGTGGCAAATTCTTTGGATGGGGCCCTCCCAGTAAAAATCGTCACATTGTAATTTAATTTTAATGAGCCAAAAGTAGTTACCCAACACTATTAATAATATTGTGTGCATTTTAGTAAATATCTAATAATATATTTTTTATGCAACGACGGTGGCAAAGCATAGGTTTATACTATACATATTTATAATTAAATAACCATTTAATTTTAATAAAATATTTATTAATAACATTATTTTCTCCGAGCTTTCTGTTCCGCAAAAGTATCTATGACGTCATCAAAGTTTAAAGATCGGGCCATAATATTTTCAATTGACATAGAGGTCGGGGATGGTTAACTTTTATTCAATAGATAAAGCCCTCAAAATTATTCGTAAAACTTTTTGATCAAGTAATTTATATTTCTGTATTATCCGATTAATTTTTTGATAAATTTGTAAAATTAATCGGAAAAACGACGTTTTTTTCGATAAAAAGCTCAAATTTTACGAATAATACATGTTTTTTAATCATTTTCCGAAATATTAACCGGTAAATTTCTTTGTTTACATAATTATCTTTCCCGAAAAAAATCAATATAATCATGGATAATGATTAACCGTCCCCGACCTCTAAATTGACAGAATAGCCAAGTGACGTAGCCTGCCTTGTTCCATAGAGTTTCTTAAAGGTTTTTTATTAATTTTAGTTTCGAAAATGATCGTTCAGCACTCGCTGTAGTCACAGGAATTGTAAGAAATAACATTAATGCAGTACATACTTCAGGAAAGCTGCACGACATCAAATGATTCCTTATTATTAATAAATCAGCAAGTTCTCTCATACACGAAGATTTTTCTATTTCGCCTCTGAAAGTGGACCGAAAACTGAGAATTTCCCTGGCAAATGATTCAGATATGCCTTTTTTTATATACCAACAAATTCTAGAGCTTTTTTTAATAGATCAGTGTCATTTAAAATTTGCAAAGTGGATGGTTGTAAAACACTGAAATTGGAAACAATTTCATTCATTGGAAAGAAAGGCGATTTCAGTTGATTAATAATTATGTCCAATACTCGATTAAATACAAACTTTCCGGATCTTGGAGACGCTCATTTTCGCAAAGTTCGTCAAAATGGCGTTTTACCTTCCTCTGACGAGTTTTAGAAAATTCAGGATTTATGGACCATTTTTCTGCTACACTATTTGCTTCCATTTTTAAATTCACAAATTCATGTCGATACCTTTCCAATTCTTCTAGACAAATTGTCAAACGTTTTAATGCATTTGCAAGATCGGTGGCTTTAGACTGAAGTGCTTTAGAGGCTGCATCGATAGTTTGTAGAATTTTGCAATGAAAAACCAATAACATAATGAAATGTAGTTCTCGATCTTCTTCTTGAGTGAAATAGCTTCATTTCTTTCATCTGATTTGCAATTTAACAGAATTATTTTCGTTAACGTTTTTTGACTTCAACAAACCGAACTTTCAAAGCAAAAACAGCTTCATAACGTCCTGCCCATCTAGTAGGGTTCAATGTTTTTAATGTTATCGAAGTGGAAGACTCACTTTCTTTATTAGTACTGTGCCCAAAAAAATTATAAATTTGTTGAACTGTGTCAAAAAAATTTGCATGTCAATAACCTCTCTTACTGCATCATTTTGTATTTTTGGACTTAAGTATTTTATCTGGCCCTTTGGTTTACTTAATAACTCTTGTAAAATTGGATCGTATTTTCCTAATAACTCAACAATACCAGAAGTTTATAATAAACCCCTTCGGGGGAAGTATTCAACTTCCCATTGAGACCATGTTATTTTAATGATACATCATTCCGCGACAGTTCAAAAACCGCGCGTCACTACGGTCGCTATTCATTCGTTCTTAAAATCATGACGTTTTTTAAAATAAAAGTAGTACCAGAGGTCGACATCGGATGATTTTTTTCCTAAAAATAAAATAGCGGGAATCTACCGAGTTGGCAGTGGTGTTAACTAGGAGTATGGAAATACGGGTCATTCATATTCCTAGGTGTTAATAAGGAAACACAATGTAATTTTTATATAAAAGATAATTTAAATAAGTCATTTCAGTTAAATCGGTGTGCAGAGACATCGCTATCGCAAAATAAACAGGAGTACGTTATGTTTATTTTGCGAGAGGTCTACGGCAGTCGCTAGCCGCCGAAAACTCGCTAAAACGCAGAGCTTGGGAAGTAAATTGAGAAGTAAACGCTTTTTACCTACTTTAAAAAGATAAATAATACAACATGATAGGTCAGAATCTTTTAAATTATTAAAATTTGAGTTTCTAGGTCACTATCGCTTTCCGCAAAATGTTTTTGTCAAATTATTGTGAGAGCCAAGGCCTAACCACAATCACGATTTACGAAACACTAAAATAAGCCCGCCACTCTTAGCAACTTTACAGGTAAGAATAAATTATAATAGGGAATCTTATACATTACTTCTTTGGGTGTATTCTAATGCTTGGGTTTAATTATAGATACTAATGAGTCAGTAATGACATGGTGTATAAAAATAACAGCGTCGCCGATTAACAGGAATAGCTAAAACGTCTCTGCACCGCGATTAGGATTGCGAGGACCGCCAAATAAACAGCTCGCTAAATCTGAATCGCTAAATTGCGATCCTGTTAAAATTAACCGGAATCGCAAAACGTCTCTGAAACACAGAGTATCTATAATTTTATTTGCAATTTCAGAATAGTAGTTCCTTGAACATCAATATTAAACATGAACGTTTGGCTTTTACAGCTAAATAATATATCATCTAAACACTTTTAAAGTTCTCTATATTTTTTGGTTCCTCCATAATCTTGATTACAAAACATATCTCATTTAGTATTAAACACATTCTACAAAACCGCAATAACATACCTTAAAACGTTTACTGCAACCAAAAAACCCCGCCAACCCTCACTGTACTGTAAACGTTCCTTACTAAGTCTAGTTTATTAAAGCGGACGACGGAATGGATAACGGCGGCAAACGCTCGTGGCGTATGATTATAACGAACCGCGAGTAGGCTCCGTTTGTATTCCGCCACGTTTAAGCAATAACCCTGAAGTGCCGCGGAATGATGTATCACAAATAAAGTGAAGTTGAATACTTCCCCCAAAGGGGTTTATTATAAACTTCTGACAATACTCAAAAAGTTTCCGCGCGAGCTTGAATCATTGCTATCTGCCTTTTCTCTGT
Source organism: Leiobunum rupestre (assembly GCF_980474605.1). Taxonomy (NCBI): domain Eukaryota; kingdom Metazoa; phylum Arthropoda; class Arachnida; order Opiliones; family Sclerosomatidae; genus Leiobunum; species Leiobunum rupestre. The sequence continues at coordinate 86,073,832 of NC_143384.1, forward strand.
GGCCACGAAAGGCTAAATTACACGCTGAAAGTGTCAGGGTAACATCAAGGAGTCTAGAAAGTACTTGGCGCCAAAAAGATTTTTCTTTCTTGATCATGGACTCTTGCTCTTCATCTAGTCAAGGATAATGTCTTTCTATGGCATCTGCAATATGTTTCCAGTCCTCATAGCCTTCCATCCAAACATTTTGTATTTTTTTAGATGCCCGATTTGCGAATAACCAACATGGTTCACAATACGCCTTCTGAAGTATTAAAGAATAGGATAGCCACGTACGTTCAAGTTTTACGCCAGACTTTGAAACAATATAGGAATGTTTTTCTAGGAAAGATCTATTGTCACTATCTTTTAAGAAAGGGCCCTTAGGTTTACAGTGTCCCTTTTCGATCACGAGCCGTTTCACTTGATCAGTTAGTTCTTTAAAGTTACCTTTATCTGTAACATATGGTGATGATGCCATATTGTTTACACTAAAATATGATTCACCTTGTTGTGATTGTTCTGGATCTGAATATACACTGGTGTCGGGTGCTGCATCTGCTATACTGTTACTTTTAGTCAGGTCCAAACCGTCCATTAATTCTTCACTTTCGGTGCACTGTTCACACGCGTTTTCATCGATAAAGTCATCATTCTAAAAGAATTGACTAATTTTAGGTAACTTTTTATTTTTTTCTTCAGTCTCCCTCTTTTTCTTACGTTTTTCGCTCCCACTTAGATACTTTCTAGAACTAGACATGTTGATATTTAACTTTCACTAAAGAGTACGAGCGATTGACGCGCAGCGCCTCTAGGGGCGAGCTCACGCGAAACTTGGTTAAAAGTTTTTACCGCCCCCATTGAAATTAATGTAAAGTTGGCGATAATTAAACGTTAATTACCTTACCAAACTTAAATGTAATATAAAATCGAAATATGTACTGTTTAATTTCTGGCTCACGTTCATGTTTTCATTTTCCCTGTTTCCTAAGCTATCGTAAACTATGAACTCTTTCAATTTCTTACTAAATACCCTTTTCCTTGGACCAAATTCACTCTTTGGATCTGGTATTGAAACATTTACTGTTTTGGCAAGCTTGGAAGCTTCGTTCCATATTTCAGTAAATTTAGTATCAGTTCCGAGCGATCAGTTCTCATTTCTCTAAGTTCACTAACTGCAGCTTTGCACAAAGCAACGGCTCGTGAATATGCCAATTTGGAGTTTTGTAAATATTCCGAAAGACCATTTGTTGTTCCTAAAACTTCGTCTAAAGCAATTAACAGTACCAAGTTTTGAAAGTTTTCTAACTGAGAAATGTACCCTCTACACTCCGCCGACTCTTCCGATTTACCATTTTCAATAATATTGTCTAAGGGTTGGTTTTCACTAGCGCAAAACCGTCGTGACGGCGGGCGTGAACGCAAAAATTTTCTATTAGGCCTAACGAGGATTTCAAAAGTTAGCGCCCGCCGTCAACGCGGTTTTGCCTTAGTGTAAACCAGCCTCAAACCTAATAATACGGCATCCAATCTATTTCTGAAATAGTTAATCCCTTTTCGTTTACTCGACCACCTTGTATGGCAACTCCTTGTAATTGAGAGCACTTTGTGATTCTAAAAAAAAACTCGGATCTAAGTACTGAGTTGCACTGAAAGTTGTAAATTGCTTGAAAAAGTCCAAGAAGTTCTCTAACGGGCCCTAACTTCGAACAGCAATCTATTAAAACTAAATTCAAACGATGGGCGTAACAGTGTATCTAGGGACAAGCGAGGAGCTTATCACTCCGCGTAATCGGTGTACAGAGCCGTACCTTTGACTGTACTAAGGGGACTACGCGTAATCTTTAAAGTCCCTGCCTTTGGCAATGCTAATCTAAGCGTAATCCGGTGTACAGACTTTCTAAGAGTGGTTAGCCCCTCGGGGACAAGGGCCACCAACAGCGGTTTGAATTTGTATGTTTACACCACTTATATTTCCTGACATAACACTCGCACCATCATAACTTTGAGAAACGCAGTTGTTAATGCGAAGTCCACTTAATTATACCAGAAGAAATTGATTTGGCGTCAAATGAGTGTAGGTCTAAAAATCCAATGAACCTTTCTTTAACGGCCCCATTAACAGTGTATCTGACGCATACACTCAATTGCTCTAATCCACCTTTATCTCTCGACTCGTTCGCAATTACAGAGTAGTATCCACCAGAATAATCAATTTCTGATTTTATAATTTTTTGAATTATGTTACCACTCAAAGAAATTAATTCATTCTGAATTATACAACTAGTGTACTTCGCGTTATTGGGCATTTTATCTAATTTATTTTTTAAATCAGGGCACATCTTCTTAACCATCTCTAAAATTTCGATAAAGTTACCTCTGTTGTCCGAATCACTCATTTCCCTATGTCCCCGAAAAGCAATATTTTCGAATATTTTATTTTTTCCACGAATATTTATCTTTCTTGTGCAAGCCGACCAAAAATATTTGGTCCCTTCCGCGTGTTCTGTGCACCTGGCAGCGAAAGCCAAAGGCTAGAAAGGGGTTAACACAAATTGTCCCGGCCCGTGGCGCTACACTCTGCCCCGCCCCCTTCCACACACTTTAAGTTAAAAAACGTTCTGATAAATTGAATTTGATGTTTTTTTATAAGCTCAAATTTTTATTTCCATTTTACAAAATTTTCATAAAACCCTTAACCGTATTGTAGATGGAAATTATTTTGGGCGGCGGAAAGTAGGCACGTGCCTAGGGCGCCATTTTTCTAGGGGCGCCAAAACTCTGATAAAGCCCCATGGTTCATGTACTAGGCTTGCCCCTACTCAAAATAACGCCGAAAAGGTTTGGGGAAACTAAAATATTTATTTATTTATTAAAAACCGACACGCCCCTCCATAGCTGACCAATGCCAAGGGGCGCCAAATTTTTCTGTGCCTAAAGGCGCCGAAAGGGTTAATCCGCCCCTGATTCGCGTGTCTTTTCTTTCTGCTGGGGAGTTGTATTGACCATAGAAATCGGAATAACTAACTAGTACGATTTTTGAAATTTTGCTGCCCGCGTTGATAAGAAATTTTGATTTCTATTCTATCGACTACCGAGTGATCTGGCAACACTTGAACCTAAACTTAATATTTCGTCACCTGAAAGCAAAAACTACGTAACTTTAACTATATATTTAATAAGTATAACGTGGTTTTTGCTTTCAGGTGACGATTTTAGGTATAGTTAATTGAACTTAATTCTTATTATTTTAGTAGCTTAAATAAGGTAAGTATAAAAATAGTACCATTATAGTACAACAGGTTGGAAATATAATACTTTATAGTACGCTCTCAAAATAATAGTACCATTTAAAATTTGATGCAAAATTATGGTATTTGTACCATAATTATAGTACGTATGGCAACGCTGGAAGAGGCGCTATCCGCTATTGCCGTCGACCGGTTGAATTCCCAAAAAGATAAACGCTTACGAAGACTCTTCACTGAAAAATATCACCAACAATTTCGGTTTTAATTTAATAAAGGAACGAGGACAGGTCGATACTATTTATATTGACCTGTCAAAGGCATTTGACAGGGTCTCTCGTGGACGTCTAATTAATAAGCTCCACATTCATGGTTTATCTGGATCATTACTAAATTGGTGCGAAGACTACATATTAAATCGAACTAATATATTGAAATGTAATGGTGAAATTAGTACCATTCACTATCGGGTGGGTTGTGGTGTACCACAGGGTTCTTCGTTAGAACCACTTTTTTTTAACATATATACGTATGACATTCCTTCCTGCATTTTAAAGTCATATTTAGTCCAATTCGCGGATGACCACAAGATTGCGAAAATTATCACTTCTGCGGCGGATTGTCAAGACCTGCAACGTGATCTAGAAGCTCTAGATAATTGGTGTAGAAGTAATAACATTCCCATTAACGGAAAAAAAAACCTCGGTTGTCTCTTATACAAAAAAAAACAAAAAAATTATTTATGACTATACATTAAATGGCACTATTCTTGAACGTGTCAGCTCAATTAAAGGCTTAGGTGTCACTTATGACGAAAAATCGAATTTCGGGCAACATATTTCAAACACTATTAATAAATGCAACAAACTTCTCGGGTTTAGCTATAGTATTTCCAAGCAGCTAAAATAGCCCGCTTGTTTTATAAATCTCTTTAAATCACTAGTTCTTCCTTCGCTATTGTATGGGTCTATAATTTATAGTAATACCTGCCGTACCAATTTGTCTCGGTTGGAGTCTTTACAAAGAAAATTTACTTATTTATTAAATTCACTTTCTCTTTCCCCTTTGATGGGGTTTAATTATGACGATAGACTTAAAAATCTCTTGATGGACACTATAGCTGTACAACTTATTAAAACGGATGTAAAATTTTTGCACCGCATTTTAAATAACAAAATTGAATGCTCTGGTTGGACCGAATGTATTAATTTCAACTGTAGGCTCCTTAATTCTCGCAATAGAACTTAAGCAGAGTCCAAGTTCTATGGAACGTTTAACGAATAATTTTAATTATCATAGTTCTCTGAACGATCTATTTAATGGTGTGTGTTTTAAAAACAAAAATATTAAAATTGTATAGTTTTTAAATTCTTTTTTTCTTCTAAATTGTAATTTAATTCCGACTATGATTGCATTCAATCGCTTTTGCACATTCTCGCTAAATTAATTAACGATAATTATTGTTTTTTGTTTTATTTTCCGGTGCAAACCATGTGCGCCAGCTTGCTGGTATACCAAATATGTACTGTTCTGTCGCACAATAAACTTTATTATTTATTTATTTATTTATTTATTTATTTATTATTTGGAACATTTTCATTTTGCAATATTTTGATGCATATTTCAATTTCTAAAAAGACAAACATTATATCAATTTCCATTTCATTTTCATACCTTTTCATAAAATTGTAAATTTATATAAAGGCAACAAATTGTTCAAACCTAAACGTCGGCACTGAAATGCCCGGCACCAAATTGTCCGCACCGAAATGGCCGGCACTAAATAAACATTATTAACCGAGGAGCAGTTCACTTCGATGACTAAGTTTGCACCCTTCAATGATTAAATCCGATTAAACCTGATTATCACGATTAAATGGATTAAATCCAGATTAAAATGATTAAATCACGATTAAGATGATTAAATACCGAATAAGATGATTATATCACGATTAAGATGATTAAATACCGAATAAGATGATTAAATCACGATTAAGATGATTAAATACCGAATAAGATGATTAAATAACGATTAAGATGATAAAATCACGGTTTAGATGATTAAATGGAGTTAGTGAATAATCCGATTAAATCAGGATTAAGATGAATAAATCACGATCAAGATTATTAAGTAGCCTTTAAGCTGATTAATAAATAAATATATTCCACAAATTAAGATGATTAAATGGATTGAATCATGATTAAGTTGCATTAATGGGCTAACTCATGAGTAAGATGATTAAAAGGATTAAATTGAGATTAAGATGATTAAATTGATTAAATCACGATTAAATCGAATTTGTGATTAAACCGATTAAATCTCGTTTAAGGTGATTAAATTAAGATTAAGCTGATTAAATCGCGATTAATAAATAAATGTATTCCACAAATTAAATCCCACATTTGTAATTAAAATTCTAAAATTAATCTAATGCTTCATCTAAAATAAAATAGAGATCGTCATGTTTCCTACTTTATATGAAATATTTTAACCATAATAACCTCGCCATGAGGTCCGCCGGGTTAGTGGTTACCGGGACCGGGAGCTTTGTTGAGCATGGTCAACAGTACCAACGTCAATTTGCCAGAACGAAAATTCTAAAAAGTACATTTTTGGATAACGTGGGAACGCGACGCGGGAAAGGAAGTTTGGTCTGAACTACAGAAAAACGAACTGGGGAGTAAGTGCTAGGGTTCATATTTCTTAAAAATGACGCGAGAGAGAATAATGAAATTAACGGTATTTATACGCCTTTATATGCTCTTTCGTTTAAAATTAATTTTATTCTGGGAGCGCCCTAATTGAGCGAAATATCAATGACGTAAGCTTACCCAAAAACTGGCATGGGGTAGTATTCTATTTAAATTTTATAAAATTTGACGCGGGAGAGGTTAATGAAATTAACGTTATTAGTACACCTTTAAATGCTCTATCGTTTAAAATAAATTTTATTCTGGGAGCGCCATAATTGATCGAAATATCAAAGACGTAAGCTTACCCAAAAACGCGCCGTTTTCGGGACCATGCCCGGCATAGGGTAGTATTCTATTTGAATTTTATAAAAATTGACGCGGGAGAGGTTAATGAAATTAAGGTTATTAGTACACCTTTAAATGCTCTATCGTTTAAAATTAATTTTATTCTGTAGCGCCATAATTGAGCGAAATATCAATGAAGTAAGCTTACCCAAAAACGCGCCGTTTTCGGGACCATGCCCGGCATAGGGTAGTATTCTATTTGAATTTTATAAAAATTGACGCGGGAGAGGTTAATGAAATTAACGTTATTAGTACACCTTTAAATGCTCTATCGTTTAAAATTAATTTTATTCTGGGAGCGCCGTAATTAAGCGAAATATCAATGACGTAAGCTTACCCAAAAACGCGCCGTTTTCCGGACCATGCCCGGCATAGGGTAGTATTCTATTTGAATTTTATAATAATTGACGCGGGAGAGGTTAATGAAATTAACGTTATTAGTACACCTTTAAATGCTCTATCGTTTAAATTAATTTTATTCTGGGAGCGCCATAATTGAGCGAAATATCAATGACGTAAGCTTACCCAAAAACTGGCATGGGGTAGTATTCTATTTGAATTTTATAATAATTGACGCGGGAGAGGTTAATGAAATTAACGTTATTAGTACACCTTTAAATGCTCTATCGTTTAAAATTAATTTTATTCTGGGAGCGCCATAATTGAGCGAAATATCAATGACGTAAGCTTACCCAAAAACGCGCCGTTTTCGGGACCATGCCCGGCATAGGGTAGTATTCTATTTGAATTTTATAATAATTGACGCGGGAGAGGTTAATGAAATTAACGTTATTAGTACACCTTTAAATGCTCTATCGTTTAAATTAATTTTATTCTGGGAGCGCCATAATTGAGCGAAATATCAATGACGTAAGCTTACCCAAAAACTGGCATGGGGTAGTATTCTATTTGAATTTTATAATAATTGACGCGGGAGAGGTTAATGAAATTAACGTTATTAGTACACCTTTAAATGCTCTATCGTTTAAAATTAATTTTATTCTGGGAGCGCCATAATTGAGCGAAATACCAATGACGTAAGCTTACCCAAAAACGCGCCGTTTTCGGGACCATGCCCGGCATAGGGTAGTATTCTATTTGAATTTTATAAAAATTGACGCGGGAGAGGTTAATGAAATTAACGTTATTAGTACACCTTTAAATGCTCTATCGTTTAAAATTAATTTTATTCTGGGAGCGCCGTAATTGAGCGAAATATCAATGACGTAAGCTTACCCAAAAACGCGCCGTTTTCCGGACCATGCCCGGCATAGGGTAGTATTCTATTTGAATTTTATAATAATTGACGCGGGAGAGGTTAATGAAATTAACGTTATTAGTACACCTTTAAATGCTCTATCGTTTAAATTAATTTTATTCTGGGAGCGCCATAATTGAGCGAAATATCAATGACGTAAGCTTACCCAAAAACTGGCATGGGGTAGTATTCTATTTGAATTTTATAATAATTGACGTGTGAGAGGTTAATGAAATTAACGTTATTAGTACACCTTTAAATGCTCTATCGTTTAAAATTAATTTTATTCTGGGAGCGCCATAATTGAGCGAAATATCAATGACGTAAGCTTACCCAAAAACTGGCATGGGGTAGTATTCTATTTGAATTTTATAATAATTGACGCGGGAGAGGTTAATGAAATTAACGTTATTAGTACACCTTTAAATGCTCTATCGTTTAAAATTAATTTTATTCTGTAGCGCCATAATTGAGCGAAATATCAATGACGTAAGCTTACCCAAAAACGCGCCGTTTTCGGGACCATGCCCGGCATAGGGTAGTATTCTATTTGAATTTTATAATAATTGACGCGGGAGAGGTTAATGAAATTAACGTTATTAGTACACCTTTAAATGCTCTATCGTTTAAAATTAATTTTATTCTGTAGCGCCATAATTGAGCGAAATATCAATGACGTAAGCTTACCCAAAAACGCGCCGTTTTCGGGACCATGCCCGGCATAGGGTAGTATTCTATTTGACTTTTATAAAAATTGACGCGGGAGAGGTTAATGAAATTAACGTTATTAGTACACCTTTAAATGCTCTATCGTTTAAATTAATTTTATTCTGGGAGCGCCATAATTGAGCGAAATATCAATGACGTAAGCTTACCCAAAAACTGGCATGGGGTAGTATTCTATTTGAATTTTATAATAATTGACGCGGGAGAGGTTAATGAAATTAACGTTATTAGTACACCTTTAAATGCTCTATCGTTTAAAATTAATTTTATTCTGGGAGCGCCATAATTGAGCGAAATATCAATGACGTAAGCTTACCCAAAAACTGGCATGGGGTAGTATTCTATTTGAATTTTATAATAATTGACGCGGGAGAGGTTAATGAAATTAACGTTATTAGTACACCTTTAAATGCTCTATCGTTTAAAATTAATTTTATTCTGTAGCGCCATAATTGAGCGAAATATCAATGACGTAAGCTTACCCAAAAACGCGCCGTTTTCGGGACCATGACCGCCATAGGGTAGTATTCTATTTGAATTTTTAATAATTGACGCGGGAGAGGTTAATGAAATTAACGTTATTAGTACACCTTTAAATGCTCTATCGTTTAAAATTAATTTTATTCTGTAGCGCCATAATTGAGCGAAATATCAATGACGTAAGCTTACCCAAAAACGCGCCGTTTTCGGGACCATGACCGCCATAGGGTAGTATTCCATTTGAATTTTATAATAATTGACGCGGGAGAGGTTAATGAAATTAACGTTATTAGTACACCTTTAAATGCTCTATCGTTTAAAATTAATTTTATTCTGGGAGCGCCATAATTGAGCGAAATATCAATGACGTAAGCTTACCCAAAAACGCGCCGTTTTCGGGACCATGACCGCCATAGGGTAGTAATCTATTTGAATTTTATAATAATTGACGCGGGAGAGGTTAATGAAATTAACGTTATTAGTACACCTTTAAATGCTCTATCGTTTAAAATTAATTTTATTCTGGGAGCGCCATAATTGAGCGAAATATCAATGACGTAAGCTTACCCAAAAACTGGCATAGGGTAGTATTCTATTTGAATTTTATAAAAATTGACGCGGGATAGGTTAATGAAATTAACGTTATTAGTACACCTTTAAATGCTCTATCGTTTAAAATTAATTTTATTCTGTAGCGCCATAATTGAGCGAAATATCAATGACGTAAGCTTACCCAAAAACGCGCCGTTTTCGGGACCATGCCCGGCATAGGGTAGTATTCAATTTGAATTTTATAATAATTGACGCGGGAGAGGTTAATGAAATTAACGTTATTAGTACACCTTTAAATGCTCTATCGTTTAAAATTCATTTTTTTCTGTAGCGCCATAATTGAGCGAAATATCAATGACGTAAGCTTACCCAAAAACGCGCCGTTTTCGGGACCATGACCGCCATAGGGTAGTATTCTATTTGAATTTTATAATAATTGACGCGGGAGAGGTTAATGAAATTAACGTTATTAGTACACCTTTAAATGCTCTATCGTTTAAAATTAATTTTATTCTGTAGCGCCATAATTGAGCGAAATATCAATGACGTAAGCTTACCCAAAAACGCGCCGTTTTCGGGACCATGCCCGGCATAGGGTAGTATTCTATTTGAATTTTATAATAATTGACGCGGGAGAGGTTAATGAAATTAACGTTATTAGTACACCTTTAAATGCTCTATCGTTTAAAATTAATTTTATTCTGTAGCGCCATAATTGAGCGAAATATCAATGACGTAAGCTTACCCAAAAACGCGCCGTTTTCGGGACCATGACCGCCATAGGGTAGTATTCTATTTGAATTTTATAATAATTGACGCGGGAGAGGTTAATGAAATTAACGTTATTAGTACACCTTTAAATGCTCTATCGTTTAAAATTAATTTTATTCTGGGAGCGACATAATTGAGCGAAATATCAATGACGTAAGCTTACCCAAAAACGCGCCGTTTTCGGGACCATGACCGCCATAGGGTAGTATTCTATTTGAATTTTATAATAATTGACGCGGGAGAGGTTAATGAAATTAACGTTATTAGTACACCTTTAAATGCTCTATCGTTTAAAATTAATTTTATTCTGGGAGCGCCATAATTGAGCGAAATATCAATGACGTAAGCTTACCCAAAAACGCACCGTTTTCGGGACCATGCCCGGCATAGGGTAGTATTCTATTTGAATTTTATAAAAATTGACGCGGGATAGGTTAATGAAATTAACGTTATTAGTACACCTTTAAATGCTCTATCGTTTAAAAATAATTTTATTCTGTAGCGCCATAATTGAGCGAAATATCAATGACGTAAGCTTACCCAAAAACGCGCCGTTTTCGGGACCATGCCCGGCATAGGGTAGTATTCTATTTGAATTTTATAATAATTGACGCGGGAGAGGTTAATGAAATTAACGTTATTAGTACACCTTTAAATGCTCTATCGTTTAAAATTAATTTTATTCTGTAGCGCCATAATTGAGCGAAATATCAATGACGTAAGCTTACCCAAAAACGCGCCGTTTTCGGGACCATGCCCGGCATAGGGTAGTATTCTATTTGAATTTTATAAAAATTGACGCGGGATAGGTTAATGAAATTAACGTTATTAGTACACCTTTAAATGCTCTATCGTTTAAAAATAATTTTATTCTGTAGCGCCATAATTGAGCGAAATATCAATGACGTAAGCTTACCCAAAAACGCGCCGTTTTCGGGACCATGCCCGGCATAGGGTAGTATTCTATTTGAATTTTATAATAATTGACGCGGGAGAGGTTAATGAAATTAACGTTATTAGTACACCTTTAAATGCTCTATCGTTCAAAATTAATTTTATTCTGGGAGCGCCATAATTGAGCGAAATATCAATGACGTAAGCTTACCCAAAAACGCGCCGTTTTCGGGACCATGACCGCCATAGGGTAGTATTCTATTTGAATTTTATAATAATTGACGCGGGAGAGGTTAATGAAATTAACGTTATTAGTACACCTTTAAATGCTCTATCATTTAAAATTAATTTTATTCTGGGAGCGCCATAATTGAGCAAAATATCAATGACGTAAGCTTACCCAAAAACGCGCCGTTTTCGGGACCATGACCGCCATAGGGTAGTATTCTATTTGAATTTTATAATAATTGACGCGGGAGAGGTTAATGAAATTAACGTTATTAGTACACCTTTAAATGCTCTATCGTTTAAAATTAATTTTATTCTGTAGCGCCATAATTGAGCGAAATATCAATGACGTAAGCTTACCCAAAAACGCGCCGTTTTCGGGACCATGACCGCCATAGGGTAGTATTCCATTTGAATTTTATAATAATTGACGCGGGAGAGGTTAATGAAATTAACGTTATTAGTACACCTTTAAATGCTCTATCGTTTAAAATTAATTTTATTCTGGGAGCGCCATAATTGAGCGAAATATCAATGACGTAAGCTTACCCAAAAACGCGCCGTTTTCGGGACCATGACCGCCATAGGGTAGTAATCTATTTGAATTTTATAATAATTGACGCGGGAGAGGTTAATGAAATTAACGTTATTAGTACACCTTTAAATGCTTTATCGTTTAAAATTAATTTTATTCTGGGAGCGCCATAATTGAGCGAAATATCAATGACGTAAGCTTACCCAAAAACTGGCATAGGGTAGTATTCTATTTGAATTTTATAAAAATTGACGCGGGATAGGTTAATGAAATTAACGTTATTAGTACACCTTTAAATGCTCTATCGTTTAAAATTAATTTTATTCTGTAGCGCCATAATTGAGCGAAATATCAATGACGTAAGCTTACCCAAAAACGCGCCGTTTTCGGGACCATGACCGCCATAGGGTAGTATTCTATTTGAATTTTATAAAAATTGACGCGGGATAGGTTAATGAAATTAACGTTATTAGTACACCTTTAAATGCTCTATCGTTTAAAATTAATTTTATTCTGTAGCGCCATAATTGAGCGAAATATCAATGACGTAAGCTTACCCAAAAACGCGCCGTTTTCGGGACCATGCCCGGCATAGGGTAGTATTCTATTTGAATTTTATAATAATTGACGCGGGAGAGGTTAATGAAATTAACGTTATTAGTCCACCTTTAAATGCTCTATCGTTTAAAATTAATTTTATTCTGTAGCGCCATAATTGAGCGAAATATCAATGACGTAAGCTTACCCAAAAACGCGCCGTTTTCGGGACCATGCCCGGCATAGGGTAGTATTCTATTTGACTTTTATAAAAATTGACGCGGGAGAGGTTAATGAAATTAACGTTATTAGTACACCTTTAAATGCTCTATCGTTTAAAATTAATTTTATTCTGGGAGCGCCATAATTGAGCGAAATATCAATGACGTAAGCTTACCCAAAAACGCGCCGTTTTCGGGACCATGCCCGGCATAGGGTAGTATTCTATTTGACTTTTATAAAAATTGACGCGGGAGAGGTTAATGAAATTAACGTTATTAGTACACCTTTAAATGCTCTATCGTTTAAAATTAATTTTATTCTGGGAGCGCCATAATTGAGCGAAATATCAATGACGTAAGCTTACCCAAAAACGCGCCGTTTTCGGGACCATGACCGCCATAGGGTAGTATTCTATTTGAATTTTATAATAATTGACGCTGGAGAGGTAAATGAAATTAACGTTATTAGTACACCTTTAAATGCTCTATCGTTTAAAATTAATTTTATTCTGGGAGCGCCATAATTGAGCGAAATATCAATGACGTAAGCTTACCCAAAAACGCGCCGTTTTCGGGACCATGACCGCCATAGGGTAGTAATCTATTTGAATTTTATAATAATTGACGCGGGAGAGGTTAATGAAATTAACGTTATTAGTACACCTTTAAATGCTTTATCGTTTAAAATTAATTTTATTCTGGGAGCGCCATAATTGAGCGAAATATCAATGACGTAAGCTTACCCAAAAACTGGCATAGGGTAGTATTCTATTTGAATTTTATAAAAATTGACGCGGGATAGGTTAATGAAATTAACGTTATTAGTACACCTTTAAATGCTCTATCGTTTAAAATTAATTTTATTCTGTAGCGACATAATTGAGCGAAATATCAATGACGTAAGCTTACCCAAAAACGCGCCGTTTTCGGGACCATGACCGCCATAGGGTAGTATTCTATTTGAATTTTATAAAAATTGACGCGGGATAGGTTAATGAAATTAACGTTATTAGTACACCTTTAAATGCTCTATCGTTTAAAATTAATTTTATTCTGTAGCGCCATAATTGAGCGAAATATCAATGACGTAAGCTTACCCAAAAACGCGCCGTTTTCGGGACCATGCCCGGCATAGGGTAGTATTCTATTTGAATTTTATAATAATTGACGCGGGAGAGGTTAATGAAATTAACGTTATTAGTCCACCTTTAAATGCTCTATCGTTTAAAATTAATTTTATTCTGTAGCGCCATAATTGAGCGAAATATCAATGACGTAAGCTTACCCAAAAACGCGCCGTTTTCGGGACCATGCCCGGCATAGGGTAGTATTCTATTTGACTTTTATAAAAATTGACGCGGGAGAGGTTAATGAAATTAACGTTATTAGTACACCTTTAAATGCTCTATCGTTTAAAATTAATTTTATTCTGGGAGCGCCATAATTGAGCGAAATATCAATGACGTAAGCTTACCCAAAAACGCGCCGTTTTCGGGACCATGCCCGGCATAGGGTAGTATTCTATTTGACTTTTATAAAAATTGACGCGGGAGAGGTTAATGAAATTAACGTTATTAGTACACCTTTAAATGCTCTATCGTTTAAAATTAATTTTATTCTGGGAGCGCCATAATTGAGCGAAATATCAATGACGTAAGCTTACCCAAAAACGCGCCGTTTTCGGGACCATGACCGCCATAGGGTAGTATTCTATTTGAATTTTATAATAATTGACGCGGGAGAGGTTAATGAAATTAACGTTATTAGTACACCTTTAAATGCTCTATCGTTTAAAATTAATTTTATTCTGGGAGCGCCATAATTGAGCGAAATATCAATGACGTAAGCTTACCCAAAAACGCGCCGTTTTCGGGACCATGACCGCCATAGGGTAGTATTCTATTTGAATTTTATAATAATTGACGCTGGAGAGGTTAATGAAATTAACGTTATTAGTACACCTTTAAATGCTCTATCATTTAAAATTAATTTTATTCTGGGAGCGTTATAATTGAGCGAAATATCAATGACGAAAGCTTACCCAAAAACGCGCCGTTTTCGGGACCATGACCGCCATAGGGTAGTATTCTATTTGAATTTTATAATAATTGACGCGGGAGAGGTTAATGAAATTAACGTTATTAGTACACCTTTAAATGCTCTATCGTTTAAAATTAATTTTATTCTGGGAGCGCCATAATTGAGCGAAATATCAATGACGTAAGCTTACCCAAAAACGCGCCGTTTTCGGGACCATGACCGCCATAGGGTAGTATTCTATTTGAATTTTATAATAATTGACGCGGGAGAGGTTAATGAAATTAACGTTATTAGTACACCTTTAAATGCTCTATCATTTAAAATTAATTTTATTCTGGGAGCGCCATAATTGAGCGAAATATCAATGACGTAAGCTTACCCAAAAACGCGCCGTTTTCGGGACCATGACCGCCATAGGGTAGTATTCTATTTGAATTTCATAATAATTGACGCGGGAGAGGTTAATGAAATTAACGATATTAGTACACCTTTAAATGCTCTATCGTTAAAAATTAATTTTATTCTGTAGCGCCATAATTGAGCGAAATATCAATGACGTAAGCTTACCCAAAAACGCGCCGTTTTCGGGACCATGCCCGGCATAGGGTAGTATTCTATTTGAATTTTTAATAATTGACGCGGGAGAGGTTAATGAAATTAACGTTATTAGTACACCTTTAAATGCTCTATCGTTTAAAATTAATTTTATTCTGTAGCGCCATAATTGAGCGAAATATCAATGACGTAAGCTTACCCAAAAACGCGCCGTTTTCGGGACCATGACCGCCATAGGGTAGTATTCCATTTGAATTTTATAATAATTGACGCGGGAGAGGTTAATGAAATTAACGTTATTAGTACACCTTTAAATGCTCTATCGTTTAAAATTAATTTTATTCTGGGAGCGCCATAATTGAGCGAAATATCAATGACGTAAGCTTACCCAAAAACGCGCCGTTTTCGGGACCATGACCGCCATAGGGTAGTAATCTATTTGAATTTTATAATAATTGACGCGGGAGAGGTTAATGAAATTAACGTTATTAGTACACCTTTAAATGCTCTATCGTTTAAAATTAATTTTATTCTGGGAGCGCCATAATTGAGCGAAATATCAATGACGTAAGCTTACCCAAAAACTGGCATAGGGTAGTATTCTATTTGAATTTTATAAAAATTGACGCTAGATAGGTTAATGAAATTAACGTTATTAGTACACCTTTAAATGCTCTATCGTTTAAAATTAATTTTATTCTGTAGCGCCATAATTGAGCGAAATATCAATGACGTAAGCTTACCCAAAAACGCGCCGTTTTCGGGACCATGGCCGCCATAGGGTAGTATTCTATTTGAATTTTATAATAATTGACGCGGGAGAGGTTAATGAAATTAACGTTATTAGTACACCTTTAAATGCTCTATCGTTTAAAATTAATTTTATTCTGGGAGCGCCATAATTGAGCGAAATATCAATGACGTAAGCTTACCCAAAAACTGGCATAGGGTAGTATTCTATTTGAATTTTATAAAAATTGACGCAGGATAGGTTAATGAAATTAACGTTATTAGTACACCTTTAAATGCTCTATCGTTTAAAATTAATTTTATTCTGTAGCGCCATAATTGAGCGAAATATCAATGACGTAAGCTTACCCAAAAACGCGCCGTTTTCGGGACCATGCCCGGCATAGGGTAGTATTCTATTTGAATTTTATAATAATTGACGCGGGAGAGGTTAATGAAATTAACGTTATTAGTACACCTTTAAATGCTCTATCGTTTAAAATTAATTTTATTCTGTAGCGCCATAATTGAGCGAAATATCAATGACGTAAGCTTACCCAAAAACGCGCCGTTTTCGGGACCATGCCCGGCATAGGGTAGTATTCTATTTGACTTTTATAAAAATTGACGCGGGAGAGGTTAATGAAATTAACGTTATTAGTACACCTTTAAATGCTCTATCGTTTAAAATTAATTTTATTCTTGGAGCGCCATAATTGAGCGAAATATCAATGACGTAAGCTTACCCAAAAACGCGCCGTTTTCGGGACCATGCCCGGCATAGGGTAGTATTCTATTTGACTTTTATAAAAATTGACGCGGGATAGGTTAATGAAATTAACGTTATTAGTACACCTTTAAATGCTCTATCGTTTAAAATTAATTTTATTCTGTAGCGCCATAATTGAGCGAAATATCAATGACGTAAGCTTACCCAAAAACGCGCCGTTTTCGGGACCATGCCCGGCATAGGGTAGTATTCTATTTGAATTTTATAATAATTGACGCGGGAGAGGTTAATGAAATTAACGTTATTAGTACACCTTTAAATGCTCTATCGTTTAAAATTAATTTTATTCTGTAGCGCCATAATTGAGCGAAATATCAATGACGTAAGCTTACCCAAAAACGCGCCGTTTTCGGGACCATGCCCGGCATAGGGTAGTATTCTATTTGACTTTTATAAAAATTGACGCGGGAGAGGTTAATGAAATTAACGTTATTAGTACACCTTTAAATGCTCTATCGTTTAAAATTAATTTTATTCTGGGAGCGCCATAATTGAGCGAAATATCAATGACGTAAGCTTACCCAAAAACGCGCCGTTTTCGGGACCATGACCGCCATAGGGTAGTATTCTATTTGAATTTTATAATAATTGACGCGGGAGAGGTTAATGAAATTAACGTTATTAGTACACCTTTAAATGCTCTATCGTTTAAAATTAATTTTATTCTGGGAGCGCCATAATTGAGCGAAATATCAATGACGTAAGCTTACCCAAAAACGCGCCGTTTTCGGGACCATGACCGCCATAGGGTAGTATTCTATTTGAATTTTATAATAATTGACGCTGGAGAGGTTAATGAAATTAACGTTATTAGTACACCTTTAAATGCTTTATCATTTAAAATTAATTTTATTCTGGGAGCGCCATAATTGAGCGAAATATCAATGACGTAAGCTTACCCAAAAACGCGCCGTTTTCGGGACCATGACCGCCATAGGGTAGTATTCTATTTGAATTTTATAATAATTGACGCGGGAGAGGTTAATGAAATTAACGTTATTAGTACACCTTTAAATGCTCTATCGTTTAAAATTAATTTTATTCTGGGAGCGCCATAATTGAGCGAAATATCAATGACGTAAGCTTACCCAAAAACGCGCCGTTTTCGGGACCATGACCGCCATAGGGTAGTATTCTATTTGAATTTTATAATAATTGACGCGGGAGAGGTTAATGAAATTAACGTTATTAGTACACCTTTAAATGCTCTATCGTTTAAAATTAATTTTATTCTGTAGCGCCATAATTGAGCGAAATATCAATGACGTAAGCTTACCCAAAAACGCGCCGTTTTCGGGACCATGCCCGGCATAGGGTAGTATTCTATTTGAATTTTTAATAATTGACGCGGGAGAGGTTAATGAAATTAACGTTATTAGTACACCTTTAAATGCTCTATCGTTTAAAATTAATTTTATTCTGTAGCGCCATAATTGAGCGAAATATCAATGACGTAAGCTTACCCAAAAACGCGCCGTTTTCGGGACCATGACCGCCATAGGGTAGTATTCCATTTGAATTTTATAATAATTGACGCGGGAGAGGTTAATGAAATTAACGTTATTAGTACACCTTTAAATGCTCTATCGTTTAAAATTAATTTTATTCTGGGAGCGCCATAATTGAGCGAAATATCAATGACGTAAGCTTACCCAAAAACGCGCGGTTTTCGGGACCATGACCGCCATAGGGTAGTAATCTATTTGAATTTTATAATAATTGACGCGGGAGAGGTTAATGAAATTAACGTTATTAGTACACCTTTAAATGCTCTATCGTTTAAAATTAATTTTATTCTGGGAGCGCCATAATTGAGCGAAATATCAATGACGTAAGCTTACCCAAAAACGCGCCGTTTTCGGGACCATGACCGCCATAGGGTAGTATTCTATTTGAATTTTATAATAATTGACGCGGGAGAGGTTAATGAAATTAACGTTATTAGTACACCTTTAAATGCTCTATCGTTTAAAATTAATTTTATTCTGGGAGCGCCATAATTGAGCGAAATATCAATGACGTAAGCTTACCCAAAAACGCGCCGTTTTCGGGACCATGACCGCCATAGGGTAGTATTCTATTTGAATTTTATAATAATTGACGCGGGAGAGGTTAATGAAATTAACGTTATTAGTACACTTTTAAATGCTCTATCGTTTAAAATTAATTTTATTCTGGGAGCGCCATAATTGAGCGAAATATCAATGACGTAAGCTTACCCAAAAACTGGCATAGGGTAGTATTCTATTTGAATTTTATAATAATTGAAGCGGGGGAGGTTAATGAAATTAACGTTATTAGTACACCTTTAAATGCTCTATCGTTTAAAATTAATTTTACTCTGGGAGCGCCATAATTGAGCGAAATATCAATGACGTAAGCTCACCCAAAAACGCGCCGTTTTCGGGACCATGACCGCCATAGGGTAGTATTCTATTTGAATTTTATAATAATTGACGCGGGAGAGGTTAATGAAATTAACGTTATTAGTACACCTTTAAATGCTCTATCGTTTAAAATTAATTTTATTCTGGGAGCGCCATAATTGAGCGAAATATCAATGACGTAAGCTTACCCAAAAACTGGCATAGGGTAGTATTCTATTTGAATTTTATAATAATTGACGCGGGGGAGGTTAATGAAATTAACGTTATTAGTACACCATTAAATGCTCTATCGTTTACAATTAATTTTATTCTGGGTGCGCCATAATTGATCGAAATATCAATGACGTAAGCTTACCCAAAAACGCGCCGTTTTCGGGACCATGCCCGGCATAGGGTAGTATTCTATTTGAATTTTATAAAAATTGACGCGGGAGTTTTTGTTTTCAAAACGACTAGCTTTAATAGCAGAAAGTTACAATAGATGTTTCATACGTATTTCAAGTATATAGATTATTTACAAATGTACATAGCAGTAAAATAAACAAAAATAAACAAAAATAACGCGAACACTGGAAGAGTAGAGAATTGTATATATAATATAATTATGTACACTGAAATACAAAATACTAGATTAGACTATTACATAGTTTTACCAATGGGGCTCGTTTGTGACCTGCCAGAGGTTGTTAAAGGCAACAATTGTATCTCGCGTTACAGCAACTTGTCG
Source organism: Leiobunum rupestre (assembly GCF_980474605.1). Classification (NCBI taxonomy): domain Eukaryota; kingdom Metazoa; phylum Arthropoda; class Arachnida; order Opiliones; family Sclerosomatidae; genus Leiobunum; species Leiobunum rupestre. The sequence goes on from NC_143384.1 coordinate 86,093,528, forward strand.
CGTGGCACGGTACCGTGCGATTATTCGGGTTTTAATATTATTTACAGCTCGTTCTACATGCTCGCTGAAACGGGCTGTAGCCAACGATAAACTCGCTATATCGGCATACATGTCTGCGAACGCGACTTGCGTTATAATGAACGCAAAGTTACAGAGGTGGTGGCTGTTTGGATACCCACTGACTAACGTCGGTGGTGACCGGTACACTGAAAAACGAACTCTAAAATTCAGTCTCCGACGGTTTGAAAAAGTGGGCAATAATAATAGCAGTGCTCGACCGTTCCTTTACTGGGGCAGAAAGGACACCAGTTAAAATCGAGGCTTTCGACAATGTGGAAGAGCCGAGCTGGAGCCGGTAGAGACAAATGTAAGGCTCTCCAGTAAATGCAGAGTTCGGAGCGTGAGCTTATCGGGGAGATCCTACGAGCGTCCCAAGAGGTCGGCGAGACTAGTGTGGGATCGGAAAAAGGCAGGGAAACTCGAGCTGACGAGGCACTGGTAGATATCTCGGGTTGCAGAATTATCGGTCACCATGCAACGGGAGACACGAGAACCTGCGCGCCACTCCACCGAAATGGACAAGATGTTGTCGCCATTAAATTGGGCGTCTGGTCTAACGCCAGAAGCGTTAAACGTTTCTGGGAAAGTCCGTACGCAGGCGTTGACGATATTCCGATGTTGCTGGACGAAAAAACGCGACGGAGCGCGAGTGACTAAAAGTTCTCTCTGCGTAAGCCAGCGACCCCCGGATCTAACAAGTGAAAGAGCCTGGTAAGGCCTTGTGTGGCGAGACTACTACTGTCGTCGGGTTTAAGGATTTTGCCCTCGACGGTCCGTATGAAAGGGGAGGACGCGAAGGAGATGTTAAGAAACTTTTCGCGAGATGAGAACGTTGGCTGGGCATACCGAACCAACACGAAAGGGCGGTGGAATAGAAGGGAATTTTGCCGTATTGGCTCGTTAGGTCGCCGAGTAATGTTTCGGGATGGGAAAAGCGAGAGAGAAACGCGTCGAAGATAGACTTCGTACATGTGATGACTGGGCTGTCGCGATCGTCCGATGATAAATAAAGGGCGAGCGCTTGAACTCGGAAAGCTCGAATTTTAAGTTCAATGTTAACTAGCCCCAGACCTCCCGAGAGACGGTGGGGATAAAGATAGTGGGAGGGAACCCAATGGACCCCTGCCCAAAGGAAATTAACGAGGGACGATTGCCACTCACGGACGAAGGATAGAGGGGGGTTTAGGACTTTTAGTCGGTGCCAAAGGATCGAGGAGGCTAGTTGATTGATTAATAGTATTCGACCCGCGGGCGAGCAGAGGTGCCGGTAGTGTAACCTGGGAGCCTATTCTTGTCTTGGCGATAGCTATGTCGTTATGGCGAAATCGATAAAATATCGCCATAACGACATCGACCGGCGAAAACTTTATTCTTGTCTCGAAAATTTACTTCGACATCGCCGTATCGCCAGCGAATTATAACGACAGGGTAAGGGGTGTCGGAATCGCGTTTTCTTGTCGTTATGACGTCATTTTTCGCTTCGAATCGCGGTATTTTCAAAATGGCAGCTTTACAGCTCGGGTGTTTTGAGTTTTTGCGTCTCGCTGAGATTGAAGAAAGAAAAAGTTTGAGAAGGGATCGGGTAATTCGCGATCGTTCAAAAGCCTTCGAACTTTCTGAACATCAATTTAGAAGTTTGTTTAGGTTGGACAAATTTCTTGTTATTGAAATTTGTGAAGAGTTAAGGGGAGTGTTAGAATCTAATGCCTCTGGCTCAAGAGGAACGGATCTCCCAGTTGATTCTAAGGTTAGTAAATAATTTTGCTATTTAATAATTATATTTAATTAATCATAATATTATTGGACCACTAGGTTTTAGTGGCTGTGCGTTTTTACGCTGTTGGTTGTTACCAAAAAGCAATTGGCCAAGACTTATTTTTGGATGTTAGTCAAGCCACAGTTAGTCGCTGCTTACATCAAGTAACAGAGGCTATAAACACCACTCTGATGCCAAAATGGATCAAATTTCCAACAACCAAAGTGGAAAGAGAGGCCACGAAATTGAGGTTATTACCAAATGTTTAAGGGCAGATCATATGGTCAGAGAAATAGTAATTGAAAAAATGCAACTAGGTTCATGGAGAAAACAAAATTTCCGGGAGTAATTGGTGTGTTAGACTGCACACAAGTTGCCATTGTTTCTCCAACTTCCAAAGACCAGAAGTTCAAGGAGCACCTATATGTCAATAGGAAGGGGTACCATTCTTTGAATGTGCAGTTGGTAAGTTTGCTTGTAAGTAAATCACAAACTCAAAATGTGTTCCAAGATCAGAATTGTTTATTTTAGATTTGTGACTATGATTTGATCATAACGAATGTTAATGCAAAGTTTCCTGGAAGTACCCATGATGCCCACATCTATAAAGCATCAATAGTATCAAGTTTTCTGGAAAAAAGCTTTCTCAGAAATGAATTAGTCAATTATTGGTTGCTGGGTAAGTTTCAATAAGTTTTTGTTGATTAGAATGTGATGGTAAGTATTAGCGTGTACAATTAATAAATTATCAGGAAAAAAATTATATATGCAAAACTTTATTATTGAAATTGTATAAATTGCACAAAATACATTTTTCAAACCTACGAAATGTTATTTGTTACTTACCTTTTTTGGAAACCTAACATGATGAACAAAAATGGTTTTGCAACCCAATATTGTAGGTGACAGTGGTTATCCCCAATTACCGTGGCTGATGACTCCACTATTGAGGCCTGTAAATAATACACCAGAAGAACGGTACACCAGGAGACAAAAGCAGGCTCGTAATGTCATTGAGCGATGTAACGGTGTCTTGAAACAAACATTTCGATGTTTATTGAAAGACCGTACATTGCATTATGATCCTGTGTTTGCTGGTCTCATTGTCAATGCCTGTTGCGTTCTTCATAATATCAGACGCTTGAAGGGGTACACAGGCGATGATGAAGAGTTGGCTAATTTGGAGTTAAACACGGATGATCAGGTTCCTCCACCATCAACAGAGCCACCAGCAGCTGAAAATTGGAGTCGTCGTGGTCAAGCTGCCAGGGAGAGTTTGATCCGACGTCGATTTCAATAGAGGGGAGACGAAAAAAAAGGCCCTTTTCAGGGCCATAGGGCAGAGCTATAGGATAATAAGATGAAATGGTTTCTTCTAAGGTTAAGTATGGTAAGGGTGTATGATAGTGCCATTTGGCACTTGATGTTTTGCCCTTCCATTCTTTGCGTTAGAAGTTTTACCATTCATTTTGTTATCCTATAGTTCTTCCCTATGACGCTAGAAGTTCGGTTTGTTTCAGGTTTCTAAAAGAAACACGGTACATAGAGAACAAATATCGGAGTACCTACCTCCCCGTTTGGTTAGCGTTGGTAACTTAAATCACTGAACTAGTTTGTTTTTTTAACTTTTGGAGTCTCTTCTTAAAATCATGATTAAATTAATTGTTCGTGACTTAAGGCTAACAGGTACACGGTTATTTCAACATTAAGTTTTATTCAAATATATTAACTTAATTAATATTTTATGCATGAATTGTATATTAACTCAAGCTGTTTAACATTCCCTTTAACACTGTTTTCTAAATAGTAAAATAGTAAACCTGTTAACGTAATCATTTAGGAGACGTTATATGTAAAGTTAAAATAGTTTAATGGTTATTAAAAATAATCATACTGTACATTAGATTAGACCTTGCCATCGTTCGTCTCAAGTTCTCAACGCTTCGTATGTAACGCAGGGTTGCCAATCCTGCGCCTCATATCTCAGTATTCTAATCTAAAGAAAGTCCCTGCCATAGCCGCCTAGATTAATCTATGGCTTTGCAGTGGCGGCGCCAGGAATTTTCGCGAGGGTAGGCAAACCAAATAAATGGGCCCCCGACCCGGGACCCCCCTTTTCTCAACGAAATGCTTCAATAAAATAAAGTAGTGATGTACATGACGAACAAAAAAGTTCTAACAACAGTATTTACTAGGAGATACCTCAAAAATTTCTAAATACATTATCGACAATTGTTTCATTGTTATTTATAAATAATTTTAACTCTTGGGACAATTTTGAGACCCTTTCTAGATCAATTTGGGGACCTTATAGGGTGATTTTGGGGCTCCTCAATATTTAAGGTAGGCAGTGGCCTACCTGGCCTACCCCCTAGCGCCGCCACTGTGGCTTTGTCCCTGCGTAGCTGGGGCCATCTAGGTAAAATTATATAGTATCAAGAGATAAAAGGGGCTTATGATATTGTCTATATGTCTGGCGTTAACAAACCGGTTATACTCAGTTTTGAAAAAAATATATATATATTTGAATAAAACTTAATGTTGAAATAACCGTGTACCTGTTAGCCTTAAGTCACGAACAATTAATTTAATCATGATTTTAAGAAGAGACTCCAAAAGTTAAAAAAACAAACTAGTTCAGTGATTTAAGTTACCAACGCTAACCAAACGGGGAGGTAGGTACTCCGATATTTGTTCTCTATGTACCGTGTTTCTTTTAGAAACCCGAAACAAACCGAACTTCTAGCGTCATAGGGAAGAACTATAGGATAACAAAATGAATGGTAAAACTTCTAACGCAAAGAATGGAAGGGCAAAACATCAAGTGCCAAATGGCACTATCATACACCCTTACCATACTTAACCTTAGAAGAAACCATTTCATCTTATTATCCTAAAAGGGCCTTTTTTTTCTAAAAACACTTAAATTCATTCTGAATCTTCCTCTCTGGACTCATACATTTTCTTGAACGTAGAAGCTATTGAACTTAAGGCTTTAGCTTGAATGAGAGCTGCCCTAGTCTTCTCCCCCAAAACATATAAGATCACAATTTAACGGCATGTTTAGAAAAACGTTTAATTGTCTTATTCGTTGCCAAAATAAACGTTTAACGACGCATCACAAACACTAATTAAGTGTTTACAATTTTGGCGTTTATGTAAAAAACATCTATGAATTTAGGTTTTAAACCATTTAAATATGTGTTGGAAATATATGTGATTAGGTGGTGCTAAAATTGTCGTCAAAGGCTAAACGCAGTTTTTTCTGTGTATAGGAATTTGACTGTTAGTTCGTTTAGAAATGTTTGTAGTTCTTAATTCATGTGGAAATCGTGTATTTGCAAAAATGCAATTTTAGCTAGTAGTTTCCTGCCTTAAAAATTGTGCGTAAGCCCAAACGATCCGGTTTACTACCAAGTCCAATACTAAAACAATAGGTAGTTTAGTTTTTAAGTAGAAAATATATTGCAATTTTAACTTTTACTGGGCACAGACAATATTTTTATTACAGTGAACGGATCGGCACAGAGTTTCGTCGTAGAAATTGTGTGTCCCCAAAAACATTTTTCGGAGACCTCCCCCCTCCCGCACTTAAAGCTTGAACGAATAACGGATATTAGTTCAAGGTTAAAGGCTAAAGCGGGAGTGGGCACGCTTATTTTATTTCTGTCTATCATTGGTTACGGGGATCATCCAATGAAAGAGTTGCTAAACTACCAAGAAAATAGTGACGCGCGGGGGAAAATTGACCGGAAACCACTCGCATAAATACCGTCCACCGAATTGTATTTTGTTTACTTGTGAAGTTCTGATTTGATCTTCTGGGTTATTTAAAGCGTATTTTTTATACAAAGCTACATCTTAAAACCTAGTTAAGTGGTTATCATAGTTATCAACCTTGGAGTTTGTTTGATCAATGTAAGTAGAACTGCATTCCTTAAATATTTTAATTATTTAAAAATTGGCGCGTCCTGAAAATAACATTTTAATATATTAGGCGTATTTTACTAATAAAGTATAACGTAGTTGAGTTTACCGCATGCCTATAATTTTAAAATCACTTTTCTGAGTAAGTTACTGGGATGGAGTTGAACACATTTATTTCTTTGAAAAACCTAATTATTTGTTGGATATAGTGTACAAAATTCAGTTATTCGAATATAATAATTGTTGTTTAATTACCACCCATATTATTTTTAAGTGGATAGTCTAGTTATAGGTGATCTAATCCAATATCTAATATTATATTATAAATCCCTATTTCCTTTTTCTTCTTTTTAAAGGTTTTAGTTATTAAAACCGATTATAATTCTTTCCATATTTTAGGGAGATAGTTCTAAAGATAGGGTCCGTTTGGACAACAGCCAAAGTAGTTGAAGATGTTAATGGAAATTAAACTACTTTGGTGCTTTGGAAGGCAACGAGGGATGCAAAACTGTCGCCTAAAACTGTGGACCCAAAACATCTTGGATGGGCGCAATTTGAAGTGTGTATAGAAAATGGACCGAAAGTATCCGCGCCGTTTTCGGTCACCTGGGAGTCCAAAGAATTGGGGCCAAACTTCATAAGTAATACCAATTGAATTAAGATATTAATAAGCAATCTCATAAAAAACTATTTAAAATTTACGATTTTTAGGTCGAATCTTGTATGAAAAACTTTTCGGTGTTCATCGACTGAATGACTCAAAAAAGAGAAACAATGTAAGGATATTTTACCGTATTTAAACAAAGGATTTCTTAAATCCCGAGATCACCTTCGAATTTATCGTGTTCAAATTTAAAGCTCCACTCAATTTATTTAGACGTGTTTGAATGATTGAAAGGAAATTCTTAAAAATCTTGAATAGGTTATACGTACCAACATAAGTTTATGATATTGATTCATAACAGTGGCGTAGACAAGGGGGGGGGGTTCCGTGTCCAATCTTGGGCCTACCTTTGACTGTACTAAATTTTAACCGCCTTCTCAACCCCCCTCTTAACATTAACATACTTAGACCCCCTCTTTGACGAGTTTCATAAGTCTGTCACTTCTTATTTTTATATGCAAAACATTTCCTGTTTGCGTCCGCTCGTTATCGTGTAGTGTGTGGCCTTTATCAGCACCTCGCTAGGGGAAAGTTTTCTTACCGTGATGACGTAACTCAGTTAAAAATATTTCTTAAAGTGACACACTTATTGAAACATATTATAGACTTATGGCACCAACTATAAGTTAAGTACAATGGTCTAGAGCTCGGCGTTTCGATAAAAATTAACCGTTTATTTTATTTTTATCGATAACCTACACTTAACCGCAAATATAAATTATTTTTTGCATGTGAAATCGTTGTTTATTCACGGATAATATCCGTAAATAAACGGTTAACCGCAATATTTTGGTGGTTAATTTATATGTTATGTTGAGATCTACAATGGTCACAGAAGTCAGAGCTGACAGTCATACAATTCAAACTGGCACTCGTCAAAATAAATCTTAGTGGTTAAATTAGTGTACTTTAAAATCAAATTTAGGATCTCGGCCTTTAAGTTCAATTTCTTCGTCATTGAACTTGTACCAATATTAATATTAACATATTTCATAGGAAATATTCCAGCAATTTTTCGGAAGAAAGAAAAATTTTATCATCGTTGCATATGCGTAGAAATCAAATTTTGAAAACTCAATTCAATTCAATTGTTGGCGAAAGTGTTAGATTATCATACTACAATCTCTTGGACAAAGAATTTTCAAAAGAACTATTTGTTTTTTTAGAAAAACAAATTATTTATTTCAGTGGTCGAATGTCTCAGGTTAAAATCAATGGACAATGGCGCGAGATTCCACGTCAACAGGTGGCGTTCGGAAACGATGGGTTGAAGTATAGTTATTCTGGTAACACGTTTCCTGCCAAACCGTGGCCACCAGTGCTGAAAAAACTATGCAAACTAGTTTCCAAAATAGCCGGAGCTGACTTCAACTTTGTTTTAGTAAACCGTTACAAAGATGGGAAGGATTACATAGGGGAACATCAGGATAACGAGCCTGACCTTGACAAAAACGTTCCCATTCCGTCCATATCATTGGGGCAGAAAAGAGATTTTATACTACGGCATAAAGATTTGGTACGACAAAGATTAAACCAAACGAAGGCATCCATCCACAACACGAAAACACTGAAACTGGAGGACGGATCTTTACTTCTAATGCACCCGCCCACAAATGATTTTTGGTTCCATTCGGTGCCACGTTGCCCAGCTGCTGTAAGCCCAAGAATTAACATGACATTCAGACATATCATAAACAAATAAAAAATAAATAAATTACATCTGTGACAAAAAATTATGTAACATAAACCCTAAGAAATAATTTATCCCAAAAATATAAATTGTATAATAAATTGGTTTACAAAACTCATTTATTTAAATTTTAGTTAAGAGAAAATTTTTAGAAAATTAAAATAAATAGAATAACTGCTTTCACGAAAAAACTTGTTCTTTAATCTTTTCCCATTCGTTTCCTACAACCTCTCCCAAGCTAAATCAGTGGCGACGCCAAAAGAATATTCCGAGTAAGCGCTAGTTTAGAAAAGGGCCCTTCCTACGAGGCGCTAGCCCATTAGTATTTAAAAAAAAAATAAATCGATCATTTGAAGGGCTTCAGAACCATTTGAAAAATTTAATACAATTTCAGTTTACTCGTCTTACGCAAGAAACTGGTAAAATTCAGATTCGATGCTCTTTAACAAACATTTTCTTAAATGGAATTTAACTTCAATGTTTTCTTTATGGAACATTTTTAGTGATAATTCACTAACAAAGTAGCGTAAAAAATATAACGAAATTTTAAAAGTTGCTGTTTAACAAAAAAATGATGTATAATTAACGTCAGTTTGACTGACCTGGCCCGCGTCAAATTTTGGCAAATTCAAATAGAACATGGCGGGTATGTTTTCGGAATTTAGGATTTGGCGCGCTTTTTTAGTGAGTTTCTTCATTGATATTTCGACTAATAATGTCGCTCTCAGAATAATTTTAATTTTGATTGATAAAGCGTTTAAGGATGCATAATTATCGTTAATTATATTGACCTGTCCCGCGTCAAATTTTGGCAAATTCAAATAGAACATGGCGGGCATGTTTTCGGAATTTAAGATTTGACCCGTTTTTAGTGAGTTTACGCCCTTGATATTTCGACTAATAATGTCGCTCCCAGAATAATTTTAATTAAGATCGATAAAGCATTTAAGGGTGTAAAATTAACGTTAGTTTGATTGACCTGTCCCGCGTCATTTGTTGGGAAATTCAAATAGAACATGGCGGGCATGTTTTCGGAATTTAAGATTTGACCCGTTTTTAGTGAGTTTACACCCTTGATATTTCGACTAATTAATGGCGCTCCCAGAATAATTTTAATTAAGATCGATAAAGCATTTAAGGGTGTAAAATTAACGTTAGTTTTATTGACCTGTCCCGCGTCATTTTTTGGCAAATTCAAATAGAACATGGCGGGTATCTTTTCGGAATTTAGGATTTGGCGCGCTTTTTTAGTGCGTTTAGGCCCTTATATTTCGACTATTAATGTCGCTCCCAGAATAATTTTAATTTTGATCGATAAAGCATTTAAGGGTGTAAAATTAACGTTAGTTTGATTGACCTGTCCCGCGTCATTATTTGGGAAATTCAAATAGAACATGGCGGGCATGTTTTCGGAATTTAAGATTTGACACGTTTTTTAGTGAGTTTACGCCCTTGATATTTCGACTAATAATGTCGCTCCCAGAATAATTTTAATTAAGATCGATAAAGCATTTAAGGGTGTAAAATTACCGTTAGTTTGATTGACCTGTCCCGCGTCATTTGTTGGGAAATTCAAATAGAACATGGCGGGCATGTTTTCGGAATTTAAGATTTGACCCGTTTTTAGTGAGTTTACACCCTTGATATTTCGACTAATTAATGGCGCTCCCAGAATAATTTTAATTAAGATCGATAAAGCATTTAAGGGTGTAAAATTAACGTTAGTTTTATTGACCTGTCCCGCGTCATTTTTTGGCAAATTCAAATAGAACATGGCGGGTATCTTTTCGGAATTTAGGATTTGGCGCGCTTTTTTAGTGCGTTTACGCCCTTATATTTCGACTATTAATGTCGCTCCCAGAATAATTTTAATTTTGATCGATAAAGCATTTAAGGGTGTAAAATTAACGTTAGTTTGATTGACCTGTCCCGCGTCATTATTTGGGAAATTCAAATAGAACATGGCGGGCATGTTTTCGGAATTTAAGATTTGACACGTTTTTTAGTGAGTTTACGCCCTTGATATTTCGACTAATAATGTCGCTCCCAGAATAATTTTAATTTTGATCGATAAAGCATTTAAGGGTGTAAAATTAACGTTAGTTTGATTGACCTGTCCCGCGTCATTTGTTGGGAAATTCAAATAGAACATGGCGGGCATGTTTTCGGAATTTAAGATTTGACCCGTTTTTAGTGAGTTTACGCCCTTGATATTTCGACTATGGCGCTCCCAGAATACAATTTATTTTAAACGATAGAGCATTTAAAGGTGTACTAATAACGTTAATTTCATTAACCTACCCCGCGTCAAATTTTATAAAATTCAAATAGAATACTACCCCATGCCAGTTTTTGGGTAAGCTTACGTCATTGATATTTCGATCAATTATGGCGCTCCCAGAATACAATTTATTTTAAACGATAGAGCATTTAAAGGTGTACTAATAACGTTAATTTCATTAACCTCTCCCGCGTCAAATTTTATAAAATTCAAATAGAATACTACCCCATGCCAGTTTTTGGGTAAGCTTACGTCTTTGATATTTCGATCAATTATGGCGCTCCCAGAATAAAATTAATTTTAAACGATAGAGCATTTAAAGGTGTACTAATAACGTTAATTTCATTAACCTCTCCCGCGTCAATTTTTATAAAATTCAAATAGAATACTACCCTATGCCGGGCATGGTCCCGAAAACGGCGCGTTTTTGGGTAAGCTTACGTCATTGATATTTCGCTCAATTATGGCGCTACAGAATAAAATTATTTTTAAACGATAGAGAATTTAAAGGTGTACTAATAACGTTAATTTCATTAACCTCTCCCGCGTCAAATTTTATAAAATTCAAATAGAATACTACCCCATGCCAGTTTTTGGGTAAGCTTACGTCATTGATATTTCGCTCAATTATGGCGCTCCCAGAATAAAATTAATTTTAAACGAAAGAGCATATAAAGGCGTATAAATACCGTTAATTTCATTATTCTCTCTCGCGTCATTTTTAAGAAATATGAACCCTAGCACTTACTCCCCAGTTCGTTTTTCTGTAGATCAGACCAAACTTCCTTTCCCGCGTCGCGTTCCCACGTTATCCAAAAATGTACTTTTTAGAATTTTCGTTCTGGCAAATTGACGTTGGTGTCAACAGTTCGAGGCTTTGTTTGTCTGTTATTTAGGTAAGTTTTATTCTGTAAATTTATCTTGTTATTTTATTGGATAGGCGTTTTATGATTAGCACGGTTTTTAATTGTTTTAGTGTCGAGTGTTAAGTATGGTCTTTAAGTATGTTTCGTATGAATCGTATCTGAAATTTTAGAGATTTTGGGCCTTTGCCGACGGGGGCACATCTTTGGATTGAATTTATAGTACGTTTTCCATAGGACGATTCGTTAAATTTAATGGATTTTTAGATAACGTAGAACACCCGACGAGTCAACGGTCATTTCTTGTTTGGACGATACTAAGTGCATTTGGCTTGGTACTGTCCTCTAGGTCGCGTTATAGACGGCCCAGCTTGATTAGCAAGTATGGGGTTGGGGTGGCGCCGCGCGCCCCCAGCGCTCGAGCGAAGTGAGTGCGCGGCACCGTTAGGTGCCAATAAGGGGAACGCTTGCTTTTTGCATTGAAATACGGGAAAATGTTAGTACTGTTTTGCATTTTTTCATTTTTCTTTCGTCATCAGTCCTACTTTATCGAAAACGTATTAAAATCTATTGCATTTCAAGAATCGTCCTATGGAAAACGTACTATAAAAGCAAAATTTTGAAAAGTCATAACTTCGTAAATATGCATTTCCGCCAAAAAAAATTTACACTAAAATAATCCCCACCTTGCCCTCTATCCAAAAAAAAATAAATAAAAAAAACCGGTGGGGGCAGCTATAGTAAAATTTTGCCCAATTTTTTTACTAAAACAATAAGATTTATAATTTTTTGGATTTATGTAAAGAAAATGTTTTTTCTTAAAAATATTTTAAAATCTATGACACACTTCCGAATCCCAGTTAATTTGAAGTACCTACTATACCAAACTATTTCTAGCGAAAATTAGGAAAATTTCTAAAATCCTTAATTTTCGAAATATCCCTAAATTATCCCTTTTTCCCTCTCTTCCAAAATAAAATCCCTTTTAGGTCGGAAAATCCCTAAAAAGGGATAAAATCCCTCAAAGTGGAAGCACTGCGCGAATCTTGTTTCACCGAAATTTTCCGCCTCTCATTTCCCCTCAGAAACCCGCGTTTTACGAAAAAAGCCTTGTTTACGCATTATTTCCTATGGTATTTTGGGTTTGAAATTATTATATAATTACATAATTTTACTAGGTCTATAATTAGAAATTTTAACACATTTTTAAAGCTTTGAAATTTATACAAAGTTATCAAAAACGAGATAAAATTTATAACACATTTTTAAAACTTTAAAATTATCATTTATTCACTAACTAATTAAAAAACAGGAACTTCTTACAAAAATTATCAGAAATTAGATTAAATTTTGAATACATTTTTTAAACTTTCTCACTTATTCACAAACTAATTAAAAAACAGGAACATATTATTAAGGTTATCATAAATGAGATCAATCTTGAAGCATTTTTAAAAATAAATTCATTTAAGTATAAAATATTCAATTATAATCTTTTTGTAAATCTTTTTGGCCTTTTTTCTTTTGTTATAATCACATTCTTTAGAGTTACGAACTGGTTTAACACTTTTCAAATACTTCATTCTAATACAAATCCTTATCTTTACAAAACTTTCAATATATTTTATATAGGAATAAGACCATTGTCTGGAAATATCTTCTGACTAATATTATTTACAATATTACACTCCTTAGTTAATTTTTTTTTCAGTTAAACTTTAATTTGATATTCAGTAAATACCCTCTCTAAAATTAACTTGCATCTTTCTTCAAGTTTGTCCTTTTTAGCTTTTTGTGCCTTAAGTGTTTTAAGCTCTTTAAGTACACTTCGTGTTAGAGAGCATGCTGCAGAGCAGCGAAAATACCTTACTGTTTCCGCTCCGTTTTGTTTCCGGTATGGTATATGTATCCGTTTTCGGTCCGCTTTGTTTCTCGTCCGTTGTTTCCGTCCGTTTCCGGTCCGTTTAGTTTCTCGCCTATTATTTCCGTCCGTTTCCGGTCCGCTTTGTTTTATCGTCCGTTATTTCCTTCCGTGTCCGCTCCAGTTTATTTCTAGCCCAATATTTCCGTCCGTTTCCGCTCCGGTTTATTTCTATCCCATTATTTCCGTCCGTTTCCGCTCCGGTTTATTTCTAGCCCATTATTCCCGTCCGTTTCCTCTCCGTTTTGTTTGTCGCCTTAGCCTATCATTTCGGTCCGTTTCCGCTCCGTATGTTTCTCCGATATTATGGTACTTTATGTGTTCAGTTGCTGGGTTTCGTTTTGTTATAAATTTCTAAACAGTTATTGCAAACAGCTACGCCACATCTTGTTCCAGGCATTTCAAAGACCAATTTAAATTAATATAAATACATTCTAAGACCAAAAGTTTATTATCTGATATAAATAAGACCTTCTAAGATACTGAAAAATAACCGAGTCATAGTAGGCCTTGCCCTCTAAGACGCATAATTATCCATGCAATTCTAGTTTGACTAATGGTCTTATATTATTGTCTAATAATAATAGTTAAAAATACTTATAATACCTTGATAAAACTACCAAACAATAACTTACTAATTAATTTCCGACATCAAATCTTCACCTTCAACGACCTGCTGAAACAGGCTGGAAGCCCAAAATAAATGGTTTTTCCGCGTAAATCGGGAAAATTATCAACTACGGAGGGCTCGTGATGACGTCAAAATCAGAGCCAATGAAATATCGTCAAATATAGAAGAGAAAAGGCACCTCACCAGTCAACCTATTATAGCAAAAACATTGCACGAACCTTGGGGCATACCAGTTAGCCAAGATAAGAGCGAACTTAGGCCAGCTCATAGACTAACCCAATACATAGACTGGAAGGCTATCAGGGAAAATTGTTAACAATTTTCGTACGCGACGTCTTGATTCCGAGGCGTGAAATAAACAAGATAGGGTACCTAACAGCCTTGGAAATAAGGTTTTATTTTAAACTGGTCCTTATGACCAGTGACCCCCTAGCATATGAATTATTAAACTGGGCCTTATGACCAGTGACCCCCTAGCTTATGCATTATTAAACTGGTCTTATATAAAATGTTCTAATGTCATTTATAAGCCTAAAAAACCTATACTACATGTTTAGAAGTTAGATTATGTTGGTAACATTAACTTTACACGTATTCGAAATAGTTATATTTATTTTATGAGTACCACAAGAATAGTACAATATAGTACTATCTCACCTAAGACTACTACCATATGTAACATAATAACTCATAAGTATGCCACTAGCTCAATTTCTTCACTAACGGTTTGTTTCACAGATATTGCGTCATCCGTATCCTATGTAATATTTGTTGTAATATTTGACGTCATATTTGATGTAATATTTGACGTCATATTTGATGTAATATTTGACGTCATATTTGATGTAATATTTGACGTCATATTTGATGTAATATTTGACGTCATATTTGACGTCATATTTCACGTAATATTTGACGTCATATTTGACGTCATAGTCATATTTGACGTCATCGAATCTCAAATCCCGATAATTCCGTCGCCCAATTAGCTCTACGTCTGATAAACCGACGGCCATTATTTTAGTAAACAAACCGGTTTGAACAACCAAGGCTTAGGAGCTAAAATGTACTACAATATAGTGTCAAGTTCTGTCAATGTAATTAACTTGCAAATTAATGAAGTTCTCGGAGACTCACGTTCTAAAATAAATTTGCATTGTCAAATAAAAGAAGCAGGTTTATTGGAAAAAGTAGTTGAAATTCAGGTTGAGCTTTTCTGGCGCATCTACAAGGTTAAAGGTTGGAGTCTTTGCAGTTTCTTTGAGCCTAGGCCTAAATCTTCTAGGCTTGATATGGGTTTTAATAACGCTGGTGGAATATCCCACTTCGACGACTTGTTCCATTTTCGGAAAGCGATCACTTATTGGTCATTTTCCCCAACGTTTTATTTTTCTAAATTACTCATAATTTTACTTCATCCGCACAAACCGAGCGAGTTTATAAATTTCAATAAAGCTACCTTGGGCTGACTATAATTCCGACGCAAAAAATTCCTTCTCAATTTAGAGGTTTTCCATTGGCTTAAATAAATATGTTAGTAGCCAATAGTGTGACTCCGAAAATTACTAGGATGAATAACGTAGGGTCCCATCCTGGGTAGGGGCCCTCCAGTGACCGTAATTACTGTATTCGAAGGTATAAATCTATAATATCAATCGTAATTTATATTGGAGAAATTTCTAGGTTTTAAAATTACCAAAATTTCTGCCTGGCAGTTTACGGACGCAGCCTTAAATCGCAATGTTGCATAATTATCGCATATTTAGTCGACGATTGTTAAGAGCTTTTATTTAGTAATGTAACCGTAGTGCTCAGACTTCTTCACTGAATCAGGGAAATTCAGGCACAGCCTAGTTCCAGGGATAAGGGTAAATGCAGCGCGTGAAAATGGGGCCCAGACTCTTTATCTGCCTATGGGCCCAGGATCTCTAAGTCCTGCCCTGAAGGTACAGTGGCATACTTATGAGTAATTATGTCCCTGGTCCGTTACCGCGTAGCCAGGTAGCCTACCGTACTCCAGGGAAAGCGAGACTAGAGGATTGAGGGTTTGAGGCCAGAGGGGTTTAGACAGTTCGACTCGTTTGAGGGATGCGAGCGAAGGGACTCTACATAAAACATCGACGTGCGGCCACGGCGGTAGTAAGCGGAGTCGCTGTACATAGAAATCCAGTGAATACGGAAATCAAAATTGATATAAACCTTAAATTAATATGTCATCTCCTATTATTTGGAATTATTAAACTGGTCACCTTCTGTTTTTTTGTTATTATTTCGAATTAATAAACTGGACAGGGTGACCAGTGACCCCCCAAATTTTGAATAAATAAACTGGTCTGAGCAATTAATTAACTGGTCTTTGACCACCTGACCACCGTTATTTCCAAGGTTGCTACCTAACAATCTTAAAACGTCATATGTCGGGCTAGCAATTTAGAAACTTTTACTTAGTCTGTCAGTTTTGCATCTACTATTTTATTATATTTATTTATACTAATATTTTTTTTATAATTTTTAGATTTTCTTTTATATTATTTTAGTAAGTTATATTCTTATTAAATTTTTAATATAATGTTGTACCAAAACTATGTTTTTGTTCAATATTTTAATTTTTTTATTTATTTATTAAAATTTGCATAGGCAAATTACAATTACCGAGTAATGATAAAAGTGATACAATATCTAATTTTTACATGAGAGAAATGAACAGGATAATGAACACACTTATGGCCATGTAACAGAGCTCATGATTAAATTTTTCTTAAAACTGAAATAATTTAAAATTTTATTATGAAACACACACATATATATATATATATATGTGTATAAATAAATATTTTAAAAAATAACTAAAAACATTTGAAAGTCGTATTGGTATTTTCTGATCAAGTTTTAAAAAGTTTTCAATATGATGGAAACGAACAGGTTTGCCAAAAACCTCCATTTTATATTTCCTAAAATTATTCCTTAAACTTTTAAGCAGATGAGGCGGGTCATATAGGCAATAGATTTTCTGTTGGTTGTGGAAGAAAAATGGTTGCTTTAGAGATATTTCAAGTTTAATATAAAGACTTCTGTTAGTTGGAGCCTGATCACAAATGACTGCCCTGATTCTCAGACCGATAGCTTGAAGTTTCGAAATTCCTTCAAATACCAATTTGTGAAGCAATTACGCGCTTGTAGTACCCCTAGCGAAAGTGAAGCCTAGAACTTGCTTCCAGGGCTGAAATATTCCTTGCACCAGAAATACTTCAGCTTGATCCGCAAGTATTTTCTCTGATGAGGCACCAGTTTCACGAAAACCATTAACTTTGTCTTTGGACGCATTATAAGAAATTGAAGAGCGTATGCTCATTCCATCAAGTAATTAAGTACAATTCCTATCTTGCATTTTCATATTTTTCACTTTCTGGGCTAATGCATCAAAAACCACATCACGAAATCCAGATGTAATTTTTACGTCTGATAACCACAGCCTTCTTAACTGATTATCAAAAAAAATCAATTGGTCCTCTGTTTGAAAGTCTCTTGCCAAAGAAACTATTTCACCTATTTTCTCTTTTCGAGAATAACACCTCTTCCGTCTCAAAGTTGATATAACTTTGTAAGACCTTGTTAAGTGAACACATTTAACTCTAAGCTTTCGCTTGAGCATTTGTTTTCTTGGAGTATCAAAATGAGTACGCTCCTGCGCTTGCAAAGAAGTTATATCTAAAGATTAATAGAAATATTAATTTTATTGGTATATTAATATAATTTAGATTTAATTTACCTGATATAATCTCATTTAAAGGTTGATTTAAATCCACAAATAAAAAATAATTATTGTTAAGGTAGAAATTAATTATTTCACGGACAGAGAGTTCAGTTAATTTCAGGACTTCAATCCAACATTTGGGTCCTTAATTTATATGAAATCTATGTTATTAAATTTTCAAACCACATAACTTTGAATGTTAAGAAACAAAAACTCACTGGGTCTTCCGTTATCAAAGTACTTGATGTCTTAATTAAATTACTGTCAATTAAATACTGATAAATCAATTTTCGACTGATATTGCAGAACTTTTAGCTTCTTAAAAACCAAAAACATTATATTATTGAAAACTACGATGCTCACCTGTTGTTTCGGAAACATTCGTGCCCAAAAATGGTTCAGATATTTTTGGTCTAAATAAAACTCGACCCAGGGTTTCTAAAATGATCAAAACAGAAGCATTATGCAATAAATCAATTTAAAAATTATAGTTGAACATACCTTCATTAAGTCTTGGCCTCTTACGGGAGAGCGTACAGATTCATTATCAGAAATTCTTTTTGGGCTACATTTGTTAGGTGTGGTAAATTCTATATCAATAGGAATTGCTTTCCAATTAAGTATCTTTCTCTCACTATTCGTGAAATAGCATATGAAATAGTTTTTTAGTTGTTCAGAGGTTTTTTCAAACAGATCGGTACGGCCGCAATTTTTCGTCCACTGCTTACATCTAAAAGTATTACAAACTACAATTAAATTTTAAAAGTTAAAGAAGCAGCGATAATTTAATTACCTTTCAGTATCTTTTGGAAATTTGAAAAATGAAACACCATTTTGTTTAGCCTTGGCATTTACAAAATTTCTGTATGCGCAATAATGCGTACTTTTTGTAGACGGCGGCTTTGCCATTTTAAAACTAAATCGATCAGTGATATCATTATCAATTATTTCAAATTAAATTTAGAACATTCTTCCAAACAAACAACATTTAAAGTTAGTTAAAGGCTTTAAAAGTCGCTCGGTGACTTAGGCCTAAGGTGGTGCCTTGGGTATTAGCCTAGCCTAGTTATGTTTTTAGTTATGTTATGTTTTTTGATGGGTCAAAGAAAGCACGCTGACTTAAAACTCGCGTTTTCTCGGGAGGCCTCGAGTAAATACGATGTGTGCAAACCGCGACGTCTTGTTATCAACATTTCATGCCTCGAAAACAAGTGGGCTCGTTAGGATTAATGTCGCATATACCTCCATAGAGCCTTCCAGTTTTGTATTGGGTTAGTCTATGGGCCAGCTTATACATATCGTTTGAACTTCATTTTCGCGCAATGTTTTGAATGTTTATCCATTTTAACGACATTTTTATTCAGTTTAAATTACTTTAAATGTTGAAATTAAATTAACTCAATTTAAACTGGACATTTAATTGTTTTTACGTCATTTCCAACTATTTTTCAATGAGCTGACATAACTGCGCCAAGGGGTCGTCACTTCTAAAATCTAATTTTAAATAAAAAAATCGATTGATTTGGTTTAATAAAAAAATCCATCAAATTCCAACTTTAAGGGGTCCATTGGCGGAGTTTTTGAAATTTATTAAAGTCACGAATTCGAGACAAGGCGTCGCCCTACAAAAAAATTGTTACCCCATTAGAAACACGGAAGAAGCTTCTGACCAGCCGTTAGAGGCGCCAGTAGTAGCACTGCTGAAGTGCACAACAAACGTCGACCATCGTATGCGGTAGAGTCCGACGCCGAAAATAAAAGAAAATTAATCGTTATGTCGATCAGTACAAAAAGGTCAACAAAAGTACAATAAGTTATTTCTTTTGCCTGGAATTCAGCAACTTAAAACATTAGCGTATCACAGCAACAATTCAAATATTGATGATTAAAGAGTGACGAAAACGTCATTGAATAAAATATTAGATTTTTTTATACTGCGTAACAGGAATGTACCCTCGGAGAGATAAAAATTAGTACCTTAAAGGGAGTACGTAGTTCCATGATTATGGTGGATCAACGAGTTCCGCATTTCTACCACCAGGTTTAACAAAGCTAGGAGTGTTTGGTGCTAGTTACCTAAGAACGAGTTTTAGCAGACGATTTTGGGATTCAAGTGAGTGCTTATAATAATAAATGTAAAGTTCCACCCAGTAGCGTAGCCGGGATTTAATTTCGGAGGGGGCACACAATGGAAACAAATAATACACGTGCCAACTGTGCTCCCCTAACTACGCCACTGGTTCCAACTGAATAGTTTATTATTATTTACAGTGGCGTAGCTGATGGTCCGCAGGGCCCGCGGTGCGGGCGGGCCTCGAGCTTCGGGGATGGGGGGCGCTAACCATAAAAAACTTAAAAAGGGGGCCTCATAGAGATTTTTGCGGGGGGCCTCTGAGTTCTCAGCTACGCCACTGATTATTTGGTAAAAGTAAGAGTATACTTTTACCTTTAAAATATATTTTTATTAGAAAAACATACTGTCATTAAAAAATAGCGTTGCGAAAATAAACTTATGGTGTTATGCAATAAATTTGGTCTAAAATATTTAAAATTTATGTTTCATTAAAAGTTCTCGTTATGAACTTGTGAATTTTCCCCTTCAAACATGTATATTTTAGCTTCCCATATATGTAAAACATACAGTTTTCAATTACATAAAACGTATTTACGACATCAAACTGTACTTTTAACGTAAGCTAACTTACTTAGCGAAAGCATTATATTTATGTTAATTTTGCAATATGCACTGACAATTTCACTGACATTTTCCCTGTAATTTATACAGATTTAAAGTGTGCTAAAGGTTTTTACGTACCTCTTCGGTACTTTTTACGGTAAATACCTTTCTTAAAGTATACACGTTATTCCTGTAAATATTCTCTTTAAAAAATACCAAAACCCGGTAATATTTACAGGACTATTCTGTCAACGTGTTGCATCATATTTTCATGTAAAAATGTTCTGTTAAAACTACGGTTTTTTCTCTCAGTGTAGGATCGAGGATCGAGGATCCAGGATTTTAGGGGTGAGATGGGGGTAAAATCGTCGAAAAGTCAATGTATTTAGGGTATTTCTCGCGACGATTTGTTTTTTCGTATATCAACATATTGTGTTCAGGCCAGCTTGTGCATATATCTCCGCTTATCTCAAATTTCAAGAGTACACTTATATGGTACTTGAACGTATTTCTTATCGCGTTTTATCGTACGGAATAAGATGATATGATGTAAAAAGTGATAACCTAGGCGGCGCGTGCGCAGATTACCCGGGAGGCGCGGTTAATTTGAATTTAAGAGTGTTTTGACGTCATGGAATATTCGTTGTTAAAGTAGAATGAAAATATTTTTAAACTTCATTTTAATATCATTGTAGTACTTAAATACGCTTGGCACTTGAACCTATCACGAGTATTTCACCTGGGTGAGAGATAGCGCGCGTTCGTGGATTACCTGGGGCGCGGTTTTCGCGGCGCGGTTAATTTAAATGAAAACATGGATTTAAGTGTTTTAAAAAGTGACGTCATGGAATATTCGAAGTAGTTGTTAAAGTGACGTAGAATGGAAATATTTTTAAACTTCATTTTAAAATCATTAGCGCGTAAGTGGTTCATGTACCCAAAATTGGACCGCAAGTGTCTTTTTCTTTTAGGCGAATCTTTATGGAAGTTTAACATTACAATAAAGCTAATAGGTCCAGTACTTATGGTCCGAAATAGGGTACATAGGGCCAGTAATGGTGACTTTGGTCGCTTTTCGGGTACTTTCGGTCCGTTTTGGTCCATTTTTGGTTACAAAACGTGTGAGGGGTTAATGAAAATAAAAAAGCTCTCGACTAGCCCATTTCAAATGGCTATACGAAAACGTCAAATTACATTCCGATGTACAAATATATATGTATATACTCGACGTTCAATACGTTTAATGCAACAAAATACAATTCCGATATTCAAATATTTAAAAATATTTAATTAATGTACTAAGTTACGTTTAAAAGAACCTTTTGTAACAATTCCAATATGTAAATATAGGTATAAAAAACCGATAAAAACAACTTGCCTATATTTTAAATACGGTAATACTTGAAACTACATCATGGGTGATTGTTGAAACGAATATCTTCATTACGCATATCAACCTATATTCCTCAGGGCCGGCTTGTTCGGCGTTATCTTTATCTCTGCTTATCTTTATGTCGAGTGATTCAATACTTTAAAGAGATAAACTGTTATATAAGACGCGTGTGGCATTGGGTAGTGGGGGTTTTTCCGGGAATTTTCCCGCATACGAGTGCATTTACCGCGTATATTTCCGTATAAGGGCGTTTTCCGCGTAGTTTTTCCGCGAATGAGCACGTTTTTCGACACACCAGCGCGTTTTCACGTAGTTTTCCGCATTGAGGATCTTGTTTCTTGGTATGTTTATGAAAACTGAGAAAAATTTGGGATATAAAATTCAAAATTTTAAAAATTGTCCAATTTGAACAGTTGTTTTTCCCTTTAGTAGTTGATATACGAGACTACCACTTGACACAGTTATCTTTTTTCGAGCACGAGCTTTAGTCTGCTAGTAGCAGACGAAAGTTCACGAAGCAAGATATTGAAAACTTGAACTTCTCGGATTTCAAAGAAACGCACTCAAACTTGGTTTTTGGGTTTTTCGCTTCAACTAATATTTTTTAACTGTTTCATTATGAAAGCTGTCGAACAAGTTAAGAACTTAATTTTCATGTATTTTTGGAGTTTCTAGGACTTTTCAATGTGCACTTATGCGACCTTGAAGTTAGGTTTAGTTTTGTTTGTTTTTTTTTGTTATATTTCACGAATATCCACTTAAAAATGTTAAACTTCCAAAGGCTTCCAATCTCATTTTGTTTTACCAATATGATAAGTAGGGCTTCTAGTTTGCATTTAAATGATACTTGGCTGCGCTTTTTTGCGCCTTTGATTTATTTCATTATTTTTCTCTTGCACTGCCAAACAGTATTTTGACTCTATTTTTCCAGAATCCGGCAATGCAGCGCGTTTGCCCCTACGAGTATACCGTATCTCTCCAACACACAAAACACGTTATCATTGCGGTGAAGCCTGAGGCTGGTCCAAGGGGCCGCGAAGCACCCGGAATATCCAACTCTTATGCTGAGTTTAAACTTAATCATATGTAACTCTACATTGCGAAAATTTCCAAACGAATAGAAATTGTTTCTTTTAAACCAAAAACCATTAACAAATAAGTTCATTAAATACATATTCAATGCATTTTTTAATTAAAAAACGACTGAAATAATTTTGGCCAACTTTTAGACCTACATGTAAATACCCCACGCGTCGTCGCGTATGCCTTTAATGAAGCGTCGCATTTTTCCGCAGTTTCTCGCGTTTTAGAAAAATAATAACGGTTTACCCTGACGTTGTTTATGTATGTCAATTCGGAAAGCCATTTTTCGAATTGATTTCCTAATTCCATTGGAAGCTTTGAAATAACATCTTTCCCCGAATTGTAAATGCGCCTAAAATACCCATTGGATCGAAAATCTGCGACACAATCCCTAGTACATTGCGTTTCTTTTTCCTTGGGTTTAGGGCTGATTCGGATAATTTTGAGAAATCAAACGAAAACATATCGCTTTCCGGGTCCCATATTAACCCCAATATTTGAGTCGCGCCCCTTTCGCCCTTTTTATCAAACATTTCGGTTTCTCCGGGCAGGGAATGATTGTCCCAAAGTACTCTTGGAATTTGTTTCCCATTTTCGTAGCCGCGCCTACTGATATTTCGTAGGATTCGATGGTAGATTTCCCCCCACTCAAAAAATCGTCAACGTATAATTCGTTTTCAAGCTTTTCTTTAACTCTTGGGTCTACATCTTTTGTTTCATGCAGGTGAAATTTAATCGTACAGGCTAGTAGAAAAGGTGAGGCTGAGATTCCAAAGGGTACCCTAGCCATCCGTAAAACTAAAAAGTTTTTTAAATCTAATTTTTTGTTTTCTTCCCGTACCCGTAGAAACCTGACCGCGTTTTTATCTGAAGGGCTCAAACGGACTTGCAAGAAAGCCTTTTCAATGTCGGCAACCACTGCTATTTTATTCGTTCTAATTTTTAAAATTAACGAAAGTAGCTCAGGGTTTAAATTGGGTCCGGATGCGATGCAATCATTCAGTGAGGGGCATCCCGTTGCGTGCGAAGACGCGTCGAATACTACACGTAGTTTTGTTGTGGCTGCGTTTTCGCGCACAACCCCTTGGTGGGGAAGGTAGAATGTGCCTGGGTGGTTAGTTTCTTTTTCTTTTGTTGGCACTATTTCAGCGATACCCGTTTCTAAATGGTCTTCAACCACCCTTTTATACTCTTTATAGTAAGCCGGGTCCCTTAGAAACCTTCTGACTAACCCCTGCATCCTTTTTTTGCGACGGAGAAATTATCTGGAAGGGCTTTTCTATCGACACGCCACGGGAAGTTTACAGTATATCTGCCTGCCTCGAATTTTGAATTTTTATAAAAGGTATTGACTCATTCATTCAACTCCTGGCTATTAATACCAAGGCTTTCTAGATCCCAAAACGACTTTAGCGTATCGTTTACCATTTTGAGTCCGAACGAAACTAACATTGAGGATACTGACGTGACATTACTGTCATATAGTTGATTTCCTACTACCCCCTGTAGTGTCCATCCTAATTTGGTTTCGACGGCTACCATGTTTTCTCCTAACCTCTCGATCTGACCGGACGCTAATTTCCAATAACAATCGCTCCCCACTAGTATGTCTAAAACGTCACCGGAGTTCCCTTTCCCATCCGCTATTTGCAGCCCTTTTGACTTCATCAACCTTTTTACTTCCGCGCAATCCATTCTTTCTATTGCGTGGCAAATAAAGGGAACCTCAACTGCCCTAATCTCCACACTCACGCCGGGGTTTTCTCGATTCTCTAACCTTAATTTTACGATTTTGCAAGTGCGTTTTTCTGAGACTTTATTACCAAAGGCGTATACGTATAATTCTCTTTTTCCTAAAACTGGAAGGTACAACCTTTTGGAAACACTCTCTTTTACGAATGTCCCCTGACTCCCCCCATCGAGAAGACACCTCACCACGTCATTATTCTCTAGTTTGAAGGGGTTTTTTGCCACCGCCAATGCCGTTTGAAGATGAACTACCGCTTCGGCATCTCTCGCGATTTCCCCGCCTATTGTTGTCGCTATAGACGCTACATTCGTTTCGCTATGGCCACCGGTGCCCTTTTTAGCATTCACTGGATTTTCGTGACAAACGGCGTAATTATGTTTTTGTCGACATTTTTTGCACGCCGTAAACTTTGACCGGCATGCTCTACCCACGTGGCCAAAGCGCAAACAATTATAACACCTATTGCTTTCTCTAACCATTGACCTTTTTTGTTCTAAGGTGTGGTTTGTACAGTTTATACTTTTGTGGGTCTCGGCCGAATGACTTTATTAGCGAGCGCCTCTTTTCCAATTTTTTTTCATATCATTCCCGCGGTTATCCGTGGGTCGCGAGTGCCATCGCGGATGGCGTTGCGTTTCTCTTTCTGTTTTGATGTCTGTCGGTCTCGTGATTATCCACCCTTGACCTCTTACCCCCAACATCACTGCAATCTCTCTACTCTCAATTTGACCTCGCAAAAAGTTTATTAGCTCATCCGCGTCCCACTGTTCACCTGGATTAACGGGTTTTCTCTGTAAACAGTAAGCCGTTCTGATTTCTATGGGCAAACATTTTAATAATTCAGGAACGAGAAACGTCGCTCTATCGGCGATCTTAAAACCCAAAACCTTTAAGCTTCTTAAATTGGTTTGACAAGTGCTTAGCAGGCGGCGTAACCCTTTAATATCATTTGAATCGTTAAATGGCTGAATTTGTTTTAACTTATCCATGTGGGTATGGATAGCTATCTGATTTTTATCGAACGTTTCTTTTAAAATCTGAACGGCTTCATCATATGAAGCTTCATTCTCAATTAAACCATCAACTGCTCTAAGAGCTTCCCCTTCTAAATAAGAAGTCAGGTAGATAAATTTTTCTATTTTACTTAACCTCGGATGATTCCCGATGGTAGCGCTGAATCGACTCCAGAAGTTATTCCATTTTGTATATTATCCGTTGTATTTCGAGATGATAAGTGGTGGAAGCCTAACTTCCGGAAACGGAATGTTCGGCGCGTAGTTTAAGGAAGTGTTCTGCTGATAATTAGTTGGATTGTTCATAGATGAAAAGTTTTGTCTTTTAGCTGCGGACACGTTTTGCGTTCCCTCGTAGGATGTAGATCCACCGGGAGGTACGAAAATGTTCAAGGTAGATTGAGATCCCTCGCTGCTTGCCCGGACGGGGGCTCCTCTTTCTTGCGGCAATGGTCCTCTGTTTGACGGCAGGAGGGATAGGTAACTTGACGATAGTTCCGCATTGGGCGGCTCTGGTAACCCATTGTTTATTGGGTCAAGAGCGTAATTTTGCTGTGGCTCTGGCCCATTGTTTACTGGGACCAGAGCGTTGTTTTGAAGCGGCTCTGGCCCATTGTTTACTGGGACCAGAGCGTTGTTTTGAAGCGGCTCTGGCCCATTGTTTACTGGGACCAGAGCGTTGTTTTGAAGCGGCTCTGGCCCATTGTTTACTGGGACCAGAGCGTTGTTTTGAAGCGGCTCTGGCCCATTGTTTACTGGGACCAGAGCGTTGTTTTGAAGCGGCTCTGGCCCATTGTTTACTGGGACCAGAGCGTTGTTTTGAAGCGGCTCTGGCCCATTGTTTACTGGGACCAGAGCGTTGTTTTGAAGCGGCTCTGGCCCATTGTTTACGACCAGAGCGTTGTTTTGAAGCGGCTCTGGCCCATTGTTTACTGGGACCAGAGCGTTGTTTTGAAGCGGCTCTGGCCCATTGTTTACTGGGACCAGAGCGTTGTTTTGAAGCGGCTCTGGCCCATTGTTTACTGGGACCAGAGCGTTGTTTTGAAGCGGCTCTGGCCCATTGTTTACGACCAGAGCGTTGTTTTGAAGCGGCTCTGGCCCATTGTTTACTGGGACCAGAGCGTTGTTTTGAAGCGGCTCTGGCCCATTGTTTACTGGGACCAGAGCGTTGTTTTGAAGCGGCTCTGGCCCATTGTTTACTGGGACCAGAGCGTTGTTTTGAAGCGGCTCTGGCCCATTGTTTACTGGGACCAGAGCGTTGTTTTGAAGCGGCTCTGGCCCATTGTTTACTGGGACCAGAGCGTTGTTTTGAAGCGGCTCTGGCCCATTGTTTACTGGGACCAGAGCGTTGTTTTGAAGCGGCTCTGGCCCATTGTTTACTGGGACCAGAGCGTTGTTTTGAAGCGGCTCTGGCCCATTGTTTACGACCAGAGCGTTGTTTTGAAGCGGCTCTGGCCCATTGTTTACTGGGACCAGAGCGTTGTTTTGAAGCGGCTCTGGCCCATTGTTTACTGGGACCAGAGCGTTGTTTTGAAGCGGCTCTGGCCCATTGTTTACTGGGACCAGAGCGTTGTTTTGAAGCGGCTCTGGCCCATTGTTTACGACCAGAGCGTTGTTTTGAAGCGGCTCTGGCCCATTGTTTACTGGGACCAGAGCGTTGTTTTGAAGCGGCTCTGGCCCATTGTTTACTGGGACCAGAGCGTTGTTTTGAAGCGGCTCTGGCCCATTGTTTACTGGGACCAGAGCGTTGTTTTGAAGCGGCTCTGGCCCATTGTTTACTGGGACCAGAGCGTTGTTTTGAAGCGGCTCTGGCCCATTGTTTACTGGGACCAGAGCGTTGTTTTGAAGCGGCTCTGGCCCATTGTTTACTGGGACCAGAGCGTTGTTTTGAAGCGGCTCTGGTCCATTGTTTACTGGGACCAGAGCGTTGTTTTGAAGCGGCTCTGGCCCATTGTTTACGACCAGAGCGTTGTTTTGAAGCGGCTCTGGCCCATTGTTTACTGGGACCAGAGCGTTGTTTTGAAGCGGCTCTGGCCCATTGTTTACTGGGACCAGAGCGTTGTTTTGAAGCGGCTCTGGCCCATTGTTTACTGGGACCAGAGCGTTGTTTTGAAGCGGCTCTGGCCCATTGTTTACTGGGACCAGAGCGTTGTTTTGAAGCGGCTCTGGCCCATTGTTTACTGGGACCAGAGCGTTGTTTTGAAGCGGCTCTGGCCCATTGTTTACTGGGACCAGAGCGTTGTTTTGAAGCGGCTCAGGCCCATTGTTTACTGGGACCAGAGCGTTGTTTTGATGCGGATCTGGCCCATTGTTTACTGGGACCAGAGCGTTGTTTTGAAGCGGCTCTGGCCCATTGTTTACTGGGACCAGAGCGTTGTTTTGAAGCGGCTCTGGCCCATTGTTTACGACCAGAGCGTTGTTTTGAAGCGGCTCTGGCCCATTGTTTACGACCAGAGCGTTGTTTTGAAGCGGCTCTGGCCCATTGTTTACTGGGACCAGAGCGTTGTTTTGAAGCGGCTCTGGCCCATTGTTTACGACCAGAGCGTTGTTTTGAAGCGGCTCTGGCCCATTGTTTACTGGGACCAGAGCGTTGTTTTGAAGCGGCTCAGGCCCATTGTTTACTGGGACCAGAGCGTTGTTTTGATGCGGATCTGGCCCATTGTTTACTGGGACCAGAGCGTTGTTTTGAAGCGGCTCTGGCCCATTGTTTACTGGGACCAGAGCGTTGTTTTGAAGCGGCTCTGGCCCATTGTTTACTGGGACCAGAGCGTTGTTTTGAAGCGGCTCTGGCCCATTGTTTACGACCAGAGCGTTGTTTTGAAGCGGCTCTGGCCCATTGTTTACTGGGACCAGAGCGTTGTTTTGAAGCGGCTCTGGCCCATTGTTTACTGGGACCAGAGCGTTGCTTTGAAGCGGCTCTGGCCCATTGTTTACTGGGACCAGAGCGTTGTTTTGAAGCGGCTCTGGCCCATTGTTTACTGGGACCAGAGCGTTGTTTTGAAGCGGCTCTGGCCCATTGTTTACGACCAGAGCGTTGTTTTGAAGCGGCTCTGGCCCATTATTTACTGGGACCAGAGCGTTGTTTTGAAGCGGCTCTGGCCCATTGTTTACTGGGACCAGAGCGTTGTTTTGAAGCGGCTCTGGCCCATTGTTTACGACCAGAGCGTTGTTTTGAAGCGGCTCTGGCCCATTGTTTACTGGGACCAGAGCGTTGTTTTGAAGCGGCTCTGGCCCATTGTTTACTGGGACCAGAGCGTTGTTTTGATGCGGATCTGGCCCATTGTTTACTGGGACCAGAGCGTTGTTTTGAAGCGGCTCTGGCCCATTGTTTACGACCAGAGCGTTGTTTTGAAGCGGCTCTGGCCCATTGTTTACTGGGACCAGAGCGTTGTTTTGAAGCGGCTCTGGCCCATTGTTTACTGGGACCAGAGCGTTGTTTTGAAGCGGCTCTGGCCCATTGTTTACTGGGACCAGAGCGTTGTTTTGAAGCGGCTCTGGCCCATTGTTTACTGGGACCAGAGCGTTGTTTTGAAGCGGCTCTGGCCCATTGTTTACTGGGACCAGAGCGTTGTTTTGAAGCGGCTCTGGCCCATTGTTTACTGGGACCAGAGCGTTGTTTTGAAGCGGCTCAGGCCCATTGTTTACTGGGACCAGAGCGTTGTTTTGAAGCGGATCTGGCCCATTGTTTACTGGGACCAGAGCGTTGTTTTGAAGCGGCTCTGGCCCATTGTTTACTGGGACCAGAGCGTTGTTTTGAAGCGGCTCTGGCCCATTGTTTACTGGGACCAGAGCGTTGTTTTGAAGCGGCTCTGGCCCATTGTTTACGACCAGAGCGTTGTTTTGAAGCGGCTCTGGCCCATTGTTTACTGGGACCAGAGCGTTGTTTTGAAGCGGCTCTGGCCCATTGTTTACGACCAGAGCGTTGTTTTGAAGCGGCTCTGGCCCATTGTTTACTGGGACCAGAGCGTTGTTTTGAAGCGGCTCTGGCTCATTGTTTACTGGGACCAGAGCGTTGCTTTGAAGCGGCTCTGGCCCATTGTTTACTGGGACCAGAGCGTTGTTTTGAAGCGGCTCTGGCCCATTGTTTACTGGGACCAGAGCGTTGTTTTGAAGCGGCTCTGGCCCATTGTTTACGACCAGAGCGTTGTTTTGAAGCGGCTCTGGCCCATTATTTACTGGGACCAGAGCGTTGTTTTGAAGCGGCTCTGGCCCATTGTTTACTGGGACCAGAGCGTTGTTTTGAAGCGGCTCTGGCCCATTGTTTACGACCAGAGCGTTGTTTTGAAGCGGCTCTGGCCCATTGTTTACTGGGACCAGAGCGTTGTTTTGAAGCGGCTCTGGCCCATTGTTTACTGGGACCAGAGCGTTGTTTTGATGCGGATCTGGCCCATTGTTTACTGGGACCAGAGCGTTGTTTTGAAGCGGCTCTGGCCCATTGTTTACTCGGACCAGAGCGTTGTTTTGAAGCGGCTCTGGCCCATTGTTTACTGGGACCAGAGCGTTGTTTTGAAGCGGCTCTGGCCCATTGTTTACTGGGACCAGAGCGTTGTTTTGATGCGGCTCTGGCCCATTGTTTACTGGGACCAGAGCTCTGTTTTGATGCGGCTCTGGCCCATTGTTTACTGGGACCAGAGCGTTGTTTTGAAGCGGCTCTGGCCCATTGTTTACTGGGACCAGAGCGTTGTTTTGATGCGGCTCTGGCCCATTGTTTACTGGGACCAGAGCTCTGTTTTGATGCGGCTCTGGCCCATTGTTTACTGGGACCAGAGCTCTGTTTTGATGCGGCTCTGGCCCATTGTTTACTGGGACCAGAGCTCTGTTTTGATGCGGCTCTGGCCCATTGTTTACTGGGACCAGAGCTCTGTTT
This sequence comes from Leiobunum rupestre, assembly GCF_980474605.1. NCBI lineage: Eukaryota > Metazoa > Arthropoda > Arachnida > Opiliones > Sclerosomatidae > Leiobunum > Leiobunum rupestre. Next base: position 86,123,858 of record NC_143384.1, read on the forward strand.
TGAAGCGGCTTTGGCCCATTGTTTACTGGGACCAGAGCTCTGTTTTGATGCGGCTCTGGACCATTGTTTACTGGGACCAGAGCTCTGTTTTGATGCGGCTCTGGACCATTGTTTACTGGGACCAGAGCTCTGTTTTGATGCGGCTCTGGACCATTGTTTACTGGGACCAGAGCTCTGTTTTGTGGCGGCTGCGGTAACCCATTGTTTATTGGGATACCATTATTTTTGGACGTCTGGACTCCGTTATTTTGCGGAAGCCAGACATTAGCCACTGCTGCTCTTTTCTTTCGGAGCACCCTGTTGAGTTTCAGCTTCAGTGCATGGATGTTTTCCATGTAAATGATCGCGTCGTCGGTTTCCTTTTCGAGTTCATCTTCATCGTCGATGAGTGGCTCCAACGTTTCGTCGCAGGTTTTCAATTCCTTTTCCTTCTCCAATAAAAGGATTAATTCATCCTCAAACACTTCTATTTGTGTTGCGTCTTCGTTTTTTAAGAGGTCATCTAGCTTCGTAATTTTTCTCGCTACAGCTGATCGTGCACTTTTTCGTAAAGCCTTAGCTATCTTTACTGGATCTTTCAATATTTTCCTTGAAACTTCACCTTGGTTGTCGGCGTTTTTGATAACATTGTCGGCGTTATCGGACGTCTCTTGCCTGGCATATTTGATCGCTGGTGCGTCCTCGTCGTTTCCCGTTTCGGCAGGTTCTCATTTTATTATTTAAACACAATTACCGTTTCGTATTCCCGGGTTTCTGCACCATGAAGAATTTCGGTTTATTTCTTCCCGTAACAATTTTAATTTTAGGAGAGCGTTTGATTTTAGCGAATCGGACTGAAACAATCCACTAAACTATCGTTTGATCGAATTGGTGAAATAACTAGTGAAACAGAGTATTTAAAACCGAGAAATATCGCTTTATTTTTGAGGACTTTTATTTTTTAGAAGGTGAACGCTTTGGCGTCCGAAAAGTCAATGCGTTAGTTTTCTTCGTTTTACAGTGGTTCTTTTCCATTGAATGCCAGAAGATACCGTTTAAACCCCACTCGTTCGCTTTCCGCTCCCCCCAAGAGATAACACTTAACACGTGTCTTGGGCCTTCTAGAAAAGGAGCGTCCGCGAACAATGCAGGGTCCCCGGTCTCATCTGGCAGCCATTACAAAGGCTTGTCGAAACTCGACAACGTATACGAATACATCATTAACGACAGAAGAACATATGTAAATTACAAAATACATTTTAAGAAATCTTTTATTTTTATCCTTTTAACATTTACTTTTATAACATTTAATTCTTATTTTTAACATTCCACATAGTTTTAACAGTTTCTTAACAAAACCCTTCAATGACTCCCTGAAAACGTAGAGCTATCAGCTTTCTTGAGGCTCATAATTTCGGTTTTACCGAGACCCAGACCTGGCATCTCCAATTTTATCTACAAATGAAATACTACCATCAATAGTTTATTTAAAATGTAAAACCAAAACTAAAAAAATTCTTTTGAAACACAGTTTGTTGAAATCAAGAAAACCCCTGTCATTGGCAGATCCAGTTAAAGTTCTTTATCAGCACTGCATTTTTGCCATCTCTTCATAATTTTAACATCTTGAACAAAAACCTAGTTAATTTTTTAATTATATTCAGTAAACAGTAATATTGGCGTCTTACCATTTACTCGTATTAGTTTGATGTTTCTTGCCATTTTGAAATTTTTTAATGATAACTCCGACTTCTAATCTTCATTATTTACCTGAATATTAATCACACTACTCATAAGATATGTATGGCAAAATATCTCGCGCATTATAGCCACTTTCGTCCAGAAAATCTTTTAAGCATAAATGGCCCTGAACGTATTGTTTTAAATAAAATAATAATAATAATAATTTTATTTACATAAACAGAATGTATAATAGATTATTAAAAACCTACAAACAATTTTAAAAATACCGGAATTAATATAAAACGTTATATATAGTAAATAATATATGCTGATGATAAAACTACACAATCTTTTTCGTTTCATCATTGTGGCTTATTCGACTAACTGGCGCCCAATGATAAAGTTGTTCGTCCGTCCTGATTTATTATCACTTATATTTAAATTTTAATTTGTTTTAGGCCTTTGTATGAGCAACACCAGTTCATGAATTCAAAACAGCCTTTGATTCAGAGTGAAACTGGCGAAATGAGCAACCGAGAAGGGATGATGCACAAGTGCTCAGAATGCGTTTACGCAACGAACTATAAGTGTAATTTCATTAACCACAGAAGAACTCACACGGGCGAGAAACCCTTCCAGTGTGACCAGTGTAACTACGCGTCTGCACGGAAGGGGTATTTGATTTGCCACAGAAGAACTCACACGGGCGAGAAACCCTTCCAGTGTGGCCAGTGTAACTTCGCATCGGCACAAAAGGGTGAATTGATTTACCACAGTAGAACTCACACGGGCGAGAAACCCTTCCAGTGTGACCAGTGTAACTACGCGTCTGCACGGAAGAAGGATTTGATTCGCCACAGAAGAACTCACACGGGCGAGAAACCCTTCCAGTGTGACCAGTGTAACTACGCGTCTGCACAAAAGGGGGGTTTAATTCGCCACAGAAGAACTCACACGGGCGAGAAACGCTTCCAGTGTGACCAGTGTAACTTCGCATGTGCACACAAGTGTGCATTGATTTACCACAGAAGAACTCACACGGGCGAGAAACCCTTCCAGTGTGACCAGTGTAACTACGCGTCTGCACAAAAGGGGGATTTAATTCGCCACAGAAGAACTCACACGGGCGAGAAACGCTTCCAGTGTGACCAGTGTAACTTCGCATATGCAGAAAAGGGTGCATTTATTTACCACAGAAGAACTCACACGGGCGAGAAACCCTTCCAGTGTGACCAGTGTAACTTCGCATTTGCACAAAAGGGTGCATTGATTTGCCACAAAAGAACTCACACGGGCGAGAAACCCTTCCAGTGTGACCAGTGTAACTTCGCATTTGCACAAAAGGGTGCATTGATTTGCCACAAAAGAACTCACACGGGCGAGAAACCCTTCCAATGTGACCAGTGTAACTTCGCATTTGCACAAAAGGGTACATTGATTTGCCACAAAAGAACTCACACGGGCGAGAAATCCTTCCAGTGTGACCAGTGTAACTACGCATCTGTGCAAAAGAGGGATTTGATTCGCCACAGAAGAACTCACTCAGGCGAGAAACCCTCCCAGTGTGACCAGTCTGCTCAGAAGTGGGATTTTTTCAGTTACAAAACAAGACAATCGGCAGGAAATCCCTTTGGATGTACAAGGGGCGGATACCGGGCCAGACATAAGAGAAGATTACATCTCCACGAAATAAGACATCACCCTCACGGTATAAAGGCCCACAAATGCCCCACTTGCGAACTAAACTTCGCTACCCAGAAAACCCTCCAAGCTCACCGTCGAATTCATGGTCGATCTGGAAACCAAATCGTCGTCTCTAACAGTCATCACCAAGAAACAGTGCGCCAGTCAAAGCCACGTCAATCTGACGCTGTGGGAGGTAGATATTGTTTGGTTCGACTGCGACGTTGGACGAAGGAGCAGATTGAATATGTGACTGAAAAGCCCCACTGCGGTCACGCCGTGAAAGCGGAAGTTGCCCAGCCTGATGTAGACACCACAACCGTCGACAGAGAAATGGTGTTTGGCTCCGATTGCGTCAACGTCGATGGCAGTTGCGTCAAACAAGAGCCTTTTTATGACTTCATCGACCAAGTTCCCATTGCGACAGTCGTAACGAGAGAAGAGTTGGAATATCGCCCAGTTGGGGGCAATAACGAGAGTATTCTAAGGAACCCAGACACCCCGATCAAGGTCGAGTACCTTCCCGAAGAAGAAAATATTTGTTTTTGATTTAAGACATTTTACATTTGAATTTCATATTTTAAATTGAGCAAGCAAATTACTTTTGACAGAATATTTATGTAAAATTAACACATGCAAATTAAGTAGTTTGTAGTGTTAGCCAATGCCTTGAAAAAAAATTCGTAGGCGTCTACAAAGACGAATTTTTCATTAGTAAACCTTAATAAATCGTTTATTCCCATTCGACCGAAAGAATTTTAAAATGTAGCCCAATTGGCGGAGTGATTTGGTATTTTATTTATAAGGTATGTACTATCGAAGATCCATGTTTAGGTTAGGTTAGGTTAGAGTTGGTTAAATTTACTATTTCAGTTTTGGTTCAGTTACTTTCTTTTTATTAAGACGGAATAAATAATTATTATTGATGTATAAATACCCTCCTTTATTAGCTATCCGCTCCTTTGCAAACGACTTCAGTAACTAAATTGAAAACATAGCAAAAGCCAATTTATGTAGCAGCGTTCGGTCGAATGGGACACATAAAAACCGCACGTTTCGGGGGAATCCTTCGAATGGGACACCTCAAAAACCGCCTTCGGTCGAATGGGATTTCGGTCGAATGGGACTTCGGTCGAATGGGACTAAAGCTAATAAATAGTTCAAGTTTTTTAAATTCAAGATATTTATTTTCAATAAAATTATTTGGTGTGGCAACAAAAATGGGGTCATTCCACGCAGAATCGGTCAACGAGTTTACCATGGATCAACGGATTTCGATTAAAATTGACAGAAATGACACTATGCCCATACAAAGAATGCATTTAAAGTGATTTCCCAAAATATTTCACGGTTCATTTTTTATTTCGAATTTTCTTACACCCCAGAAAAATCGCACTCTTGAAAGCTCATTTTGGTACCCCCCGGAAAAATTTCTAGTAAATAGCTTATTATCTTTACAAATTCAACCAAATTTGCCTCTTATACTAAAAATGGGGTGACAAAACCGTTAAGCTACTCAAAATTGGTGTTAAGATTTTACGTCTTGAGTTATAGACACATACTTTGGGAAAACCGTCTGTCGGGGGCTACAACTCTCAAGCTTATAGCGAAAATCGCCTAATTTGAAAAAAATTATAATTTACATTGAAAAGTAGCCCCTAACCAGACCTTTCGAACGATGTATTTAACTATTTCCGTATTTTATTCCTTAGTGTCGAAAATTAATTTTCAAAACAAAACTAAAATCTTTAATAATGTTTATTATTTTCAATTTTAATTGAAAGATGGCAGCAGTGAGACTCCGGTAAAAAAAGGTTAATGCCGTTTCTTTTTAAGATGATTATTTTCACGTATCCTTCGTAGTACATTTATTCAAGTCAACAGGTGTTAGACATGTCTGTTTCTAAATGTTCTGTATGCGAAATTAAAAAAAAAGTTGTCATAAAACAACGCAATGTTCTTCTAAAGGAATTTATTTATATAATGAGCTAAAAGATCTTGAAAAAGAGTTGCTGCTCCTCCGATCTAATCCAGAGGACCAGATGTGAATCGTTTAAAAACTGTACGTCATCACCATAGCACTCTCTACTTTTGGTGAAGTATGACAGTTACCAAAGGAAATGCTGCCACCCTTTCAAATTTCACAAGAAAGCCGTGTCTGGTAACAGATAATTATTCAATATCCTCATATAAAAGTTATAAGATTTTATAATATAAATATACACTTCGTATGGAACCGTCTTGGTTATGAAATTAAGAAAAAGCGAAATTGAACCTACAGTGGGATACGCCATGAGACCAACTATTTTAAGACTACACTAAAAGTATCATTTTAGCGCAATAAATCTAATAACTAATTCGGCGATGGAAATGGTTTCATAATTATAGTACTTTACCCTGCATATACACATTTTAACTAGTTCGCGTTATAGAGTGTTGTCGCCTGATACGAAAACTTGTAACGTCACAGCTGTAGTGTTAATAGTGGTCGCCATGACGGTTACCGTTTTTATCTATAGGCAAATAACATTGGTGACGTCGCAGGGTTTCAGACGACTACACTCTATAGTAGGACTCGCGAGAAACGAGGAACAAGATTCCGAAATTTCGTATACTGATATATCTGTGCAAACAAATTTTAAGGAGGAAAACGATTTTCTATTAAAATTTATGGTCAGGGACCTTTATTCGAATATGCTTACATGACCTAAAAAAACTGATGAATAATATGTTCCCCTTAAAGACATCGTCTGCGTAGTACCTGAGCCAAAATTTTAGCACTTCAAAAAGGTGTTTTAAACTTGAAAAAGATTGCCTTAAGTAATAAGTACGTACAATAATTATTCAGATTGAATTTTGGATAAACGATGCTCGTTACCGTACGAAATAAAGGTTTTTGTTTAAATACTGAAATTTAGTTTTTTTTGAAAATTAATTTTTGACTCTAAAGAATCAAATACGGAAAAAGTTAAATACATCGTTCGAAAGGTCTGGTTAGGGGCTACTTTTCAATGTAAATTATAATTTTTTTCAAGTTAGGCGATTTTCGCTATAAGCTTGAGAGCCCCCGACAGACGGTTTTCCCAAAGTATGTGTCTATAACTCAAGACGTTAAATCTTAACACCAATTTTGAGTAGCTTAACGTTTTTGTCACCCGATATTTAGTATAAGAGGCAAATTTGGCTGAATTTGTTAAGAAAATAAGCTATTTACTAGACATTTTTCCGGGGGGTACCAAAATGAGCTTTCAAGAGTGCGATTTTTCTGGGGTGTAAGAAAACTCGAAATAAAAAATGAACCGTGAAATATTTTGAAAAATAACTTCATATTCATTGTTTGTATGGGCATAGTATCATTTCTGCCAATTTGTATCGATATCCGTTGATCCATGGTAAACTCGTTGACCGATTCTGCGTGGAATGACCCAATGGTATTTACAAGTGTAACACATCGAGGAACTGTTTTTGCCTTTGAAAACCTTTCCACTAAGTGAACCATTCGTTTATGTACGGGAATATACTACTAACCAGAAATTATCAAAATTGGCGTTTACTCTGTTTTGCCACGATGTAGCCGTTGGGTTTCTTCATTTAAATTTCATTTTAAACTAAATTAACGTTATTAACAACAAAAGTGTCCTTTAATAATAACCTTTCTTCTAGCCAAAGGGATCGAATAGAATTTAGTTTCATATGGTATTTTTGGAAAAGGTTTCTAGGGCAGGTCCACCCAAGTCCTCCCCTTACCTACGCGAGTCATAGAATAACATTGAAACAAGTCGTCCCAGGCCGTAATATTGGTTCCACATCGGTGTATTCGGGTGGGCAAACCCATATACCCTTAGGCAAACTAATACAAATGCTTTTGAGGCTAAGTGGTTTCTTATCATTTGATATATAAATTGCCATCCTAAGTTAAAGAGTGGATGCCACCCACTAACAGGAGACCCAGGTGGGCAAACTAATATAAAAGCTGTTGAGCCCATGTGATTTCCTATTGTTTGATATATAATTTACCATCCTATGTTAAAGAGTGGGCACCGCCCACCCTCGGGATACGCGGGTGGGCAAATCAATACCAAAGCTGTTGAGGCCATGTGATTTCCTATCGTTTGATATATCTAAGACCATTTACACCTGGACTACAATGCCAACGTTATAACTCCGATTTCAGAGTGTCCTCTACAAAACACCACCAAGTGGAGAAAATCCGCGATAGTAATCCACAAACATGCAGCAACCCCCTCCCCCTTTTTTTTAATCCCCCTTCTTTAGGAGGCGAACGGTTCGCGCTCTCTCTCTTGACGCGTAAATAACGGGCGAAAATTGGTAACGACTCGCGGGGCGACCGAGTAAAATGTCGGGAGAGCAGCGCGAAGTGAACGCGTTTTTTCAGTCCGAATTCCCTTGTGGACGAGAGTTGCCTCTAAATAACGATGGTGGCGTTGGGGTAGCGGCGACACTAGCCTAACAACAACGCCTACCTTCATTGCAGTCCAGGTGTAAATGGTCTTAGGATATATAATTTACCATCCTATGTTAAATAGTGGCCACCGCAAACCCTCAGGATGCCCGGGTGGGCAAACCAATACTAAAGCTGCTGAGGCCATGTGATTTCCTATCTTTAGGAAAGTATCAAAGGTGAAATACGTAAGCAAAACACGACGAACATAGTTCTTTAAATTATTGAAATTAGTGGAAATATGATTTAAAGAAATTTTTAAACTGGGATTCAAATGTGTTTATTTTAGGAAAGGACATCGCACTTCTTCTATGGGATTTGGCTATCGACAGATTTTTTCAAATTGAAACATGTTGTTTAGCTTGATCAAAGGAGCAAAATTGTCCATTGCCATTTTCCCCTAGCTCCTATAGTTTGTCTAGTATCAGCGGTCTGAAGTGGACAAAACTTAGTATAGTCTATTTGTCAAAAAATGTCACGGCCCATCGGTTAGCATTATACTTTCGCACGTCGCTAGTCCCGGCTCACTATCAATAGAGTTTTGTTGCCGAGATTCGTGATGCTTACCAAAACAGAGCGTCGGATTTGGTTTTGTTCTGATCGCACGATGAACGAACTCAGTAAATAAATAGTTAAATATTGAGTTTTAATGGTCGTGTGACCGTGACTTTAGACGACTGTGTGAATAAAATGATCTGTTGTGGTGATACGGTTTCTTTCCAATCAGAGTGTTGAATGTGGGATTCAACGAAACGGTGAATCATATATATTCCGATTTCTTCAGTATTTTTTTTATGTTATGTTTTATTTTCTTATTGTTCATTAAACAATAAATAATCGAATAATAAGTTGCGACTTGCGAGTAAAATGAAGTAGAGGTGTAAAACTCTATTGATAGTGAGTCCGGACTAGCGACGTGCTAAAGTATAACGCTAACCGATCGGCCGTGACATTTTTTGACAAATAGACTATACTAAGTTTTGTCCACTTTTGACCGCTGATACTAGACAAACTATAGGACCTAGGTGAAAATGGCAATGGACAATTTTACTCCTTTGATCAAACTTAACAACATATTTCAATTTCAAAAAATCTGTCGAAAGCCAAATCCCATAGAAGATGTGCGATGTCCTTTATATTAAACATTTGGGTAGTTTAGGCACCAAAAGTCATGTAAATTCGCAAATAAAAAAAAATGAATGTAATTTTTCAGAACGAAAATTAATAGAATATGTCATTCTCGAATTTTATATTATATCGGTGATTAAATTGGTATTTGCTCACGTCGCCAACGTCGCCGTCAAAGGCCGGACGACTCGGGTCGTCGTGAACGGAATGACGATAATAAAATGATTGGAATTATAAAATTTTTAAATAAATAATAAAACTTTGTAATGTTAGTAACTTAACCTAAATAAGAAAAGTGAAACAGAATTTAAAAGTAAATCCATTTTAAATATCACGTCCAAAATAGAACAAGACGTACGACGGTCAGAATACACACAATCCTTCTAATGTGTTAAGTTGGTTTGAGCTATTCACAGCAACCTGCAACGCCGGTATCGCAACCAAAATATATCCACGGTCACACATATTTACATATTTACACTTATTTTTTACTTCTAGTCATACTTTGAAAGCATCGAAGATTCCTTCGATCAATGTCACTTTTATTTTTTACTTCTGATCACACTTATTTGTTACTACTAGTCAGCCGTTGAGTGTCACACTTATTTCTTCTAGTAAGTTAACTTATTAGTTACTTCTGATCACACTTATTGGTTACTTCTGAACACACTTATTTGTTACTTCTGGTCATACGCCGAAGACTAGGCCGATCAATGTCATACTTAATTGCCACTTCTGCTCATACGTTGAAAGCGCGGCCCACTCTGAACGGCCTTGAAAAACGCCAGAGGGAAACGGGCGCGTAGACCTCTATAAACACGCGGATTTACAATGTTGGAAATTGCGGGGGTCCGTATACGCTGCCCAAAAAACCTTACTTAGAATTAAATTTAAGGAACGTATTTGCAATTCTAGGTTAAATGTAAACCACAGCTATTCAGAAATATAACTTTCATGAAAGTCGGACTTAAATTAAGGAACGTTATGTCGACTTTCAGCCGGAAATATAGAACCACGAACATTGGGGTCCGGTAAATAACCCCGAAAACTATACTTAAATTTAATATTTACTGATATAACCGAAGTTGTAGTTCAACTGAATCCTAACCTATCCAATAATATTTTTTTAACGTTATCGGACTTAATTTTAAAGAAAATATCTACCACATAAAGGAAATCACCGAAAATAGTAAATTGGGCAAATGCCCAACTTCTTGGGGTCCGATTTGAGACCTTTATGAAAGGCTATCAATGGCGATGTCTGTACATTCGAACGAGATATCATTGACTCTTCTAGCCCTAACCGTTGAAGAGGTATGCGCGACACGGCGCCATCGGCGGCATCGGCATCGGCAACTACTACACTGTACGTGAGACTAATACACACAAATCCTTAGAATTGTGTGTAAAAAGGGGTGCTGTTGCACCCCCTGTTTACCTGACAGAGCTGAATCATTGCGCCCCCTGTTTACCTGACAGAGCTGCAACTTGCACACAGTTTAGAGGTATAGAAGTAATATAAGTTAGTAATTTTTAAAATACAGATGCGGAAGGGTATCGTTCGGCGCGAAAAATGAGACTTGACCCTTGGAGGAAAGAAGTTGTCCAGCCTGTGGAAGCTATGATGACGAGTTTCACGCCGCAGAAAGGTCAAATTTCGTTGGCTCCACGTGTTTGCGGGGGGTCAAAGGGTTTTGACCACTTTTAGTTTCGTTTTGGAGGAAACATCCGGGAATAAAACTCTGATATTTGCTATAAGCGGGGACAAATGTACTGGGTGACAAAGAGGAAACACTTTAATTAGCACCATACTGGCGACGGATTTTTTTTTAGGAAATAGGAAATCAGTTGAAGACGCGTCAGTGCGATGCCTTCATCTCAATTCTTAGGGCGTATTACAATTTTCGTGGCGTACGATATCATACCATTCGGTGGCTCTCCCTTTAAGGGGGTTGGTCGGAGGGGGCGGAAATTAATGGCACTGCGTGCGCGTCAAATAGTTCTATCGAATGAGACCAACTTATTTTTTCGATCACTCTCCCTTTAAGGGGGTTGGTTGGAGGGGGCGGAAATAAACGGCACTGCGTTCGCGTCAAAGAGTTCTATCGAAGGAGACCTACTTATTTTTTTCGATCACTCTCCCTTTAAGGGGGTTGGTTGGAGGGGGCGGAAATAAACGGCACTGCGTTCGCGTCAAAGAGTTCTATCGAATGAGACCAACTTATTTTTTCGATCACTCTCCCTTTAAGGGGGTTGGTTGGAGGGGGCGGAAAAAAACGGCACTGCGTTCGCGTCAAAGAGTTCTATCGTATGAGACCAAATTATTTTTTTCGATCACTCTCCCTTTAAGGGGGTTGGTTGGAGGGGGCGGAAACAAACGGCACTGCGTTCGCGTCAAAGAGTTCTATCGAAGGAGACCAACTTATTTTTTTCGATCACTCTCCCTTTAAGGGGGTTGGTTGGAGGGGGCGGAAATAAACGGCACTGCGTTCGCGTCAAAGAGTTCTATCGTATGAGACCAAATTATTTTTTTCGATCACTCTCCCTTTAAGGGGGTTGGTTGAAGGGGGCGGAAATAAACGGCACTGCGTTCGCGTCAAAGAGTTCTATCGAAGGAGACCAAATTATTTTTTTCGATCACTCTCCCTTTAAGGGGGTTGGTTGGAGGGGGCGGAAACAAACGGCACTGCGTTCGCGTCAAAGAGTTCTATCGAAGGAGACCAACTTATTTTTTTCGATCACTCTCCCTTTAAGGGGGTTGGTTGGAGGGGGCGGAAATAAACGGCACTGCGTTCGCGTCAAAGAGTTCTATCGAATGAGACCAACTTATTTTTTTCGATCACTCTCCCTTTAAGGGGGTTGGTTGGAGGGGGCGGAAATAAACGGCACTGCGTTCGCGTCAAAGAGTTCTATCGAAGGAGACCAACTTATTTTTTTCGATCACTCTCCCTTTAAGGGGGTTGGTTGGAGGGGGCGGAAATAAACGGCACTACGTTCGCGTCAAAGAGTTCTATCGAATGAGACCAACTTATTTTTTTCGATCACTCTCCCTTTAAGGGGGTTGGTTGGAGGGGGCGGAAATAAACGGCACTGCGTTCGCGTCAAAGAGTTCTATCGAAGGAGACCAACTTATTTTTTTCGATCACCCTCCCTTTAAGGGGGTTGGTTGGAGGGGGCGGAAAAAAACGGCACTGCGTTCGCGTCAAAGAGTTCTATCGAATGAGACCAACTTATTTTTTCGATCACTCTCCCTTTAAGGGGGTTGGTTGGAGGGGGCGGAAATAAACGGCACTGCGTTCGCGTCAAAGAGTTCTATCGAATGAGACCAACTTATTTTTTCGATCACTCACCCTTTAAGGGGGTTGGTTGGAGGGGGCGGAAAAAAACGGCACTGCGTTCGCGTCAAAGAGTTCTATCGAATGAGACCAACTTATTTTTTTCGATCACTCTCCCTTTAAGGGGGTTGGTTGGAGGGGGCGGAAATAAACGGCACTACGTTCGCGTCAAAGAGTTCTATCGTATGAGACCAAATTATTTTTTTCGATCACTCTCCTTTAAGGGGGTTGGTTGGAGGGGGCGGAAAAAAACGGCACTGCGTTCGCGTCAAAGAGTTCTATCGTATGAGACCAAATTATTTTTTTCGATCACTCTCCCTTTAAGGGGGTTGGTTGGAGGGGGCGGAAACAAACGGCACTGCGTTCGCGTCAAAGAGTTCTATCGAAGGAGACCAACTTATTTTTTTCGATCACTCTCCCTTTAAGGGGGTTGGTTGGAGGGGGCGGAAATAAACGGCACTGCGTTCGCGTCAAAGAGTTCTATTGTATGAGACCAAATTATTTTTTTCGAACACTCTCCCTTTAAGGGGGTTGGTTGGAGGGGGCGGAAAAAAACGGCACTGCGTTCGCGTCAAAGAGTTCTATCGTATGAGACCAAATTATTTTTTTCGATCACTCTCCCTTTAAGGGGGTTGGTTGGAGGGGGCGGAAACAAACGGCACTGCGTTCGCGTCAAAGAGTTCTATCGAATGAGACCAACTTATTTTTTCGATCACTCTCCCTTTAAGGGGGTTGGTTGGAGGGGGCGGAAAAAAACGGCACTGCGTTCGCGTCAAAGAGTTCTATCGTATGAGACCAAATTATTTTTTTCGATCACTCTCCCTTTAAGGGGGTTGGTTGGAGGGGGCGGAAACAAACGGCACTGCGTTCGCGTCAAAGAGTTCTATCGAATGAGACCAACTTATTTTTTTCGATCACTCTCCCTTTAAGGGGGTTGGTTGGAGGGGGCGGAAATAAACGGCACTGCGTTCGCGTCAAAGAGTTCTATCGAAGGAGACCAACTTATTTTTTTCGATCACTCTCCCTTTAAGGGGGTTGGTTGGAGGGGGCGGAAATAAACGGCACTACGTTCGCGTCAAAGAGTTCTATCGAATGAGACCAACTTATTTTTTTCGATCACTCTCCCTTTAAGGGGGTTGGTTGGAGGGGGCGGAAATAAACGGCACTGCGTTCGCGTCAAAGAGTTCTATCGAAGGAGACCAACTTATTTTTTTCGATCACTCTCCCTTTAAGGGGGTTGGTTGGAGGGGGCGGAAAAAAACGGCACTGCGTTCGCGTCAAAGAGTTCTATCGAATGAGACCAACTTATTTTTTCGATCACTCTCCCTTTAAGGGGGTTGGTTGGAGGGGGCGGAAAAAAACGGCACTGCGTTCGCGTCAAAGAGTTCTATCGAATGAGACCAACTTATTTTTTTCGATCACTCTCCCTTTAAGGGGGTTGGTTGGAGGGGGCGGAAATAAACGGCACTGCGTTCGCGTCAAAGAGTTCTATCGAATGAGACCAAATTATTTTTTTCGATCACTCTCCTTTAAGGGGGTTGGTTGGAGGGGGCGGAAAAAAACGGCACTGCGTTCGCGTCAAAGAGTTCTATCGAATGAGACCAACTTATTTTTTTCGATCACTCTCCCTTTAAGGGGGTTGGTTGGAGGGGGCGGAAATAAACGGCACTGCGTTCGCGTCAAAGAGTTCTATCGTATGAGACCAAATTATTTTTTTCGATCACTCTCCTTTAAGGGGGTTGGTTGGAGGGGGCGGAAAAAAACGGCACTGCGTTCGCGTCAAAGAGTTCTATCGTATGAGACCAAATTATTTTTTTCGATCACTCTCCCTTTAAGGGGGTTGGTTGGAGGGGGCGGAAACAAACGGCACTGCGTTCGCGTCAAAGAGTTCTATCGAAGGAGACCAACTTATTTTTTTCGATCACTCTCCCTTTAAGGGGGTTGGTTGGAGGGGGCGGAAATAAACGGCACTGCGTTCGCGTCAAAGAGTTCTATTGTATGAGACCAAATTATTTTTTTCGAACACTCTCCCTTTAAGGGGGTTGGTTGGAGGGGGCGGAAAAAAACGGCACTGCGTTCGCGTCAAAGAGTTCTATCGTATGAGACCAAATTATTTTTTTCGATCACTCTCCCTTTAAGGGGGTTGGTTGGAGGGGGCGGAAACAAACGGCACTGCGTTCGCGTCAAAGAGTTCTATCGAATGAGACCAACTTATTTTTTCGATCACTCTCCCTTTAAGGGGGTTGGTTGGAGGGGGCGGAAAAAAACGGCACTGCGTTCGCGTCAAAGAGTTCTATCGTATGAGACCAAATTATTTTTTTCGATCACTCTCCCTTTAAGGGGGTTGGTTGGAGGGGGCGGAAACAAACGGCACTGCGTTCGCGTCAAAGAGTTCTATCGAATGAGACCAACTTATTTTTTTCGATCACTCTCCCTTTAAGGGGGTTGGTTGGAGGGGGCGGAAATAAACGGCACTGCGTTCGCGTCAAAGAGTTCTATCGAAGGAGACCAACTTATTTTTTTCGATCACTCTCCCTTTAAGGGGGTTGGTTGGAGGGGGCGGAAATAAACGGCACTACGTTCGCGTCAAAGAGTTCTATCGAATGAGACCAACTTATTTTTTTCGATCACTCTCCCTTTAAGGGGGTTGGTTGGAGGGGGCGGAAATAAACGGCACTGCGTTCGCGTCAAAGAGTTCTATCGAAGGAGACCAACTTATTTTTTTCGATCACTCTCCCTTTAAGGGGGTTGGTTGGAGGGGGCGGAAAAAAACGGCACTGCGTTCGCGTCAAAGAGTTCTATCGAATGAGACCAACTTATTTTTTCGATCACTCTCCCTTTAAGTGGGTTGGTTGGAGGGGGCGGAAATAAACGGCACTGCGTTCGCGTCAAAGAGTTCTATCGAAGGAGACCAACTTATTTTTTTCGATCACTCTCCCTTTAAGGGGGTTGGTTGGAGGGGGCGGAAATAAACGGCACTGCGTTCGCGTCAAAGAGTTCTATCGAATGAGACCAACTTATTTTTTCGATCACTCTCCCTTTAAGGGGGTTGGTTGGAGGGGGCGGAAAAAAACGGCACTGCGTTCGCGTCAAAGAGTTCTATCGAATGAGACCAACTTATTTTTTTCGATCACTCTCCCTTTAAGGGGGTTGGTTGGAGGGGGCGGAAATAAACGGCACTACGTTCGCGTCAAAGAGTTCTATCGTATGAGACCAAATTATTTTTTTCGATCACTCTCCTTTAAGGGGGTTGGTTGGAGGGGGCGGAAAAAAACGGCACTGCGTTCGCGTCAAAGAGTTCTATCGTATGAGACCAAATTATTTTTTTCGATCACTCTCCCTTTAAGGGGGTTGGTTGGAGGGGGCTGAAACAAGCGGCACTGCGTTCGCGTCAAAGAGTTCTATCGAAGGAGACCAACTTATTTTTTTCGATCACTCTCCCTTTAAGGGGGTTGGTTGGAGGGGGCGGAAATAAACGGCACTGCGTTCGCGTCAAAGAGTTCTATTGTATGAGACCAAATTATTTTTTTCGAACACTCTCCCTTTAAGGGGGTTGGTTGGAGGGGGCGGAAAAAAACGGCACTGCGTTCGCGTCAAAGAGTTCTATCGTATGAGACCAAATTATTTTTTTCGATCACTCTCCCTTTAAGGGGGTTGGTTGGAGGGGGCGGAAACAAACGGCACTGCGTTCGCGTCAAAGAGTTCTATCGAATGAGACCAACTTATTTTTTTCGATCACTCTCCCTTTAAGGGGGTTGGTTGGAGGGGGCGGAAATAAACGGCACTACGTTCGCGTCAAAGAGTTCTATCGTATGAGACCAAATTATTTTTTTCGATCACTCTCCTTTAAGGGGGTTGGTTGGAGGGGGCGGAAACAAACGGCACTGCGTTCGCGTCAAAGAGTTCTATCGAAGGAGACCAACTTATTTTTTTCGATCACTCTCCCTTTAAGGGGGTTGGTTGGAGGGGGCGGAAATAAACGGCACTGCGTTCGCGTCAAAGAGTTCTATCGAATGAGACCAACTTATTTTTTCGATCACTCTCCCTTTAAGGGGGTTGGTTGGAGGGGGCGGAAAAAAACGGCACTGCGTTCGCGTCAAAGAGTTCTATCGAATGAGACCAACTTATTTTTTTCGATCACTCTCCCTTTAAGGGGGTTGGTTGGAGGGGGCGGAAATAAACGGCACTGCGTTCGCGTCAAAGAGTTCTATCGAATGAGACCAACTTATTTTTTCGATCACTCTCCCTTTAAGGGGGTTGGTTGGAGGGGGCAGAAAAAAACGGCACTGCGTTCGCGTCAAAGAGTTCTATCGAATGAGACCAACTTATTTTTTCGATCACTCTCCCTTTAAGGGGGTTGGTTGGAGGGGGCGGAAAAAAACGGCACTGCGTTCGCGTCAAAGAGTTCTATCGAATGAGACCAACTTATTTTTTCGATCACTCTCCCTTTAAGGGGGTTGGTTGGAGGGGGCGGAAATAAACGGCACTGCGTTCGCGTCAAAGAGTTCTATCGAATGAGACCAACTTATTTTTTTCGATCACTCTCCCTTTAAGGGGGTTGGTTGGAGGGGGTGGAAAAAAACGGCACTGCGTTCGCGTCAAAGAGTTCTATCGAATGAGACCAACTTATTTTTTTCGATCACTCTCCCTTTAAGGTGGTTGGTTGGAGGGGGCGGAAAAAAACGGCACTGCATTCGCGTCAAAGAGTTCTATCGAATGAGACCAACTTATTTTTTCGATCACTCTCCCTTTAAGGGGGTTGGTTGGAGGGGGCGGAAATAAACGGCACTGCGTTCGCGTCAAAGAGTTCTATCGAATGAGACCAACTTATTTTTTCGATCACTCTCCCTTTAAGGGGGTTGGTTGGAGGGGGCGGAAATAAACGGCACTGCGTTCGCGTCAAAGAGTTCTATCGAAGGAGACCTACTTATTTTTTTCGATCACTCTCCCTTTAAGGGGGTTGGTTGGAGGGGGCGGAAATAAACGGCACTGCGTTCGCGTCAAAGAGTTCTATCAAATGAGACCAACTTATTTTTTTCGATCACTCTCCCTTTAAGGGGTTGGTTGGAGGGGGTGGAAAAAAACGGCACTGCGTTCGCGTCAAAGAGTTCTATCGAATGAGACCAACTTATTTTTTCGATCACTCTCCCTTTAAGGGGGTTGGTTGGAGGGGGCGGAAAAAAACGGCACTGCGTTCGCGTCAAAGAGTTCTATCGAATGAGACTAACTTATTTTTTTCGATCACTCTCCCTTTAAGGGGGTTGGTTGGAGGGGGCGGAAAAAAACGGCACTGCGTTCGCGTCAAAGAGTTCTATCGAATGAGACCAACTTATTTTTTCGATCACTCTCCCTTTAAGGGGGTTGGTTGGAGGGGGCGGAAATAAACGGCACTGCGTTCGCGTCAAAGAGTTCTATCGAATGAGACCAACTTATTTTTTTCGATCACTCTCCCTTTAAGGGGGTTGGTTGGAGGGGGTGGAAAAAAACGGCACTGCGTTCGCGTCAAAGAGTTCTATCGAATGAGACCAACTTATTTTTTCGATCACTCTCCCTTTAAGGGGGTTGGTTGGAGGGGGCGGAAATAAACGGCACTGCGTTCGCGTCAAAGAGTTCTATCGAAGGAGACCTACTTATTTTTTTCGATCACTCTCCCTTTAAGGGGGTTGGTTGGAGGGGGCGGAAATAAACGGCACTGCGTTCGCGTCAAAGAGTTCTATCAAATGAGACCAACTTATTTTTTTCGATCACTCTCCCTTTAAGGGGTTGGTTGGAGGGGGTGGAAAAAAACGGCACTGCGTTCGCGTCAAAGAGTTCTATCGAATGAGACCAACTTATTTTTTCGATCACTCTCCCTTTAAGGGGGTTGGTTGGAGGGGGCGGAAAAAAACGGCACTGCGTTCGCGTCAAAGAGTTCTATCGAATGAGACTAACTTATTTTTTTCGATCACTCTCCCTTTAAGGGGGTTGGTTGGAGGGGGCGGAAAAAAACGGCACTGCGTTCGCGTCAAAGAGTTCTATCGAATGAGACCAACTTATTTTTTCGATCACTCTCCCTTTAAGGGGGTTGGTTGGAGGGGGCGGAAAAAAACGGCACTGCGTTCGCGTCAAAGAGTTCTATCGAATGAGACCAACTTATTTTTTTCGATCACTCTCCCTTTAAGGGGGTTGGTTGGAGGGGGCGGAAATAAACGGCACTACGTTCGCGTCAAAGAGTTCTATCGTATGAGACCAAATTATTTTTTTCGATCACTCTCCTTTAAGGGGGTTGGTTGGAGGGGGCGGAAAAAAACGGCACTGCGTTCGCGTCAAAGAGTTCTATCGTATGAGACCAAATTATTTTTTTCGATCACTCTCCCTTTAAGGGGGTTGGTTGGAGGGGGCTGAAACAAGCGGCACTGCGTTCGCGTCAAAGAGTTCTATCGAAGGAGACCAACTTATTTTTTTCGATCACTCTCCCTTTAAGGGGGTTGGTTGGAGGGGGCGGAAATAAACGGCACTGCGTTCGCGTCAAAGAGTTCTATTGTATGAGACCAAATTATTTTTTTCGAACACTCTCCCTTTAAGGGGGTTGGTTGGAGGGGGCGGAAAAAAACGGCACTGCGTTCGCGTCAAAGAGTTCTATCGTATGAGACCAAATTATTTTTTTCGATCACTCTCCCTTTAAGGGGGTTGGTTGGAGGGGGCGGAAACAAACGGCACTGCGTTCGCGTCAAAGAGTTCTATCGAATGAGACCAACTTATTTTTTTCGATCACTCTCCCTTTAAGGGGGTTGGTTGGAGGGGGCGGAAATAAACGGCACTACGTTCGCGTCAAAGAGTTCTATCGTATGAGACCAAATTATTTTTTTCGATCACTCTCCTTTAAGGGGGTTGGTTGGAGGGGGCGGAAACAAACGGCACTGCGTTCGCGTCAAAGAGTTCTATCGAAGGAGACCAACTTATTTTTTTCGATCACTCTCCCTTTAAGGGGGTTGGTTGGAGGGGGCGGAAATAAACGGCACTGCGTTCGCGTCAAAGAGTTCTATCGAATGAGACCAACTTATTTTTTCGATCACTCTCCCTTTAAGGGGGTTGGTTGGAGGGGGCGGAAAAAAACGGCACTGCGTTCGCGTCAAAGAGTTCTATCGAATGAGACCAACTTATTTTTTTCGATCACTCTCCCTTTAAGGGGGTTGGTTGGAGGGGGCGGAAATAAACGGCACTGCGTTCGCGTCAAAGAGTTCTATCGAATGAGACCAACTTATTTTTTCGATCACTCTCCCTTTAAGGGGGTTGGTTGGAGGGGGCAGAAAAAAACGGCACTGCGTTCGCGTCAAAGAGTTCTATCGAATGAGACCAACTTATTTTTTCGATCACTCTCCCTTTAAGGGGGTTGGTTGGAGGGGGCGGAAAAAAACGGCACTGCGTTCGCGTCAAAGAGTTCTATCGAATGAGACCAACTTATTTTTTCGATCACTCTCCCTTTAAGGGGGTTGGTTGGAGGGGGCGGAAATAAACGGCACTGCGTTCGCGTCAAAGAGTTCTATCGAATGAGACCAACTTATTTTTTTCGATCACTCTCCCTTTAAGGGGGTTGGTTGGAGGGGGTGGAAAAAAACGGCACTGCGTTCGCGTCAAAGAGTTCTATCGAATGAGACCAACTTATTTTTTTCGATCACTCTCCCTTTAAGGTGGTTGGTTGGAGGGGGCGGAAAAAAACGGCACTGCATTCGCGTCAAAGAGTTCTATCGAATGAGACCAACTTATTTTTTCGATCACTCTCCCTTTAAGGGGGTTGGTTGGAGGGGGCGGAAATAAACGGCACTGCGTTCGCGTCAAAGAGTTCTATCGAATGAGACCAACTTATTTTTTCGATCACTCTCCCTTTAAGGGGGTTGGTTGGAGGGGGCGGAAATAAACGGCACTGCGTTCGCGTCAAAGAGTTCTATCGAAGGAGACCTACTTATTTTTTTCGATCACTCTCCCTTTAAGGGGGTTGGTTGGAGGGGGCGGAAATAAACGGCACTGCGTTCGCGTCAAAGAGTTCTATCAAATGAGACCAACTTATTTTTTTCGATCACTCTCCCTTTAAGGGGTTGGTTGGAGGGGGTGGAAAAAAACGGCACTGCGTTCGCGTCAAAGAGTTCTATCGAATGACACCAACTTATTTTTTCGATCACTCTCCCTTTAAGGGGGTTGGTTGGAGGGGGCGGAAAAAAACGGCACTGCGTTCGCGTCAAAGAGTTCTATCGAATGAGACTAACTTATTTTTTTCGATCACTCTCCCTTTAAGGGGGTTGGTTGGAGGGGGCGGAAAAAAACGGCACTGCGTTCGCGTCAAAGAGTTCTATCGAATGAGACCAACTTATTTTTTCGATCACTCTCCCTTTAAGGGGGTTGGTTGGAGGGGGCGGAAATAAACGGCACTGCGTTCGCGTCAAAGAGTTCTATCGAATGAGACCAACTTATTTTTTTCGATCACTCTCCCTTTAAGGGGGTTGGTTGGAGGGGGTGGAAAAAAACGGCACTGCGTTCGCGTCAAAGAGTTCTATCGAATGAGACCAACTTATTTTTTCGATCACTCTCCCTTTAAGGGGGTTGGTTGGAGGGGGCGGAAATAAACGGCACTGCGTTCGCGTCAAAGAGTTCTATCGAAGGAGACCTACTTATTTTTTTCGATCACTCTCCCTTTAAGGGGGTTGGTTGGAGGGGGCGGAAATAAACGGCACTGCGTTCGCGTCAAAGAGTTCTATCAAATGAGACCAACTTATTTTTTTCGATCACTCTCCCTTTAAGGGGTTGGTTGGAGGGGGTGGAAAAAAACGGCACTGCGTTCGCGTCAAAGAGTTCTATCGAATGAGACCAACTTATTTTTTCGATCACTCTCCCTTTAAGGGGGTTGGTTGGAGGGGGCGGAAAAAAACGGCACTGCGTTCGCGTCAAAGAGTTCTATCGAATGAGACTAACTTATTTTTTTCGATCACTCTCCCTTTAAGGGGGTTGGTTGGAGGGGGCGGAAAAAAACGGCACTGCGTTCGCGTCAAAGAGTTCTATCGAATGAGACCAACTTATTTTTTCGATCACTCTCCCTTTAAGGGGGTTGGTTGGAGGGGGCGGAAAAAAACGGCACTGCGTTCGCGTCAAAGAGTTCTATCGAATGAGACCAACTTATTTTTTTCGATCACTCTCCCTTTAAGGGGGTTGGTTGGAGGGGGCGGAAAAAAACGGCACTGCGTTCGCGTCAAAGAGTTCTATCGAATGAGACCAACTTATTTTTTCGATCACTCTCCCTTTAAGGGGGTTGGTTGGAGGGGGCGGAAATAAACGGCACTGCGTTCGCGTCAAAGAGTTCTATCGAATGAGACCAACTTATTTTTTTCGATCACTCTCCCTTTAAGGGGGTTGGTTGGAGGGGGCGGAAAAAAACGGCACTGCGTTCGCGTCAAAGAGTTCTATCGAATGAGACCAACTTATTTTTTTCGATCACTCTCCCTTTAAGGGGGTTGGTTGGAGGGGGCGGAAAAAAACGGCACTGCGTTCGCGTCAAAGAGTTCTATCGAATGAGACCAACTTATTTTTTCGATCACTCTCCCTTTAAGGGGGTTGGTTGGAGGGGGCGGAAATAAACGGCACTGCGTTCGCGTCAAAGAGTTCTATCGAAGGAGACCTACTTATTTTTTTCGATCACTCTCCCTTTAAGGGGGTTGGTTGGAGGGGGCGGAAATAAACGGCACTGCGTTCGCGTCAAAGAGTTCTATCAAATGAGACCAACTTATTTTTTCGATCACTCTCCCTTTAAGGGGTTGGTTGGAGGGGGTGGAAAAAAACGGCACTGCGTTCGCGTCAAAGAGTTCTATCGAATGAGACCAACTTATTTTTTCGATCACTCTCCCTTTAAGGGGGTTGGTTGGAGGGGGCGGAAAAAAACGGCACTGCGTTCGCGTCAAAGAGTTCTATCGAATGAGACTAACTTATTTTTTTCGATCACTCTCCCTTTAAGGGGGTTGGTTGGAGGGGGCGGAAAAAAACGGCACTGCGTTCGCGTCAAAGAGTTCTATCGAATGAGACCAACTTATTTTTTCGATCACTCTCCCTTTAAGGGGGTTGGTTGGAGGGGGCGGAAATAAACGGCACTGCGTTCGCGTCAAAGAGTTCTATCGAAGGAGACCAACTTATTTTTTTCGATCACTCTCCCTTTAAGGGGGTTGGTTGGAGGGGGCGGAAATAAACGGCACTACGTTCGCGTCAAAGAGTTCTATCGAAGGAGACCAACTTATTTTTTTCGTTCACTCTCCCTTTAAGGGGGTTGGTTGGAGGGGGCGGAAACAAACGGCACTGCGTTCGCGTCAAAGAGTTCTATCGAAGGAGACCAAATTATTTTTTTCGATCACTCTCCCTTTAAGGGGGTTGGTTGGAGGGGGCGGAAACAAACGGCACTGCGTTCGCGTCAAAGAGTTCTATCGAAGGAGACCAACTTATTTTTTTCGATCACTCTCCCTTTAAGGGGGTTGGTTGGAGGGGGCGGAAATAAACGGCACTGCGTTCGCGTCAAAGAGTTCTATCGAATGAGACCAACTTATTTTTTTCGATCACTCTCCCTTTAAGGGGGTTGGTTGGAGGGGGCGGAAATAAACGGCACTGCGTTCGCGTCAAAGAGTTCTATCAAATGAGACCAACTTATTTTTTTCGATCACTCTCCCTTTAAGGGGGTTGGTTGGAGGGGGCGGAAATAAACGGCACTGCGTTCGCGTCAAAGAGTTCTATCGTATGAGACCAAATTATTTTTTTCGATCACTCTCCCTATAAGGGGGTTGGTTGGAGGGGGCGGAAATAAACGGCACTGCGTTCGCGTCAAAGAGTTCTATCGAATGAGACCAACTTATTTTTTCGATCACTCTCCCTTTAAGGGGGTTGGTTGGAGGGGGCGGAAAAAAACGGCACTGCGTTCGCGTCAAAGAGTTCTATCGAATGAGACCAACTTATTTTTTCGATCACTCTCCCTTTAAGGGGGTTGGTTGGAGGGGGCGGAAATAAACGGCACTGCGTTCGCGTCAAAGAGTTCTATCGAATGAGACCAACTTATTTTTTTCGATCACTCTCCCTTTAAGGGGGTTGGTTGGAGGGGGTGGAAAAAAACGGCACTGCGTTCGCGTCAAAGAGTTCTATCGAATGAGACCAACTTATTTTTTTCGATCACTCTCCCTTTAAGGTGGTTGGTTGGAGGGGGCGGAAAAAAACGGCACTGCATTCACGTCAAAGAGTTCTATCGAATGAGACCAACTTATTTTTTCGATCACTCTCCCTTTAAGGGGGTTGGTTGGAGGGGGCGGAAATAAACAGCACTGCGTTCGCGTCAAAGAGTTCTATCGAATGAGACCAACTTATTTTTTCGATCACTCTCCCTTTAAGGGGGTTGGTTGGAGGGGGCGGAAATAAACGGCACTGCGTTCGCGTCAAAGAGTTCTATCGAAGGAGACCTACTTATTTTTTTCGATCACTCTCCCTTTAAGGGGGTTGGTTGGAGGGGGCGGAAATAAACGGCACTGCGTTCGCGTCAAAGAGTTCTATCAAATGAGACCAACTTATTTTTTTCGATCACTCTCCCTTTAAGGGGTTGGTTGGAGGGGGTGGAAAAAAACGGCACTGCGTTCGCGTCAAAGAGTTCTATCGAATGAGACCAACTTATTTTTTCGATCACTCTCCCTTTAAGGGGGTTGGTTGGAGGGGGCGGAAAAAAACGGCACTGCGTTCGCGTCAAAGAGTTCTATCGAATGAGACTAACTTATTTTTTTCGATCACTCTCCCTTTAAGGGGGTTGGTTGGAGGGGGCGGAAAAAAACGGCACTGCGTTCGCGTCAAAGAGTTCTATCGAATGAGACCAACTTATTTTTTCGATCACTCTCCCTTTAAGGGGGTTGGTTGGAGGGGGCGGAAATAAACGGCACTGCGTTCGCGTCAAAGAGTTCTATCGAATGAGACCAACTTATTTTTTTCGATCACTCTCCCTTTAAGGGGGTTGGTTGGAGGGGGTGGAAAAAAACGGCACTGCGTTCGCGTCAAAGAGTTCTATCGAATGAGACCAACTTATTTTTTCGATCACTCTCCCTTTAAGGGGGTTGGTTGGAGGGGGCGGAAATAAACGGCACTGCGTTCGCGTCAAAGAGTTCTATCGAAGGAGACCTACTTATTTTTTTCGATCACTCTCCCTTTAAGGGGGTTGGTTGGAGGGGGCGGAAATAAACGGCACTGCGTTCGCGTCAAAGAGTTCTATCAAATGAGACCAACTTATTTTTTTCGATCACTCTCCCTTTAAGGGGTTGGTTGGAGGGGGTGGAAAAAAACGGCACTGCGTTCGCGTCAAAGAGTTCTATCGAATGAGACCAACTTATTTTTTCGATCACTCTCCCTTTAAGGGGGTTGGTTGGAGGGGGCGGAAAAAAACGGCACTGCGTTCGCGTCAAAGAGTTCTATCGAATGAGACTAACTTATTTTTTTCGATCACTCTCCCTTTAAGGGGGTTGGTTGGAGGGGGCGGAAAAAAACGGCACTGCGTTCGCGTCAAAGAGTTCTATCGAATGAGACCAACTTATTTTTTCGATCACTCTCCCTTTAAGGGGGTTGGTTGGAGGGGGCGGAAAAAAACGGCACTGCGTTCGCGTCAAAGAGTTCTATCGAATGAGACCAACTTATTTTTTTCGATCACTCTCCCTTTAAGGGGGTTGGTTGGAGGGGGCGGAAAAAAACGGCACTGCGTTCGCGTCAAAGAGTTCTATCGAATGAGACCAACTTATTTTTTCGATCACTCTCCCTTTAAGGGGGTTGGTTGGAGGGGGCGGAAATAAACGGCACTGCGTTCGCGTCAAAGAGTTCTATCGAATGAGACCAACTTATTTTTTTCGATCACTCTCCCTTTAAGGGGGTTGGTTGGAGGGGGCGGAAAAAAACGGCACTGCGTTCGCGTCAAAGAGTTCTATCGAATGAGACCAACTTATTTTTTTCGATCACTCTCCCTTTAAGGGGGTTGGTTGGAGGGGGCGGAAAAAAACGGCACTGCGTTCGCGTCAAAGAGTTCTATCGAATGAGACCAACTTATTTTTTCGATCACTCTCCCTTTAAGGGGGTTGGTTGGAGGGGGCGGAAATAAACGGCACTGCGTTCGCGTCAAAGAGTTCTATCGAATGAGACCAACTTATTTTTTCGATCACTCTCCCTTTAAGGGGGTTGGTTGGAGGGGGCGGAAATAAACGGCACTGCGTTCGCGTCAAAGAGTTCTATCGAAGGAGACCTACTTATTTTTTTCGATCACTCTCCCTTTAAGGGGGTTGGTTGGAGGGGGCGGAAATAAACGGCACTGCGTTCGCGTCAAAGAGTTCTATCAAATGAGACCAACTTATTTTTTCGATCACTCTCCCTTTAAGGGGTTGGTTGGAGGGGGTGGAAAAAAACGGCACTGCGTTCGCGTCAAAGAGTTCTATCGAATGAGACCAACTTATTTTTTCGATCACTCTCCCTTTAAGGGGGTTGGTTGGAGGGGGCGGAAAAAAACGGCACTGCGTTCGCGTCAAAGAGTTCTATCGAATGAGACTAACTTATTTTTTTCGATCACTCTCCCTTTAAGGGGGTTGGTTGGAGGGGGCGGAAATAAACGGCACTACGTTCGCGTCAAAGAGTTCTATCGAATGAGACCAACTTATTTTTTTCGATCACTCTCCCTTTAAGGGGGTTGGTTGGAGGGGGCGGAAATAAACGGCACTGCGTTCGCGTCAAAGAGTTCTATCGTATGAGACCAAATTATTTTTTTCGATCACTCTCCCTTTAAGGGGGTTGGTTGGAGGGGGCGGAAAAAAACGGCACTGCGTTCGCGTCAAAGAGTTCTATCGTATGAGACCAAATTATTTTTTTCGATCACTCTCCCTTTAAGGGGGTTGGTTGGAGGGGGCGGAAACAAACGGCACTGCGTTCGCGTCAAAGAGTTCTATCGAAGGAGACCAACTTATTTTTTTCGATCACTCTCCCTTTAAGGGGGTTGGTTGGAGGGGGCGGAAATAAACGGCACTGCGTTCGCGTCAAAGAGTTCTATCGTATGAGACCAAATTATATTTTTCGATCACTCTCCCTTTAAGGGGGTTGGTTGAAGGGGGCGGAAATAAACGGCACTGTGTTCGCGTCAAAGAGTTCTATCGAAGGAGACCAAATTATTTTTTTCGATCACTCTCCCTTTAAGGGGGTTGGTTGGAGGGGGCGGAAACAAACGGCACTGCGTTCGCGTCAAAGAGTTCTATCGAAGGAGACCAACTTATTTTTTTCGATCACTCTCCCTTTAAGGGGGTTGGTTGGAGGGGGCGGAAATAAACGGCACTGCGTTCGCGTCAAAGAGTTCTATCGAATGAGACCAACTTATTTTTTTCGATCACTCTCCCTTTAAGGGGGTTGGTTGGAGGGGGCGGAAATAAACGGCACTGCGTTCGCGTCAAAGAGTTCTATCGAATGAGACCAAATTATTTTTTTCGATCACTCTCCCTTTAAGGGGGTTGGTTGGAGGGGGCGGAAATAAACGGCACTGCGTTCGCGTCAAAGAGTTCTATCGAAGGAGACCAACTTATTTTTTTCGTTCACTCTCCCTTTAAGGGGGTTGGTTGGAGGGGGCGGAAATAAACGGCACTGCGTTCGCGTCAAAGAGTTCTATCGTATGAGACCAAATTATTTTTTTCGATCACTCTCCCTTTAAGGGGGTTGGTTGGAGGGGGCGGAAATAAACGGCACTGCGTTCGCGTCAAAGAGTTCTATCGAATGAGACCAACTTATTTTTTTCGATCACTCTCCCTTTAAGGGGGTTGGTTGGAGGGGGCGGAAATAAACGGCACTGCGTTCGCGTCAAAGAGTTCTATCGAATGAGACCAACTTATTTTTTTCGATCACTCTCCCTTTAAGGGGGTTGGTTGGAGGGGGCGGAAATAAACGGCACTGCGTTCGCGTCAAAGAGTTCTATCGAATGAGACCAACTTATTTTTTTCGATCACTCTCCCTTTAAGGGGGTTGGTTGGAGGGGGCAGAAAAAAACGGCACTGCGTTCGCGTCAAAGAGTTCTATCGAATGAGACCAACTTATTTTTTTCGATCACTCTCCCTTTAAGGGGGTTGGTTGGAGGGGGCGGAAATAAACGGCACTGCGTTCGCGTCAAAGAGTTCTATCGAAGGAGACCGACTTATTTTTTTCGATCACTCTCCCTTTAAGGGGGTTGGTTGGAGGGGGCGGAAAAAAACGGCACTGCGTTCGCGTCAAAGAGTTCTATCGAATGAGACCAACTTATTTTTTTCGATCACTCTCCCTTTAAGGGGGTTGTTTGGAGGGGGCGGAAATAAACGGCACTGCGTTCGCGTCAAAGAGTTCTATCGTATGAGACCAAATTATTTTTTTCGATCACTCTCCCTTTAAGGGGGTTGGTTGGAGGGGGCGGATATAAACGGCACTGCGTTCGCGTCAAAGAGTTCTATCGAATGAGACCAACTTATTTTTTTCGATCACTCTCCCTTTAAGGGGGTTGGTTGGAGGGGGCGGAAATTAACGGCACTGCGTTCGCGTCAAAGAGTTCTATCGTATGAGACCAAGTTATTTTTTTCAATCACTCTCCCTTTAAGGGGGTTGGTTGGAGGGGGCGGAAATAAACGGCGCGCGTGAGGGGGCGGAAAAAACAGTTCTATCGAATGAGACCGACTCGCCCACCCTCAGGAGACCCGGGTTTAATTCAAACTTCCCGCCAAACTAACTGCTCGATTAAATATTCAAACAAAAAAAAACGCGCAGAAACTTTCGGACCAACTATATACAAACTATATAAGTGTTCCGTGCTAAAAGTTCAAGCAAAGAGTCCTATCGAATGACACCAACTTGTTTATTTATAATAAATTATTTCCACGACATACAAACAAACAACAACAAACACTTAACGACATTCCGTCCATAGCAATAGTGTCACTTCGAATATATATTCGATGTGAAACTAACAAGTTCGCCAAGAAGGCGATAATATTATTTCATTGCACGGCTCTCAATTAAACCGTTATATATCAAGCAGAGATCGGCATTCTAATATACAACAGAGAGCGAATGCGCTCGCAAGCCCCAGCCCAACTTAGGGCATTGGCGATCTTTGAAGCCCAGAAATTGGTTCCTTTAAAATTTAATTTAACAACACTGTATAGTACAAACGTTTTTACTATAGAGAGTTTTTAAAATTAAAGTCCGCGACTTTCTGAATGTCAGAAGCCCACACTGTGTAATCCCCACGCCCAAGCCGCGAAGACAAAATTTCGTATGCTTTTGGCAAGTTATACACGATGATTTTATTAGATTAAAAGTCGGTTTTAATCAATAAAATAATGTAAATATAATTTTTGTACTTAATTTTCATCTACATTTAAAGTAGAGAAGGGGGGAGGGGAATGGCGAAGTCTAAGGCCTGCTCTTGTATCGAGTATAAATCCTCCTAGATCGCGCTGAAAGAGGTTCCGAAATGACTGACAAATCGAAGTGTTACATTAGTTAAGCCAAAAACTCTTTCCTCGGACGTCGGCCTCGAGCTCAACCCGTCGAAATGCGAGCTTCTCATTCTCAACGGTGGTGATCTCAACGACGCCCATTTCCAAACTATGTTCGATGCGGTGGCCCCGGGCATTAAAGTTTTACCACGATCCCAATTCATCCTCCTGGGCGCTCCTCTCGTCGATGAGGCCATGTCTGCATGTCTCTCGAGTAAAATCGAAGCTCTGGATATAATTTCAAAGAACTTAGAACGGGTCACAGCTCACCACGGGTTCTTTCTGCTAAAAAATTCCATGGCCATCCTTAAGCTGTCTTACCTCCTCCGTAGCGCCCCGGTATGGCGATGTCAGACCGACCTCCGATCGTTTGATGACAAACTACGTTTGGCCCTTGCAAAGGTCACCAATACTTTGATGGAACTTTCACCATGGGAACAGTCCTCGCTTCCGGTGGCTAAAGGGGGCCTTGGAATCCGCCATGCCACCAAGCTAGCTCTCCCCGCTTTTTTGTCTTCGTTCTCGAGCGTCTCTGATGTCCTTCGCGAAATTCTGACAGATTCCTTCACCGATTCGGAGGACCAAGTATTTCTTGATGCCGTCCGCCAGTGGGAACTCCTTAGCGTTGAAAGTATACCTTCGCCAGATCTTTGGAAATACCAACGCGCTTGGGAAGGCCCTGTGATCGACAAAACTTTATCACTTTTAGCCGCTCGGGCTTCAACTGACCGGGATAAAGCCCGGCTCCTATCGGTAAATTCGAAGGAGTCCGGGGCGTGGTTGAACGCTCTTCCGTCGCTGCCTCTCGGTACTCATTTGTATGGTGATTTCTTCCGTATCGCCGTCGGTCTTCGGCTGGGGTCGCAAATCTGCGTGGCCCACACGTGCAACTGCGGCAGTCAGGTTGATTCCTTTGGCTCGCGTGGATTGAGCTGCGAGAAAAGCTCCGGTTGGCTCTCTCAACATAGCGCGGTCAATGATATCCTGAGACGCGCTCTCGTTTCCGCTGGCGTGCCTTCCGTCCTGGAACCACCTGGTCTATCGCGTGATGATGGAAAACGCCCGGACGGCATGTCGTTAGTCCCTTGGTCCGGCGGTAAGTCGCTTGTCTGGGACTTTACGTGCGCGGATCCTTTAGCTCCATCGTATTTGGCTAACTCTTCAATGGTCCCACTCTGGGTAGCTACCCAGGCCGAATCGAAGAAAAAAGCCAAATACTCGGGGTTAGAGAATCGTTTCCTTTTCCAGGCTGTCGCCGTCGAGACCCTGGGATCTTTCGGTCATGACGGCCTGGAATTAATACACGCGATTGGCCGCAAAATTCGGGAGGTGTCTGGTGACCCGCGTTCAACCGATTACCTAGTACAGAGAATCGCAATCGCCGTACAACGAGGCAATGCGGCCTCTGTTCTGAACTCTTTATCATTTTCCACCACCCCTGGCATATTTAAATAGTGGGTTTTTTAATAATTATTTTATTTACTTTAAAAATCGCTAACTTTAAAAAAGCGTCACAGTAACTTGATTGTTACAAAAAATTAGTGTCCGCTACGACCGAGAGATGAGCAAACAAGACGTCACTTCCTCTTGTCTCCTGATTGGATGCAAAACGCGTCACTCGCCTCGAAAGTTACCACCCACATCAAATCGACATGATAGAAGGGCTATATCATAGAGTTGGATATTCATAGCTAGATATATTCATGGCGGTACTAATAGGTACCCCTCGCATTGATTGGATCGTTTTTAAATTGGTGAATAGCATAATTAAAGTAATTTTAAACATTTGGTTCAACACGGGATAAATAATTTAGGTTAAAGTCCACTAAAACGTTGTCCAATTATAATACATTTAAAATAAACATTTCACTCTCTGACGACGTTATCATTTCCCTATTTTGAATTTTAGCTTTTTTGTCGCTAATAGATGACACCACGCTCTTCAATAAAAATGCATTTTTTTTTAAATCGGATATATTCATGGACATCTCTAATAACGGGGGCCTTTTCATAATACAGGTGGCAATGATAGAGCCTGCAGTTGCTATTACACACGGTTTTAAACTGGTATCAGTATTTATCGATGGGCTAACTATTTCCTTAAATTCTGTACACCGGTTACAGGTGTATGAAACTGAGTACAGCCTTTGGATATACTAATTCTGTAATCAGTTACGTCATCACTTTAGTCAAAGCTACAAGCTTGTACCCGGGGAGTTATCAGCCCCTCGGTATTTATCTGATACTTAAATCCAGGGGCGTACCGAAGAGAGTACGTTTGGGGGGGGGGGGGGAGGTAAGTGAAATTTGCCAAGTAAAAAACAAAGTTTGTCAAGTCGTCTAAGTTTGGATTGTTACGGTAGATTTCAATTTAAATGTTTCATTAAAATTATAATCGGTGGCGCCATCCGCTGTTAGCGGCGGGAACTATATATTATACAATTGAATTAATAGTACTAATGAACTTTGAAAGTTATAGATGGCGCGACCCGTATAATGATAGAGTTGACGGCTGAGTGCGCCGACTGGAAATTTCAGAATTTGTTTCGCGAAACCACGACTACCGAACGCGCCTATGTCATTCTAGCGGTACTATTCCCAATTCAATGGCGAAAACGGCTGGGCGTCTAGTTATAGTGAGTGAAGCATTTGCGTACTCTCTTTATATATAAAGTGAGATACACGAAGAAGAAAACAGAGATTGAACGATGCTACAGCAATTTAAAAATCCCATCCATTGCTACCTGGATTAAGGGAAGGCCTAGAAATGGGCAGGTGTTGAATTTTTGAAACTGGCATAATCAATTTTAGTTTTATGCCTCTGTTGGCCGAAATATGGCCCTTGATCTTTCTATTTTGACGTCATTAAGTCAGGCTGACAACGAAAGGTCGGCTGCTATTGCTTAAGGGCATTGGCTTATTCGATAATTTTTAAAATTCCCGCCTTGATCGTCTTGATATAAAGGTTGGAAATCACGCCATCTACTGAGTGTTTCGCGAGCGTGTAAAAATGTTTGCCGCCCCTTGTAGAAAAAAGATTTCTAGGCCTTCTCTTAATCCAGGGGGCAATGTCCCATCAAACCCGCTTACTATTTTCTCGTCGTGTATCCCGCTGTAGTAAAAAATTGATACATTTCATCCTGACGAATACTAGTTGTGGTTTAACTGAACTGCTTTGAATAACTGGAATTATTCATACCCAAATATAACATAAACAATTCAAACACTTATAACTGAAATATTAACGTAAGAATAACCGACACTGTATCACAACATATGATCACACGTTATCTTTACCCAACGCAACTTTAGGAATATTGGCTTGTGAAATTTTCACTTCCCTAAAGAATATCACTATAATATTCACGGCTTACCTATTTTACCCGAAGAAAAAAAAACTGTAACATCTCCAATAAAAATTAAAACTATTTTTATAAATTTTATACAGATTGCCAAATTTAACGTAGAAAATGAACACTGAAATAATAACGAACAACCGATGTTCTCTAGACTCTATCACGCATCTATCTGCCTTTATTTTTATAAGGTGCTGTAGGAAAAATGACTATTTAAAAAGCTTTTACCACAAGGCTGAACTAAAGTTCCGACACACTAGCTGCCTAGCATAGAAATCAGGTCTTGTAAGTTATACATAAGGAGAAGCAATTACATAGAAATCTCAAACATAGTTAATGATTTTAGGGAAGTAAATTGCTGGGAAATTATAAATGATTTGTTGCAATATCAATTTAGGAGTTTTTTTAATTAACTAACATGTTTCATAATTTTCATTTTGCCAAGTCCGCCTCGATTTGCCAACTCTACAAAGCTTTGGGGGGTGAGCCTCCCCCCTGTCCCCCCCCCCAAGGTACGTCCCTGCTTAAATCTTTTTATGAACTCTAGCGATTTCTGGTTCAAATTAAATCCCAATTTAAACAATCCCTTTGACAAGTTTTTTTATGAAGATAAGACAGCTTATATCATGCTTTAAATGAATGCAATTAAAAATGCAAAAGATAAAAGCTTACGAAGACTCTTCTCTTAGGCTGAAAAATATCACCAACAATTTCGGTTTTAATTTTTGAACATTTTCATTTTGCAATATTTTGATGCATATTTCAATTTCTAAAAAGACAAACATTATATCCATTATCATTTCATTTTCATACCTTTTCATAAAATTGATATAGGCAACAAATTGTTCCGATCTAATGCCCGGCACCACATTGTCCGCACCGAAATGGCCGGCACTAAATAAGCATTACAAACCGAGGAGCAGTTCACTTCGATGACTAAGTTTGCACCCTTGAATGATTAAATACGATTAAACCTGATTATCACGATTAAATGGATTAAATCCTGGTTAAGATGATTAAATCCTGATTAATCCGATTAAATGACGATTAAGATGATTAAATCCCGAATAAGGTAATTAAATCACGATTAAGATGAATAAATCACGATCAAGATTATTAAATCACCTTTAAGCTGATTAAATCTTGATTAATAAATAAATATATTCCACAAATTAAGATGATTAAATCACGAGTAATCCGATTAAATCACGATTAAGATGATTAAATACTGAATAAGATGATTAAATAACGATTAAGATGAATAAAATCATGGTTTAGATGATTAAATGGAGTTAGTGAATAATCCGATTAAATCAGGATTAAGATGAATAAATCACGATCAAGATTATTAAATCGCCTTTAAGCTGATTAATAAATAAATAAATATTTTCCACAAATTAAGATGATTAAATGGATTAAATGATGTTTAAGATGCATAAATGGGCTAACTCACGAGTAAGATGATTAAAAAGATTAAATTGAGATTAAGATGATAAAATTGATTAAATCACGATTAAATCGAGATAGTGATTAAACCGATTAAATCTCGTTTAGGGTTATTAAAACAAGATTAAGCTGATCAAATCGCGATTAATAAATAAATGTATTCCACCAATTAAATCCCACATTTGTAATTAAAATTCTAAAATTAAACTAATGCTTCATCTAAAATAATATAGAGCTCGTCATGTTTCCTACTTTACATGAAATATTTAAATCATAAAAACTTCGCCATGAGGTCCGCCCGGTTACGGGCAAAGACTATATAACGCTTCGCTTACTAGACAGGCGTGTTCCTAGGAAAACTTGTTAACACCTCTGTAGCACTGTAAAAGCTGGGGTAATATTTATACCCGCGGCTAGAGGCGCCACTAGTAACACAGCTCAAGCTAGGGGAAATTTTGGGCCAGCGTCGAGATGGAGCCACAATCGGTATGCAAGTTGAGCCATAGAACACGCCTGTCTAGTAAGCGAAGCGTTATATA
The DNA here is from genome assembly GCF_980474605.1 of Leiobunum rupestre. NCBI lineage: Eukaryota > Metazoa > Arthropoda > Arachnida > Opiliones > Sclerosomatidae > Leiobunum > Leiobunum rupestre. Next base: position 86,157,986 of record NC_143384.1, read on the forward strand.
GTCTTTGGTTACGGGTATTCTTATATCCAAAGACTATATAACGCTTCGCTTACTAGACAGGCGTGTTCTATGGCTCAACTTGCATACCGATTGTGGCTCCATCTCGACGCTGGCCCAAAATTTCCCCTAGCTTGAGCTGTGTTACTAGTGGCGCCTCTAGCCGCGGGTATAAATATTACCCCAGCTTTTACAGTGCTACAGAGGTGTTAACAAGTTTTCCTAGGAACACGCCTGTCTAGTAAGCGAAGCGTTATATAGTCTTTGCTTATATCCGCTTCTGCTATAAAGTTTCCGGGAGCTTTGTTCGAGCACGGTCAACGGTTCGAGGTTTTGTTTGTCTGTTATTTAGGTAAGTTTTATATTGTAAATTTATCTTGTTATTTTATTGGAAAGGCGTTTTATGATTAGCACGGTTTATAATTGTTTTAGTGTCGAGTGTTAAGTATGGTCTTTAAGTTGGTTTCGTATGAATCGTATCTGAAATATTAGAAATTTTGGGCCTTTGCCAATGTGGGTACATCCTCGGGCACATCTCTGGAACGGGACCTACTAAAAGGCACACCGGGCATACCTGTTAGCCAAAGAATAAGCCAAGGTAAGAGCGAACTTGGCCAGCCTATACACATCGTTTTAACTTCATTTTCGCGCAATGTTTTGAATGTTTATCCATTTTAACGACATTTTTATTTAGTTTAAATTACTTTAAATGTTGAAATTAAATTAACTCAATTTAAACTTGACATTTCATTGTTTTTACTTCATTTCCGGCTATTTTTTCAATGAGCCGGTATACCTGCGCTTAGAGGAGGCATACCTGCGCCAAAGGGGGCGTCAATTCAAAAATCTAATTTTAAATAAAAAATAATCTGATTTAAATAACCATCGAATGCCAACTTTTAGGGGCCCATTGGCGGAGTTTTTGAATTTTTATAAAAGTCACGAAAACTTTGAATGTTAGATATTAAGATATTCGCGCTCTGTTTGCTGCCAAGGCCAGAATTCGAGACAAAGCGGTATTGGATGATGACGGCTCCTAACAGGGGGGGGGGGAACAATATTATAAGCATATACCTTGTTAAATCTAGAACCATTAATGGTTTTAGGTTAAATAGGCTGCGTCAGAAAAAATGACGGCGATCTCCCAGATAAACCAAAGAAGAAAATATTCTACTTATTCATTACAAAATATTAATCTACTACAATCTATGTTTATTAATATAAAAGAGGGTGTCTGAAATTGCTCTGACATTGTTTATTTCTGAAAACGTAAATTGACCCTTAAATACTCAGATTGTATTGATTAAATATTAGGTATAGTGAACACTTCAATTTGTTATGATAAATGATAAATTCGGGCACCCTGTATTTTAATTTTTTGTCTTCAATCGAAAATAAAATTATAACAATTTAGTAATCGAATATGGCAGTATTCCTTGGTCATAAAGAGATGAACATAATAGGGAAAACTTAGTTCTTCTCCGGGGCATTTATTGTTACTAAGAGATTGTATTAGTTTACCAAGATGACGTCAGGGTGTAACCTAAATGCCCAAGAGTAGAATTAGCCAAACACGATTTATAGCAGCGGATAAATTAATATAACGTTTTTTCTTTGCTATTTACACCGGTCTAGCGAGCAGGAGTACAAAGTTGTCCATCAAGCGTCCTAATAATGAAAATAGTTCCTGGTGTAAAATGGGGCAGCGATTAATTTGGAGAAGCTTTAAACATTCCGTCCCGGTGTAAGCGAATAATTTTGGCTTATGATTATTATACCCTTGTGCTAATTTACAACAAGTATTCAGTTACAATATGTAGGCTTTGAAACCTCGACCAATCGGACCTCTATAGGAGCAACAAACACGCGAGGAGAACACTCCCTAGCCCTTTCTCGCGTACAATTTTAATAGGACGTGCATTTTGGAAAAGCATTTGTTGATAATTGTACTTTCTATTTTGGCTGTAATCCATTGTTTTAATCTTTGTCAATGAAGGTAATAATAATAATAATAGTCAGCTTGGCTAATACCCAAGGCACCACCTTAGGCCTAAGTCATCATGCGACTTTTGAAGCCCTTAATTCAGGTGGCCGGGTTACAATGCGTAGGAGGGTGGTGGCAAGCCCTGCATGCCACGAGATCGAGCCAACAGCTCCCTACACTAACTATTACTGTTAACCTCGACAAGTTTTTATGGAAGGGGAAACCTAAGAACTCGGGGGAAAACCCCTTACAAGTCGCTAGCTGACTTAGCCCTTTAAGTTATAATTGTAAAAAGTCTAATTGAAAATTAAATTAAGCTGAAATTGACTGTTCCGAACTTTTCCTTTTCAATGAGCAATTTACGCACGAACATCTTTGGGTGGTGTGTTGGTTGCTCCTAGTTTGAACTCACCTGCCGACAAAGACATCTATTAAGCCCTAAAGGTACCACACTGGAGCCGCCACAATCTTAAGGTTAGATGCATTATATAAATCCGTGTGAGAGCACTTTCTATCGCCCAGGCATCTAAGATGCCGGCAAAGGCGAATTTATAATGGTCTGTCTCGCTATCAACATTATATGAAAAGGCTTCACACGTTCCTTAATTAACATTTAATGGGCTTGGCTAAGTTCGGTTTCTTAAGAGCGAAAACGGGGTTTTAGGACCCACGTGCTAATGTTATAATTTGCTTTTGTAACTAGGGTATTACTGACCAGTAATATCAATTTTCTACCTTTTAAAACCGGTCTCTGTTCATTAAATTTGGTTCTTTGACGATTTAAAACTGTTTTACAATTTTAATTCTGGGTTTAAGTTAAAATAATACACTTCATCTGGAATCCAGAGTTGCAGGGGCGTAGGAACGTTTTGGAAGTTGAATGGGGCAAGTCAACCCTTGGTAAATAATCTGCGGTATGGGAACAGAATTACTTTGTTGTATGAGTTAATAAACTAATAATAATAAATTTGAAAATTTTAATGTTAAATGAGTAGTGAAGAAAATAAATATAAATATGGATACCTTTGTGGGCAAAATTTGACCAAAGATTTTGTGTTAAAAATTGGAGCAGTGGACTGTGATTTGAAAGCAGAATGACGTCATTCTGTTGTTCACAGGAGTATTTTTTAATACTATTTCCATTAATTTGACAAATTAATCAACAATAAAAAATATATATGTCCCTTTAAGGCCGCACCTCTAACGAGCTCTAAACTGTTTTTTCAGTTCGAAAAAATATACCATAAGTTAATCATTAACTTATGTATATACCCATTTATGAGAATTGGTGGCTTGGAAAATTTGGTTGAGTCACTCTTGTAATTTTTTTAAAAATATTAAAAATGAAATGTTTGTATCAATAAAAGTTTGTCGATAATTGTGCCAGTTTTTCAAAAAAAAAAGGAAACAAAAATAAATTTAATATTTTTTACAATATTTTTGGAAATACTACTGAAATTAAATACTATTATAAATAATTATAAGTGAAAAATATAGCAATTACAAAATTCTTAGTTATTTTTTTGTTACTAGATGGCGGTATAAAAATTGGATTAAATGTTCAAACTAAAATTTTAAATACTAATAAATTTAAACACCATTATGAATAATCAATTTATATTAAGTGAAAAATACAGCAATTCCGAAATTCTTAGTTATATTAAGTGAAAAATACAACAATTCCAAAAATCCCAAAATTCTTAGTTATTTTTTTATACGAGATGGCGTTGGGAGCCTAAAATTAATGAAAATGACAAGAGAATGAATTCTAGGAATATAAGTAATATTATTCGAGGAATTTAAGTAAAATAATTTATTTGTTATAAAAAGAAGAGAAAATTTTCAAACTGAAAGTAAAATTAAATGAAAACAAGTTGGCAAGCCAAAATATACCTCTCCTCGGAAGAGGTTTTAATTTTAAATGAAGCGTAACTGTATCCGTGGTTCTGCGGTAAAACGCTCACCTGTCGTTCAAGAGGGCTCGGGTTCGAATCCCGATCGATTAAAAAATTATACTACACCGAATAACAAAAAGAGGGCGCTTTTGGAAAAACCTTTTCCCTGATTCTAAGAAACTGCGTACGCAGTTATTACCCTTTGCCTCAAAAATGCGAACGCGTTCGCTGACCTGACAGGCAGACAGACAGACACGGTGGTTGTATAACCCCTCCTAGGGTACAAAGTCCCCTCGGAGAGGTAAAAATATTAACGGATTCGAGATTCGATCTTTCATCCGTTCGCTCCAAAGTTCACGTCCTTAACCATTCACCGGCCTCTCCGATGGGTCGATTGTTTAAAAAGTAAAATACCGAGAACGCGGCTCCCGCTTTCTTCGGAATTTTTATCTCTCCTAGGGTACTTTGCACCCTGGAGGGGTATTACAATCTCCGTGTCTGTCTGTCGGTCTGTCTGTCCTGCGAACGCGTTCGCATTTTCCGTGCAAAGGTTAATCATTGCGTACGCAGTTTCTCGAAATCTCTGCGTTCGCAGTTTCTCGAAGGGTTGGCAAAACCACCGTGTGACGGTGAGCGTTAACGGATTCATTTGCGGTTTGGTTTGGTTTCGATGGTGTTTTTACCTCTCCGAGGGGACAAAGTCCCCTAGGAGGGGTTATACAACGACCGTGTCTGTAGGTGGGTCTGTGGGTGGGTCTGTCTGTGGCTCTGTGGGTCTGTCAGGACTGCGAACGCGTTCGCATTTTCGGTGCAAAGTGTAATCACTGCGTACGCAGTTTCTCAAAGAGTTGGCAAAACCACCGTGTGACGGTGAGCGTTAACGGATGCATTTGCGGTTTGGTTTGGATGGTGTTTTTTCGCTCACCGTCGTGACGGTTTGGTGTATTACGTTTTTGTAATGTTTATGCGTAGGTTGTGAGTGTTGAATTTGTTGTGTTTGTGTTCTGATGGTTGAGTCTGTTGTGTTTATATGGGCGTTTTCTCTCCAACTTCTTCTTAATGACTTTGGGTCGGACCGAGTGCTGAGTGTAATGCTACCTCTCAACGTCCAATGGCAGGGTTTCCACCAGTTGTACACGGTATTCGTCTTAGTATCAATTTGCGATCGCATCGGGCGGGATTTGAACCCGAGACCTCCTGATTGACAGGCGGACGTTCTACCACAGAACCACCCACACTTGTTACGCCTTATTGAAAATTAGACCTTCAGCTTTATCGGAAGCGTATTTAATAGAGTACGAAATTTTGGTTTAATTGAAATAGAATTGAAATTGAAATTATTGCATCGAAGAAATTCTAATTTAGCGTTTCTCTATTGATTAAAAACAAATGCGCCACCCAGGTTACGAACCCAGACCATTCGGCTTGGCAGTCGAGCGCTCTACCATAGAACCACCGATAGCTGCTTAGATTCACTGAAATTAAGACAGGCATCGTAAGCATAATAGGTAATAAAGTCTTTTTTTATTAATGAATTTATGAAGGCCTAATCTGGTATTTCTTAAAGGTTAAATCTTGTTTTAGCGCAGTCAGCCGAGATTAGAGGGTTAAAGGGTAGACCCTGTGGGTGGTCCACTTTCTTAACGACCTATATATAGTTCTGTTAATTCAAAGGAGATAATTTAACGTTAATTGCTTTAAGAGCTGGCGGTTAGTCAAGTGGCTCTCTGTGCTTTGTTGATGGTAAGGTTTTTGCTTCTTGTAAATACATTTGGTGTGGATATTTGGATATCTACGATTTCTAACGCAGTCAATGATTTCTTGGGTGTGCGAGTCATTATATGATATTGGAAATTGGACGGCATTGGTCTTTTTCATGTGGTATGCGTCACAACGTCAACAGTAAGTGAACGAGTCGTCCACTACCAGATATCTACGGTATCTTCATCAAGGGCGAGTGTTGAAATAAAATGAGCGTTAAAGATGCGGCAAGTATTTCGTAAGCGAGTAATTCCAAAAAGCCTCTGTAGATATTTCTTTCATTAAAATTTGCTTCGTATTATATTTAACTGATAAACTTGTTCTGTAAAAGGGTTTAATTCAATTGTGCATTGTTATAGTACGTCTAACTTACTGTTGTAACTACTTAACTTATGATATTCTGAATAAATTAAAATTGGTCGTTTCGTCTCAATTATTTTAATTATAATTAAAATTTTATACCGGGCGGGATAGAAATGGGTTAATATTTTTAACAAATAACTCTAAATTGCGGATATATATCTTTAAGGGTTATCTCGAGAAATTAATACCACTAGGGACAATTCTTCCGAGGAGAGGTATATTTTGGCTTGCTAACTTGTTTCGTTAACGCTCACCGATGGTTTTAACTCAGTTGGATTTTGTATTTCGTTTTTGTAATGTTTATGCGTAGGTTGTGAATGTTGAGCTCGTGTTATGACGGTTGTGAGTGTTGAGTTTGTTGTGTTTGTGTTTTGATGGTTGTGCATGTTGAGTTCGTGTTATGACGGTTGTGGGTGTTGAGTTTGTGGTGTTTGTGTTATGATGGTTGGGGATATTCAGTCTGTTGTGTTTGCACGGGCGATTTCTCTCCAACTTCTTCTTAATGACTTTGGGACGGACCGAATGCTGAGTGTTATGCAACCTCTCAACGTCCAATGGCAGGGTTTCCACCAATTGTTCACGGTATTCGTCTTAGTATCAATTTGCGATTTATTGGGGCCGGCAAGAGATTTACTCTAACCACTCAGCCACCAACGCTTGTTAAGTTACGGTGTTTTTCTAAAAAACAGCTTTGGCGAATGTCATTTACAAAGTTATAACGTTAGGTACTATAATTTATTCTACATCATTTTAAATATTTATAAATTATATTAATCTTATATTTAATGGAATATTTATAAATTATATTAATCTTATATTTAATTAAATATTTAATGAAATATTTATAAATTATATTAATCTTATATTTAATTAAATATTAATAAATTATATTAATCTTATATTTAATTAAATATTTATAAATTATATTAATCTTATATTTTATTAAATATTAATAAAATTGATTCGTTGCCGCTGTGTTATTGTTTCCTTTTACGTTGTGTTATAAATCTGTAATATATTATTCAATGACGTTGTTGAACTCTTTAATTGTCAGTAGGTTTAATTTTTCGGATACGCTTTTTTGTTGTGCTTTTTAACTGATCCAGATAACGTTCTTTTTTGTCTAATCTTTGGTATTGTTGGTTTTTTCTGTCTTATATTTTTATCTACTATTTTTTAAGTTTATTTCGTTTTCCCCGCAAAATCGTCTAGTCTAAGAGGAGCTTTTAAGAGCGTAAGTCATGCCCAAAAGCTTATCCGGTTTCATTATAATAACGTGAAAAATCGTATTGGTGAATGGTAAGGTGTTGCGCTTCTTGATATTATATTTTCTATTGCTTGATTTCTAAGTATTTGAACTAATTTATGGCTTGACTGCGTTATAATATTTTTCTATGAGTTTTGTTTCTGAAGTCTAATTGATTGGGTTGTTATTGTGTATTTTTCTATTCGTTATTTTTATTTTTTGATACTCTAATATTTGTAACTGGATATAGTATAACGTTACTTCTGCGTATTTCGAATGTGCGTGACGTGGAGGACATTTTCACGTTTTGTTAGGATCAGTTTTTTTTTATTTTAAATATCTTTCGTTTTATTTGTATTTTATTTCGTTTTTTCAGTCGTTTATTTTTATCGAGTTGTATACATCGTGCGCTTACACTTATGTTGGTCTGGTTTTTAACTGGGTCGTCATTACTTCGTAATTTATTTTAAACATTTTCTCGACTGATTAAGATGTTTAATTTGAAATAAAATGAGCGTTAAAGATGCGGCAAGTATTTCGTAAGCGAGAAAAATACAAATACCCTCTGTAGATATTTCTTTTATTAAAATTGGGTTCGTATTATATTTAACTGATAAACTTGTACCGTAAATAGGGTTAAATTCAATTGTGCATTGTTTTAGTACGTCTAACTCGCTGTTGTAACCACTTAATTTATAATATTCTGAATAAATTATACTCGGTTGTTTCGTCTCAATTATTTTAATTATAAATAAAATTTTATACCGGGCGGGATTGAACCGGTACGTTTTTAGTAAATAACTCGGAATTTCGGAGATATATCTCGAAAAATTAATATCGTTAGGGGCAATTCTTCCGAGGAGAAGTATATTTTAGCTTGCCAACTTGTCATTAATGTGGTTACTTTGGTTTTATATTTTGAGATATGCGCTGTTGTTTAGCCTTCACTTTTCAGTTAAAGTTTTTTTGTGTGCGATATTAGCCAGGAATTGTTAACGGTAAGGTGTTTTTGGTTTGTTCTATTACTATTTTCATTACCGTGGGTATATGAATTGATATTTTTTGAATTACCTTGTTGTTGGATTGGGTTATTATTATAAATTTTTATTTGCATATTTCCGTTAATGCAATGTTTATTTCTGTGGATATTTAGATTGACTTGTTCTTGATTCCTGAGTATTTTAATTAACTTATTACTTAGTTGGGTTAACGGATAAATTTGCGATTGCGTTAAGTTTTTTTTTCGTTAACGCCCACCGTCGCTACGTTTGTTATGTGTGCGTATTCACCAACTCTTTCTTATTGACATTTGGGACGGACTGAGTGTTATGGCAACCTCTCAACTTCCAATGGCAGGGTTTCCACCAATTGTTTACGGGATTCGTCTTAGTATCAATTTGCGATCGCATCGGGCGGGATTTGAACCCGAGACCTCCTGCTTGACAGGCGGACGTTCTACCACAGAACCACCGACACTTGTTACGCTTCATTGAAAATTAGACCTTCAGCTTTATCGGAAGCGTATTTAATAGAGTACGAAATTTTGGTTTAATTGAAATAGAATTGAAATTGAAATTATTGCATCGAAGAAATTCTAATTTAGCGTTTTCTCTATTGATTAAAAACAAATGCGCCACCCATGTTTCGAACCCAGGCCATTCGGCTTAGGTAAGACACTCATCGTAAGCATAATAGGCAATAAAGTCTTTTTTTATGAATTAATTTATGAAGGCCTAATCTGTTTTTTTTTACGAATGAAATTTTAAAGGTCAAATCTTGTTTTGGCGCAGTCAGCCGAGATAAGAGGGTTAAAGGGTAGACCCTGTGGGTGGTCAACTTTGTTAGTTTTTTGTTGTTTATTTACGGGTTTTATTATCGACCTATATTTAATTGTGTTTATGCAAAGCCGATAATTTAACGTTTATTTCTTTAAGAGCTGTCGGTAGTCAAGTGGCTATCTGTGCTTTGTTGATGGTAAGGTTTTTGCTTCTTGTAAATACATTTGGTGTGGATATTTGGATATCTACGATTTCTAACGCCGTCAATGATTTCCTGGGTGCGCGAGTCATTATATGATATTGGAAATTGGATGGTATTGGTCTTTTTCATGCTGTATGTGTCACAACGTCAACTGGAAGTTTAAAGTGTTGAAATAAAATGAGCGTTAAAGATCCGGCAAGTATTTTGTAAGCGAGAAAAATAGAAATACCATCTGTAGATATATCTTTCATTAAAATTTGCTTCGTATTATATTCAACTGATAAACATGTACTGTAAAAAGGGTTAAATTCAATTGTGCATTGTTTTAGTAAGTCTAACTCGCTGTTGTAACTGCTTAATTTATAATATTCTGAATAAATTATCAATTATATAAATTAAAATTAAAATTTTATACCGGGCAGGGATTGAACCGAAAATACGTTTTTCGTAAATAACTCTGAATCGCGGAGATATCTTTGGGGGTCGTGTCGAGAAATTAATACCACTAGGGACCATTCTTCCGAGGAGAGGTATATTTTGGCTTGCCAACTTGTTATAGTTATTTTTCTTGTTGATTATGTGGAGGATAATTCATGGCTACGATTTTTTATTTGCATTGATTTTTATCGGCTTCGTTGGGTTGTCGTCATGAGACCAAGCAATTTTTACTTAAAATTTTATTTTTTCGCTTTAACTTGGGTTTTTACATATAAATTTGATTGATTAAAACCTATAATACAATAGGTTGGTTTTTCTCTATAAAATAGGATCTTGCACGTATATTTTACTTTTCGTGAGCGTTCTAATAACTTTAAATTTTGTATTTTCTATTCCTCATTTTGTTGCTTTGGTAATTTAATAACGTTTTGAGTCTAAAGTTGGTTTTTAGTTCTATTGATATTGGAATTTGTTTAACATTTGTAATATTTATTATAATTATTATAAAAAACAATCTACTGGTTGGATAGCACCGGGATAACATTTTTTTGGGGGACGCTCTGAATATGGCGAAATATAATTGAGTACCGTGTCCAGTAGTTAATACACCCAAGGGAAAATTCTTCCGACGAGAGGTATATTTTGGCAAACTTGCCAACTTGTTGTTGTTTGTATCCAAATTTGGCTGCAGATGAAACTACACACTCTTTTTCGTGTCATCATTGTGGCTAATTCGACTAACTGGCGCCCAATGATAAAGTTGTTCGTCCGTTCTGATTTATTTTAGCTAATATTTTAATTTATATTTGTTTTAGGCCTTTGTATGAACAACACTTGTTCATGAATTCAAAAGAGCCTTTGATTCAGAGTGAAACTGGCAAAATGAGCAAACGAGAAGAGAAGGTGCACAAGTGCTCAGAATGCGTTTACGCAACGAACTATAAGTGTAATTTCATTAACCACAGAAGAACTCACACGGGCGAGAAACGCTTCCAGTGTGACCAGTGTAACTTCGCATATGCAGAAAAGGGTGCATTTATTGACCACAGAAGAACTCACACGGGCGAGAAACCCTTCCAGTGTGACAAGTGTAACTTCGCATTTGCACACAAGAGTGCATTGATTTGCCATAGAAGAACTCACACGGGCGAGAAACCTTTCCAGTGTGACCAGTGTCACTTCGCATTTGCACAAAAGGGTGCATTGATTTGCCACAGAAGAACTCACGCGGGTGAGAAACCCTTCCAGTGTGACCAATGTATCTTCACATCTGCACAGAAGGGGGATTTGACTTGCCACAGAAGAACTCACACGGGTGAGAAACCCTTCCAGTGTGACCAGTGTAACTTCGCATTTGCACACAAGGGTACATTGATCGGCCACAGAAGAACTCACACGGGCCAGAAACCCTTCCAGTGTGACCAGTGTAGCTTCGCATCGGCATGGAAGAGGGATTTGACTGACCACAGAAGAACTCACTCGGGCGAGAAACCTTTCCAGTGTGGCCAGTGTAACTACGCGTCTGCACGAAAGGGGGATTTAATTCTCCACAGAAGAACTCACACGGGCGAGAAACCATTCCGATGTGACCAGTGTAACTACGCGTCTGCACGAAAGGGGATTTAATTCGCCACATTAGAACTCACTCGGGCGAGAAACCCTCCCAGTGTGACCAGTCTGCTCAGAAGTGGGATTTGTTAAGTTTGAAAACAACACAATCGGGAGGAAATCCCTTAGGATGCACAAAGTGCGGATACTGGACCAGACATAAGAAGAGTTTACTTCTCCACGAAATAAGACATCACTCTCACGGTATAAAGGCCCACAAATGCCCCACTCGCGAACTAAACTTCGCTACCCAGAAAACCCACGAAGCTCACCGTCGAATTCATGGTCGGTCTGGAAACCAAATTGGCGCCTAGAACAGTCATCACCAAGAAACAGTGCGCCAGTCCAAGCCTCGTCAATCTGACCCTGTGGGAGGTCGATATTGTTTGGTTCGTCTGCGACGTTTAACGACGGAACAGATTGAATCTCTGACTGAAAAGCTCCACTGCACCCACGCCGTGAAAGTTAAATTTGCCCAAACTGACGCAGACGCCGCAACCGTCGAGAGAGAAATGGTGTTTGGCTCCAATTGTCTCAACGTCGATGTTTGTTGCGTCAAACAAGAGCCTTTTTACGACTTCATCGAGCAAGTTCCGTTTGCGACCGTCGAATATCGGACACTTGAAGACAATAATGAGAGTGTTCTAAGGAACCCAGACACCCTGATTAAGGTCGAGTACCTTCCCGAAGAAGAAAATATTTGTTTTTGATTTAAGACATTTTACATTTGAGTATCATATTTTAAATTAAATTAGGAATTGAGCAAGCAAATTAGTTTCCAAAGCATATTTATGTAAAATAATCACATGCAAATTAAGTACTTAAAAACAACAACACCCACTTCTTGTACAATAAAAGTTTTTATTTTTAAAAACGACAACTAGTTTCGTTACCCCTACGGGAACATCATCAGGTCAATAAAAACTTGTATTGTACAAGAAGTGGATGTTGTTGTTTTTAAGTGATTTTATGTACAAGTGTCTTCATTAATTTTAATTTTAATGCAAATTAAGTAGTTTGTAGTGTTAGCCAATGCCTCGAAAAAAAATTAATTCGTAGGCGTCTACGAAGACGAATTTTGCATTTGTAAACTTAAATAAATTGTTCTTTTTAAATTCGAGATATTTGTTTTCATTAAAATTATTTGTTATGGCAACATAAGTGGTATTTACAGGTGTAACACATCCAGGAACTGTTTTTGCGGTTGAAAAACTTTCCAGCAGATGAACCATTCGTTTATGTACTGCAATTTACTACTACCCGGAAATGATCAAATTGGCGTTTACTCTGTTTTGCCACGAGTTAGCCGATGAGTTTCTTCTCAATTTTATTTTAAACTAAATTAACGTTATTAACAACAAATATAATAATAACCTTTCTTCTAGCCAAAGGAGCCGAGGAGAGTGTTGTGTCGTATGGTTTCTCTGGAAACGGTTCCTACGGGCAGCTCCACCCATACAAGTGCTGCCCATATCTACGCCCCTGTAACCCTGTTCCTACGAGTCATCGTATAACATCGAAAAAAGTGTTACCGCATATTAAGTAGCGCCTCCCATTTGGGCGCGTGACTTGGGTAAACCTTTTGTGTCTCGAAACACGTAATTCAATAGCTCCACCCTCAAATTTCAAACTATTCCATGTTCCATTGACGTGTCAGTAAAGAATCAATTATAGACCCGCGCTAGCTCCGAATGCTAACCTGCTAAACAATCAAAGATTAAGTTTAACCACATGAAAAGCCCATGACCAAGCTTTATAACAAAACGCGCGATGCCTTTAAAGGAACTTCGAAACTATCCACCTCCCTGTAGAAGACAATACACAGTTCCAATGTCAAAGGTCAAATATTCGGAGACAGATGGCGCTTGAATTCTGAATCTTGGATTTGGAACGAAACTCAAACATCACAATGGTGCGTACACGGGCTGTAAGGTCCCGTGAATTAGACATAAATCTCACTTCAAATTAAAATTTCTTAATACAACTGTAAACGTACTTAAAAAATGATCAGCACTTACTCAAAATATTATTTTCAACCAAGTCGGTCTTAATTAAAAACAATTGTAGGTTAAAAGTCGAGAATCGCCAGAAATTACTTAAAGTGACCTTGTTATTTGTAGCTTTACGATTGCACTTTTTTTTTCACAGAAGCTTTGTGGAATATGTTTGTGGTTTTCTAGAAGGTAATGGCAGTTTAAACAAAACCAACTTTTCGTACATACTTCGTTTTGTATGTACCTTCAATTTTCTTACTTTTGTTTTCATTTCGATATTTTTTATACCTGTTGGTAAGCTGCTCTGAGACACAAATATTTTGTTATCCGAAATAAAATTAATATTTATCGATCTGTATATTACAATTTTATATTATCCGACAACTAATTATCAGTAACAGCTTCTTTCGTTTCCTATCCACTTTTTATATTGAATCATCAAAGACATAGAGAGAACGCAAAGTATTTGCAATAAAATATTACTAATAACATGTTAAGGATTTCTATGTAGTATTTATACGTTGGTAATAGAATTGGTTTAGAATTTTACTTTTCATATATTTTATTTGGGAATATTAGTACTTTACAATGCTGTGGTTTTACGTCGTCGCTTCAGGCAAATACAAAAACTAAAATTCAGACAGAAAGATATAGCTAGTGAAATTACGCAAAGAAATATCCCTGAATATGTATAAATCGCTGACATACTTCGCAGCTTAGAACCAGTTTTTAAATGGTTATATTAGAGAGGTTAAGCAGAGCTCTTTAGAATTTTGAACGACAACGTCGAGAGTCAAGTGATCATTCTCCACGGACTTACGTTTTCGGCGATTGACCCGAGCACCCCTTCGAAAGTTCGAATTATAAATTATGGGATAGTTCCAAATCACGGCGGGTAATAAAAAAACGCGTTTATTTTCTCTCCACCCCCATTTTTGGTTTCTAAATAAAATTAATGTTTGTGTTTGTGTTTGTTTTTATTAGAAAGTAAAATGAGCGAATATATGAGCTCTGAAATGAGCGAATATTTGAGCTCTTTAAATTTTAATGAGACAAAGAGATGAGCTGCGTCAGTATTTTTTAAAGAGCAGTTTTGAGCGAGCGCCTTGAAATATCATTTCAAATGAGCTAAAACGGACAAATTAACCGCCAAAATTTCAATTAATCGAAAAACAATTAATTAACTGTTTATTTATTATTCACGACTATTATACGATTTAATACGCAACAAATAAGTTTTATTCTGATAATTTTCGAATATGGATATTAAAGAAATGAACCGAAAATTTCTTATCTGAACACCGAGCCCTATTTATATACATTAAAAAAAGCGTTCAGTGCTAAGCTTAATCTCCAAATACTCCTTTCCTTTCCGGTGTTTTTTCCACAAATTCTGCAACGATTTCATCTAGATTTAGTTCTACGGACGCACATGGATAATCAATAAATGTGTTCACCGTTTCTGGGTCATCGTTGACCGCGAATACGTTTTAACACGCCTTAGAAGAGCTAAAGGATCTCTCCCCACCAGCAGCTGAGGCCAGTACGGTTTTTAGCAAGCATATTCGTTTAACCACTTCACCAGTTTATCCACACTCGTAATATTTAATTATTTCGTTATCACTGACCACAAGAGGAAATAGGGGAGAGTGTAGCATGGATTAAACACTAATCCATGAGTGTAGCTCTTAAAACAAAAATGACCTTTCCCTTCGCTTGCTACCTTGTTTGTTTGAGGGGCTCAATCTTGACAAACTTCCAATAAAGACGCGCGTAAGTCATGGGACCCCAACGTCATTCTTCTCGGGAATATAGTGCTGACCGAGTCTGGTATACGTTTATCCATGGACGCAATATAAGAGGACGAGTAAACCCCCCTTTTTTTAAACCCCGCGTACCGATCAAGCTCTGACTCATCGAAGAAGTCTCTCAAGGCCATTCCAGAGACATCTACGGGCCATTTTGGGAAAATTTAAAAATGGCGCGTGTGTTTCGCTCGGCACGATTACCAGATCAAAAAAAGCCAAAATATGTTTGTCACACGGAGCATTCATACACAATAAGGTATGTAATTTTGATTACAAGTAATATTATTCAATGTTTAACAAATTACGTTCATTTTAAAACTTATAAATTGGTAAAAATATGATAATCTTCATCTTTTTTTAAGCCTTGTATTGCCTTTGATTTTCAAATGTAATAATTTATACAGACCAGAAAATAAGAAAGAAGAGTTGGAGATAGATATAAATGTTGATTTCTTAGTATTATTACCTAACCCTGACGAAGATAGTAGTGTAAAATCTGGATCAACAAATAACTACCTTACTAGTGAAAAATTCCAGCAAAAATATGTTATTTTGAAAGAAAATATGCCCCTGCCTAAATCACCTCCAAATAAAAAAGTCAAAGCCATAGGAATAACCAAAACAAGTAAGTTGTTTCTTCATATACAGGGTCTTTTTTTTTGCTCGGAAAAGTGTTTTTTTTCAAAAACTATTTATAGTACCGATTTCAAATTTGGAAGGTCAATTCTCTATACCGGGGGACATCAGTTTGAGAAATTTGAGCGTTTTCGGTAATGTTTTTCACCAATTTTGAAAAATTATTTTTCGACCACTAGGTGCGAGATAAAAAATTTCTATTATAAAGTTGTAGGCCGTCATCGAAAACCCTTAAAAATTGTTCACTCGACGAAAAAAAAATTATTTATCAGTGAAAATTCGAGCTTGAAAAATTTACAAGTTGGTGAAGCCAAATTACGATTGTTTGAAACGATAATTGAAACCGAATTACCTAATCCAGTTGAAACTTTGGTTAAAAAAACGACCGGATTTAAAAAACACGAGGCTATAGGTCAATCCTAAACATGCATTGGGTATTTAAAGGAAAACTTTGGGAGATTATTATCAGTGTTTGATAATATTTCGAACAATGCCTCGTTATTCAGTAGCTGAGCGTACCGAGATAGTTGCCATTTACTATGGAGAAGCAGCGCAAAACCTTAGAAGAGTGACTGAAATCTTCGCAGAAAGACATCCAAATGGAGCACCATCTGTAAATACAGTAAGACGAGCAATTCACGATTTCAATCAATTTGGTAACTTGCAACCTAGGTTTCGCGGATTGGGTCAACCGGATTTAGACTTCGAGAACCATGTACTCGCGTACTTTGTGGCATATCCTCGTCACAGTTGCGCTAACGCCGCTGCTGATTTGGGTTGTTCTGCAAATCGTGTGTGGAAAATTCTTCGTAAGAATCGCTATCACCCATACAGAGCTACGCTCCACCAAGGACTAATTGACGGAGACCATCAAAGCCGTATGAATTTAGCAACTGGTTACTAAATGCTGTCCAAGAAGATAGACAATTTTTGCGCCATGTTTTGTTCTCCGACGAAGCGTCATTTTCTAGAGATGGGCCCTTTAATCATCAAAACAGCCATCTTTGGTCTGACATCAACCCACATTGGGGTTTTGAATATCATCACCAGGTTCAATTTGAACGGGTCAATGTTTGGGTTGGACTTGTTGGAAACCGTTTGATTGGTCCCTTTTTCCTGCCGACGAACCTCAACGGCCAAAGGTATTTACATTTTCTACAGAACGAACTGAGTGACGCAATCGACGACCTTCCATTGGCTGAAAGACGTCAGTTGTGGTTTCAGCAAGATGGCGCCCCTCCGCATTTTTCCCGGCAAGTAACTGAGCACCTCAACAACGAGTTTCCTGAAAGGTGGATAGGGAGAAATGGTCCAGTGCATTGGCCAGCAAGGTCACCTGACCTAACACCGCTGGATTATTTTCTCTGGGGATTCGTTAAAGCAAAGGTATACGCCACGCCCATTGAAACTAGGGAGGAACTCATTAGACGAATAATCAGTGCTTGCCGAGACGTCACACCAGAAATGGTAGAGAAAGCGTTTGAGAACTTAATTGTCCGCGCACAAACCTGTGTTGCAGCCAATGGTGATATTATTGAAAATGTTTTGTAAAAATTTATGTGAATAAAATATCTGCATTTAAAAACCAAACGTGTACATTTTTTCAAGTGTGAAAACTCTACTACGTTTGTATTAGACTTGTTCCCTTTTCAATTATCGTTTCAAACAATCGTAATTTGGCTTCACCAACTTGTAAATTTTTCAAGCTCGAATTTTCACTGATAAATAATTTTTTTTTCGTCGAGTGAACAATTTTTAAGGGTTTTCGATGACGGCCTACAACTTTATAATAGAAAATTTTTATCTCGCACCTAGTGGTCGAAAAAGAATTTTTCAAAATTGGTGAAAAACATTACCGAAAACGCTCAAATTTCTCAAACTGATAGTTTGAAAAAAACACTTTTCCGAGCAAAAAAAAAGACCCTGTATATTATTTCAAAACAGCCATTTATACAGAATTTTTATCTAGAAATTTCCAAAGAAGAATTGCACGTCAATGTAGTTGAAAGCATGAAACAATTGTCTCAAATCTCATAAATACTCAGACCTAACTCTAGTCGTAGAAGAACTTTCTTGTATCGTGAAAGATAACAAATTCCCCCATTGAGAAAAAGGTTACCAAAGTTTAAGTGCTGTAACTGTAAGAGAAGCTAAAGGATTTTGGACAGACGCTCAACGATTACAGTCAAATGATAACATAGTTCAAGAAACTATTTGTTATATATCTTCATTTGCTCTTCCAATACTACAATTCTTGTTATTGTTTTCAAAATCAAAGTATAAACCCTTTTTTACCCTAGATTTTTATTTGTATGTATTTTCACTTGAAAATATTTTGCGCTGCAGAATTTCTACGTTGCCTGCTTAACCTGCTAGAAGTTCATGTAGAAAAAGTTGAAGCAAGCGCTAAGCCTGTAAAAATTAAAGAATCTGATGTCCTACACTCTTAAAAAAATGGTTTTTTAATGGTATATTAAGGGTGTAATATCTGTAAAAAACACTCTTTAATGTTAATTTAAACGCCCTAAAGGGATTTTTATTGTCCCAAAGTAAAAACTTGAAAAGGTGTATAAAGGGTGTTATAATACCCCGTAAATTGAGTGATTTAACACCTGGTAAGGTGTAGCTCCCTTAAGGCAGTAGTTTAGTACCCTAAAAGGAGTATTTTAACACTTTAAAGGGAGTATTGTAGCACCCTTACGGCAGTAGTTTAGAACCTTAAAGGGAGTATTTAAAAACTTTAAAGGGAGTATTTTAGAACCCTTAAGAGAGTATTGTAGAACCCTGAAGGGGGTATTGTAACACCCTGAAGTGAGTCGTTTGGTACCCTGAAAGGAGTGGTCTTGTACCCTAGAGGGAGTAGATAATAACCCTGAAGGGAATAGTTTTATACCACAAACTATTAACAAAGAAACCAAAACGGAGGACATAAGCACCCCAAACAGTGTAAATAAACACCCTAGCAGGAAAACTGCTTTTTAAGGTGTAGAATAACATCCTTTATAAACCTGTTAAGGGGTTAAATATGGGACAAGAAAAACCCCTTAAAGGTTTGAAAATACACCCTTTTTTTAAGAGTGTAGTCAAAATTGATCATAAAGAAGAAATTAGGAAGCTGCAAATTCTCTATTACGTTGCCGGCTCAGCAGTAAACTCCGTTTGTAGGAGTAAAAAGATTTCTCAAGACTTCAATCTCAGAGAGAGTCTTGCTGTAAAAGGTTCGTTTGAGGAAATTAAGAAATACCTGGAAAATGAATTACCAAATTTAGAGATAACTGGTTGGGTAACACTCAACAACAGAGGCGGTCTTCTTTATGTAAAAAAAAGATACTTTAATTTTTTTAAATTATTGATAAAATGGTCGATTGTTTCTATAATGGCAATGGAACAGCTCTAATGGTAAACAATCCTAAAAGAAGGGAATTAGCTAAAAGTTGCATCCTCAAAAATTACAAAGTTAAACAGATCTGGTGTGATTTGCTGCAGTATTCTAACGTGCCAGTTGAAAAACAAATTTTCATTCTTAACAAATTGATAGAAAGCTACCTAAGGTTAAGGGGAAATGGTCTTCAATTATACTTGCGTGTAAAATATTTTGGAGCAAAACAAGAAAATTTAAGGTCGTAGGCTAGTTTAAGAAAATCTTTAAAGGAAAATAAGGGAAAGCGCAATAAAAATGCACCTGATAAAAATAAAAACAATATTGTTAAAGATTTTAGTCTACCTGTTAAGATAAAGGGTATAGTCAACGACAATGGCTGTGATATTTATTTAGTTTAAGCCTAACAGGAAAAAAATTTACATTTTAGACATGTTTAGAACCAAAACCAGCCTCAAAAAAGCAATACGTAATAAATCGTTATTTATGATGAACTACTTAATGATCTCGTTTTAAGAAAACTAAAAAATGCATTTAGTTTTAGTTTTAATCTAAACTGGGAATAAACAGGCAATAAAAAAATGGCATTATATTACAAAACTCAGTGTCTACTAATCATTTCAACTAATTTTCCACTAATGTGTTTCCACTTTCTTGGTTTAGATTGTTAGTTAGTACAAAATTAGCATTTTTCTTAAGGATAAATCGTACAATTGCTGGAACTGATTCAGCTGAAATTAAGTTTGCATATAAATATAATGATTAACATTTGTAATAAACTAATTATCCAAATCATTATATTACCCGTTATATAAAATCCTTCAATAGTCTCTCTACTTAGTCATTTTCTTTTTCTCAACTGCAGAGACTGACATTGGCAATTGGTCTACTTCTGCTTGCCATTCTTTGAAATACTGTAAAAAAGGTTCTTCTAGCCACTAAACAAAACAAATTAATTTTCAAATTAATAGTATATTTTGTTAAATATACCTTCAGTCTTTCTTCATTTTCATTGAAATATGCAAGCAAGTTTGGTTTCTTCTTAATAAGTCCTTCTTTTCAATTTCTGGAATTCATACAGTCGAAATATTTATCCATCAATCTAATGAGTTTTGACTGTTTCCCGACACTCTTCTTTAAACTCTAATTCCAATGCATTTGCCACTGTGCTGCTAAAGACTTGGGCTGCCAGATACACTCTCATTCTAGAGTGCGAATCCAAGCAGACATGATCTTTCGTTAGTTTTGGAACAAGTTTAATGGTACGTTGAATGTCCAACGCATACAATCGTACAAGATGCGTCCATTGAATTTTTATACCACTTTCGATGAGGTTTTTCGTCTAGAATGAAAGTTGCTGTTACTCACATCATTCCTAGCAGTCTTCATAATTTGTGCAGGATCACAAATAAAATAGATATAACGTTTTTCGTCGCAGTCATATGTATTTTCCCAACAAAAACCATTATTTACAAAATTACGGAACTTTTTTCTATTGGTGCTGGCTCCATCTGCAATCACGCTTAACACTTAATTCCATGAAATTCTAGTTTAGATATTGCTTCTGACACAATTCGGTGAAGACTATCTGTGCTGAGGTCACTCTTTACATGGGAAGTATGCAAGTGGAAACTTAAATTTACCAGTAAAGCTTTTAATCATAATTTGAAGTACATGCGTCGCAACTTCAGGTAAATTATCGTCTTGTATTTTTAACTTCAAATTTTCATTGCCAGTGGTATCCAAGTTGCTAAGACCAACTAACTCCCCTGTACTGGCTCTGTAAATTATGTCTTCTTTGATCTTCATTTCATCTATTATGACTGAAACGTACCGCTGATGCTCTTCGGGGCAAGCTTTGTAAAGCATGTCTACTGCTTGAATTAAGCTTGCGTTACTGAAGTCAGAGTTTAGTCCAACATGAGAGGCATGATTATATAGTGTCCTTTTTGAAGGCCACTCAAACAATCCGCTTGAAAGAATAGCATTGTACGCTGATGAGGATTTGATGGGATATTTTTTGGGTTTAACAGGCAAAGTTAAACTTTTGAAACATAGGAGATATCTGAAATTATTTAATATTATGCATTATTCACAAAGTAATCGGCCTCAAATAGAGGCTTCAATAAAACGTCTCCAAGGAAATGGGCGAGAGGTAATATTTCCGTGAGCCAGGACCTGCAAGGCACTGTTTATATAGTGCTTGTTAAAATAATGGCAACGTTTCACCTATACGGTATCCAACAAGTGCCCCCTTTTAACCAGGTAGCTTTTGTTTTTGACATAATAAGGCTTAGCAAAAATACTACGTTCTATTTATAGGTGAAAAGGTTCTACTACTTCCAACTATATAAACAGTCCTTGCCGGTCCTGCCTCTCGTAAATATTACTTCTTTGTGATTTCCTTGAAGGATGTTTTATTTAAGCTCCTATAGTCCTTTAAATAAAAGATAATTCATAGCCGATTATAGAGTTTGTGCAGCTGCGACTGGACATATAAATGGTTTGTCTATGGTTTCTTTTTATACTACGCATAGAACTGACAGCACTTTTCAACAGGGGGGGGGGAAAGAGAGCCATAGAGGGTTTTATTTAACCGCCTATTGCGTAATTTAGAACGCATTATATGCTTTTCTAAAATTTACATTTATAAACGTTATGATAACTCGTCACCGAAATAAGTCCAGGTTTGGTCTACGGCGTCAGGCTCTTCAGGAAAGCCGAGGTAGTTCCTATGATCAGATCGTTCAAATTGCTCTGTGTAACACAAAACCATGGAACTTCTATAGAAGCTCAGTGTAAAATTATAACAAAATGCAATTTTAACTTTTTACAGCTTCTATTACATCCATCAATACACTGATACCAAAAATAAATCAGATAGTCTAATAAGAGTGTCGTTCTCGAAGCGCAGGCTTCTATATGAAATTTTCGATGGACACAAAATTTCTGAAGCCGAATTTCCTAATATCATAAGAAGTACATGTAGTACTATTGTGAGTGAAAAATGTCCGTGAAATAATAATTATAATAATTTATTTTTATAAGCAAACGTTACCATGATTTGTAAGAAACTACAATGAGGAAGAGTGCCGTGATTTGCACAAAGCCATAACAAACGTCATTTTAAGAAAAACTAAGTTTTGTTACTTTTTTCAATAACCAACTTCATCCTGGATTTTCTTTAAAATATCCAGTAGTATTTTTCCTGTTCTTTTTAAATATCAAGTTTCTGATTGGTTTCTGCGGTTCCTTCATGCTGCTTTTGAAGATAAATTTCTATGGGCATGGTAGTTTTTGGGTATTAAATTTTCACGAAGGCATTAATTAATGCTTTTGCGCCAATTATTTATGGATAATCAGATAATTTCCGAATATAACTTGCTCAAAAGCATTATATTAGTGCTGTTAATTTTTCGAAAAAATAAAATGCGGAAAAATTTCCAGGAAATTTCCCGAATCGCGGAAAATTTTCAGTTAAGCAGTTTAAACTAGTCTAGAGGTTTTGTTTTACTTTTAGATTCCAAAAAATTAGGCGAAAATGCCGCTTTATTTCAATTTGTAAACAATATAATAGACTAATCATGGAATGAAAACTTTTTGTTATTTTTTCGGAAAAAGGCCTCAGTCATTTTCAGGAAAAGTTTCCAACTTACAACATAAATAAATTTGTGTAAATTATGTATCGTAATCTGAAAATATTACAGATAATGTTCATAAAATTATTTACAAGTTAAGTTAGTTACATTAATTGTAGCCTGTTGTAAAAAGCTTAGAGCGCGCTCGGCGGGAAAATTTCGGAAAAAAAAGCGCCTTGATTGCGGCCGCTACGCTACGTGTTGCTGCCATTTTCCGATATTTTCCCGCTGAGTTCGCGCTAAACTTCTTACAAGGATGCTGGCGCATTAATCCCTCCTACTTCGCCTCCCTTCCTATCCTCCTTGGATATTCCACCGGCGTTATTAAAACCCATATCAAGCCTAGAAGAGTTAGGCCTAGGCTCAAAAGAATCTGCAAGGACTCCAACTTTGTAGATGCGCCAGAAAAACTCAACCTGAATTTCAACTATTTTTACAATAAACCTGTTTCTTTTATATGACAATGCAAATTTATTTTCGAACGTGAGTCACCGAGAACTTCATTAATTTGCAAATTAATTACATTAACAGAACTTTACACTATATTTTAGTTTATTTTAGCTCAAGCCTTGGTTAATCAAAACGGTTTGTTTACTAAAATAATGGCCGTCGGTTTATCAGACGTAGAGCTAATTGGGCGACGGAATTATCGGCATTTGAGATTCGATGACGTCAAATATTACGTAGGGTACGGATGACGCAATAGCTGTGAAACAAACCGTTAGTGAAAAAATAGAGCTAGTAGCATGCCGGGAGTAGTGGCTCACTCCTGTAATCCCAGGCGTCCGGGAGGCAGAGTTTGTGGATGGTCGTGTGAGGACGACTACCAATTCCCCAACGGGTGGTCGGAATACGTCCGCCACGGGTGTCCCCACCCCTGTCCCCACGTATCCCCCCCGTTGGCGTGGCCGTTACACATATCTCGCCCTGATTAATCAGATGGTGTTTCGCCGGGCTCGCGGTCTTCTCAGACTCAAATCAGCCCTTTCTTCCTTGAATAAAAAAAAAGAGCTAGCAGCATACTTAATCGTTCCACACGCTCTGTGTGCGTGCGCGTGCGAATGGGCTGGCATGTAAGAGTGAATGGTACGTGAATGTAACTAAAAAATAGCTTTAGTCAATAAAAACTATTTTAAGACGGAGTCACGATAAGGTCAAAGAAATAGTGCATCAAGGTTTTTCAAAAAAGGCTCGACTAAAATAAAATGCCGGTGAGCTGCGAGTTACGTTTAAAAGAACGAGGATCACAAATTGTCTATTTATTAATCTATTACTATGGTTATTACTTCTTTATGAGCTATTTTATCCATATTTTAAGTCATTTGTATACTGTTCATCTATACAATTACTTAATTTGCGATCCAATAAGCTTTGGATATGAACCAAGGAATAACCATCACCTCAACTGGCTTCCTCGTTTCTCTTTAATAACGGCGCGCAATACACGCTCGATACAATCGGGAGCTAATTCCAATTGGCACGTGACACCGAGCGTGCATCGCGCACCGTTATTAAAGAGAAACGAGGAAGCCCCCTAATGTGCTGCCGTGATTTGCACAAAGACATTTACGACAATTTTTTACATTTTTATGTTTTAGTCTTGTTCTTATCTGATTAGGTCGATTATTTTTAGAGATCGGCGGAGCAGATAAATTAACTGGCAAAATTTCAATTAATCATAAAAATTGCGGTTAACCGTTTATCCATGGATATTATCCATGGACAAAAACGATTTAATATGGGAAAAAGCCAAAAATAACTGATTATTTTTTGGATAATTTTTGTTAATGGATATTATCCAAACAAACGGTTAATTGTTATCCAAACGCCGACCTCTAATTATTTTATTCCGTTTTTTTCACGGGATTACTTCGCAAAATGAAATTAAGCACCATTCATTACTTTGTACAAGAGCATTTTATAGATTTAGCGAATCAGCGATTGTAAATTTGGTACGCATGTTATCGATAACGTTTGCAGCAGCAGCTGCTCGTCTTTAAGACTTGGGCGTCAGGATGGCAGCCGCTGATTTCTTCTCTAGTCGATAATAATATTATAGTTAAAAGTTTGGACTATACAGTAGGTGATCCTGAAAAAGATCGGTGGTCACATGATTTGGTTACTTTCTGTCATACGGTTAAAGTATAAGAGCGCCCGCTGCTTTTCGAAAACAAATGAGAGGACGATAAACTGGTCTAATTAGACCTAGTAAATCAAATTTCTGTGGGTGAAATCTGATTTTACACTGATTCATAATATGCAAAAAGTTTTTTAAAATATTCTATGGGGAATTTTAGCCGTTTTTTGGGCGTTTCGGAACATAGTGATCCGTAGCAAGAAAGTGTTGCCAGCAGCCTCATTCCAAGTTTATTAGTGAGCTTTGGCCCCCATTGGGGAAAAAAGCGATCGGTGCTACGTCATCTGATCATATATATTAAGCGCGGTGT
The DNA here is from genome assembly GCF_980474605.1 of Leiobunum rupestre. Classification (NCBI taxonomy): domain Eukaryota; kingdom Metazoa; phylum Arthropoda; class Arachnida; order Opiliones; family Sclerosomatidae; genus Leiobunum; species Leiobunum rupestre. Next base: position 86,183,160 of record NC_143384.1, read on the forward strand.
GCCTTCATTCCTTACTGAATAAACAAGTGAAACCAAATAAAACTCCGGCGACGTCACTCGCGTTTGCGCAATGAGATAAATTTTTATACTCGATTCTCACGACAAAATGGAGAAAGACGATTTGTTGCCTGACATCCAGTGACGCGTTTTTAGGGGGGAGACCAGATATCTTTCCCCGTTTTTTTTGAACGGGAGTGTTTGGTTTTTCTTGTATGAAAAAAGGCTGAATGTGCCAACCTACCAAGGATCCTATATGTTAGAAGGATAGGTAGCCCTCCAGCCAGCCCGTGTTTTCAAAACGACGGCAGCGCCGTCGATATTAAGAGAGCCTCTAAACGTGGGACGTCTTGTTTCTATTCCCTCAAGGACAAATTTTGGCGGCGCTTCCTCCATGTTTTCTCCTTGACGGAGTCTAAAGACGTATTCTCTATCGCGCATGACCCGCCGACGGCGCTGCCATTTTTCGTCCCTCGCCTCATATCCTTCTAAGATATAGGATCCTTGAACCTACATAAGATATTTTTCTAGGAACCTTGGAACTGTTGAACCTAGATTTGAAAAGATTTCGAAGCCGATTGAAACGGTTTGAAGATAATTAACGCGCTTCACACTAGCCTTTAAGAACCGTTTTCGACCGTTTTGGAATGGTCAACTTAAATTTTTGATCCAATTCGATAGAGTGATCATTGAAAAATTAAATTATACTTTTCAAAAATTATTTTGATTTCTCAAAACGATCCAAAACGGTTCTCAAAGTCTCTAGTGTGAACACTAGAGACTTTGACGAAAACGGTTTGAAGCGCCTTGAATCGATATGAGATAATGAGAGAAATGTGATCCGAGCTCGAAAGAGCTACAGATTTTCGAAAAACAGTCAAATTAATTAAATATTAAAATGACGATCATGATCAAATCTCATCCAAATTTTCAAATCCTTATCAAATCTCATCCAAATTTTCAAATCCCTATCAACTCTCATTGAAATTTGGAAATTCTGCAAGTTTTGTAAATTTATGAAATTTCGGTCAAATCTTCAAATCTGGACGAAAAAATTTGAAGATTTTCAAATTTCGTACGCATTTTAGACGAGGGTTGGACTCCTCGATTTTTGGCATCTAAAGTGGCAAAGGCTTAATGTTTTCAGTTGGATAAATTGTATTGGTAAAGGAATTAGGAACAAAACTGGCAATAATTACCTTTGTAAATCTTTAGGAAAGCGAAAAAAGGATAATTGAGGATTATTAATTTTAGAATTTTCCCAAGAATGAGTCCGCCATTTTAAAGCCTAAATCTGTCTACGTCCAATCAAAAAATTACAATTATTGTATATGATTTCGTAGTACAAGATCTGAATAACAGGAGGCCTAGTCTCTCGCTTTTTCTATTAAAGGGATTCCAAAGAAGGCAGCGGGAGGGGGGGGGTGGAATTTTTTTAAATTCTCGCGCCGAGTCGGTCACGTGATGTTTCTCTCTAGAATATAGAAATCCGTCAAGTTGCACATATTTCTTGAGAATTTTTTAAAATATATATATTTTCCTGATATAACCTTAAATAATACTTAGAAACGTTTGTATAAATTTTTAATAACCTTTCTTTTACTTTAAATAAGGTTTTGGTTTTATAAACCGAGTTTCAATTAATATTTAGTTCAAATTAACGCGCACTATATTTCGGAGCGTATGGCTACAGCAATTCAACCGAAAATCGACGTCTTTTCTGCTCGTAATTTAGTTTTAGTAGTCCCTTTTGATGATTCTGGCAAGTGCAAAGTGTTTGACGAAATAGACTGAAATCGTTTAAATAATGGAAAAAGAAAGGGGAATCTCGTTTCACTATATTTCCGATGAAGAACCCGACTCCTGTCCTGAGCCATGAGAACTATGCCCTACTAAATCTAAATGTAAACCTAAGAAATCAAGGCAACCAAGGCCTCGATCTGGTAAAATAACTAAAAGAAAAACAGGCAATGAGGTATTTTCATAGAATATACAATTAATCATTATATTGAATGAATTTATTGATTTAAGTATTTAATGATATTATTTGCATAACAGGCAACGATATCCAAAAGGAAAAAGATTGAATTGGTGAAATTATTGATGAAAATAAAAGAAAATCACCCTGATGCGTACTTCCAAAGTCTAAATGCAAACGCGAATAACATTAGCTTAGAACCAGTGACTCAAGGTTCATCTGTGGGTCATCTAGCAACTGCACCAACAAGCGAAATACCACCTTCAAGTCCACCGAGAGACCCAACTAGCGAAATACCACCTTCAAGTCCACCGAGAGACCCAACTAGCGAAATACCACCTTCAAGTCCACCGAGAGACCCAACTAGCGAAATACCACCTTCAAGTCCACCGAGAGACCCAACTAGCGAAATACCACCTTCAAGTCCACCGAGAGACCCAACTAGCGAAATACCACCTTCAAGTCCACCGAGAGACCCAACTAGCGAAATACCACCTTCAAGTCCACCGAGAGACCCAACTAGCGAAATACCACCTTCAAGTCCACCGAGAGACCCAACTAGCGAAATACCACCTTCAAGTCCACCGAGAGACCCAACTAGCGAAATACCACCTTCAAGTCCACCGAGAGACCCAACTAGCGAAATACCACCTTCAAGTCCACCGAGAGACCCAACTAGCGAAATACCACCTTCAAGTCCACCGAGAGACCCAACTAGCGAAATACCACCTTCAAGTCCACCGAGAGACCCAACTAGCGAAATACCACCTTCAAGTCCACCGAGAGACCCAACTAGCGAAATACCACCTTCAAGTCCACCGAGAGACCCAACTAGCGAAATACCACCTTCAAGTCCACCGAGAGACCCAACTAGCGAAATACCACCTTCAAGTCCACCGAGAGACCCAACTAGCGAAATACCACCTTCAAGTCCACCGAGAGACCCAACTAGCGAAATACCACCTTCAAGTCCACCGAGAGACCCAACTAGCGAAATACCACCTTCAAGTCCACCGAGAGACCCAACTAGCGAAATACCACCTTCAAGTCCACCGAGAGACCCAACTAGCGAAATACCACCTTCAAGTCCACCGAGAGACCCAACTAGCGAAATACCACCTTCAAGTCCACCGAGAGACCCAACTAGCGAAATACCACCTTCAAGTCCACCGAGAGACCCAACTAGCGAAATACCACCTTCAAGTCCACCGAGAGACCCAACTAGCGAAATACCACCTTCAAGTCCACCGAGAGACCCAACTAGCGAAATACCACCTTCAAGTCCACCGAGTGACCCAACAAGAGAAGGTGACTTACCAGGTTGGTGCAAATGCACCAATTGTGTAGAAATGCCAACCCCTATAGGTCGATCTACTATTTTTTAACACGACAGCGTACGACCAGGGGCAAAAGCCATAGTCACATTTTCAACTAAAGCGTATAAATGCTTAGAGATGGCGCCACCGTTTTTCGCTTAAAAATTATCGTCTGCTATAGTTTCCAATTTTGTTTAGCCTAAAAGCATGATTTTTCTTCGGGTCGGATTATCTGTAGAGGTTTAGAATATTTTAAACGAAATGAATTTAAATTCAGCGGTAAAAAGGGGATTAATTTTCCCAATAACTGGGTACAAAAAATCTATATCTACTGTTCCGAAATTATCAAAAAACGATATATTGCACTATTACAATAAACATAATACCACCTCGAGGCAGCTGAGACGGAGCCACACTTTTCTAATAGAAGGTTACGTGGATAAAAATTCCATACTTTCAAATACTGATAGGTATGTTTGCTTTATTCTTGCAGTGGCATTTTAAATATTAATTTTCCAATTTGATTGCTCTCATTTATTGTAGGGAAAATGATATAGTGTATATCAAAGGAAAATGTTACCGCAGCAAGAAAAAAACTGAAACTCCTTATTTATGTGTTGCTGCATTAAAGGTTTCGGGAAACACCAACACAATCATTGATGGTTACTGCGAATGTGCCGCTGGGTTATCGGGGACGTGTAACCATCTGATAGCTTTCTTACGACAAGTTCAATGGATGAAAGACGAGGCAGATCCTCAAACTAATGACCCAGTGTCTTGTACCAGTAAGAAGCAAGAATGGGGTCATCCAAGAGGAAAATCAATCCGACCCCTAGCTGTTATAGACGTGAACTTTCAGTCACCAAAAGAAGGGGGAAGCTCGAAACCCATGAACTGCCGAATGCAGAACCTCTGAAGGTAGAGCTGTTATCCGTGATAACAATGCTGCTAATGCAGCTGTCAAAAAGTTAATTTCAGCTCTTCAGGATAGTAAAAATGATGACAAAGATTTATCTCTTCTAATTCCTCAATCAAATTCTACTGAGTGGGTAGACACAAAAATGGGAAAAGCAGCCAAAAATTCTATGCTCAGCTACCAACTTCCTCTTGTTGAGTGCGGAATGGAAGTTATATATAATTTCAAAAAATTTCCTTTTATCAAAAATGTGGTTATTGATAAACTTATCAAAATACCAATATTTTCAATGTTGCATGGAAAAGAAGATTGGAGTAGTAGTGGCTATTACTTACCATTACCCTTTGCTGAAACGGAAATACATTTGGTAAGATTGAGTCCTTACAATAAAAAACCTAAAAATATAACAAAATATTTTTCAGAAAAACCAGATTTCTTGTGAAGAAGCGTTAAATTTAGAAAGGAAAACCATTTCGCAGGCAGAGTGTATAGAATGGAAAAATGCAAGAAATACGAGGTTGAGTTCATCGAATGGAAAAATGCAAGAAATACGAGGTTGAGTTCATCGAATTTTGAAACAGTATGCAAGAGAAAAGGCGAGTCGTGGTCTGAAGCTGGAGTTACGAATGTGGTGGTAAAAAGGGACATTGGGCACCTAAACAGTGTAAAGTATGGGAAAACTATGGAACCAGTAGCGAGAAAGAACTACATAAGCCAAATGCGTAGCTTGGGACACAATGTAATAGTCCACTCCGCAGGATTTGTGGTTCCCCCTAATAAATGTTGACTTGGAACTTCCGACGGGTTGGTATACGACCCAAAAGAAGATCCACCATATGGAGTCTTGGAAATTAAAAGTGCCTATTCACTGCGTGATAAATCGCCTACTGATTTTATTATACAATCTAAAAATCATTTCGATAATATTAATGGGTCAATGCAATTAACCAAAAAGCATGACCACTTCTACCAGATTACAGGTCAAATGGGCCTCACTGGCCTCACTTGGTGTGATTACGTAACATATTTGCCTAAAGGACTAATTATTTGTAGAGTTCGGTTTGATTTAATGATGTGGAACGATATGGTAGAGAAACTAGATAGATTTTACTTTTCGCACATGTTAAAAAAAATTGTTCAAACTCCTGCGCCCTAATTTTTTAGGTGAAAAAATGTGATAAGATAGTCTTTCAACAGTGATGTAAAACTAGATAAATTTTACTTTAGGCAATTTTCTTTAAATGGGTAAACTCCTAAGCCATATTTAAAGTAAAAAAAGTTATGATTCAGTCTTTCAAGAATGGAACAAATTTTTATTAAAGGCGTGTTGAAATAAACAATTTGAATCATTATTAATGATAAATATTTACTATATTATATCATCTAAAGGCCAATCCAGTTCATCAAAATCAGAAAAGTCGAGCTGGTCACTTTCATTTAAACATGCTTTATTTTGCTTTTTAATTATTGGTTTTTGGAAATTTGTTAATATTGAAGTTACCGTCCATAGCTGATTTATTACAGGTGCTAAACTAATTGGGATAGGTCTGTCATAAATATGCCACCCCTTAATACGTTGAATTCTACGCTCTACATGAATTCTCAAAGCGGCTATCTTTTGCGTTTCCTCCAACTCATCTTTCGAAAATTGGTCCTTGTTTTTAAGAAATGGTGGTATGTTTAATTTCACATTAATTTCACTCAGCATGTCTTGAATTATAAAGCCTTTATCTGCCATTACGCTGTCGTCACTGTTGAAATCTAATTGTAGGAATCCGCTTCTTCTTGTAATCTCTTTATCTGCTATAGAACCAGTATAAAGTGCAGACACAAATGTAACGTACCCATTTGGGCTGATGCCGATTAAACCTTTGTAAGTGTGAGTTGATTTATAGTTGGAATACGTTTCTGATTGTAAGACTAATGAAGATGATGTTTCACACTTAATTTCAGAAGCGTCTAAAATAACACGAGTAGTAGGGTATGTAGCTTTGAATTCTTCCGGCATAGTCTGGTCTATTTGTTCTCTAGCTGGCCACAAGCTGATTTGCCCTAACTGTAGGTACATATAATTGATCCAGGTGATGCAAATGTTACTCACGGTACTCTTTGAGACACCAAATCGGTCAGCCAGGTCTTGAACAAATAACCCAAGTCTTAGGCGTATAAGGACCATGAAGAATTGATCAAGCGGTTTTAAAATACGAGGTCGAACAACCGTAGGTGTTCTTAGAGGAGTTGAATCTACACCATTAACTTTTCCACTTTTCCAATATACAATATTTTCACCATTATCACCGGGATCTAGAAATTCGTATAAAACCATGACCCTTTTGTAATTTGGAAGACCTGTATAAAATTGAATGGCGCCATCGTTGTCCTTAAGGTTATAGAGACTGGGTTTTAGCTTCTTTAGTCTCTCCTCTGCCAGTTCTCTCTTCTTTATCTCTTCTTGTAACAGCTGTTCAGCTTTCTTGAACTTGTATGCTTCAACTTTCACTTTCTCATTAGATTGTTCTAGAGCTTGTTCAAGGCTAACAACTGTTGCTTGCATTTCTTTCAATTTAGAACCAAAGTATTTTTCAAGATCAGTCTCACAACCATTGTTGTGCGGGATTGAAGTTTTACCTCGAGGTTCTATTTCTGTGGTTATGAGTGGTTCATTAGTAATATTACAATCACTTAGCCAATCCTGGTTGATGGTAAAGAAATCTGAAGGTACAGTCTGCCGTTCTTCATTAGCAGCGCAGTCTTGTTCACACGTTACTTTAGATAATGGCTCTTGGTTAATGCTTGCTTCAATATTATGAGTGCTATTATTACCCATAGATTGTCCTTGCTTAATTTGATTATGTGATAGATTTTTACCAGCCTCAGTTTCCAATTCACTATTAATCGTATTGTTTACAGCGCCATTTGTGTTCCAAGAAAACTGAGAAGGTATTGCACCTTTTTTTAGATGTCTTTGCCCATTGGCACGTGATTCTAAGAAATCTGAATCTATAAAATGTTTAGAGCAGACATTAATATTCTTCTTTGGGTGATACACACTGTTAAAAAAAATTGTTCTAATTTGAACAAATCGCCGTTCAGAAGGTTGTCCCTGTAACAGAACGCCATTTTGTTCTAATATGAACAAAAAATATTCGTTCGATAAAGAACGATGGTTGATGGTTCAATATTGAACTTAAATGTTCTATATTGAACAAACCTTCTTTGTTCAGATTAGAACGTTTTGTCGTTCGCGGTGGAACGCTTTGTCGTTCGCCGTGGATCATTTTCTCGTTCGACTTGGAATGTTTTATCGTTATCCAATACAAAAAGTACATTAAGTTATTGCTTTCAAAATCATAGCTCATGTCTCCTACCGGTGGTTCATCATGCTAAATTAATTAAAGTAACCTAACCTAACCCATAGCCCACCGAAAAGGAAAACCAGGTCTAAAACTAGATAATTTGAATTTAGTTCCAAACCTCAACTACAACCATCTTATTAAGCTTAAAATATCTAAAACGAAAGTGATATGCGTTAAATGAATTAAACCTTTTCATAACGATATTACTTTCTAATCTCAGCCGAGAGGCCGAGAACTGGTAACAAATGATTTTAGAATTTATTTCTATGCTGAAAGCGTCAAACCAAATCGCAGTATATTACGATATATTTTCTGTAAATTTTAATTCTGGAACTTGGGCAATTACATTTCCGAACGAATTTCGTCTAACTTGCCAATCAAATAAAAATATACTTAAAAAAAACGGTGCGTGTCCTATAAATTCGGACCTTTCACAACCATTTTTCGTTTTCCACTTCGTTAGGACACGGAGGTTATTTATATCGTTATTTGTGTGAAGTTTCTTTTCAATGGGTGCATGGGGTAGTTTCTGAGAAACTGCGTTACAGACCTAACGCCATTTGAGTCGCTAGTGAAGGAGCTACGCTCCAACAATGAAATTGAATCTTCGGTAAATTTCCAAACACTGTACATACAATTACAAAAACAACTTCATTACAACATGTTCTTACTCACCCTGTAAATTAATTACTACGAGTAATAGTTTAACCAACCAGTACACTAACTTAAAACTACATAATAATGTACGAAAAACTACCTATAAAAAAGCGCACTCTAAACCACTCATTTATTACTTTATGGATGTTATACTTGTTTGTTACTTTTGACCATACGAAGTTTTCCGCAAAATAGTGTCACACTTATTTGTTCCTTTTGGCCTTACGACGTTTTTCGCAAAATTGTGTCACACTTATTTGTTACTTTTGGTCATACGTTGAAAGTGTCACACTTATATGTTAGTACATGTACATGAAATCAATACAAAGAAATCCATAAAGGATTGTGTGTAAAACCTGTTCTAAGGGGAACGATCTCCTAGCTATTGGAACGAATCTATTCTATTGTGTAGTTTACAAGCCTTCCTCCAGAGGGCGAAAGAGCATTCGTTCTTATTTGAACGAAATAAATTATCTTGAACACACCGTTCTCTGTTACATACCTTTAGAACGCTATCGTTCATTTTTGAACAGACTGTTCTAGTTGAACGTCTTCTGAACGAATTTTTTTAACAGTGCAGGTAATAATAATAATCAGCTAGGCTAATACCCAAGGCACCACCTTAGGCCTAAGTCATCAAGCGACTTTTGAAGCCATTAATTCAGGTGGCCGGGTTACAATGCGTAGGAGGGTGGTGGCAAGCCCCGCATGCCACGAGATCGAGCCAACAGCTCCCTACACTAACTATTACCGTTAACCTCGACAAGTTTTTATGGAAGGGGAAACCGAAGAACTCGGGGGAAAACCCCTTAAACCAGTGGGGAGAGAACTTGCAAACTCGTCTTCGTATCCTTTTCAGCCATAGTGTCCGTAATGGGTTATTTTCTAATAATACTGGAACCCTATGAAATGACACCTGCAAGGTGTATAAGCAATTAATATTTGTACTATTTATAAACATAATCGCATTAATTTATTAACTTACATGTGGATCTGCACCCCTTTCATTACACTGTAAGCAGTGGCGCCGCCAGGATTTTTTCCCGCGTAGGCACTTTAATTTGGGGCCCCCTCTTGCCCACCAATTTTTATATATTTACTTCAACCATAAGTAACATAATAAACATAAGTATGACACTACCTATTTACCTAATGCATTTTTTTAATAATAGTCTGTTTCGCCATTGACAACGTAAATTGGGCGGCGGAGTGGTTAGCACTTTCGCCTCGCAGCAAGAGGAGCCGGGTTCGATCCCAGCTTGTGGCACTGGGTGAAAACTCGGAACAGCTCCTTCTGCGTTGAGTTTGCAAGTTCTCTCCCCACTGGTTTAAGGGGTTTTCCCCCGAGTTCTTCGGTTTCCCCTTCCATAAAACTTGTCTAGGTTAACCGTAATAGTTAGTGTAGGGAGCTGTTGGCTCGATCTCGTGGCATGCAGGGCTTGCCACCACCCTCCTTCGCATTGGAACCCGGCCACCTGAATTAAGGGCTTCAAATCAGGCAAAGGTTTCCCAATGCTAATGGTATTTACACTGGATTTAAAGCTGCACCAGTTATTCAAGCTGGAATACGAGGTCGTGGACGAGGAAGAAGATAGTGATAACAAAATACTAAATCTAAGTCATTTCGCATAAAAATACCAAATCTAAGTCATGTTAAATAAAATTGTCATTTTAATCATTTTGCATAAAATTTAAGTATCAATTTGTTGTTCATTGACCTACATGAAATAATACACCTTTTTGAGACGTTTTTTCATTGAATCCACGCTTACTTTCACTCAAAAAATGGTTTCTAATATTTGGCCGAGGGTTAGCTGAAGATGCCTGTTGTTTTTCTTTGCAACACCTTTCAATCCATTTTGCCTTTAACGATTCAAATTCACCATACGAACCAAGAAGACTAATCCTAGTTTTATTTGATTCGGACATTTGTCTAATCGCGATCCATAAAGTGATAAAAGACTCCACTAAATAACGAAACTAATTATAGATGAAAACAACTGGCGTAGCGTAAAACCGAGATCTTCCCCGAACAACAATGATAAAGTTTACATTCCTATAGGACAGAAAAAATCACGTGACGAGACCGGCGGACGACTACGATGAGTTTTGATTGGAGGTTTATCTCAAGTGCTTCCACTACTTTCTCGCGGTAAAAGGATTTCGATTTCGGACCCCCACAATTATATTCCCCTGATCAGACACGTGACCGACTCGGCGCGAGAATTTAAAAAAATTCAACCCCCCCCCCCTCCCGCTGCCTTCTTTGGAGTCCCTTTAAGTTGCCCTTCCTATACTCATGCCATCCTTCTTCCATGGTTTTTCACCCGTGTGGTTAATGAAATGACTCTTATCGTTCGTTGCGTAAACGCACTGTGAGCACTTGTGCATCTTCCGTTCTCGGCTACTCATTTGGGCAGTTTCACTCTGAATCAAAAGCTCTTTTGGATTTATGAAAGGGTGTTTATAATACAAAGGCCTAAAACAAATTATAATTAAAATATTAGCGAAAATAAATCAGGACGGACGAACAACTTTATCATTGGGCGACAGAAAGTCGAAATAGCCCACGCTGTTGCCATTTTTGAGTTAATTATTGTCATTGTTTAATTGTAGAATCTTTAATTGTAGTATTGTAATTGTAGTGTTTATTATTATTTAGTGTAAGTGTATATTAATTTCTGTCCCCTCCGTCCTTTGAGCCCAATATGTGTGAGTATAAGAGTGTGGGCACCGATCCCATGGAAAACCGTAAGAGATAGTTTCATTACTAAATTTAAGGTCAAAGAGTGTATTTTTATGTTGAAAAAGCTAAAAGAACTATAGTGGAGATGGCCTAATCATCACTATTGTCAAGTCAGAACTATTCCCTAAATCCCCCTCATTATGTTCATTTTGGTATTTTAGTGTTTTTATAAAATTAAGTGTTAAATAAAGATTTTGTGATTGATTAACGACAATGGGTTTCCATTCTGAATTCGAATCTCCCCCACTTTTTTATTTTTTCGTTCCCCTGTATGTAACCCCCTCAGATTTAATTCACGCCACGAAAGGCCACGACTCGCATTTTGTCGCCATCTTCCCCCGCCTTTGTGAACTAATATCTTTGAGCAAGGGCTAGGAATATTTCTGTCCGTCAATCATCGCATGACAAAAATCCTAAAAAGGTTGCATTAGGTAAAAATTATTTGTAGTATATCTGATCGCTCCTTTTCGACGAATGGACCATTTTCTCTTAAGGGGGAGGGGCTGACGCGGACGTTTCGAAGAATTATATTTCTTGGCCGAGGGTTAGTTTCGAACACCTCCTTCTCATTGAACAAAACCAAATTAATAAATGAATTTCGTCTACCTTTATTAATGTAATTTTTTGTATTTGTAGAGGAATTTTTAAGAATGATGGGTAATTTAAGAATTTGCTTCTCCAGCGCGAAAATAGAATAACCAGCATAATTTGGTCGATGAAGTAGGAGTCGCGACGTAGAAAAAACAATTTAAATAAATTGCTAGGCATAACTAAACAACATCATTGTGTTTATTTAAATATCTAATTTCGTTCAATAAATTCGCGTCAAATTTGGCAAGAAAAACCATTTTGAAGGTTTGACCAACATTATAAATTCAGACCATCTACTCATGGATTAACTATCGGATGGTACTCTCTGGTACATTTTAGCTTGTACTATAGTATTATCATCGCGAAGATTGTGACCTGTTTCTGTTCTGTATCCAGAATAACGGCAATAATACAGTGGCGTAACGACCAAATTTGGGCTCCCCCGCAGGATATCAAAAGGGCCCTTTATATAAAAAAACGATTTTTTTATTTTCCCCATTTTTACAAGTTCTCTGAAAATATTGGGGATACGTGCCCGATTTCTACATTTTCACCAATAGTTAAAGCATATTTTTTTTAATCATTTAAAAATTTTATTAAATTAAAAATCAATACTTAAAACGAAAGGGCCCCCTATTTGGTGAAAATGTCATGGGCCCCCCCGCGGTCGCGGGGTCTGCGGGGGCTTAGTTACGCCACTGCAATAATAATCTAATAGTGGATATATATTTAAAAACATTAATTCAAACAATATAAGGATTAGTTATTGACTTCTTGTGATGTACAAACACTGGAGTAGTCTTCAAATATTTGATTAGTTGGAGTGTTATTTGGTTGGAAAAATGTTGAACGCATAAATGGTATAACATTGTTAAAGATTTTAAGAATTTTTTCTATCAAATAGTCTATTAATAAAATAATCATGACAGAGCAATTTTGGAAGGCTATGGAAATTTTAGTCACTAAGGCTGCAACTTTTGAAGAACAGAAATAGATGTTATTATGGTCATGCTTAAGTTCAAGCCAATCCAAAATATAATTTTGAAGTTTTTATGTTTTAAGTTAAAAATGTATTTTTGTTTTAATTAGAATACAATTTATAAGAAAAATTATAAAAAAACACAAATAATAATCAGTAAGGTATAAAAGTCTATGTTTTAAGTCATCTGCGCCTTTTTTCATCGTTTTTACTTGACAGAAATTTAAGGTTTATCTCTTTATAACAGTTGATCTAGTAGGATAAGAAACATATATGTACAAACTAAGATTTTTTTAAAAATATATAACTCATCTCATAATTTGCCAGCTGCTGTCCTAAAACTGAACCAGATAAATAACGGTAGACTTACGAGTCTATTTAACACTCTTTACTGCTTTTAGTAAAAAATGGTTAATAACTATATTTTGCGGAATTATGACCCTTGTAAATATCGGTATTTTGGTAAATTTATGTGTAATCATCGCCGAATATTACAGAACTCTTAAACAATTAGGTCTTGAAGGGTCAATGAGATGTCAATCGACAGAAAATATCAGATCCTCAATAGCCCAATATTTATTATACAAAAACCAGTTCTACTGAAAAAACAGTGTTTATTCTTGTAAGTGTTACGGCTAAGAAGGGACAGACATAAAAATAAATTTAGAATTCATGTTTTTACGAAACATCATAACATAAAACCTTTCTAGTTTTAGACCAAGGTTCTTACAAGCGGCACTATGGTTTTAGACCATTCTTTTTCGAATCGCACATCATAATTATTTTTCCACTCTTTAATTTTAGAGTTTATTCTGGTTAAATTTTGCGTAAATTTTTTTAATGATTTTTCGTAAAAACATGAATTTTAAATTAATTTTAATGTCTGCCCCTTCTTAGCCGTAACACTTACAAGAATAAACACTGTTTTTTCAGTTCGTAGAACTATTTTTTGTATAATGTATGTCCCTTTTTTAGAAGGAGAAAAAAGATTAAATGGAACGTAATAATATTTATTTAGCTGAAACCAAATTGGTTTCATATGAAAACACTGTTGAGAACAGCGAAGACTTAACGAAGTATTTTAGTTTGAAATTGGAAGCATATTTAGTGTTTTTACTTGGCTTAAATTTTATTACCTTGTTTAGTTGAACTGGGGTAACCTTTTAATGAAGTAAAACGAAAGTTAAGCGAATTACCGAATTTAAAACTAATAATTTCATTAAAATGAAGTGACAGCTAATCGTATATGCATGGACGGACAAAACTGAAACTAAAAAAACGACGTTACTAGATAATTATTATTATGAATCGTGTACAAAGATGGGCACTATCGTATCTTTTTTGAATCTGATTCTTTTTTGATCGATTTAAGGAATTTTCTTTAAAATCTATCAATTTTGATATGATTTTTAACACAAAACATTCTATACAACGAAAAATTGATTTTGAAAGGTTTCAGAATACCGTAAAAAAAATTAATTTGTGATTCCGCATATTTATCGTTACGAAAATTTGATTTTAATGGGATAGGACACGTGTCGACATCTTTTGCAAAAAAATTGAAATGATATTCATTTTTACAGGTCAAGTGAATTTTGATTTGAAAGTGATAGAGGTCCGAAAAAAATTGAAAGGAGATTGATTTTTGTAGGCTAGGTGAAACTTATTTTTTGATAGTTTCGAAAAACTAATATAATCTTCGGATCATAAACGAAGATGGGCACTATCATATCTTTTTTGAATCTGATACTTTTATGTGATTGATTTCCGAAATATACCCTATAATTCTATCAATGTTGATACGATTATTAACACAAAAATTATATACAAATTGATTGGTTGTGATTCCACGGATTATATTGATAGAAAAATTGATCGTAATAGTGATAGTGGCTTTATATTAAAAAATTTGAGAGGAATAAAATTGATCGAGAAAAGTTTATCATCTTTGATTTTAAATTGATATTTAAACATTGCTGGGTTTGTTAAAAAATGGATCACGATAGTGACATTGGCGCCATCTATACGATTTGAGAGGTAAATGATAGATAGGATAAATTTGTACATCTTGTTTCTGACGCGTTGTTCATTTCAACCTCCCCCCCCCCCGAGGGGTCCGACACTCTTTCAAATTTCGTACACGCCAGTGATTTCAAAATTTCAAATTTCTGATTAAATTTTTGAAAATCTTTTCAAATTTCTCAAGTTTCTCAAATGTTTTGGCAAATTTTCAAATTTTTATCGATTCCTACAAATTTCTCAAATTTAGTAAATCTTATGAAATTTGATGGTTTTCCGCAAATTTTTATGAAATCTTGCAAAAATTTGTAAATTTGAATTGAAATTTTAGCAAATCTTGAGAAAATTCATAAATTTCTACGGGAAATTTAAGAAATCTTCAAAATTTACAAATTTACAAAAATCGCAGCGAAATTCTCTTCGCCCTCGCGAAGATATCCGAGGCAATATCCGAGCTCGGCTTTATAGGGTGGGTCCGAGGGTGGGTCGATGGGTTCGGCCCTCGGATCGAGTGTTCGTTCACAGACTATATATTTGTAAAACCAATGGGATTTCTACCATCAACTTAGAGCGCTCAAATTAGTCTAACATTGTTTTTGTATAAATCGTAGTTCTACTTCACCCACCTATACATCGACCTTGAATTTTGCCCCATTTTGGTTTTTGTCTCAGCTGTTCGCTCGTTTTTACACACAATCCTAAGGATTTATATGTATTACCCTCAAGTACAGTGTAGCCGATGCCGATGCCGCCGGGTCGCGCATATCACTTTAACGGTTAGGGCTAGAAGAGACAATGATATCTCGTTCGAATGTACATACATCGCCATTGATAGCCTTTCAAAAAGTTTTCAAATCGGAGCCCTAGAAGTTGGCATTTGCCCAATATACTATTTTCGGTGGTTTCGCTTTATGTGGTAGATATTTTATTTACAATTAAGTCCGATAACGTTAAAAAATATTATTGTATAGCTTAGGATTCAGCGGACCTACAACTTCAGTTATTTCAGTAAATATTAAATTTAAGTATAGTTTTCAGGGTAATTTACGGGATGCCAATTTTCGTGGTTTTATATTTTGGCCTAAAAATCTACATACAGTTCCTTAATTTAAGTCCGATTTTCATGAAAGTTATATTTTTTGAATAGCTGTAGTTTACATAGAACCTAGAGTTACCAATACGTTCCTTAATTTTAATTCCAAGTAAGATTTTTTGTTCAGCGTATACGGACCCCCGCAATTTCCAACATTGTAAATCCGCGTGTTTATAGAGGTCTACGCGCCTGTTTCCCTCTAGCCTTTTTCAAGGCCGTTCAGAGTGCGCCGCGCTTTCAACGTATGACCAGAAGTAACAATTAAGTATGACACTGATCGACCTAGTTTTCGGCGTATGACCAGAAGTAATAAGTGTTACACTCAACGTAACAAATAAGTGTGAAACTGATCGAAGGAATCTTCGATGTTTTCAAATTACGACTAGAAGTAACAAATAAGTGTAAATACAATTATGTGTGACCGTGGATATATATTGGTTGTGATACCGGCGTCGCAGGTTGCTGTGAATAGCTCAAACAAACTTAACACATTAGAAGGATTGTGTGTATTCTGACCGTCGTACGTCTTGTTGTTTCTTGCTCGGTCCAGAATTAAAGATATTTCGTCGAGTTTACCAATTTAAAAGTACTGTTACACTCTTGTCTATCGAAAAAATACTACCTGATTATTACGGTAAAATCCGAGCGGTAAAAACCCGGACATGTTGGTAATATCGAAATGTTGATTTACTACCCTTTAGTCATAATAAACCGAGTAATACACACTTTTAGATTGATTAGTTAAGTAAATTCAATAAAATTGCCCTCTTAACACACCTTTGGAAATAAAAATGCTTAGATATCCCTTAAAGAAATACTCTGGCTTCGTTGCTTTAAAATTATATAAATTTCAAATTTAAATATCTAACTGCAGTAAGTATCCTAATTACAATCAAAATTTGCGTTTCTCATAAGCTTTGGTAACACGTTGGAATCGGTTTTGAAACGGTTTTGGACTACTTTTTAAGGACGGTGTTACGTCATGAAAACGATTTCGAAGCCCTTTGAAATGGTTTGAAGAGAATTAACGCTGTTCACACTAGCCTTTGAGAACCGTTTTCGACCGTTTTGGAATGGTCAACTTGATTTTTTTAGCAATTTCAATAGAGTGATCGTTGAAAAATGAAATTATACTTTTAAAAATTAATTTTGATTTCTCAAAACGATCGAAAACGGTTCTCAAAGTCTCTAGTGTGAACACGACTTGAGTCACGTTAACACTAGAGACTTTGACGAAAACGGTTTGAAGCCCCTTGAATCGATATGAGATAATGAGAGAAATGTGAACCGAGCTCGAAAGAGCTACAGATTTTCGAAAAACAGTCAAATTAATTAAATATTAAAATGACGATCACGATCAAATCTCATGAAAATTTTAAAATCACTATCAAATCTCATGAAAATTTTAAAATCACTATCAAATCTCATGAAAATTTTAAAATCACTATCAAATCTCATGAAAATTTTAAAATCACTATCAAATCTCATGAAAATTTTAAAATCACTATCAAATCTCATGAAAATTTTAAAATCACTATCAAATCTCATGAAAATTTTAAAATCACTATCAAATCTCATGAAAATTTTAAAATCACTATCAAATCTCATGAAAATTTTAAAATCACTATCAAATCTCATGAAAATTTTAAAATCACTATCAAATCTCATGAAAATTTTAAAATCACTATCAAATCTCATGAAAATCTTAAAATCACTATCAAATCTCATGAAAATTTTAAAATCACTATCAAATCTCATGAAAATTTTAAAATCACTATCAAATCTCATGAAAATTTTAAAATCACTATCAAATCTCATGAAAATTTTAAAATCACTATCAAATCTCATGAAAATTTTAAAATCACTATCAAATCTCATGAAAATTTTAAAATCACTATCAAATCTCATGAAAATTTTAAAATCACTATCAAATCTCATGAAAATTTTAAAATCACTATCAAATCTCATGAAAATTTTAAAATCACTATCAAATCTCATGAAAATTTTAAAATCACTATCAAATCTCATGAAAATTTTAAAATCACTATCAAATCTCATGAAAATTTTAAAATCACTATCAAATCTCATGAAAATTTTAAAATCACTATCAAATCTCATGAAAATTTTAAAATCACTCTCAAATCTCATGAAAATTTTAAAATCACTCTCAAATCTCATGAAAATTTTAAAATCACTCTCAAATCTCATGAAAATTTTAAAATCACTCTCAAATCTCATGAAAATTTTAAAATCACTCTCAAATCTCATGAAAATTTTAAAATCACTATCAAATCTCATGAAAATTTTAAAATCACTATCAAATCTCATGAAAATTTTAAAATCACTATCAAATCTCATGAAAATTTTAAAATCACTATCAAATCTCATGAAAATTTTAAAATCACTATCAAATCTCATGAAAATTTTAAAATCACTATCAAATCTCATGAAAATTTTAAAATCACTATCAAATCTCATGAAAATTTTAAAATCACTATCAAATCTCATGAAAATTTTAAAATCACTATCAAATCTCATGAAAATTTTAAAATCACTATCAAATCTCATGAAAATTTTAAAATCACTATCAAATCTCATGAAAATTTTAAAATCACTATCAAATCTCATGAAAATTTTAAAATCACTATCAAATCTCATGAAAATTTTAAAATCACTATCAAATCTCATGAAAATTTTAAAATCACTATCAAATCTCATGAAAATTTTAAAATCACTATCAAATCTCATGAAAATTTTAAAATCACTATCAAATCTCATGAAAATTTTAAAATCACTATCAAATCTCATGAAAATTTTAAAATCACTATCAAATCTCATGAAAATTTTAAAATCACTATCAAATCTCATGAAAATTTTAAAATCACTATCAAATCTCATGAAAATTTTAAAATCACTATCAAATCTCATGAAAATTTTAAAATCACTATCAAATCTCATGAAAATTTTAAAATCACTATCAAATCTCATGAAAATTTTAAAATCACTATCAAATCTCATGAAAATTTTAAAATCACTATCAAATCTCATGAAAATTTTAAAATCACTATCAAATCTCATGAAAATTTTAAAATCACTATCAAATCTCATGAAAATTTTAAAATCACTATCAAATCTCATGAAAATTTTAAAATCACTATCAAATCTCATGAAAATTTCTAAATCACTATCAAATCTCATGAAAATTTTAAAATCACTATCAAATCTCATGAAAATTTCTAAATCCTTATCAAATCTCGTTAAGATTTCCAAAGTTTTATCAACTCTCACCCAAATTTTCAAATCCCTATCAAATCTCATTGAAATTTGCAAATCACATATAAAATTTGGAAATTCTGCAAATTTTGTAAATTTATGAAATTTCGGTCAAATCTTCAAATCTGGACGAAAAGATTTGAAGATTTTCAAATTTCGTACGCATTGTAGACGAGTGTCGGACCCCTCGTCCCCCCTCACTAAAGTTCGAGAAGAAATACAAATTTTATTTTCGCCTTCTCTAGCAAACGCGCCACCGTGATGCCGGTAGGAGTATGGGGGCTGACAAAAAGGGGGTAAGCTCGTGGTTGGTGCTCTGTCTGTCTCAACGTTACAGGGTTCAAGGTTCAAGGTTTTATCGTAACTCGTACATACGTACACGTTATATCTAGGAGGATCTATACATCCTCCTAGGTTATATATATATATGCTCTCTGGCACGGCCAACTTCGATCTTGCGCTATAGATTGGTGGTTTCGAACTTTCGATGTCATCACGTGGGCTTGGTGGGTAGCTGAGAGCCACGGAACTCTACATCTTTTGTGTAAACTGTAAACAAATTCTAGAAATTTCATTAGGGCGCGGTAAATAAAACTAAACCCAAACCAGCGTTGGCAGACGTATGATAATTATCGCACAGTGCGATAATTTAATCAAAATTTTAAGAGCGTACTATAATTTTCATGGCGTACGATATCGTACCATTATTTCGATAATTCTGCCTCAACGTACTATAATGTACGATAATCTTTAGATTTTTTTAAAAACCTACGAACGATTTTTATTTTATTATTAATTTTTATAATTTTTCTACTTAAAAATGAATTATATACATTTTCTGTACGCGTAGTCCAGAGTGTGAGTTTATTACTCCTAGCTATTACCTCAACATTTAAAACATTTTTAAACATATTAAGTTCAGTTAATAATGATAATAGACA
This sequence comes from Leiobunum rupestre, assembly GCF_980474605.1. NCBI lineage: Eukaryota > Metazoa > Arthropoda > Arachnida > Opiliones > Sclerosomatidae > Leiobunum > Leiobunum rupestre. Next base: position 86,203,022 of record NC_143384.1, read on the forward strand.
TTTTGTTTATTTCCCTGAAATAAAACTCCTGTAGTGCATTAAAAAATCATCTAAATTCAACGCATTTATGTATGAATTAAAATTTATCGCCAAAAAGTAATGTACGATAATTATCAGGAAAATCGATAATTTTTTGGCCTAGATACGATAATTTCAGATTTTCGATCTGGCAACGCTGACCCAAACCAAAGCATACATTATTCGCGGGATGAGGGTGCGTCGCTCGCCCTGCGATTGGAAAGCCTACCATTGTGAAGTCGTTTGACTCGTTTGAAATTTGGAATTTTTGTTTAAAAGGTAAAAATTATTTTCATAAGTTATAACTTACTACTTGATATGTAACTTAAAGGGCTTTAGATAAAAATTGGTAGGGATTTGATAGTGGTGCTTTCTAAAGATTTTTGAAAGGTAAAAAAATCCATCAGGTAGGAAGTACTAAGATTTGATTTTAATTTGATTTTTAAACTTTGTGGGTTTTTAGAAAAAAAATTGATCGGGTATTGAGGTATTGTTAGAAAATTTGATCGGAATAGTGATAGTGGCGCTATATTAAAAAAATTGAGAGGAAAAAATTTGATCGATTCAAGTTATTCATCTTTGATTTGAAAATGATATTGAAACGTTGCGGGGTTATAAAAAAATTGATAGTGATATTGGCGCCCTCTTGATGATTTTGAGAGATAAAAAGATAGGAAAAACAAGTGCCCATCTCTGAATTCATAAATGCAAAATTTAACCATGGTTAGTTTAAACTAGTAAATAGTAAGTAATATACTATAGAGACAGATACTTCATGGTTTAAAATAAACTTTTATTAAAAATAATATTGGGGAAGCTTTTCGAGCTCAACATCTTAATTGAAAAGGAGCGAGTGGGCTCGAAAAGCTTCCCCAATATTCTTTTTAATAAAATTTTATTTTAAACCATGAAGTATCTGTCTCTATAGCAAAGATGGGCACTTGTTTTTCCTATCTATCTTTTTACCACTAAAAATCATTAAGATGGCGCCACTATCACTATCCCGATCAATTTTTTTTTAAAACCCCACAACATTTAAATATCAATCAAAAAATTTTCATATAGCTCCACTATCACTATTACGAGCAATTTTTCTATCAATATCCCAAAAAGTGTAAATATCAAATGAAAATCAAAAATGAGTACTTTCTATCAAATAGATTTTTACCTTTAAAAAATTTTGAGTAAACACCACTATCAAATTCCTATCAATTTTTATCTAAAGGTTAAGTCTATATATCAAATCAAAATCAAATGAGTACTTTCTGCCAGATCAATTTTGTTCCTTTCAAAAATCTTTACACAATACCTCTATTAAATTCCAATCAATATTTTAAGTTAGTTTTTCGAAACTATCAAAAATTAAGTTTCACCGAACCTACAAAAATCAATATCGTTTCAATTTTTTTCGTTAGATGGCGACCTCTATCACTTTCAAATCAAATTTAACTTGGCCTGTAAACATGAATATCATTTCAAATTTTTTTCAATAGTTGTCGACACTTGTCCTATCCCATTAAAATCAAATTTTCGTAACGATAAATATGTGGAATCACAAATCAATCAATTTTTTTTACGGGTATTCTGAAACCTTTCAAAATCAATTTTTCTTTGTATAGAATATTTTGTGTTAAAAATCATATCAAAATTGATAGAATTTTAAAGAAAAAAAAAGGATCAGATTCAAAAAAGATGTGATAGTGCCCATCTTTGGTGACCCCCCAAATTTTGAATAAATACACTGGTCTGAACAATTAATTAACTGGTCTTTGACCACCTAACCACCGTTATTTCCAAGGCTGGCCGTGACTTCTTTTAACATAACTAAGTTTTGTCCACTTTTGACCGCTGATACTGGTCAAACTATAGGAGCTAGGAAAAAATGGCAATGGACGATGTTGCTCCTTTTTTTAAGCCCAACAACATGTTTCAATTTGAAAAAAATCGGTCGAAAGCCAAATTCCATAGAAGAAGTGCGATGTCCTTTCTGGGCTTACGGTTTTAGCATAGACCAAAGCCAGGCGATCCGGAACAGATTGCGTTGTAGAACGAGGGGCTTGTAGAAGGCAGGAGTCGAGGGTAAGAATAAACAGTAAACCTATCGGTTTACTTTAATTTTGGCGCTAGGGGGGCCACAAGTTAGGCATTTGCCCATTTTAGTGATTTCTGGCGATTTTCGACTTTAAACCTAAATTTTTTAAATTAAGACCGACTTGGTTGTAAATATTTTTAGTAAGTGCTGATCATGTTTTGAGTATGTTACGGTTGTATTAAGAATTTTTAATTTGTAGTGATATTTCTTCCTAATTCGCGGGACCTTACAACCCGTGTAAGCACTATTGTGATATTTGAGTTTCGTTCCAAATCAAAGATTCAGAATACAAGCACCCTCTGTCTCCAAATATTTGATCTTTGACCTTGGACACCTCTATAAACTGTGTGTAAAGTCTTCTACAGAAAGTGGATAGTTTCGAAGTTCCTTTTACGACATCGCGCGTTTGTTATGAAGCATGGTCATGGATTTTTCATTTGGTGAAAAATAATCTTTGGTTGTTAAGTAGGTTAGCATTCGGAGGTATTATTAGAAGGGATGAGGAAAAAACACGCAAATTTTACGCCCTCCATCGGTTCTTTGCTGAACTAAAAGACACGTCAATGGAACATAGAATAGTTTGAAATTTGAGGGTGGATGTTATGCGATGACTTATAGGAACAGGGTCGTAGGTATGGGCAGCACTTGTATGGGTGGAGCTGCCCGTAGGAACCTTTTCCAGAGTTACCATATGAAACTACATTATCTTCGGTTCCTTTTGGCTAGAAGAAAGGTTATTATTAAAGGACACACTTGTTGTTAATAACGTTTCTTTAGTTTAAAATGAAATTGTAAGGAAGAAACCCATCGGCTAACTCGTGGCAAAACATATAGTAAACGCCAATTGATAATTTCCGGTTAGAAGTAAATTCCAGTACATATAGACGAATATGGTTGACCTACGGGAAAAGTTTTCTACCACAAAAACAGTCCCTTGATGTGTTACACCTGTAAATACCACTTATGTTGCCATACCAAATAATTTTAATGAAAACAAATATCTCGAATTTAAAAAGAACAATTTATTAACAATGTCCGGAAAAGTTCACTAATACAAAATACGTCTTTGTAGACGTCTACGAAATCTTTTTTTTTTTCGAGGCATTGGCTAACACTACAAACTACTTAATTTGCATGTGTTAATTTTACATGAATATGCTTTGAAAAGTAATTTGCTTGCACAACCCATCAATATATTTAAAATATGAATTTAAAATTAACAATATCGTAATTAAAACATAATATTTTATTATTTGGGAACGAACTCTATTTTGATCGGGGGGTCTGGGTGCCTGGGGACACCCTCCTTAAGGTCTCCAACTGGGCGATATTCCAACTCTTCTCTCGTTACGACTGTCGCAATTGGAACTTGGTCGATGAAGGCATAAAAAGGCTCTTGTTTGACGCAGCTGACATCGACGTTGACGCAATCAGCACCGAACATCATTTCTCTGTCGACGGTTGCGTTGTCTGCGTCAGGCTGGGCAACTTCCACTTTCACGGCGTGACCGCAGTGGGCCTTTTCAGTGAGGGATTCAATCCGTTCCTTCGTCCAACGTCGCAGTCGAACCAAACAATATCTTCTTCCCGTTTGACAATCAGAGTCAGATTGACGTGGCTGGCGAACTGTTTCTTGGTGATGACTGTTCGAGGCGCCAATTTGGTTTCCAGATCGACCATGAATTCGACGGTCAGCTTGGAAGGTTCGCTTGGTAGCGAAGTTTAGGTCGCAAGTGGGATATTTGTGGGCCTTTATACCGTGAGGGTGATGTCTTATTTCGTGAAGATGTGAACTCTTCGAATGTCTGGTCCGGTATCCGCACTTTGTGTATCCAAAGGGATTTCCTCCCGAATATCTTCTATTGTGACTAAACAAATTCCACTTCTGAGCAGACTGGTCGCACTGGGAGGGTTTCAAGCCCGAGTGAGTTCTACTGTGGCGAATTAAATCCTCCTTTCGTGCAGACGCGTAGTTACACTGGTCACACCGGAAGGGTTTCTCGCCTGTGTGAGTTATTCTGTGGAAAATCAATGCACCCTTTTGTGCAAATGCGAAGTAACACTGGTCACACTGGAAGGGTTTCTCGCCCGTGTGAGTTCTTATATGGCAAATCAATGCACTCTTGTGTGCAAATGCGAAGTTACACTGGTCACACTGGAAGGGTTTCTCGCCCGTGTGAGTTCTTATATGGCAAATCAATGCACTCTTGTGTGCAAATGCGAAGTTACACTGGTCACACTGGAAGGGTTTCTCACCCGTGTGAGTTCTACTGTGGCGAATTAAATCCCCCTTTCGTGCAGACGCGTAGTTACACTGGTCACACCGGAAGGGTTTCTCGCCCGTGTGAGTTCTTCTGTGGCCAATCAATGCACCCTTTTGTGCAAATGCGAAGTTACACTGGTCGCACTGGAAGGGTTTCTCGCCTGTGTGAGTTCTTCTGTGTTCAATCAATGTACCCTTGCGTGCAGATGCGAAGTTACACTGGTCACACTGGAAGGGTTTCTCGCCCGTGTGAGTTCTTCTGTGGCAAATCAATGCACCCTTCTGTGCAGACGCGAAGTTACACTGATCACACTGGAAGGGTTTCTCGCCCGTGTGAGTTCTTCTGTGGCAAATCAATGCACCCTTCTGTGCAGACGCGAAGTTACACTGATCACACTGGTAGGGTTTCTCGCCCGTGTGAGTTCTTCTGTGGCAAATAAATGCACTCTTGTGTGCAAATGCGAAGTTACACTGGTCGCACTGGAAGGGTTTCTCGCCTGTGTGAGTTCTTCTGTGGTCAATCAATGTACCCTTGCGTGCAGATGCGAAGTTACACTGGTCACACTGGAAGGGTTTCTCGCCCGTGTGAGTTCTTTTGTGGTCAATCAATGCACCCTTTTGTGCAGACGCGAAGTTACACTGATCACACTGGTAGGGTTTCTCGCCCGTGTGAGTTCTTCTGTGGCCAATCAAATCACTATTTTTCGCAGATGCGTAGTTACACTGGTCACACTGGAAGGGTTTCTCGCCCGTGTGAGTTCTTCTGTGGTTAATGAAATTACACTTATAGTTCGTTGCGTAAACGCATTCTGAGCACTTGTGCATCATCTCTTCTCGGTTGCTCATTTTGCCAGTTTCACTCTGAAGTCTGAATCAAAGGTTCTTTTGAATTCATGAACTGGTGTTGCTCATACAAAGGCCTAAAACAAATTGAAATTAAAATATTAGCAAAAATAAATCAGAACGGACGAACAACTTTATCATTGGGCGCCAGTTAGTCGAATTAGCCAAAATGATAACACGAAAAAGAGTGTGTAGTTAAATCAGCAGCCAAATTTGGATACAAACAACAAAAATAAGCATATATCATTTACTGTATATGCTATTACTTTATTAATTTATTATTATTATGATGACCCTTATTATTATTTTTAAATTAAAATAAATAACTCGATAAAGTAAGATAATTAAACCAAATATCCCATAACGCGAAAGGTGATAGCAATGCGTTTTATGGAAGAAAGTAAAGCCTTAAAGCTAAAGGACAGACATATATACGGGCAGAAGTAGCTCTTCGGTAAATCGTTATCTTCGAAATCTAGCAAGTGACGTCATTGGTTAGATAACCATATCCCTCTCTCTACGTTGCGACTTTCACTACAACAAGTTCGCCAAGAAGGCGATAATATTATTTCGTGCCACACTTATTAATTACTTCTGACCAAACACGGCTTCGATAAGAAAGTGCCGCACTTATTTATTACTTCTGACCATACACGGCTTCGATAAGAAAGTGCCGCTCTTATTTATTACTTCTAGCAAATACACGACTTCAATAAGAAAGTTCCACACCAGGCCTTTAAACACGCTATCTCAGTGTTGTGAACACATTTCATAAGACGAGCCTTAACCCTGAACATTTTACGAAAAGGGGGAAGACAATTTCCGAATTTTACCCTTTCCGACGGCAGCAGTTCCGTGGCGTCTAATTCAAGTTAACCGATACTGCTCTGCGTGATTTGAACCTGGAAGTGCGACTTTGTCACCCCTACTAGGTAACTCTTTCTCATTATCTTTTTCTCCGTACCTTTCCATACAGAGAGGTTAACTTGGATTAATAATAAAAGCTAACGCTTACTTTACTAGGATATTTCACACGTACCTTCGTCAACGCATTCGCGGGCGTCTCTCAAACTTCAGAGAAGACGGTGGGGGGGGGGGGGGGGGACAATTTAGTGGGACAAGCTTCGCGGCGCGTGCGCGAGATTTGAAAACTAACATTTGTAAGTGAAATAACGGCAATTTGAAATTTGAGTCCTGTTTTCGGCTACGTGTGGAATCATTGTAAGCTTTTAATAGTTAAGTCGTTATTACTTATTAATTAAACGGTATAATACGGTACAATAATGTTGTAAAATGGGAAGAGTCAAACATTGTTTATACCCAGAATGCAATAGAGTAGTATCACCTCGTAGCTTTGGCCATGGCCGCCATTTTAGGCGCGTTTTTTTCTCTATAGGAAAAAGCATGGGTGACGTTGCGTGATGTAGCACTGACACTATAGCGATTCCAGATATGGATATAACATGTTAGGAGTATCTTTTGTCTATGGAACATCCAGACCGTGTTCATTATCCAGTAAGTACATAAGAAACTTAATAAGTTAACTCATATCTAAAACAATAAATAATTAATACTTACGTAAATAATAATAACCATAATATCCAGGGTTGTTGATTTTTTTGATTTTAATCGATTTTTTATTTTTTTTATTAATTTTTAGAGTTTTGTCACTTTTTAAAAGCAATATATAAGCTTATTGATATAATTATTATTTTTGTATAAATTATATTCAATAGTAGACAGTTTTATCATGTCAAAAAATATTTATTAAAAAAAAAAGTATATTTGTATCACAGGAGTAACCTTGAAAAGTAAAACTAATCCGAGAGTCCATTATTTTCAAAAACCCAAAATGACGTGGGGAAGGGATCGTGGTAGTGATAGGTAATAGTGTAATATAATGACAAAATTGGTCTAAAATATAATAATTCAATAGTAAATCTTTAATTTATGGAAATTTAATACCTTTTAAACAATCTTTTATAGGACAAGATTTAAATCAAAGATTTTTTTTAAAAATCATTTGATTTAAATCAAACCACCCTGATAATATCAGTTTTTATTATATGTGGTACTTACTTAAAACCTCCAAACAATAATAATTTCTGTACAGAGAGAATAACATAGGGTAATAACCCACCACGTGGAGAAACACGTGCGCCCTCCTTAAAAAGCTTGTCCCACCAAAACGCAAAAAAATCGACAGGTGGCGATGAAAGCAATCCCAAAGTTTGGTGGACGCGGAAAACCTAGAGTAAATATCCAGTAAGTGTTAACTTTTATTATTAATCCAAGAGGTTACTTCGTCAGACTCTCTACTATTTCAAACAGAAAATTCACCTTCCTCGAGCCCTTACGAATACTAGCAGCTAACTTCATTTATCTTTCTCCGTTTTCTCCGCAGAGCTTTTTTATAGGTTAACCGATACTGCACTCTGGGATTTGGAGCAGTAAGCGTGCCTTTGCGACCACTACGAGGTGACTGATTCCCAGTTTTCTCCGTAGATCTCTCTGCAATTTCGATCGGTTCTCTCCCGCCTTAACAGGCACTACTAGCTAACCATCTAGTTGTACCGCTATTGAGTAAACGCAATATTTCTTCCCTCCCCCATATAGGGGGGCACGAAATAAAAACGGGTTTCAGAGGCCCCTACTAAAAAGCTTACCGGCATACCAGTTAACCAAGGTAAGAGCGAACTTGGCCAGCTTATACAAATCGTTTTAAATTCATTTCCCGCAATGTTTTGAATGTTTATCCATTTTACCGACATTTTTACTCAATTTAAATTACTTTAAATGTGAAATTAAATTAACTTAATTTAAACTTGATATTTAATTGTTTTTACTTCATTTCCAACTACTTTTCAATGGGCATACCTGCGCTTAGACGTGCTTTTTAAGGGCACCACACGTTTGTTATACAAGTGGTTGGCTATGCTATACGTCACGCTATCTTGACTATTTTAAAATATGTTATTTGCTTTGTTATCTCGGGTATTGCTCCCCAGGGCTTTTGGCAATGATATATTTGGTACTTTCGGAATTTATTTTTAATTGCGACAAATATCTTACACAGGATGTTTGTTATTATTCCAATGAACATGATATTCATTGATAAAATTGATTTTCCACTGGATGAAAGACTAGTTGATTTGGAGCTTTGTTAAAGCACTAATTTTGTTCAAAAAGTGCTGCTTTTGATAAAAATTACATTTAGGTTGTTATTGTACAGGGTTAAATATTGTTTTTAATGATTGATATAGCGTTTTAATATTTTTTTGTGGTAAAGTTACTCTTTAATTGTTAAGAATTAGTGCCCTGATTATGATAAAGGAAGAGTGATAAAGTTATTGTACAAGCCGTTGATATTTTGGTAAAATGTACACTGAAGTTGCTGGAGTGCGGAGATTTGAGTTTTCCACGTAAAATAGCATTCGGCTTTGACACACCGACAGACACCCATTTTCCAACAGCATCTCTTGTACTTGGTTGAAGCCCCTTATACACTAACTCGGGAGTATGAGATGCGTCGTTTGCTAACTGCATCTGGCGAATGTTTCGAAATTACAAGCTGCATTTTACTGAAGGGTGGATATTTTCAATTAATTTGTGCTATTCGAAATTGTTTTTCTTTCGGCCAAATTAAGTTTCGGCCTCTTTTAGTTATTTTTTCGGCTATTTTCAGTTAAAATGTCGGTCCCATTAATTTTAATCGTTAATTTAATGTACAGGGTAATTGAAATAATGTTCATAAATAATGAACCAGGTGATTAATAAAGCGTGGTTATGGCTCTTTCTTTGAGTTAAAATAACTCTGGTTGTTAATGCTTAATGACAGGGTGATTGAGATCATGTTTTTAATGTTTTAATGAAAAAACGCTCATTTTTGACCAAATTTATATTGGGTTATTATAGTACGTTCATTAAGTTAGTGTACAAGATGATTGAAAATTGTTCAAATTTAAATTTGAAAATATATTTCATACATCGGGGTATTGTGTGTACTTCAATATCCTTTTTACCTTTGCATTTTAAGGTCAGGGATCAAATATTTAGAAAAAGATGGTTCGTGTATCTTAGTTTTCAATTGGCACTAAATTCAAATATCACAAGAGAGCGTATGCGAATTGGTAAATAATCTCATTTTTAATTCCAATTAAATTAAACTGCAGTTACGAAGAAAGGTATATGAGAGGATAATATATAGTTTTAAGGGTGAATAAATTTTACACCCAAACCTTGGTTAGCGCATAATTTTTAAAATGGTGTCCTTTTTGACCGTCGCCATCTTGTGAGCGACGCTGTATGTATTTTTTAGTTTAAAGGAACACAGAAGGACTGCATTGCCAAGAGTGATCAATTACGCCAATAAGTCAGTCAGTTTTTAAATCTATTCCAATTTGTTTAGGATTTAGCTTTTTTATCCGTTTTCTACTTACATCAGAGGATGCAAATATCTACATACCCACCACAATTGATTGCCACCCGTAAGCCGCGTTTTTGATTACAATAAATATATCGAACCAAACGTACAAGACCGATTTACAAAAATGATCCTAGGTATTACCATATGTAACATAATTACTAGCTCTATTTCTTCACTACCGGTTTGTTTCACCGATATTGCGTCATCCGTACCCTACGTAATGTTTGACGTCATCGAATCTCAAATGCCGATTATGCCGTCGCGCAGTTAGCTCTACGTCTGATAAACCACGGCCAATTTCGATTGCGTGTACCGCGCTTTAGCGGCCCCGCAAATCACCAGAATTTAACGTGTATATATTTTCCGGCCCGGGCTCCGCTACGACCAAAATTTAACGTTAGTCGAAAAATCAACTAAAAACAACTTTTTTTAAATGAATTTTAAAAAACATTTAATTGAACGGAATGTAGGTTAATATTTGAATAATAGTATAATAATTTTTAAAGATTATAATTATTTAACGGTGTTTATAAATTATAAAAGAGTTAAACTGAAACCAAGAACTTCCTCTGGATGCTGCCAGCAACATTGTATTATTGCGTAATACTTGAAACACATGTAAATAGATAAATAAATAAAACAAAAAGTGAAAAGAAGATGCAATGTAACTTCAGGGTAAATATATTATTTTAACACTTTTAATTAAATAATATTAAGTTAAAATATATTATAAACGCAAATAATTATAATTTTAGGTTTCAACAAGTTTTAAGCTTTCCTCTTTTTAAACCTAGAATAATATTGTATATTTAGTATGGGCCGGTTTGTAATTTTATCTGACTGAAAATCTGTGTATCTTTTGGTACAAAATCATGCCGACCAATGCTTTTTAACCATAAACTTCTTAGGCTTTCTTCGCTAGGAAACTCGTGAAAAGGTAGGTCTTTTCTATTTACATGGTTTGATGTATAATATGGTACGCAAAACGAAGGCATTGGGATTAATATTTCTATCTTTGCCTATTTAGTTCCAAAGATGTAACTAAGCATCTTTTATCTTCAATTATATTAGTTTTAAGATAACAACAATCAACAACAATAATCAGCTAGGCTATTACCCAAGGCACCACCTTAGGCCTAAGTCATCGAGCGACTTTTAAAGCCTTTAATTTAGGTGGCCGGGTTAGAATGCGTAGGAGGGTGGTGGCAAGCCACGCGAGCCAACAGCTACCTACACTAACTATTACCGTTAACCTCTACAAGTTTTTTAGGGCAGGGGAAACCGAAGAGCTCGCGGGAAAACCCCTTAAACCAGCGGGGAGAGAACTTGCGAACTCAACGCAGAAAGAGTAGTTCCGAGTTTTCACCCAGTACCACAAGCTGGGATCGAACCCGGCTCCTCTTGCTGCGAGGCGAAAGTGCTAACCACTCCGCCACCCCACATTCTTACTCTTAATTAGATTTACAGCAAATACTACCTAAGAACGGTTATAAATTCGCGAATTTGCTATATATACATATATATACTATTAATAAATATTTGTTACTAAAAAGATTTATAAAGTTTAAGAGAGACATTATTTACGCATCAAAACGCTCTAAACACCTCTACAGCCTTCAAAACCATATGTTCGAATATGCGCCTTCGCGTAAAAAACGCGTCTCTTTTTCTTCATTTAATTTTTATAAGGTTAATATTTTTTTAAACTATGAATTTAACATAAATAGATTGCGAAAAGATGTTTTTTCTAAAAAGGAAAGTGGAAAACCGAAGAAACTCCGGGGTTAAAGGCTAAAACCTTTTGCCAGAATTTTTAATAGGTGAAATTAATTTGCCATGTGATGTGGTTTCGGCTAAAATTAAGGACACTCAGTCATCAAAATTGAATCGTTTGGTGTTGGAAAAAGTGGAGGTACATCAAAGGGGAGAACATATTAATTTAAATGCAGTCGTAAATTTATTGAAGAGAAAACTATCTGACGCTGAACTAAAAATTCTGGCAAAAGGTTTTAGCTTTAACCCCGGAGTAAAAAAATTCGATTTTTGTGATATTAGTGCATAGACGGAGGACCAGTTGCGTTTTTTAAAAATTAAGGAAGAAGAAAAACAAGACAATAATGAATTCAGTATCAAGAATTCTTATTATTTAGTCGAAACATTAAGAAGAATAAAAGTGGAAGATAGTTATGAATTAGGTAGTTTAGATATTATAAATTTATATACCAGGATTCCGGTTAATAAAGCGTTAAAAATATAAGAATGTAAATTAGAACACGAAAATAATTTTAAAGCACAAACGAATTTAAGTGTGGATACAATCATAGAACTCTGTTGCTTATGTTTAAAAAATCTTTCTTCAGGTTTGAAAATAAGTATTTTAAGGAATTGAATGGGTTAGCAATGGGCAGTCCCTTATCGCCGGTAATAGCCAATTTATTTTTAGAAAATTTAGAGGAAGATATTTTTACGGATCCGCAGCTTAAACTTAACGAAAAAATATTTTAATAATTAGAGAAGGTGACAAACTTAAAAGTAGAATGTCCAAAAACCAACTCATGCACAATCTTTTATAAATTTTAAATCGTCACATCCCAGGAGTGTAAAGGTAGGAATAGTTAAATCGTTAAAACATCGGATTGAAACCCTTTCGTATTGGCCATAGAAGATAAAGCGTTGTATAAAAAAATTATTAAATTGTAATTATCCTAATAAACTGAAGACATTTTTGCGACAAATCTTGTAAAAAACTATAAAAACTACACGGTAACGAGAAATGATAAAACATTAGTGTTACCTTATGTAAAATCAATAACCGAAAAAACCAACCGCCAATTAAAACCATTAGGAATAAAACTTGTTAGCTCTAACCAAGGTTCATTGGGTTCGCTCTTAATTAAAAATAAACCGGATAAAAAATTTGATGAAATGACTGGAATTGTATATGAGATCGGTTGCAAATGCGGAAAAAAATATATAGGTGAATCGAAACGGTATTTAAATGTAAGGATTAAAGAGCATAAGAATTGTGTAAAAGAGGGCAATAGGGAGAACGCGATAGCCGAACACATGTGGAGTTCTGGCGGCGACGGACACGCCATCAAGTGGGAAGAAGCGAGAGTGTTGGAAAAAGAAAAAAATTGGTTCAGACGGACCTTCAAAGAAAGCATTTTTATTGCTGACAGAGGGGGTATGAACCTAAACGGGGGAAAGGTGAAAGTGAGTAATTGGGGCAGTTTTAAAAGGTTTATAGGCCATAAAAAGGGAAGAGCGCGTTCAACAAAAATAACTGTACGCTGATTTTGCTATCTGTTTGTTGTATTTGGATTTTTCGCCATTTCTATCTAAGGGTTGAAAAGGAGCGAGTGAGCTCGAAAAGCTTCCCCAATATTCTTTGTTAATAAAAGTTTATTTTAAACCATGAAGTATCTGTCTCTATAGTTTATTACTTACTATTTACTAGTTTAAATTAACCATGGTTCAATTTTGCGTTTATGATGCTTTTTAGTAGGTTCCTTTCCAGAGAAGTGCCCCCGTTGGCAAAGGCCCAAAATCTCCAAAATTTCAGATACGAATACGATTCATACGAAACCAACTAAACGACCATACTTAACACTCGAAACTTAAACAATTATAAACCGTGCTTATCATAAAACGCCTATCCAATAAAATAACAAGATAAATTTACAATATAAAACTTACCTAATTAACAGACAAACAAAGCCTCGAACCGTTGACCGTGCTCGAACAGAGCTCTCGGAAACTTTATAGCAGGTATACGAATACCGGCTTACCGCGGACCTCATGGCGAAGTTTTCATGGTTAAAATATTTGATGTAAAGTAGGAAACATGACGAGCTCTATATTATTGTAGACGAAATATGTTTAATTTTAGAAATTTAATAACAAATGGGGGATTTTATTTGTGGAATATATTTATTTATTAATCGCAATTTAATAATCTTAATCTCGATTTAATCACCTTAAACGAGATTTAATCGGTTTAATCATTAACTCGATTTAATCCATTTAATCATCTTAATCTCAATTTAATCCTTTTAATAATCTTACTCATAAGATGCCCATTTATGCATCTTAATTATGATTTAATCATTTAATCATTTTTATTTGTGAAATAATTTTATTTATTAATCGAGATTTAATCAGCTTAAAGGTGATTTAATAATCTTGATCGTTATTTAATCATCTTAATCTTGATTTAATCGGATTAATCACTAACTCGATTTAATCATCTCAATCGGGATTTAATCCTTTTAATCATTATAATCAGGTTTAATCGGATTTAATCATTCAAGGGTGCAAACTTAATCATCGAAGTGCGCTGCTCCTCGGTTAATAATGTTAATTTAGTGCCGGCCATTTCGGTGCGGACAATTTGGTGCCGGGCATTTCGGTGCGGACGTTTAGGTCAGAACAATTTGTTGCCTATATCAATTTTATGAAAAGGTATGAAAATTATATGGAAATGGGTATAGTGTTTGTCTTTTTAAAAATTGAAATATGCATTAAAATATTACAAAATGAAAATGTTCAAAAATTAAAATTGAAATTGTTGGTGATAATTTTCAGCCTAGAGAAGAGTCTTCGTAAGCTTGAATCTTTTTTAATTCAACCGGTCGACGACTCGACGGCAGTAGCGGATAGCGCTTCTTCTTCTATTAGCAGGGCCGGATTAACCAATAGGCCGAATAGGCCTGGGCCTAGGGCACCAAGCCTACAAGGGGCACCAAGCTGGTTCGAAAAAAATAAAAGTACAAAACTTTTATCGTTTGCTTTTCACAAAATATTTTCCGGAGTAATTTTAGTAAATGCGTCCACCCCTATGAACCAAAAACGTTTGATTGTCACATTCTCTGACGGACTGCCGTGTAGCCCCTGACGACATACTAAATCTGGCAGCAAAATGAATTTTCCTTCAATTTTTCAATTATAAATTGAGGAAGCGCCTAGCTCGCTTCGCTCGCTATTGAAAGGGGGCACCAAAATTAACTTGGGCCTAGGGCCCCATAAAGTCTTAATCCGGCCCTGTCTATTGGCAATATTAGGAATCTCCGGCTGTTTGGTTGGTCGGAGGAACTATGAGCCCTAAGACCCCTGAGCAATATTTCAATGGCGTTTTTCGTTTTGTGCAATGGCAAACTGATGTTGTAAAATTAAAATAAGTTGACATTTAAACCAATTATATAAACTGACAATCATAATATTAGATACTTTTTGTGAGAGGCCGTTTTCTCCTCGGTTAGACAAGCCCTACAAATTGGGTCATCACTGACACCAATAAGATAATGACCTTTTATTCGTCTTAGAGAACGAGTGTAGCTCTTTTGCTCTCTGCCTAGAAGAACCAGGGATAAACTCCTTGGCCTGTCTTTGACCATCCATCTCAATCCAAAGCTTGAGTTGCAGATCCAACATATTCTTGGAGACCAGGCTGCGTATCAGGCCACGGGGGATGGGTAGAGCAGGTTGAGGCCCACTAAAAACAGCTCTTGTAGACTCCCGGGCCAAGGCATCATTCTTTTCGATCCTGTGATACCCTTTATGAACAGCTACATGTATCCAATAAAGTTGAGCTTTATTGTGCATAAAAAGATCAGAAAGAAGATCTAAGCAGCTAAGAACCAGTTTAGAAGTGATACTATACTGGTTAAGAGCGTTAAGAGCGGCCTGACTATCCTTGTAGATTTGGATAACCTTCCCACGATTCTTCCTTTCCAGACAATAGTCGACACAGAAGCAGATTACAGAAATTTCTGCTTGGAAAACGGTAGCGTATTCTCCTAGACTTTCGTAAAAACCATTGTTATTATTAAGGCAGTACATACCCGCGCATGCACCAGAATTGGTCTTAGACCCGCCGGTAAACCAGACCACCTCACCTCTGGCACCGAGGGTAATATTAGCCCAATCCTTGTGGCTTGGGAAGTTAACCTCAAAAGGCTTACTAAAGTGTAAATTAGCAGCCGAGATGTCAGAATCCATCTTAATTTCGGGTAAATGACTAGAAATATCATGATAGAGTTTGGTGTGACTGTTTACCCAATTATTAGCCTTCCAACAACCATTTTGGTTAAGCCTATAGGCACCAAAAGCAGCAGCTTCCTCTATAAAAAAGATGCAGAGGAAGAATGTTCAGGAGAACTTCTAGAGAAGCACTTGGGGCTGTTCTCATAGCTCCAGTAATTCCAATACAGGCTAACATTTACAGGGTGCGCCGATCAGACTGCACGTTTTTCAAAGTAACCCTTGGCTACCAGACCACAGCTGCGTAAGACAGAATGGGTCTGATGATCATAGTAAACAGAAAGTATACAACTCTGGGACTAAAGCTCCAGGATTTACTGACTGTACTCCTAATCCTTCAAAATAACATTTTGCCCTTCTTTATAATATCATCAAGATGTGGTTTCCATGTTAATTTGCTGTCAAGGATGACACCGATGTATTTCACCTCGGTGCTTTCCACTAGGTTAGTTCCAAATAAGGAAATACCATTGACGATCCCTGGATCCTTTTACAAGTAAATGGGACCAGGACCGTCTTGCTAATATTAACTGTGAGGTTGACCTCCTTGCACCAGCACTCGACTGATGCCAGAGCCCTTCTCATTACATCCCGAACTGTCGTTGAGAATTTCCCAGTGACAATAAAAGCAATATCATCGGCGTAACGGAAAAAACGACATCCCCCCTATTCAGAAAATCCACCACCAGGCACCGCAAAAGGGGAGATTGATTCAAACATGGCCTTTATATAAGTTATTAACTTTTACAGAAAACATTGCGAAGGAACGTAAACAAATGTAGAAGACTGATTACGCGGTTGAATGGGTAAGAAAATGGCTGCTATTGGCATAAAGTCCTCTTCGGGTTAGTGCGGTGTGAAAAATTTCCACGTGAATGACCGTCGGGAGTCCAGCAGCATCGAAGAGGAACCATGAAGAAGGAGGCTGCAAGCGGCGAGCCGGTCCGAAATGGCCAATCCTAGACTTTTTAGCCCCACGCTTTTACATTGCCCCCCGCAACTAGGGAATCGTATGGTTAGACGGGAGCCCGTAGGAATTTCCCTGCATTTCCAATCTAGGGTACGTAGTCTAGATTATCTTTGATCCTAGGAACCTTGAAGGCATCGACGGCGGGGAGAGAGGCGACGGTGAAAGCAAAGGTAATTTAAACTCGTACCCTATATTCGAAATCACTCTCTCGCGCGTTTCCGATAGCGTTTACCCACTTCCCTCTGGAACTCAGAAAAAATTCGCTCCATGGTTTGCGCCTTACCGCAACCGATGGAGCCCGATTTTTCTGAGGTCACGTGCCGGAAACATTGAATTGGGAATAATACTGCTAGAATTACAATTACGATTTCGGTTGCCATGGTTACGCGGGACCTGTTCTGATAAGACTACGAAATTCATCTTTATAATTAGGCGCTAGCGCCATCTATATTTTATAAAGTTATATGGCTAAAAATAAATAATTATTAGCTAACTCACCGTAACTTGAGTTAAAAAGGATCGTGTTGACAGAATAAAATTATTTTTAAACAACTTCAAAGGTTTGTTTGTTACGAGTAATCATACATTTCAATTTCGCATCAGATTCGCGAAAAAATTCAATTGTAATATAGTTTCCACCACTAGAGACAGATGCCGCCACGGTAGAACGTAAAGTTTATAAAGTCTCCTTATTGGTCCCGCGCCAGCCAGATTTAGTTGTACCTCTATTTATTCCCAACTCAATGGCCGGAAATGGGTAAACCCTTCGTAACAAAACCGTCAATGGGAAAGCTCTCAGTATTCGAATCTAGGGTACGAGTTTAAATTATCTTTGGTAAAAGCCTGCAATGGCGAGGCCCACACGAAGCGACGGAAAATTGGATTTTGAATATCACTTACTGCGCGACTTAGGCTGAACCTAATTAGACCAAGGATTCTATATTTTTAGAAGGATAGGAAGTGATGGCGCTTTCACTCCGGGAAGAAAACGCGTGACTGCGCAGTAGCTCCTTCCAAAAATTACCCAGCCAAGGTCAAATATCGCTAGCGTGAAGGCGCCAAAGCCCATTTCGCCGTTGAGCGATTTGGCCTTGCGGGTGAATAAAAGCGGTAAAAGTGACGTCACTCTTTTGTAAAACTCCACGCTCTTCCCGCCAGGCCGTTTATACAGGGGAGCCTAGTCACTTCCTAAATCCAATCCATCGAAGGATTTCATAAAAACCATTCTAAATTTAATTGGTTTAGTTCTAAACCATTTATATTTCCAGAGAATTTAACATTTATTTATTTGGTTTAATTTTAAACCATTACTGTAGCAATATAAAACGATTTATATGATATTAGAGTTTAATAATGGCTTGTATATAAACCATTTTAAATATATTTATATGCTACTGCAAATACCACAAATGTTTAAAGTTATACTCTTACTAATATGGCGATATACCTATACTGCGCTTCCAATAGCAGCTTAATGGTTTGAATTTGAACTCTTACTATACTGCCGGGAGACCTTTACTGCGCTTCTAGTGGCATCTTAATGGTTGGTGTTTAAACTCTTACTATACTGCCGGGAGACCTTTACTGCGCTTCTAGTGGCATCTTAATGGTTGGTGTTTAAACTCTTATTATACTGGCGGGAGACCTTTACTGCGCTTCTAGTGGCATCTTAATGGTTGGTGTTTAAACTCTTAATATGCTGCCGGGAGACCTTTACTGCGCTTCTAGTGGCATCTTAATGGTTGGTGTTTAAACTCTTATTATACTGGCGGGAGACCTTACTGCGCTTCTAGTGGCATCTTAATGGTTGGTGTTTAAACTCTTAATATGCTGCCGGGAGACCTTTACTGCGCTTCTAGTGGCATCTTAATGGTTGGTGTTTAAACTCTTATTATACTGGCGGGAGACCTTTACTGCGCTTCTAGTGGCATCTTAATGGTTGGTGTTTAAACTCTTAATATGCTGCCGGGAGACCTTTACTGCGCTTCTAGTGGCATCTTAATGGTTGGTGTTTAAACTCTTATTATACTGGCGGGAGACCTTTACTGCGCTTCTAGTGGCATCTTAATGGTTGGTGTTTAAACTCTTAATATGCTGCCGGGAGACCTTTACTGCGCTTCTAGTGGCATCTTAATGGTTGGTGTTTAAACTCTTATTATACTGGCGGGAGACCTTTACTGCGCTTCTAGTGGCATCTTAATGGTTGGTGTTTAAACTCTTAATATGCTGCCGGGAGACCTTTACTGCGCTTCTAGTGGCATCTTAATGGTTGGTGTTTAAACTCTTATTATACTGGCGGGAGACCTTTACTGCGCTTCTAGTGGCATCTTAATGGTTGGTGTTTAAACTCTTAATATGCTGCCGGGAGACCTTTACTGCGCTTCTAGTGGCATCTTAATGGTTGGTGTTTAAACTCTTATTATACTGGCGGGAGACCTTTACTGCGCTTCTAGTGGCATCTTAATGGTTGGTGTTTAAACTCTTAATATGCTGCCGGGAGACCTTTACTGCGCTTCTAGTGGCATCTTAATGGTTGGTGTTTAAACTCTTATTATACTGGCGGGAGACCTTTACTGCGCTTCTAGTGGCATCTTAATGGTTGGTGTTTAAACTCTTAATATGCTGCCGGGAGACCTTTACTGCGCTTCTAGTGGCATCTTAATGGTTGGTGTTTAAACTCTTATTATACTGGCGGGAGACCTTTACTGCGCTTCTAGTGGCATCTTAATGGTTGGTGTTTAAACTCTTAATATGCTGCCGGGAGACCTTTACTGCGCTTCTAGTGGCATCTTAATGGTTGGTGTTTAAACTCTTATTATACTGGCGGGAGACCTTTACTGCGCTTCTAGTGGCATCTTAATGGTTGGTGTTTAAACTCTTAATATGCTGCCGGGAGACCTTTACTGCGCTTCTAGTGGCATCTTAATGGTTGGTGTTTAAACTCTTATTATACTGGCGGGAGACCTTTACTGCGCTTTTTAAAACACAGTAATGGTTGTTCTGTTAGTATTATTTACCAGAAAACATATAGTAGACTGTACCCTAATTATTATTTAAATTTATATACCCAATTTAAAATACCGACCCAAATTGAGACAATTACCCAAAATTTGTAATCCCGAGATAACAAATGCTCTCATCGGAGAAAAGAATGTCCCGATGAAAATGAGGGTCTACTTCTATTTGATTTAGCAACCAGTTACTGTAATCCAAACGGGAGTTTTCATCGCCGGCCTTAAGTCCTTGATTAAGATGGACGTGGTAAGGGTGCATGTGGTTTCTCTTGAGAATTTATGAAATGTAAACATTTGAAAATCCCAATTCTTCCTGAGCTTCTCCGGTATAACGTCGGGTATTTGCATTAAAATACGCTAAGACATCGACTTATAAGTTGCCTGCTTGGTTTTGTGGTCCTACGTTACCATTGACATTTCCTGTTAACTCAAAACACCTAACAATTCTTAAAATAGTTGTGTGAGATGGTCGAAGTTTTGGATAGTTTTGTCGAAACATTGTTGCGGAAATACGCGGATTGTTTCCACATGCGTAATTTCTACAAATTCTATTAACCTAATTAGCTAAACGTTTTCAACGCAAAATCATCTTTGCCGTTAGGCTTAAGTGATTTTTAAGAATGCTTTTGAAATTGATTTAAAAACCGTTACCATGGAGACCGCTTTACTATTACAAATACTTGGTACGTCTTAAATCAATTAATTAACGCTAATTTTAGAGTTTTATTGGTTTATTTACCCCAAGTAAAAGGTAATTTGACTTAAAAAACCCTGGCGGGCATTTTTCTAATTCTAACCATTCTCCTAATCTTAAGGGGGAAGTCAGCAATAAATTCAGAAAATATGGTTTTGATCTTGAACTAGTTACAGAAAAACTAGAATCGATAAAAATAATCGAATTACATTATTGTAAAGTAAAAGAATTGGCGCATTTGATGAGTTAATTTCAAATCTCTAACTCTTAAATTAAATTAAGTGTAATAAGCTAAACTTACGATTCTTTTTGTCACAAAAACTCTAAAACTATTGGTCGTATTTCGATCGTTGTGTCTTTGAAAAGTAGACAAACAAAAGTAGTATTTAATAAGATTTTATTATAATTGACATATTACTTTAACTAATCTAAATATAAATTATTCTTGAACCCCACCCATTTTTTCTTGGTTATATCGAAAGATCAGAGATGTCGCTACCGTAAAATACTCGAAACTTTGGGCAGTTTGTACAAAGAGTATAAAAACTATGTAACCTAGAGATATAATGACGGTCGAAAGCAGTAAAGGAAGTTGTAGCAACCGGGGGGGAAGGCACTCAGTGAATTTGCACTTCAAATTTCGGTACCGCAGCGCCACTACGGCAGTTTTTAGTACAATAAATAATAATACCGGAGAAAAATGGCAGTTACGGTGTTGCGGAGGTGCTAAATTTGGCATTTTGGATATTTAATTGTCTAATATCTGTCAATTCAAAAAAGTGACAGTAATTGGTTACTGTGTCGTGATTTTTTTAGTTAGAATTTGTGGATTCGTTGTTTCGGTGTTTATTTTCAAAAAGTGAAGAATAAGGCGTTTGTTCTCTACCGTTGCCAAGTCCTAAAGGTAGCCAAGTCCTTAAGGAATTTTCAAGAATGTTGAACTAAATCAAAATGATTGCCACTTAAAACTGCCGTAGTGGCGCTGCGGTACCGAAATTTGAAGTGCAAATTCACTGAGTGCCTTCCCCCCGGTTGCTACAACTTCCTTTACTGCTTTCGACCGTCATTATATCTCTAGGTTATGTAGTTTTTATACTCTTTGGTTTGTAGACTGTCTTCGTTTTAGTGTGTCAATCATTTTCGCAACAATAGAAAATCCCATTTCCGCGAATTCGGAAAATTTGGGGCGGTACTATAGACACTATCTAGCTTTACTTCTCTCGGTAGTCGCAGCAGGGAATCACGAGCACTCTCAAAATACCCGCAAGGCAAATGACTAAAGAAAAGGGCAAAGAGGATAGGTAAATATCCAGTAGAACAGGGATGATGGGCCAAGAGAGGGCTAAATATTGTGCAATCTTGAGAAATAAAGGGTTTGTGTCCATTTTCGGGTTGAACTGGCGAGTGGCTCATTCCTTATCTGTGACTATGTTTTCATGGAGGTAGGAAATACGGATTTCCTAGCATTACATCAAATATTAATTGGGGGGGCTAGGTTAACCCCAGCCCCCCCTTTCACCGTCTGTTTTCTAAAATTTAGGATAGATCAAAATGTAAAAATTTAGTTATTTCCTTAACTAGAATGGTGCGTAATGATTCGACTGTGGTGCATAATGGTGCGTAATGGGTGCGTTTGAATGGCACCATTCTCGATGCCAATGGTGAATGGGGGGGGGGCTGGGGTTAACCTAGCCCCCACATTTTTAATTCGAAAATTTGAAAGTCCAAAATTGAAAAATTAAGTTATTTCCTTAACTAGTATGGTGCGTAACGATTCGACTGTGGTGCATAATGGTGCGCAACGATTC
Organism: Leiobunum rupestre; assembly: GCF_980474605.1. Classification (NCBI taxonomy): domain Eukaryota; kingdom Metazoa; phylum Arthropoda; class Arachnida; order Opiliones; family Sclerosomatidae; genus Leiobunum; species Leiobunum rupestre. Next base: position 86,225,192 of record NC_143384.1, read on the forward strand.
GACTGTGGTGCATAATGGTGCGATTGATTGGTTAAAGTGGAAGTGGGGGAGGGCTCGGATAAAGTTGCCCCCCCCCTTTGAAATTTCAATTTCTTACTGAACACCATGGGTGCGTAATGGTTTACTGATGGTGCAAAATGGGTGCCTTTCAATCAACTTGTTAATTTTTGAACACAGCATTTCGGGGGGGGGGAAGTTAACTGAGCCACTCGAAAGTAGGATTGGGCTCATTTGAAGAAGTTAGTGCTTAGTGGAACCTAATTCTGAATTTAGCTGAATTTTAGTAATGGCCAACGAAAGAATGCTTCTCCTTTTTAGGATTCAGTTTGTGTTCTTTGACATATTAATTTTCCTAAGCTAATAAATTGGGAAATTAATAAAGCTAAAGCAGTTTTTAGCATTAAACTGGGATCGATTTGCTTGGAGTTTACAGTAATCACGCGCTACTGCAAAATTAAACGACCGGCCAGCTGCCCTTATCCGAAGGAAGTCGAGAGAGTAGTAAGAACATTCCAAGTGTAGAGGTTTCTGGGGTGTGAAACTCGGTTGAAAGTCGAGAGTGGACTTCCATGAAAACGTCCAAATACGAGTTTCTTAAAAAGCTTCCCGCTGAGAACAAAATCGGGATATCCTCAAATCCGCATTTCCTACCTTCATGAAAATATAGTCTATAGTCTGTATTGCTTCGAAACAAGAATTTCAATTTTATCTCGCGCGTAAAAAAAATTAAACGATGGGTAGTAAATCTACTCGTTCCACGTGTAGAAAGGGGTTGTCACGGAAGAGAAAATTCGTAGAGAAAAAAAGAACAAAAATCGCCCTGAGTAGAATTGCGAAATGGTAAGTCCGATGTTTTAACTTTATTATTGTTTTATTATTATTTGGACAAATTTCTGTTTTTTTTTAAATGGAAAACTATAATAGCGATGAAGCTGTTGAAAATGAAACAGAAAATTCGCCTGAAACCAGCACATCAAGGCAAGTTAGTGCCATAGCATCAGTTAGTGCGCTAATTCAGGATTGTGTTCAAGAAACTGAACCTCGACAAAATTCTTCGCGTGCTTTGCGCGATTCCGGCAAGGTTTTGTCGTTCTCTAACGCACCAAACGAAAACCGTTCAACATTTTCAGACGTAATTGACCGTTTCGAAGGCTTATCCAATGCACCAGACGTTTCTGATAACGAAAATAGTTTTATTGGAAATCAACTTTTACCAAACTGTGCTATTGATGAAAGAACTCTGCCCGAGCTTACAGTGTTACAATGGACTCCGCCACAATGTAAATTTATTGTGCCAGAACCGACTCCGGCCTTTCAAGAATTGGACGGTAATCGGATTGTCAATTTAAAAAATTTCATAAATGAAATTAGATCACTGGATGTGCATCGTTGCGCTGTGGATGCAAAAGGGAGTTTCGTTTTTCAAAATGAAAAGAGAAATGGACTAATATCTCAACTGAGTTTCCTTTGCAAATATTGTAAAATGACAAAAACTATTGCCACAACTGGAAAAGTTGATTCCATTGGAGGAAGACCAAATATCCATAATAATCGCTCGATGGGCAACAATTCGGTACCCGTAAACGACAACAAACAATTGTCCTTGTATTATTTGGCAGTTTGGGGATTCGTTTCAATAGGCAGCGGCCACGAGAACATGGACGAAGTTCTTTCACTTATGGGAATTCCCAACATGAGCAAACCTTCGTATCTAAAAAGGGAACAGGAAATTGGAGAGGTAATCAACCCAACAAAAATATGTAATATTTCAGATTCATTGCGAACTTTTTCCTACCACTTATAGCTTTATTCGTGGTAACCACATTATATCGTAACTATTAGTCTTCGGTAACACTTATTCTAGGATAACTACCACTAATCACTTCCAGGGCAGTGCAGAGCTTTTCTGGGACCAGGAGCAAATGTTATACAACCCCCTAGAGACTTTGAAACGTTTTGTATTTTTTTAAATTGCACCCCCCCCCCCTTTAGACGTTTTCAAATAGTTATGATGTCTGCCCCCTTCCCCACAAAAATGTTTATGGGGTCTTCTGCACGGCCCTGACCTTTTTACCCATTTTGTTACGAGTCCTATATGTTCGATTGAAAAGGCACTGATATATCATATATTTGAAACAACTTATATTGTTTCCAAAAATAAGTTATTCAGAACGAAACTAATGTTTTTTATTGTTATTAGAAATGGTTTAAAAATCTATCTCGGGAGATGATAGAAGCTGGGAAGTTAGAAAGGGAGCTAGCAATAGCAAATGGAGATATAGAAAACGGAGTGGTTTTTATCTCTGTGATTGTCGATGGCGGCTGGTCCCACAGAAGTATGGTATTTCGGTTTTCTTCGAAGAATGGTGTCGCAATCATTATTGGGGCCAGAACGAAAAAGATACTTTTTATCGGTATAAGAAGTAAATACTGTTGTATTTGCGCGGTGAAGGAGGTTGACGCTAATGTACAAGTACCGTCGCATAAATGCTTCAAAAATTGGGAAGGCTATCAACCGCGATGGAAGCGGATATCCTTATCGAGGGTTTCAACAAAAGCTTGGAGATGCATGGATTGGAGTATAGAACACTCATCGGTGATGGAGATTCATCCGTGCACAAAAAACTGCAGGAAAATGTTCCCTATGGTCCTAGGATACGAAAAAGTGAATGTGCCAACCATGTGGTGAGAAATTATAGGTCAAAGCTTTACCTATTAGGAAAATCGTTCAAAGGAGTTTTGACTCACAAGTCAGTCCCGAATTACGCGAATGGGCAAAGGAGCCAGAGCCGCGGTAGCACACGTGACCCAGGAGATGAATGAAGAATTGAATGCGGAAAACAATCAAAAACGCACGTTGAATTTAGCCGCGCTACACAAAGGGTACGCGGAACGTCTCCGAAAAGACATTAGAAACACCCACCTCCATGTCTTTGGCCGCTATACTAACTGTCGAGATTATTTCTGCGATAAATCGGGTCCAGACAGAACGGCTTTGCTGACGAAACCCCTCGAAATGAAGTTATTGGAAGCTTCACAACGAGTGCAAGATTTGGCTTCCTCACTGCTAGACAATGAGACCAACAATCTAGCTGAAAATTACATGTCGTTGGTTGCTAAAGCGGTTGGTGGCAAGCAAATATTTTATTGTCGAGAAGGCTCGTATTTTACAAGGTGCGCAGCGGCCGGGCTACAATTTCAACTTGGACGAAACTGGCACAGACAAACCATTAAAAATATCACCCAACAGAGCCCGTGTACAACGTTAAAAAAGCACGCCGCAAGAAAAGAAAAACAAAAGAAATGGAAAAAGTGATCACTGGAGAAAAAATTTGACGCGTTGAAGAAGTCGTCGAATAAAGTTATAGAACCCATGGACAAGGCTAACTATGGTCAAAATTCCCAAAAGCCAGATATGTCGACGTATGATATGGAACGAAGGAAAAAAGATATTTTACATGAACTAACGGTAACTATCAAAGAGCAACAAGAACTTAGTTCCAGAACAGTGATGCAAGCGGGCTGCGAGGAATGGCATTTACAAAGAAGGAAAAGAATAACCGCTTCCAGTTTTGGAAGAGTCTCAAAACGAAGACCACAAAGTGGGAATGCCAAACTCGTTGAGTCTCTGCTTTACGCAAAATCTTTCACGAGTGCTCCTGTCGAATGGGGAAAAGCGAAAGAAAGTGTGGCGATTGCCGACTATGAAAGAACAGAAAATGTAATTGTGGTCCCCAGTGGTCTTTACATCGACCTGGAGTACGGGTTCCTTGGGGCCTCTCCCGACGGCTTGGTAGGGGACAACGGTCTAATCGAGGTCAAGTGCCCCTATAAAACCAGATTTAGGACTCCCGAAAATGCGGCCATTGAGCAAAAGGACTTTTGTTCAAAACTTGTCCATGGAATGTTGAAATTCAAAGAACAAACGATTATTACCACCAAATCCAGGGGTTACTTCACATTACAAAGCGCGAGTATTGTGACTTCATAATTTGGACCACTTGTGGAATGAACGTGGAAAGAATTTACCCTGATGAAAAGTTCTGGGGTAAAGTTTTGGAAAAACTTAATTTTTTTTATCTTGACTGTATGATTTTGGAAATAGCTGATCCACGTTTCACCAGATCTATGCCCATTCGAGAACCAGTTCCTATCACAGGGACCAAGTCCGCCAGTAAAAGGAAATACACAAATAAACCTGAAGCCTCTGATGAAACTCCTAAAAAGAAACGACAAAATAGAAAATCAACTAATTTGAAGTTGACCTGAGTAGTGATTCGAGAGTAAAAATATAAAATCTTTAGCATTATTTCTGGTAACGGCATGTGTAATAAAAACAATCACAATATCTATTTCTTTAAATGTTGTAAACAAAGGTTTATAATATCTATCAGGAAAGTATCCGCTCTTCTCTACAGGGTGTTTCAGAAGTCAGTGCAATAAATTTGAGGTGTTATAGGAGTTGAGTAAAGATGTTTGACTGTCTTTGTCGCGATCCTCCGCGACGAATAGGAAAAGCGCTAGAGAGCGTTAAAGTTTGGCCTAAAAACGCCTGAATGTAAGCTTTCAACGAACATAAGAACCCAGATAGAAAACAGGTTTTAAAGGGGTAGTAGTAAATTTTCCTACTCCCCTTTAAAACCGGTTTTCTATCTGGGTTCTTATGTTCGTTGAAAGCTTACATTCAGGCGTTTTTAGGGCCAAACTTTAACGCTCTCTAGCGCTTTTCCTAGACAGTCAAACATCTTTACTCAACTCCTATAACACCTCAAATTTATTGCACGGAATTCTGAAACACCCTGTATATGTATCTTAACAATCAGAGTAAGAAATGGAAAACATCCTAAATATATTCCTAAATATTCCCTAAGGTTATATAATGTAAAATTACGATGCCTAAAGTTCTTATTTATAGGGGCACAATTTCCATCGGTAATAAACTTACTATGTGCTGTATTTCGGTTTCACCCCGCTTTACATTATCTTCCAAATACTATTTTCAAAAATCAGCGGTTTATTAGGTTATGACCCTTTGAAGGAGCGTACTCCCACTAGTCATCACTAAAATTAGTGTCAAAAGAAATGATTCCGTCCCTCTTTTACTCAAATCGTTTGAATTCCTTTCATCATATCACAGCCTAACAAACATTATCCCAACTATAAAAAATAAAAAAATCACGAAACTCATTTTCGAAGTTATTTCAAATTCAAGATTTAGTATACCCCTAAAATGCGCCAGCTTTCGCTCGCGATGAAATATAATCCACTATAACGCCGATCCATCTCGAAGCCGGGCAAGCGGCATTGTCATACTTATCGATATTTGCGAATTATTACTTACGCTATAAGACAAAACGACACGAGTAATAGTTATCTGTAATAAATTAAAAATAAATTTCATTGTACTAAAATTTCAGTAGTTCAAAGATTATTGCTTGTATAGAAAATCGAAAAGGGTGATAATGTTTTTCAGTAATCGTTCAAGTGCTCAAAATGCCCCCATAGAGAAAGAAGGAGGGGAGAGATATTTAGAAAGGTGGCGATGTAAACTCGAAGGTAGAGAGAAGCTCGTACACTAACGCGCATCGCCATTGCGCACCGGACTGCGTGACGTCATAACATGTGGGAATTTTAAACTTTGCCAAAAACGCAAACCATAAAGACGTAGTTGCACACAACGATGCGCGTAATTATTGTACAAGATTGTCGGTAACCCTGGTAGCCATATGACGCGAAGAGCCACTATGTGAAATTGGGAAATACATTGAAATTCCCCTTCACCTTCTCTCCCCTTCCTTCTTCACTATGCCCCTAAGGCCGTTCTTCATTTTGTTCGCTCTCATCCTCCCCTCTTTAAAATCAAGAGCGGTATCTCAGCGGGAGTCACGGGATATCTGCCAACGCCCCCCCTAAAAGCTTCTTTCGGCCAGGTCTAAACCCTAGTTCTCAATGCCACCGTCTCAGGACTATAACAATGAAGAGAATTTGACAATGATTTTTGACGTACAATCCATCTGGTTCCCGCGTTAAATTCAAATAATTTATTTTTCTGGCAACACCAGCAAGATATGATTTTCAGAGCCATCTGGTGGTTTTTAGACCCTGAACTATAATGTTCCAAGGTCATCATAAGTTACAAATTTCGAACTCCCCCCCTCAGTTTAGAGTGTCACGACAATTATTATCCATTAGATCTTGTAGTTTTCGATTTATAAGCCCTTAAATGTCGTGTCTTGATTAGAATACCACACATGACCTTATGGTTTTTGGTCTAACATTTCTCGGTTTACCATTGGTAAAATTAGATCGGGTCAAAGCTTTTTAGACTTAAAATTAAACGTAGAACACATTTCTAATTGGAACCATTCTTCTAATCCTAATGGTTCTCGAGATAAAATTTGAATGACCTTGAAGACCTGGTTTAAGGTCATTGAAACTTTCATTGTCATTTGTCCCCCTGCACCCTTATTGTAACCTGAAAATTTCAAATTCTTACATGAAACACATTTTGAGTAATTGGCTCTGTATCGTTTTTAGTTAACACCCTGTATAAACAGCAAAAAGTTGTAAATTAAACAGCTCATTGCTTTTAAAATAGTTTCACCGCGGCTTACTGTAATAAAAAAACAGCAATTACTTTTATTTTTACAGTAAGTTTGAGTGTGTAGTCTGGAAAGTGAAAGTCCAGCATATGCGTTAGTGTCTCCTTTCCAGAACTTAATAGTATCCAGATGTTTGGTATTGTTATGTGCTATAATTTTCGAGGGGTAAGACACTCTGCGAACTCGGTGTACACTGCCGTACCTTTGACAGTGCTAAATGGAACTCGCGAACTCTTGAAAATATGTACCTTTAACAGTGCTAAATGCACGAACTCGGTGTACAGATTATCTGAGACTGTCTTACCCCTCGATAATTTTCATTAGATTGGCCGTAGTGGGAATATCAGAGATACTCTCACAAAAATCCCTCCCAGAAGCCTGTTAGGCTTCTCGGATGGCCTGATGATAGGAAGTGAGGGTCTGCTTACAGGCTGACCAAACACCCGACCTCGTAGCTCTATTAAAAAGCTTACGAGTAGTTTTGCGAAGTCTACCAATCTCATTATTCCACCAAGCAAATAACCTTGGCTGGTTGGTAGACTTTGCTTGCGATCAACAGTCATTTCGAGCTCCAGATCCGAGGAGAGTTTAGAGTCTCATTAAAGATCAGGGTTTTTTTATACCTAGGTCAACTACTTGATCTAGAATTTCAGTAACTACCTGGACAAGCTTGACCAAAACAAAAAACATATTTGCCTATGATCTGAAAGTGACGGTTTTTTAGACACTTGCCATTGTGTCACAGAGGGTAATAAATTTTCTGTGCACAAAGTTAAATCAATAACCTCAATCCGGTGGTTAGCACTAACCAAATATTCCATTAAGTCCTCACCGCGTTGATTGCAGTCATTGCTGCCCCATGCAACCTGGTGAGCATTGGCATCTCACCCAATGGCAAGCTTCTTGACCAGTCTTTCACTGTGGTTTACCAGATTGGCAAGCTCCTGTGATGGAGGGAACAAGGCATCACAAGGAAAATAGTGAAAAGCCAGCGTTAATTCATCTTCTCTATCACTAGACGAGGAGAAGATTTATATGGTGGCAGTGTCCCTAGATTGGTATAATGAAAGAGGAAGAGCGTGAATACCCCTTCGTATCAAAATAAATGCCCTAGGTTTATCAGACTTGCAATCATAATATACATTACCTGCATTTTTTAGACCCAGGATTCTTCCATTATGGATCTAGGGCTCCTGCTGAGAGCCACATCTAGTTCCTCCACAGACAACCTTCGACAGAGGACTGCCGAGGCTGCGTGAAAGTGATGTAGATTAATCTGAATCACCTTCATACCCAACCACAGTTGTCGGTGTTGGTGCTGGGTTACTCACCGGCTAAGATGGTGGGTACAAGACTGCACTGGGGTGTTTGGATTTTTAAGGACTTTAAAAATCCCTCTATACACCCCTGTGTAGGCAGCAAACCCTGCCTCCCTAGAAACTACGATAGACTCTTCATCCGTCTGGAAAATCCAGCGGTTGAAGTTCTTGTCACAAACAGAGGTGACTACTTTCCAACGACTCGTGTTAAACTTGTTGTTGAAAGGTATAACTTCTTTAGAAGGACTTCTGTATTTTTCGTCCAGACATCCTTAGTCTTGAAAGCGACCTTGACCAGTTTCGGTAGCTCACTGGCCTTTATTACCAAAAGCTTCGTGCCCTCCAAAACACAGTCATTTTGGTCAAAGACATTTTTTTGTGGATTTCTACATTGCCTCATTGACTTGAACGTTACGCGTTAACTGGGCTTTTACTCGGTCTGCATTTGCACTGATTTAAAGTTCTAAATTTTTGTTTTTATTCATCAGTTCACTTTGAAATCACCCTTAAGGCTCATTCTAAAGGTCTATTCACACGAGCCAACTTTTTGACCCAACTAGATGAGTCAACTTTGAGTTGAGTAAACTAGTTGGTTCGTGTGAATAAAAGTTCGATGAGTTGATCCACCAAAAAAGTAAGCGAGAAAAAAATGGATCACTGATCCATTTTTGCTGACTCAGCATTTTGATTTGAAAAGTTGGCTCGTGTGAAAAGGTCTTAACTATCCAACTTTAGTCAGCTGACCAAATTAGGCAGACTAGTCAGCCTGACTTATTTTGCCACAGAGGTAGGTAATGGCACCTCTGGCCAGGTGGAAATTTCTTATGAGAGGAAGAAGTTCACCCGAAGGTGTCCTATCAACCTTTTCCAGAATCATACGCTGTTGGTGGCCATTTTCTGTGATGAGATTCTTCGGAAAGCCATGTTTTACAATGGCCATCTTAAGCAACCCTACCGCGTCAATATAGGACAAAGAGGCAGATGCTCCTCAGCCTTTTTAGCCGCGGATTGGGAAGACCCGGGAGTCCTCCGACCCGAGTCTCTTAAGTTTCTTTGTCACCCAAGGGTGACTGAACCTCCTTCTCAGCAAGCCTTGCAGCCTTGCGGCGTGCATTGCGTTGCGATGTTTTTGCGGGTTAGGTAACCCAAACTCCCCATCAAGCCGGGTACTGCTAGAAGCAGACTCTTGCTCATTTTGGTTTTGTTTTTGTTTGTTTGAATCCATGAATGATCTCACAAGTATGGTTGAAAGTAGTCCTCCTCCCGGGTGGAAAGCTAGTTACAACGAGGTTTCGTCTGGTTCCCCGCGGGAATCACTAGTGATACCGTATTTTCGCTTCCCCGGTATCATTCAGCCCTCAGCACGATACCTTACACCTTGGCTTAAGGAAGAAGCAGAGCCTTAGTTGGTCAGCATGAAGGGTTACCCCTCCACCTGTTACTCCCTTCCACCACGAAGAGGTTCAAGGTTGCAGTTTATGGAATGGGTCCTAATGGTATAGTTCATTACGTTCTAGATGGCGGGTCTCTATTTCTTCCTTAGAGAACCTATTAAACGCATACGCACAGTACGTTAGTAAAAAGTATGAAACACCTACTATTGTATTTGATGGTTACGACGACGAAGAATAGACAAAGTCTCACAACCATATTCGGCCTTCTACAATCGCAGTTCTCAAGCGAAAACCAACAACCAGAAAAACTTATTGACTATTTAAAGTCAACATTAATAATAATAATAATAATAATCAGCTAGGCTAATACCCAAGGCACCACCTTAGGCTCAAGTCATCTAGTGATTTATCATGCCTTTAAACAGGTGGCCGGGTTACAATGCAAAAGATCGGTTGCCATATCAAACAGGCGAAGGGCGATGCGGGTGATTTTATCGTCAAAGAATCTGTTACGTCTGCGAATAATCAAACAACTTTTCTTATTTGGGACGACACTGACTTATTGATTCTTTCATTTAATTATACTAAAAGCGAATCATTTGATGCATACTTTAACCCTGAACCAAAAAAAAAGTGGCAAATGTGATGTAACCTATGACATCCAAGCTTGTAAGAAACAGCTATGTTTGTGAAAGTATTCTTTTCGCTCATACTTTACTATGCTGCGATACAACGTCAAGTATTTTCTCTATTGGTAAAAGTGAAACTGTAAAACGTTTGAAGTCGAATGAAGTTTTCTGACAACACGCCTCAGTCTTTAAAAACCTTAACAGTCGAAGATATAATGTCGTTACAACTGTGAAACAAGCCGATGGACTTTTAAACGGAGCGTAATCAAATGAAACGCTTAAAGCTGTTCATCTACTCATGTTTATAGGAATGTTTCGTGACTACAGCTCATGTTAAACTAGATACGTTAGCGCCGACTTCCGATGCATGCAGCTTTCACAGTTTAAGAGTATTTCACCAAGTTCCACAATGGCAATTAGCCTAGCTGATTATTATTATTATTATTATTATTATAATGGGGTTGGGAAATTCATCAATAACACTTTTTGCCAATTAGATCATCTCATTGTCCGGCCTCATTACACCTACTTAAATGTATACGATGTGCATGTGTCAAAACTTTGTGCGCAACGATGCAATTTGCATGTAAAAACAGGGTCTGGCATGCACATCAGATTATAAAAAATGGAAATGTATTAACTGTTTCAACTCCGAAAATTCGAACCTTTAAGACCACTTAGAAGACCTATTGTTGTGTAATACTATAATATTTACTTCTGTAATTATAGAAATAAAAACCGTTTTGTTTTTAATTGAATATTTGGACACTTATTTAATTTTTAAAAGATTTTGAGCCTTAAAATAAAACGTTTACGGGTGTTAATAAATTATACAAATATCTTCTTTTTATCAGTTTTAATAACGCGTATTTATATAAATAATCATAACAATTTGACGCCTGAAAGTGGCTTTTCCCTCTTAACCTAGAGAAGAACCGCGTAAAACAATATTTTTTCGAGTTTGTCGCATTTTTTTCATCCAGACACCGTTGAAATACGTCTTCATTAAAAAAAACTTAAAAATCTCAATTTTACCCCTAAAAATGACTTTGTCGGCAATACCTACTAAAGGTACTGCGTCAAACATTTGTTTTTCGAGTTTGTAACTCCAGAAAACGTTGAGATACTTTCTGTTTCAATTTGTTCTAGATTCAATATTAGTTGTACTAAAATAAAACCATAAGCTTAAGCTTTTTAATACTTTATTGGCACGCCCGTTTCGCACGTGGACTTCAAACATAAAATTTTTTATCGAGTCGAGTTCGCGCTCTCTATCTTCAATAACTGTGGCTAGTGACATTTACACGTGACCTCCCGTATTTTATGGAAAACATTTTGACGTACTAGTTCCAAAAACATCTCAAATATTTTGATATAAACAAAATGCTCTAAGAACGACCCAAATGAGGCAACTCTTTCAAATTGAATTCAAATTCGCGGGTTTGTGTACCGTCTCGTGGTGACGCCATCCAAAAAGGGGAGGTAAGTGGTGCCCTCATAATCAACGTTCTCAAACGTACTATGATAATGGTAGAAAGGGGATCTAAGAATAATCTTTTCGCCACGAAGGCGCGACCAAGCTATGGGTCCTCTAAGCAGACGACGTGTGTTTATTCCTCTGGTAGTTTTAACAATTAATTGGTAGCCTTGACGACGCGTGTTTTAAAATAAATAACCCTTAGCACGGTCACGTCATTCGCGGCGAATAGTTTGTTCTTAGATCTACATTGAATAACTCTAGCTCAAAATAAGGCTTGCAAGAATCAATGCTGACACGGAGCACCTATGTCCCAATTAGCTTTTCAACTATAGCTGCCATCTTTTATATTTTAGAAATTTATCGCTATTTTAGTAACAAATCTCTCGGTCTTTACAGTTTGTAGTTCTGCCGTATTTATGTAGTTCTAAAAGCTAGAACTGCCTACTTAAAACTCAACTTTACTATAGGCTTCGTGCATAGTTTAAACTTTGGTCAGAAGTATCGCCGCCTACCGATTGAGTTTTAAATCGAATGTGTAAAAGCTGTCTGCTCATTCAAAATTATTTTGATGTAAAAGCTGATTGTCTCTGCTTAAGAACTTTCATATTCAAAACTCGTCTGTTATAGTTTCTTCGTCAAATAGTTGACCGGTAGTAAAGTAAATGGCGCTACCTTCTCTAAGTCCGAATGCTATATGCTTCGTGTGTAGTATAAATTTTGGTCACAAGTATCGCCGCCCAACAACCAAGTTTTAAATTGAATATATGAAAGCTGTCTGCTCATTCAAAATGATCTGTGCACAACAGTTGAAAGCTTCATCCAAAAACATTGATATTCAAAGGTCGTCTGCTATTTCTTCACATATTTATTTGTCGGATATTATGGCAGATGGCGCTATATTTCCTAAGCTCAATCTAATGTAGAAATCTATAAATGCACGGTCATTTTGGGTAGTCATAATTTTAATATATGATCTTCTACAGCTGACGCGTGCAGAGCTCTCTAAAATACAAAAATTACATTCCTTAATAATAATAATAATAATCAGCTAGGCTAATACCCAAGGCACCACCTACTCCTAAAATGCATTTTAAACCAAACTGAAAGATTCTAAATCTAGCTTGAATAGCATGTTATAATTGAATTAAAAACCCAATCCTTTTAGTAGAATAATAAAATAACGTGTTAAACATAAAAATAAAATTGCCTAAATCGCGACTGCATCTAACACCCCTTCTGGATCTACGATCCCCAATGTTTTTAGGTGTAATTTCATCTTTGGACTATTAATGATTTTGGTGAACTGGTCTGCTAGATTCGATTCGGTCTTTACATATTTGAGTTTGATTAGTTTATCTTCTAACAGTTCTCGGACATGAAACACTTTCAGATCTATGTGTTTTGATCGGTCCGATGTTGTAGGATTTTCAGCAATTTTCATTGCGCCTTGATTATCAATCTTAACTTCGGTAGTTTTTCCCACAAATTGTTCTATACCGATCTCTTCTAGTAAATGTCTGATCCACGTGCACTCTTTTGCTACCTCGCTCAGTGCAACAAATTCCGCTTCAACTGTACTGAGGGCTATGCAATGTTGTTTTCTACATGTCCAGCTGACGGCTGCCACTCCTATTTGTATAACGTTTCCACTAAACGATATGCGATCTACTCGATCAGATCCCCAATCTGCGTCTGTATGAACTTCTAATTGTTTTCCAGTTTTCTTGAATTCTAGTGAAACATTCTTCGTGTCATTTAAATAACGTAGCATGTGCTGCATTCCCGTGTAGTGTTCTTTCGATGGCGTTTTGCTAAATTGGCTCATGTAGGTCGCGGCGAATGCCAAATCTGGTCGGGTATGTGTTGCCAGGTAAAGTAGACTTCCTATGACTTGTCGGTAATTCAGACTCTTTTCTTCATTTAGTTCTTCTCCTTCTTTGCATGGAAAATACTTTACTCCTAAACACAACGGTGTGACAACACTTTTCGAATTTTCCATTCCCATTTGTTTCAACAGTTCCTTGGCGTAAACTGATTGGTCTAGTATGATGGAGTTACCTGTTTTCTTTACTCGTATAGATAGTATGTGTTTGATTTCTCCCAGGTCCTTAACTTCGAATTGCATTCTTTAGTTTATTTATTTCGTCTAAGCTTCCGTACAGCGCTAAATCATCGACATACGTTGTGACTATAAGGTCTTTTCCTAAGGCGTAGTAGACGCAAGGGTCTGCTCGTGAACGAGTAAGTCCATATTGTTGTCGAAATGTATCCAAATGAATATTCCATAGCCTTCCTGATTGGCGAAGGCTGTAAATACTCTTCTTTAATTTCTGTTTCTTCCAAGTTCTTTTCTTTTCGGTAAGTTTGGCCACTTCTTTCTTAAATCATCATTCAGTTCTTCAAAATATTCGGGTACTTCCATATATGTCCCTTCGTATATGTCTGCGTACAAATAGGTAGCTGTAATATCCAAATGGTGAATATGCCAATTCTTTTCTACGGCTATTGCAAATAAAATTCTTGTGGATTTCATTTGTACCACGGGTGCGTATGTCTTGTCAAAATCAAGTCCCGGTCGTTGGGTATTTCCCAATGCTACCAGGCGGGCGCGTTGCCTCATCGGGTTTCCATTTTCATCACATTTTGTTTTGAAGAGCCATTGCGCTTTTATTGACTTTTTATGTTTGGGTCATACTACGAATTCAAAAGTATCATTTCGTAACATATTTTCCATTTCTTCTTTCATCGCTTGTTTCCAACTTCCATGGTCTTTAGATTTTAGAGCTTCTATAGGTGTTTTTGGATCAATTAATCTATCTTCATTAACTACAGCTCGCTTGCATGTTGGATCACCATCTATATCGTCATCATCTATATCCGTCGTATAATCCTTCATCCACACAGGAGCTTTTAATTGTCGTCCTACTCTCGTACGCCGATCTTCACGAATTTGGTAATTATTGTTCACAGCATCTTGAGGTTGTTCAAGCTCGTCGTTCTCTATTTCACTGTTTTCATCAAAATCAATTCTGTAACTATCGTCATCGCTTTCACTTCCCATTCCTGTTTGATCATCCTCACTTCCAGATTCATAGTCTTTTCCTGCATCGACTTCTTCATTTTCCGGTACTGCTTTTAATTCTTCTGGTTCAATTTTCATTGCACACCACATCGAGTCTTCCAAAGACACGCTTTTCTCTGATAGGTTTTCACGGTTCTCTTTCATTGGAAATACATTTTCTTCACAGGTAACGTCGTGACTTATGAAAACTTCATCTGTTGTAGGATACCACATACGATAGGCTTTCGCATAGGAGTCGTATCCAATAAAACTGCACGCAAGCCCTTTTGGCGCAAACTTGCTGTCTCTTCTCTTATTGTACCTTTAAGTGCGAAATATCCAATGATTTCTTCTTCCACAATTCTATTGGTGTTTTACCGTCATTAGCCTTCGTAGGGCATCGATTACGTACATACGCTGCAGTATTTATGGCATCTGCCCAAAATTCGGTAGGCATACCTCACTCTATGATCATACATCTTGCTGTATCCAGAAGTGTATGGTTCGCTCGTTCGGCTACGCCATTTTGCTGAGGAGTCATAGGAATGGTTAGTTGCCTGTCAATCCCATTATTCTTGAGAGTTTCTTTGAAGGAATTGCTCATATATTCTCCTCCATTATCACTTCGGAGTGATTTAATGCTTTTGTCGTGAAAATTTTCCACTCTTTTTCTTTATGTTTCAAACTTCTCTTCTGCTTCACTCTTTCTTTGCATCATATGCACTTCTGTGTATCTCGAGTAGTCATCAATAAGTGTAATGAAATAACGGCTCCCACCTTTCGATATCCGTTTTATCGGGCCTACGACATCTGAATGAATCAATCGTAAAACTTATTTTTCTCTCGATAAACTCTTGGTTGGAAAAGGTTTGGTCTTCAGCTTACCTGTCATACACGTTTGACAATTGTTAGTGTTTCTTTCCTCATCCAATGTAATTGTGGGGCATTCCGGGTTTTTCATTTGCTTAATAGCTTCTATGTGCAAATGCCCTAATCGTCGATGCCATAACTCTTCGTTTTTCGTCATACATTTAGCCGCTTTAAAAGCTAGCGTTTCGTTCAGTGTTGGATGAATGAAAACCGTCTTCGATGGCATTTCTTCGTGAAAGTAATATAACCTTCCTTCCTTCAATCCTTTAGCTACTAGAGCTCCATCTTTTAATATTTCGGCTGATTCCTTATTCAACTTTATTTCTAGATGCTTGTCTGTCATTTGTGTTGCTGATAATAAATTCCCTCTTAATTCTGGAACGTACAGAGAATTTAGCAAAGTAAAAGTCCATCCTCCACATTCCGACTTGATAAGGACCACACATGTATTTTTTTCATATTTTTAAAATAATTGTATTTTATTGTATAATTATACTTGAAGTTAATTTTTACTAATTATGATTAATTAATTTATAGAAATTAATTTGCATAAGAAGTTACTTCCCCTGTAGCAAATTAGAGTCGGGCCGACGTCGGCAAAAGGTACTAAACACTAAAGTCGGCCGACCTTTGGATTGAGGGTCGAAATGTCGTAGGGGTAAAATGGTCGGCCGACTACAAAACGTCGACTCTTTACCGCCAATTAATAGACCTAAGAACCGACTCCGAAACGACGTCGGGCCGACTTTATGTTAATGCTTATTTACGACCCAAAACTGATCTCATTATTAGATTTTCGAATACCAATAAGTTTGAAGAAAAATTAAAAGTGAATAAAAAATTCATCATCATCAAATTGTCAGAAAATAATTAAAATGTCCCCTTTTCCTAAATAAATATAGTCGGTTCCATAAAGTTAATGTCGAATCCAATAATTAAATGTAAGGTCTATTTTAAGTTGGATAATGGTCGGCATACCAATCATAAATAGTCCCAAAAAAGGATTTACGGTTTTAGTGTCGAAAAACTTTTCGACGTTTTTAGGTCGGCATTTGGTCGTCGACTATAAACCATTGAATTGGGAATAATACTGCTAGAATTAAAATTACGATTTCAGTTGCCATGGTTACGCGGGACCTAGTCTGATAAGACTGTACGAAATTCATCTCTATAATTAGGCGGTAGTGCCATCTATATTTTGTAAAGTTATATGGCTAAAAATAAATAATTATATTATATTAATTATAATAACTCACCGTAACTTGAGTTAAAAAGAATCGTGTTGACAGAATAAAATTATTTTTAAACAACTTCAAAGGTATGTTTGTTACGAGAAATCATACATTCCATTTCGCATCAGATTCGCGAAAAAATTCATTTGCAATAGTTGCCACCAATAGAGACAGATGCCCCCACGGTAGAACGATAAAGTTTATAAAGTCTCTTTATGGAACGAAATTGATCCCGCGCCAGCCAGATTTAGTTGTACCTCTATTTATTCCCAACTCAATGCTATAAACCGACTTTTCGACGGTACCCCGACTCTAAACCAAAGACTATATATAAATAGACTGGCGTGTTCAATGGCTCAACTTGCATACGATAGCAGACGCTGGTCAAAATTTTCCCTGCGCTTCAGAGTGCTACTAGTGGCGCCTCTAACGGCTGGTCAAAGGCTTCTCCCGTGTTTCGAAAGTGTTAACAGGTTTTTTGTATGGAGACGCCTGTCTAGTAAGCGAAGTATATACAGTCTTTGCTCTAAACCGACTTCATGTGTTACAGGGGTTTGCGATTTCAAAATATAAATTCCTGATTTTTATTGATATTGATTAATTATACTCTAAATAGATTAAAAAATTTAAAATGTATTAATAAATAGGCCTATTGATATGAGCACAAACGTTTTTCAAACGCTTCATAGTTTAAAAAATTCAAAAGCACGCGCCAGTTGATACTTTCGCAGCGCCATCTCCGGACTAGCAGCATGTTAGAAGTTTATTGGCGAACTCGCTTGAGATGAGGTGTAATTGTTGACTTGTGCGCTTAAATTTCTATTAAAAATTAATGGAAAAATCATTGAAATCTTGAGAAATACATTAAATCGAAACTAACAAAGTAAGTTTTTCAATAATATATCAATATAAATAATATCTATATCAATTAATTATAGCTTTGTGAACAATGTTTTGCATGATCGGTTAGCCCTTGGCAATTACAAGGTCATGTGTTTTATAAATAACATATAAAATAGACTACAACATTAAAAGATAATGATATTTGTTAAAAGTATTTGAATTGTAATTGTTTTTACGTATTAAAATCTATAAGCTTAATTAAAATGTTTCTTTTCTATTAATATAAATAGCTCATTTTTGTTTACAAAATAATTGAAAATTATTATCGATTCAATCTCAGCTAAATTACTGTTAAGGCATCAAATTGGTATTATGTGGGAGTTCCGAAGTGCGATTTAATTTGACGTCGGCACAACGTCGTTTCCGAGTCGGAAATATGCCTTTGTGAAGTCGGCCCATAGTCATTTCTGAGTCGGCCCATAGTCCTTTCTGAGTCGGCCCATAGTCCTTTCTGAGTCGGCCCATAGTCCTTTCTGAGTCGGCCCATAGTCCTTTCTGTGTCGGCCCATAGTCCTTTCTGTGTCGGCCCATAGTCCTTTCTGAGTCGGCCCATAGTCCTTTCTGAGTCGGCCCATAGTCCTTTCTGAGTCGGCCCATAGTCCTTTCTGAGTCGGCCCATAGTCCTTTCTGAGTCGGCCCATAGTCCTTTCTGAGTCGGCCCATAGTCCTTTCTGAGTCGGCCCATAGTCCTTTCTGAGTCGGCCCATAGTCATTTCTGAGTCGGCCCATAGTCCTTTCTGAGTCGGCCCATAGTCATTTTTGAGTCGGTCCATAGTCCTTTCTGAGTCGAATTTTTTTGTCGATCGACGGTCGGCCGACTACTTTTCTACTAGGACATTTCGACCTTTCAGAGTGGGGTGGCCCGACAGTAGGCCGACCTTTCTGTTTTAAGACACTAGCCGACGTCGGCCCGACTCTAAAATGCTACAGGGGCTCGTCCTCTTGGATAACTGTTATAAGTCGTCTGTGTTTTCAATGCTTTGGCATTTTCATCTGGTGAATTATTGGCGAGTCCTATTCTTCTTTCTTCTTCTGTGAGCTTCGCCTTCAACGAAGTAATTGTTAGGTTATCTAACCGCAGGCTCCTGCACATAAATTCGTATTCTTTTGGTAATCCCAAAACAGCAAATCCAGCTAAAACCTTTTCTTCGAACGTGAAACCGGCATCTTTCACTTTGTGATATAAGGAGTTTCGTCTTGTTAAATATTCGCCTATTAGTTCACTTTGTTTCTTCTCCGTGAGTACAAAGTCTTTTAGCAATAATAGACCATGCCAAGTGCCATACGTTGTGTGCACGTCTTTTAACGTTTGCCAGATATCCGCTGCTAATTCGCAATCCGCTATATCATCCAAACTTTCGTCATTTACGATCATGTAAAAAATTAACTTAGCTTTATGATCTTTTGCCTTCTGATCAGTATTCATCTCTTCAGGAAATCCAGGATCCACTGCAGCCCAACATCCTTTTGCTTCCAATAATCCTTGGGCACGCAGTGACCAATGTCTATAATTATGTCCATTTAATTTATCTATTCCTTATTCGTCGCTCATTTTTCTTCGTTTCGCGAGTCCGCCGATATATCAAATTCTAACTTTCCGGAAGAATTATTTCTTCTTGTTTTGTCGAGCCCAAGCTATTGTCTTCAGACTTGGAAATAGTGATGTGGGCCCCCGACCCCCCTTAAGTTTATTTTTATTGAGAGCCACTGGCCCAAGCGGGGGGGGGGGGGGTGGTGAGAAAATAAAAATTGGTTACGTTACTTACATAACATTTATTACCTTTAAAACAAGCAAGTATATTATAATATCACACATAATCATTTGTAACGCTAGATCCCGCTCTCGTATAGGGTAGGAAAACAGTGTTTCAAAAACAGCTACAAATCAATATGTTCCAGAAATTTCCGTAAAATGTGTAATAAATATTTTTTTATTAAATTGAGAGCCCCGGTGGCCCGCAACCCCCGTTCGAATGATTTATTTTAAGAGCCCACTGATTTTTATTAAGAGCCATTGGCCCCAAGACTCCCGCTAATTCCAAGTCTGATTGTCTTCACGTCAAGCCTTGGTTACAATAACTACTACTTACTAACCTTTACAGCTTTTAAACTAACTTCTCGCGTGTTATTTTATTTATTATTTATTATTCTCTTATTCTATGACTTCTTCTTGCGCGCAGTGGAAGCGTGCTGGGACCAAAACCTGTTATAATTGAATTAAAAACCCAATCCTTTTAGTAGAATAATAAAATAACGTGTTTATTGATAGAGATACATGGCAGGACTGCCAGAACATAAAAATAAAATTGCCTAAAACGCGACTGCATCATTCTAACATAGCATTGCCACTCTAACATTGTAACTCGCAGTGCGTCAAAACTCTAAGAATTCTCTCCTTGATATTGAGAAGTCTCACTTCTCAAAATTTTTACGGTCCTTCTCACAGGAGGTGACGTTATCTCTTCTCACGAGTTCTCTTGAAAAGAGTGAAAATGCCTCCGAGCATTCTCACTTGGTCAAAACGGGGGGATATTATAAATAAAAATGGCAGCTAATATTCCAATCAGTTTACTTCATGCTGAACAAAATAAACATTATGATATTTTTGTGGACGAAAATGAATTTCAGAAAATGGTTAGTTAATTTCCGATGAAACATTTTAAATAATAAATAAAATGTTTTCTTCCTTCATATATTGTGGTGAAATCGTGTAAAATAATATGGTCAAAGGCCTAGGTTACAACGTTAGTGGCATTCTCGTAAGCCGTCATCTTTAGAAGAATATTTTTACATTTGACGCTTTTTAGCGAGTTCTCACGATGAGAAAAATTCTAGAATGCTTCGGTCTACGGGAGAACATGACGCCAGGACATTTTATAGCAACGACTAATGATTATATAGTCTTTGCTTAAGCTTCAGCCAATCAGCGGCCATTCATTGATTATGGCAAGCCGCTAGCGCCATAACATGGCGGCTAAAAATAGTAAAAGCTCAGACTATTCTTACAGGATCCATCCGATCCAAGCTCGCAGAATTCCCATAGGTTTTTGCTGAAATTTTTTCACATGAACCACTTCAACGTTTTTGAATTTTTATTTAATATTAGTGGTAAGATTTTTTTTACTTGTAAGGAATATTTAAATGCCATTGTGAGGAAGATAAATAAGATTTCTTTGTAGGTTCTCTTTGAAAATATTTAAGCCTAGGCCTGAGATAACTTTTAACAAATCACCAATTTGAATAGAACGCCGTTTGTTAACATTTCAAATTGCCCCGAGGCTTAAGAAAACCCAAACTTTTACCAAGATTAGTAGAGAACTTTTACCTGTACAACGACACATTATCGTCCACCGCAAATCGTTTTCTACATGTGGAAATGAAGAATCTGGAAGCCATAACAACAAACAACGGAATAGTTCTCCAAAACGTTTGCATATAAGAGAAAAATCTTTACGAGTAAAGAAAGAGTCTACCAGATTGTATAAAGAATATGAGAGGCGTCTCTTCCTATTCCCATAACGTTAAAATTTCGTACAAGATTTTGAGAGCGCGCCCATAGGAGAGGTTCCGATACTACCCAACACACGATGTCGCTACTGGAAAATTTTTAAATTTTTTTAACATCCGGAAAATATTTTTCACCAGTCATTGCTGTTGAACATAGTTGAATTATGCTAATTTAAAATTAATAAAATTCAATTCCATGAAAAATCAAGAAACGTAAGTACAAGAAAGCGGACTATTTCTAATATTTTAATACGGAAAGAAATAATTTGTTTGATTAACCAAGGAAATTCATTGGAAATTTTATGAAATGGCCGAGGCTTAACGAGAACACAATAAATTAAAAATATGATATAATTAATATAAATTAGAGAGGAATAAATTAAAAATATGATATAATTAATATAAATTAGAGAGGAATAAATTAAAAATATGATATAATTAATATAAATTAGAGAGGAATAAATTAAAAATATGATATAATTAATATAAATTAGAGAGGAATAAATTAAAAATATGATATAATTAATATAAATTAGAGAGGAATAAATTAAAAATATGATATAATTAATATAAATTAGAGAGGAATAAATTAAAAATATGATATAATTAATATAAATTAGAGAGGAATAAATTAAAAATATGATATAATTAATATAAATTAGAGAGGAATAAATTAAAAATATGATATAATTAATATAAATTAGAGAGGAATAAATTAAAAATATGATATAATTAATATAAATTAGAGAGGAATAAATTAAAAATATGATATAATTAATATAAATTAGAGAGGAATAAATTAAAAATATGATATAATTAATATAAATTAGAGAGGAATAAATTAAAAAATACGAGGAAACATTGAAGTAGGTAAAATGAGATTAATGTTGTATTTTTAACAGTTTCCTATCTAATCTTTTCTGGGTTTTCATGTATTCATGGTCGAGATCTTGTTTTTTACGGGAACTATGTATGCAGAATTCTATGAAAAAAGATGTCATGTTTTGGTATGCAGTTGCACATGGAGAATCTTCGGTAGCTTTAAACCATATCTTGTCAATTCTTCGGGTGATGAATCTCTCCAAACGTCCTTTAATATTTGTCATGTGCGATAAAAGCTTAAAACTGGTGTCAAATACTCATTCCTCTCTTACACAGTGTTTCATTATTAAAGGCCCTACTGTTGAATAAATCAAAAAGATTATTCATGTGGAGAAGGAACTCGGCTGTGAATGTGCTATTTAATCCCAATGAACACGTTGTTCGGATACAGTTGGAAACACTTCGGCTGAAAACTTGGGCTGCTAAGCTAACTTTCATGTTGGAAAATGCCGGTAATTTGACATGTTTGGATTTTAACTTGTGAGCACCGCGAAACTTTCCAATTTTTTGGTCTAACTCAAAAAAAATTTCTAGGTCCTTCCAATAAACTACGTTGCCTTCCACCATAATTGGATATTTCTTGAAATTGTATCTAACGCTTTTTAAGAGATGAGGCGGATCAAAGAAGAAATATATTTTCTTGCCATCAATTTCAATGTAAGGCTTTTCCGTGGTTATTCCGAGATTTTTAATAGATTTTGGTTGCCTGTTCCTTGGTCGCAAACTATGGCTTTGATAATTAGGCCAATATTTTCAAGGTGTTTTATGCAGTTCCAAAGTCTGCCCAGAGCAAGCATCCTTAGTGAGGAAGTAACCAATTGGTTGTTTCCTTTTGAGTTTTATGCCTTTAACCATGAAGACAAGGGCCAGATTTGCGTACTGCTTGGTTCTTCCATGTGGCCCATAATCAGCAAAGCCTTCAATAATATCATTGGATTTGTTTGTAAGGGTGAATTTTTTTTTTGCTCATTTCATCAAAAGAAATTAAAACCACTTTTTCCCTTAGTTTCTTATACTGGAATTTCATCTTCAAGGCTTCGAGTGTTATATGATCAAAACCAGCTGCAATTTTCATGCGACCAAGTCATTGTCCAAGGTCCTTTTCGTTGGAAGACATAACACAGCTTGCCACATCCTATATGCATGGGGACTATGGTAGAATAGAGCAAGTGACCATTTCTTAAAGGGAATATAATTGTAACGTGCTCCTAGCTACAATAACGTTTTATATGTAATTTAAGATTCAATAAAGAACCACTCTAAAGCCTATGTGCCTTATTCAATAAACAACACCACCACTTACTATTGGAACAATGAAGGAGTCGTCCCGTCGAGGGGCGGACGTGGCGGCCATCTTGTCACTCTGATCTAACTTTACTACAACGGGGGCCAACTATCTTCTTCACTAGCTTTTATTAAAGCAACATGGTACCACCATAGTGGGAAAAACCCTAACCACGTGACGGTGGGCCAATAAGATGAAGATGTCTACGGATGAATATACTAAAAACCAGGGTGACAAGACGGACCGCCACACTCCTCCCCCCTCCGAAACACCTCTGTTTATTAGAAATACTAACAACAAAAACCAAAAAAAAAGAAAAACACAAAAAATCCTCTTGAGCAGTCCTAGTGTGAATGGGGAAACGTCCTATTTCTTGCAAGACTGATACGGACGAGGCGTCACATGACGACGGCTAGACCAACGGCGTGGTCGAACCGGCGAGGCAAGAGACCCACGATGAACCACCCGAGACTGAGTCTTGGACGGAGAGGAGGAACGGCGTGACAAGGGTGACACATCCACACCCAGATGGATGAGTGGCATACCAGAAGGGACAACACCAGTTGCAGCCGAAACACCCCATGGCGGAAATCCAGCAGTAACCCCATCAGCGCCAACGTCTTGGGATCCAGAATAATCACAGGGCCATCCTGCCGGAAGTCACCTAATAGGATCCATGGCACGACGAAGGTTGACTGAGGCCATAACAGTTCCAACTGCTTAACTACACCGACAACTGGAAATCCCAAACGGCAAGAGTAAAAAGCGGCCTCAGTTGAACTCAGTTGAAAGGACGTGACACTGGCCATCCTCTGAGCGCAAAGATTAAGAACGGGAGCGACTTTAGCCTCGAGCACAACAGGAATAGAGAACGAAGAGCCACGGATCTGCACCCGTAAAAACTCATATAGAATGGTTGGATTAAAAGCATCCTAAAAACAAACCAAAAAAAGTTACAAAATTAAAAACAATGAACAAACTAAAAATATACAGGTAAGGAATACGGCCCTGCAGTGCGGATTACTTCAAAAGGCTCCTGATACAAGGGTGTCGCCTTATTGAATACAAAGTGGTCAATAGAAATGCCCAGGTCGAGGCCATCAGCATGGCGTCGAGACAGTTCCTCCCTTAAAGTATTCACAGAACGAAAAGGTCTTTGGTAATCCGGATGACGGTAATATACATCAAACCGGCGCCCATCTTTCCTGTACACCACCTCCCGAGTATAATTATAACGAAAAGGTAGCAACAGAGGATTATCACTAGCAGCACCCAAAGATGGTTCTCCGTCCATCGGTACCTGTATAGAAATAGGTTCGTCGCCAAACAAACTAGGTAAGTCGTTACCTGTTAACGAGTTCTCCAACACATCAGGCTCGGGAACAATAGCATCATCAGGAAAAACAGGTAAATGTTTATTTCGCTGATAATATAGCTTAAGTTCGCTGACATGCCAAGCACCAACATCCACATCCCGGACCACATCCCGGACCACATCCCGGAGGACAGGAGACAGAGGATTTTTATAACTGATGACCTGAAAAGGACCCTCCCAACGTGGAGCAAGCTTCGCACTAAATCCAAGAGCGGCATTGGATAGTGGGTGGGTGCGCCGCCAAACAAAAGATCCTACCTCAGGTACCCAATGACTACGCTTAGCGTCGTAGTATCGTTTTTGTTTTGCTTGAGACAACCTGATGTTACGTCTGACAACAACCAAACTTGCTGTCAAAGGTGCAACGACATCGGAAATATACTGCTGAACCTCAGCATCTGAGCCAGACAGGTGGGGATCATCTGCAGGTTCCATCCATGGCAATCTTGGCTCTCGACCATGGTTAAGGAAGAAAGGGGTCTTCCCGGTGGTCTCATGGGTAGCAGAATTATATGCTAATTGTAAAAGGGACAAATTTAAGTCCCATTCTTTATGTCGGTTGCCCACATATGAGCTAATCA
This sequence comes from Leiobunum rupestre, assembly GCF_980474605.1. Classification (NCBI taxonomy): domain Eukaryota; kingdom Metazoa; phylum Arthropoda; class Arachnida; order Opiliones; family Sclerosomatidae; genus Leiobunum; species Leiobunum rupestre. Next base: position 86,250,312 of record NC_143384.1, read on the forward strand.
TATCACCAATGACCCGGTTAACACGCTCTGTTTGATTGGTCTGGGGATGGTAAGGATAAGCAAAAACCCACTGTATCTTCAAAAGCTTACAGGTACTATCCCACAAGTCGGACACGAACTGCGGACCATTATCGCTCAGCAACCTCTGCGGGCAACCCCACTGCTGGACAACTCTATGTAGAAGAGCATGGGCAACGCTATCAGTCGTAGCCGAGCGCAAAGGTACAATCTCGATCCACTTTGTGAAATAATCTGTAAATACTAAAATAAAGCGGTTACGGTTAGACGTGATAGGTAGGGGGCCCATTAAATCGACCCCGACCAAAGACCAAGGCAAATCCACCGTTGTTGAGGACATTAGTCCAGGGATCTTAGAATTCCGGGATTTCCGTTGCTGGCATACCAAACAAGACTGAACATATTTACTGATGTTGTCTCGCAATTTGGGACACCAAAACTGAGCCTGAATACGCTCCAAGGTTTTTTTTATGTTAACAATTTTGGCGGGAAATCACTAACCAGCGCGAAAAATATCTGAAGCCATAGGAGGGAACGGGAAATGAACGAAGTGTTGGTGTTCCACACCAAAAAACCTGAGGTTATATTCCCTTTAAACATTGTGGAATACCTTCTTCCCTTTTTATTTCTTTGTCGAAGTTTCAACTCTGAATCGAAGAGTTCTTTCGAAAAACCAGTTAAGAACCTTGTAGCATTGCTAACATCGCAAATCTGTTCACTGTCTGCCAGTTTTTCTTTTAAGCTTCTTATCTGTTTCTTCATTCTTTGAATTTTGGCATTTTGCTTATTGTTTTTTCTAATAAGTCTTGACTCCCTTTTTGTTTTCAATCCTTTTACTTGCTTTGCTTCACTGAAACTTCGGCTCCTACATTTAGATATACTGTAAATAATTTGAAAAGCTCTTAATTAAATACCCTAAATTAAAAAATAATATTTATCATACCATATTCATTGTGGTTATTTATTATGTAGGTGTTGTTTGGATTGAGTGTTTTTGTTGGATCGCTTGTTTCGGTTGGATTGCTAAAGCTATAACTGTGATCTAGTTCTACGCGTTTAGCTGTCTCTGTAAAATCCGGTTTTAAATCCAAAGTTATTTTTCGATTTTGATTCACTGTAGGCATTGTAATGTTTTATCAATTAAAATCTGATAGCTATCAGGGATACAAAGTCTCTTTTCAATTACCATTTTCTGAAATTTCCAATGGTGTAGAGACTGAAAATTGTTGGAACAGCGGATGGTGTGAGCCTATTTTTAGTTGTAATATTCATAAAACTTTCATCAATTAAATATTCCCTAGTTTTATTTGTAAGCCCATCATTATGTACATTTTTCAGCCACAAAATGGAACTAAAATTTATATTAAGTTAATATACCAAAAAGCCTATCTAATGAAAATGCGAATTTACCGGTCTTTTTCCTTAGGAAACTTTAAAAAAAAACGATGATTTCTTGTTTTCGATGTTTTACAATTTATAACGGAACAATATACCCCAGGCATACTAAATTATTTAAAAACCTTAAACTAGCATTAGAAATCGGGAAAATTTTTGCGTCCCTTTTAAACCTAACATCGAAACGCGCGCGCTGTGAGACCGGCGCCAATGGTGGCGCCATCGCTCTTTCGGTAATAGTGGACATTTTTGGAAAAAAAAAAGTTAGTACGCTTTTTTGAAAGAGAGACGCCTCTCATAATCTTTACACTCTCTGAGTCTACCATGTTTAAACTCGATTGACGTGGGCCAATCAAATGCTGGTTCTTAAGGTGACGTAATCTAAAATCGAATTATTATTTTCAGTAGCTCAGACTAGATGGCAACGAGTCGTTGCCGTAATCACTTTTTGAATCGTGATTGGCTGGTAATGACGAAACCTCCGAAAATGTAATTGGCCTATTTTGTATTTATACGGAATCATTCTATGTTATAAGATTTCTATGGAAAAATTATCACGAAGAACTCTTCTCAATTTGACGCGCCCATAGATAAAATAACTTGGTATATAGATAGGAAACTTCATGTTGTAGAAGTGACGCCAGAATTTTGGCCGACATCTGGTGGCGGCACCCAAATAATATTATTTGATGAAGTTCGCACTACACGAAGTCCGTACTAGAACCTTGGTGTAACCAAAAGTTACTTAATTGCCAAAAGTGTGACAGTCCCTGTACTAATATGCTAAAGGTTTAATGAATGCTCGACTCGAGATCGACCACATAAAAGACTATTTATTGTTGCCTTTCTGAATCTTTTTTTAGTCTATGGTATTATATCGTAGGTAGATGGCGATAGCATCTCCACAGAACGACAAAAAATACACTAACTTTGACCAGTGCTCCTCCGTTCCTCACTACGAGGCGTTATTTATTGGTTTTAACTTCCCTCCCTCCCCAAGGTATACTTTCCCTTCTCCCCTCCCAACTTGTATTTCGCTCGTAACATTCATTCTGAAATAAGTCCGATTGACACACTTTTGGTAATTATGTCACTTTTGGTGTAACGCAGTCGCAATTGCAAAGGCTTAAGCGAGCTATATGTATTAAAACTTTTAATACATATAGCTCGCTTAAGCCTTTGCAATTGGGTTTTTTCATTGATGCTTTCATCAGATGAAACTGATAAATCACTATTGCTTTCTTCAGAAAAGGAATCCAAACTGCTTTCCACAGTAGAATTTACTCCTAAAAATTCATTCCAACCACTGAAACTCATACCTAAGACCTATAAAGCTATTAATTTTACATTTAATAACCTAAATACTAAGCTTTGAGCCACGCGAGAAAGAACCACGTGTGCTTACCATAAAATTGTGTTTGTTTTTTTTTTTCAAAGTAAAAAACTTGTCGCACCAAATCGCAAAAACCGGTTGATGGCACTGCGGACGATTCCAAAGTTTGAAAAACGCTAAATCTAATAGTGCTATATCCAGTAACATATTTTTAATCCAAGGTGGAACTGTGGAAGCCGGTAGCTGCTGTTTAAAATGGAAAAAGTAGATGAATTAAAAACCTTTTCAACTAATCTTACCAGACCATTTATGTATGAAAGATCAAAGCAATACCTAGTTTTTTAGAATCAGAAAATATACCAATTACTTAATGGAGCTACTTAAGATATATGAAACCCAGATAAAAATATTTAGGCCAGCAGTAGCAAAGAATATGGGAAGACCAAAGAAACAGAAGGCTACGGAAGAAGAAGAAACTGAAATTAACCACAAGAAAAGAACTAGTAGAAATAAGCTATAACAAGTCGGCCCAGGCCGTAATATTAGTTCCACATCAGTGTATTCGAGTGGGCAAACCCATACACCCTTAGTAGACACAGGTAGGCAAACTAATACAAAAACTGTTGAGGCTACGTGATTTCTTATCGTTTGATATATAAATTGCCATCCTAAGTTAAAGAGTGGGTGCCGCCCACCCTCAGGATACCCGGGTGGGCAAACCAATTTAAAAGCTGTTGAGGCCATGTGATTTCCTATCGTTTGATATATAATTTACCATCCTATGTTAAAGAGTGGCCACCGCCCACTCTCAGGATACCCGGGTGGGCAAACCAATACAAAAGCTGTTGAGGCCATGTGATTTCGTATCTTTTGATATATAATTTACCATCCTATGTTAAAGAGTGGCCACCGCCCACCCTCAGGATACCCGGATGGGCAAACCCATACAAAAGCTGTTGAGGCCATATGATTTCCTAGCGTTTGATATATAATTTACCATCCTATGTTAAAGAGTGGCCACCGCCCACTCTCAGGATACCCGGATGGGCAAACCAATACAAAAGCTGTTGAGGCCATATGATTTCCTAGCGTTTGATATATAATTTACCATCCTTTGTTAAAGAGTGGCCACCGCCCACTCTCAGGATACCCGGGTGGGCAAACCAATACAAAAGCTGTTCAGGCCATGCGATTTTATATTATCTCAGTAATTAAATTAGTATTTTCTTAGAGCAGATATTTAATATGGATTATTAACAACTGCATAAATCATATTATTGCAAGAATGTATTTATGTACTAAGAATATGGCAAGACGGAGATTCTGTCCCCATGGTCGCATACTTTTCAGCTTAAGGGCCTGTGGCCAAAGCCCTAGCCAAAGTGCTAGCCCATTGAATTTAACATGTTTGATTCTAGCAAAGCAGACTTTTGCAACACGCCCTAAGTTCGACTGCTCTGGATTTTTTGGTCTCACTCTTTCAAGTAGACGCTAGCGTAGACGATTCCAAACTTTTACTTTTATTGTTCTATGAGACCAAATTGTTTTTTTTCGATAACTCTCCCTTTATTATTATTATTATTATTATTATTAGTGAAAGGGGTGAAGGGCTAAGGACCCATTCGCGCACTTCGACCAGAGGTCCATTGTGCAACCCCGACCCTTAAGACTTAAAAAGCCCGATATCCGACACAAAACGGAGAATCCTTTTGGCCGGTATATTATAGAAATCAGAAGTTTCCAGCTGATGCATACCAAGATGCTCGAACCTTTGGGCCGCGTAGTAATGGCACCTGCAAAGCACATGAGAGGCGGTTTCCTCCTCAACCTAACAAGCCCTACAGATTGGATCATCGCTGATTCCAATCAGGTAAAGATGTCTGTTAAGGAGACAGTGACCTGTAAGTAGCCCAATGACCAACCTGATATTAGATTTGGAGAGCGAGAGCAGCTCCTTAGCTCTCTGCCTAGAGGGGCCAGAGATAAACTCTTTAGCCTGCCTTTGGCCATCCATCTCAAGCCAAAGCTTGAGTTGACGGTCCGTCATGGAGTTAGAGATAAGGCCGCGAACTATGCCAGAGGGGATAGAAACGGCAGGTTTGGGACCAAAGAACCCAGCCTCTGCCCCCTTCTTGGCCAGGACATCAGACCTCTCATTACCATAGTACCCCCGATGGCCAGGAACCCAATAGAGTTGAACTTTATTGTTGGTACCTAGCTCCGAGAGGAGATTCAAACAGCTGAACACCAGTTTTGAAGAAACCTGAAACTGGTTGAGAGCCTTGAGGGCTGCCTGACTATCCGAATAAATTTAGATAACCTTGCCATGAAGCTTCTTTTTGAGACAAAAGTCAACACAGAAGCAGATAGCGGCAATTTCCGCCTGAAAAACGCTAGCATAAACACCAAGGCTTTCAAAGAAGCCGAGATTGCTAGTAAGACAATACATACCCGAACCAGATCCAGAGCGGGTCTTAGACCCATCGGTAAACCAGACGATTTCTCCTCTGGCCCCGAGGGTACTATGGTTGGCCCACTCCGTACGGCTTGGATAATAAGTATGCAGCTTCGTAGCCATCATATCAGAACCCATTAGGTAGACAGGTAACTGACATGAAATATCCCGATAGATCTTGGTGTGGCTATTAACCCAAATATTCACCTTCCACCAACCATTCTGGTTGAGCCTATAGGCTCCCATGGCAGCAGCTTCTTCTATAAAAAAATGAAGAAGAAGAATGTTCAGGAGAATTTCTAGAGAAGCACTTGGGGCTGTTCTCATAGCTCCTGTGATGCTGACACAAGCCAGCCTTTGAAGGGTGCGCAGATCACTCTGCACAGTCTTAATTTGGACTCTAGGCCACCAGACCCCTGCAGCATAAGAGAGCAATGGTCTGATGATCATGGTGTACAGCCAGAAGACCACTTTAGGGCTAAGACCCCATGACCTGCTGACTGCACTCCTAGTTCTCCAAAGTAACATCTTAGCCTTCTTAACTATAGAGTCAAGGTGGGGCTTCCATTGTAGTTTGTTGTCAAGAATAACACCGAGGTACTTCACCTCCGTGCTTTCGCTCAAAATAGTCCCAAATAAGGAGATATTATTAAAAGAGTTTTGCAGCCTTTTACGAGTAAAAGGAACAAGAACCGTTTTATTAGGATTAACCGTAAGATCAACTTCCCTGCACCAGTTTTCTACTGATGCAAGAGCCCTTCTCACTAAATCGCTAATAGTATTGGGGAACTTACCCGTGAAGATGATGGCGATATCGTCGGCATAGCCGAAGCAGCGACACCCATCCCTGTTTAGCCTCACCAAAAGCTCATCCACAACCAGGCACCACAGCAGAGGTGATAAAACACCACCCTGCGGGCAACCACGGCTGGTGGCGATCATAAGGGATTCACCAAGCAGAGAGGATACCACCACACGATTCGTCAGCATAGCTTTGATCCAGAGACACAGAGTGTCATTAATGCCAAAGCGCTTTGCAGCCTTCATGATGACTGTACTGGACACCTTATCGAAAGCGCCCTCTATATCAAGAAAAACTGCTAATGCTATTTCCTTATAGTTGATAGCCCTTTCAATGCAATTAGTTATGCCATGAAGGGCAGTCTCAGTAGATTTACCTTTTTGGTAGGCATACTGAGCCGTTGAGAGAGGAGAATGAGAAATAACCTCCCCCCCTGATATAGTTGTCTACCAATTTCTCCAAAATCTTTAGAAAAAAAGAAGTCAGACTGATTGGCCTGAAGGCCTTAGCCTCGAGATAATTAGATTTCCCCGGCTTTGGTATAAAAATCACCCAAGAAAGTTTCCAGGTGCTAGGAATATATCCAAGGGCAATACAAGCCCTATAGATTCTACTCAACATCGGGCAGATAATATCAATGCTCTCTTGCAGCAGAATGGGAATTATCCCATCCGGCCCCGGAGACTTATAGGGCTTAAAAGACTTTATTGCCCAGATAAGTCTGGAGTGCGTGACAAATTTGTTTGCCACCGCCCAATCCTCCCTTTTGGTACGTGCAATCCTAAAGGGAAGGGGGTCAGAATCAGTACTGTTCGTAATTCTGGAGTCAGGAAAGTGTACATCTAACATATGAGTTAGAGTCTCCTTACCCGACGAAGAATGGCTACCATCTTTCAACTTAATAGTGTCAAGATGTTTAGTCTTATCGTTGGCCATAATTTTCATTAACTTTGCCGTGCTGGGAATATCAGAGATATTTTCACAGAAATTCCTCCACGAGTCCCTCTTGGCCTCGCGGATGGCCTTATGGTACGCAGTAAGGGTGTGCTTGTAGGCAACCCAATCACCCGACCTTTTAGCTTTGTTAAAAAGCCTCCTAGTTTCTTTGCGAAGTCTGCCAATCTCATGGTTCCACCAAGGAACTAACCTTGGTTGGTTGGCAGACTTCACTGGACAATTGCGGTGGTAGGAGTCGATAATGGCATGTTGCATGCGATCAACAGCCAAATCAAAATCAGCACCGATGACAACCTAGGCTTATCATCCTTCAGATGAAGATTTAGATCATCCCTAAAACCAGGCCAATTGGTTCGCCTGGGATTGCGAAGTTCGGTATAAACCGGAACCACATTCATCCTGACTTTATAGCAGATGTGTCTGTGATCCGACAGTGATGGTTCACTGGACACATGCCAGTCATTAATTAGTGCTGCGACATTTTCTGTGCACAGCGTGAGATCAATGACCTCACTTCTATTACGAGTAACAAAAGTTGGTTCATTATTCCTATTAAGAATATGAAGTTTTGTACTAACCACATATTCCCTTTAAGGGGGTTGGTCGGAGGGGGCGGAAATTAACGGCACTGTGTGCGCGTCAAAGAGCTCTATCGAATGAGACCAAGTTGTTTTTTTCGGTCACTTTCCCTTTAAGGGGGCTGGTCGGAGGGGGCGGAAATTAACAGCACTGCGTGCTCGTCAAAGAGCTCTATCGAATGAGACCAACTTGTTTTTTCGGTCACTTTCCCTTTAAGGGGGTTGGTCGGAGGGGGCGGAAATTAACGGCACTGCGTGCGCGTCAAAGAGCTCTATCGAATGAGACCAACTTGTTTTTTTCGATCACTTTCCCTTTAAGGGGGTTGTTCGGAGGGGGCGGAAATTATCGGCACTGCGTGCGTGTCAAAGAGTTCTATCGAATGAGACCAAATCTCTGGACCAACTATACAAACTATACAAGTTCGCCAAGAAGGCGATAATATTATTTTGTGCCACATATAAACGACTTCGATAAGAAATTGCCACACTTATTTATTACTTCTGACCATACACGGTTTCGATAAGAAAGTGCCACACTCATTTATTACTTCTGATCATACACGGTTTCGATAAGAAAGTGCCACACTTATTTATTACTTCTGACCATACACGGTTTCGATAAGAAAGTGCCACACTCATTTATTACTTCTGACCATACATGGTTTCGATAAGAAAGTGCCACACTTATTTATTACTTCTGACCATACACGAAATTGGTGCCGGGGGAGGCGAAGTTTGAGGTTAACTTGACCCTAAAACGCCGTAAATATACGTAAAATAACGCTGAAAAACGAACGGGAATTGCGACAACTTAACTTGACAAATCCCCACGCGTTGCAAAGAAAGATTAGAAGTTCCGAGTAAATTTTGTGCAGAGCGGTGTGGCTAGGTTGGTAGAGGCGTCGGTTTTTGGAGATTACGCGGCCCGCAGCTATCTGTGTTTAGGTCACGGCACCGGCGTTAATATAAGTTATAGTAATAAATTATTTTTCGCAGCTGCATCTACCGCGTCGTCGCTTTTCCACGCCAAACAACATACAACATACAACACTTAACGACAATCCGTCCATAGCAATAGTCCCACTTCGATATATATATCTCGATGTGGAACTAAAAATGATGATTTCGTTTACGAGTAAGGCTACCTTTACGTTGCTATTCAGATTTATATTTCAAATAAAACAAGTACAATTAATTTAACAAAATAATACAAATATTTATTGTTTATAATTCTTAAGGTGGTCAAGTTAGACTAGTTTTTATTAGTCGTTACTGGGCTTCATTAATTAATAACAATTACCTGATTACGATGATATTTGTTTGAGCTATTCTTTCCTTGGACGTTTCTTCTAACAGTGACAGCCTTTCTTCCACTGACACCTGTTGCACTTGTAATTTTTCCCCAGCAACATATTTTATTTATTTATTTGTTTTTCGAGAACGTTTCGCTCGGCCGTCGCCAGGTAGCGTATTCAAACCTTCGCCGCGGAGGTGGGGAGGTCCCTTTTCGAGTAGGGGAAGATGACCCGTGGCCACCATAGAAATAGGAATCAGACTAGAACCACTGCGCTTTCCGCCAATCCCAAAGGAAACGGGCAAGCTAGAAGGCTGCCATTAGGGTGGAATCGGACTATCCGCGCCATCTGACATGTGCATTAAACATTGTCGCCATGGTTACGGCAGAAATTTTGAAGGTTGCGAGCCACTGCGCATCGCGTCGTGCGCAGTGATGGTACTTTTGTGTTTGGGTTTTTCGCGTCTATAAGCATAATCGCTGAAAATTTAAAATGGTAAAAATTGCGTATTTGTGTGGTCTGTACTAACCGATTTGAGAAAGAAATACAATGCTAATTTCATAAGTATGTAATATTATAGGAATTATTTTATACTAAACTCGGAATATAAGTGTTTTTCATTTTCAGCGAATTTAAGACCATATGTTTGACGTTGAGTTTTGCAGTTGCCATCATCGCAATAGTTTAATCAGAAAACTAATTACGTTATATGCTAAAGTTCACCTGATTAAAATTAGAGATAAGCTTTCAAAGCTTATTTTATTTCAAGGTCAGTAAATTTAAAACGTTTATAAAACTGTAATTTACGGTAATGTAGATTCTTGTGAACGTAATGATTTTCATAGTTGTTTAAATAACTTATATAATGTCGTTGAAATAATAAATCTGTATTTTTTACAACTCTACAATGCGGAAAACTGATCGAAGAAATGATAAACAAACCAGACAACGTTGCAAACGACGTTATGCCACGTGATAATACTTAGTTTAATTTTTTTTATTAGATGGCGCGGATATGCGCAATTCCACTCTAATGGCGGCCTTCTAGCTGGTACATCTCCCCCAAATCCAATCGTGGTTCTAGTCTCTTTCTATTTCTATGGTGGCCACTAAGGTGGGGGAAAACGGGGAACTTGCCTCCCGTGTTAGAGGCATAGGACGCTGATAATTTCGGTTCATGTATTTCTGCTTTTTCTTCTTCATATTATATACCCTGGTTTATCATGAAAATACTAGGAAAATGCTTTATCCGTCAGAACTATGCACCGTAATTTTATGGTTTATTTACTATTGTAAAATAAATAATCGCAAAAAAACGTTCATCGACGATGTTGGACATTTTGGTTGGGAAAACGATTTGTATTTCTAATTAGATAAAGATTTTTCAAATTATGTTATGCTTTCATTAATTTTTTAAAAAAAAAATCCAATGGACGCTTCAATAAAAGATAAATTCATCTGGGAAGGAGCTATTTCCGGTCGGTCGGTTAAACGGTTAGATTGGCTAGCCAAAAAGTCATATTTAAGCCAATTAGAGACGCGTTTTTGCCCTCATGAGAATTTTGCGTCAGATAAGAAACGCGTCGGCTCACGTGTATAAGGAACATACTAATGTTAATTTTCGATAATATATTTTAAGGTAAAATATATAATGTTACTAAAACTAAGTATAAGAAGGTAATATTATTATTATTATCATCCTCTTATGGTATAAACATAGAAATCTCATAGGTAACTAGAATGCTGCCGTGTAACTGGAAAATGGCCCAAACGCCGTGGCAGACGAAGCCAGATCTCAGCCAATCAGAGCTCAAAGAGCGGTTCTGCCAAGAATTTAATGTCACCGGAGAGAATGACGTCACCTATCTCCCGCTATAGTAACGGAACCAAGGAGGATTATTATCCTCCTTGGCGGAACCACTCTACGGCCTCTCATTGGCTGAAGGTTCAAGGCGAACTGGCGTCAAGCTCAGCCGTAGGCGGCAGCATTCTAGTTACCTATGAGATTTCTATGGGTATAAATAACTAAAATTATATGTAATATTTTTATAATACCAGGCAATTTTAAAGCTTCTCATGGAGGCAGAGTTAATTCATTTCGTATAAAATTATCTTTTGGAAAAGATTAAAACTCATTCCTTTAGAACTAAACATATTACTTTTGCAGTACGGTATGCAACAAGTGTATCCTTTTAACCAGGTAACTTTTTGGCATGTTAAGGCTTAGCAAAAAACCGATGTTACGTTCGAGAAAGTTTCCAGCTTTCTAATATTTCAACAAGCACTATATAAATAATAACTTATGAGTCCTGGCTGTCGGAAATATTACTTCTTGGCAATTTCTGGGAAGATGTTTTATTTAAGCGCCTATTCTTTCATTAGTGACGTTAGTCACGTGGTCACTAAAATATCTCTTACCTGTAAGTATACTTCTTTAGAATTAAAAATTTGCAGTTTTATTCTTAGAATTTCATCATTCTACATTCTTTAATAGTTTTAAGTCAGTTGTTTTCTCGTTTTTATAAAATATTGAGTTGGGAATAAATAGAGGTACAACTAAATCTGGCTGGCGCGGGACCAATTTCGTTCAATCAAAGAGTATAAAAACTACGTAACCTAGAGATATAATGACGGTCGAAAGTAGTAAAGGAAGTTGTAGCAACCGGGGGGGGGGGGGGGAAGGCACTCAGTGAATTTGTACTTCAAATTTCGGTACCGCAGCGCCACTACGGCAGTTTTAAGTGGCAATCATTTTGATTTAGTTCAACATTCTTGAAAATTCCTTAAGGACTTGGCTACCTTTAGGACTTGGCAACGGTAGAGAACAAACGCCTTATTCTTCACTTTTTGAAAATAAACACCGAAACAACGAATCCACAAATTCTTACTAAAAAAATCACGAAACAGTAATCAATTACTGTCACTTTTTTGAATTGACAGATATTAGACAATTAAATATCCAAAATGCCAAATTTAGCACCTCCGCAACACCGTAACTGCCATTTTTCTCCGGTATAATTATTTATTGTACTAAAAACTGCCGTAGTGGCGCTGCGGTACCGAAATTTGAAGTGCAAATTCACTGAGTGCCTTCCCCCCGGTTGCTACAACTTCCTTTACTGCTTTCGACCGTCATTATATCTCTAGGTTACATAGTTTTTATACTCTTTGGTTCAATAGGGAGACTTTATCAACTTTATCGTTCTATCGTGGCGGCATCTGTCTCTAGTGGTGGCTAGCTAAAGTTATTGAAGATAGAGAGCACGCGCTCGAGTCGATAAAGATTTTGGTATTTGAAGTCGACGTGCGAAAAGCGCGTGCCAATAAAACACTAAAAGCTTAAGCTCGTGACGCGGGAAAAAACATTTTATACATTTAATTTTTATATTGATTTATTTTATAGAAACACATTGGCTGCGTTCAACAACTATCAACGGAGAAAAACCGTTGAGTTATCGTTGAGTTCTTTTAATCAACGCTACGTCACAAAAATCTAAAAGTTGTTGTACGATTTATAGTTCGCTGACTTAACGAACAAAATATCGTCTGCTACCCCTCCTTTAACTTTGTCGAATGACGTCACGACACCGATGAGCAACGGAAAAACCATCTCGCTCAGCCGATGTTTCCGCTGAGTCTCCGATGATCAACGTGACGTCAAAACCGGAAGTCAAAAAACCCGTTCAGCAAAAAACCGCTGACCGTTGAGCTCAGCGCTGAGCTTTTTTAGAGTGCCGGGAGTAGTGGCTCACTCCTGTAATCCCAGGCGTCCGGGAGGCAGAGTTTGTGGATGGCCGTGTGAGGAAGACCACCAATCCCCCAACGGGTGGTCGGCATACTTCCGCCACGGGTGTCCCCACCCCTGTCCCCACGTATCCCCCCGTTGGCGTGGCCGTTACACATATCTCGCCCTGATTAATCAGTTATTGAGTGCTGGTGTCTAAGGCCTTGGGTCGACACCGATGTGTGGCTGTCAAAAAAAAAAAGAAGGTTTTTTAGAGTTGTTGAACGCAGCCCTATTCAATGGTCGTACCCTTCGAGAACATTTATCTCTATATTGAAGCAGACGCTATTCGTTGTCCTCAATCCTTCTACTCTCTGGTCCTTAGTCCTTACTCGCTTAGGTCAGGTCGTGGAGATAGTTTATAAAAAATGTCTGGAATATCTTTTAAATTTAGCAAAACAGTACAGCAGCAAAATAAAGTTGATATAAGTAAAACTGTTAAATCAAATGACGACGAAAATACTGACTTTGTCCTTTCAGTTGATAGGCACAAGATTCTAAGGTGAGTGTCCTAGGCTTAAGTAATTTAAACTCGTATGAAGCTATAAGCCCTATTATTATGGGGGAATGTAGCATTGTAGACTGCATGGGCCAAAAAATACTTTGCTATACCATGAAAAACTTGTGGTTTAACTCAGTTTGACCTTACAATTCATCTGAGTTAAAATACCCATCAGAATATTAAGATAACAGTTACTCTCATGCTATGAAAATAGTTAAACGTCATTGCCTGTTTGGCTGTGGTCATTGGGTCTAACCTATTAACAAGAAAAGTCACTATTTCAGGTGCTACTTACCTCACCACTTTGTCTCTCTCATATATTATCATGTGTTCTTTGTTCGTGTGATATCACTGTTAAGTTAGTATTAACAGAAGGTAATGAACCAAAGTTAATGGAGGGTGAATAACTTGGGGAGAGTTACCCCCAAAAATTGTACTAGGCAATTAATGGTATACACATTTGATATGCACGTCATTGCCTTTCGCTAGATGGCGATAGTGAAACTTGTAAATGTCGATTAAAGGGAGATCCCATATGGAAAATGCACTTAGTATGAGATATATAGCGGTCTGATAACTTCGGGTATTACCAGAGGTATATAATATATCTCTTACGAGGAACATATTAATTGCCTAGCTTCATAATGTTACTCGCTCGAAACATGTACGTTTGCAGGCTCCCGTTGACTTTTCAAAAAACGTTTGAGAGGATTTAACCACCCAATTAAATCCATGGTTAAAGATACTATTTTTAATAAAAAAAGTTAAATTAATAAATATTGAAAAAACTAAAACTTAACTTTTACTTTTTGTCGCAAGTAATGAGAGCTAGAAAATTCGATTACAACAAAATCTGCATTGAACATGCGAAGGTACATGTTTCTTTTAATCTCCTAGATGGATACTAGATGGAAGAGATATATTATGCTACTGGTATAATGTCACTATTAACTGATAACATTAGATCTGGTGAGAATATATAGGATGATACTTCAGGTCCTTGTTGTCAAACGCTTTAAGTAGGATTTGTGAAAAAGGCAATCCACTTTTTATGGGATAATTTCGTTTAAAGTGGAGATTATAGGTTAGTTTGTTTGTTTGTTTGTGGTAAGTTAGGTTTCGATAGGGCGCTTCAGGAATGGTGTTACCTACGTGTGCTTCATTCTGCCTTAAAAAGAGAATAGCCTCAATGCATTCTTTATGGAAGACCCACTAACAATTTGAGCAAGAATTTACTGTCATTGCAATCCCCTTCACCTTTTTTACTAAGAACAAATTTTTTATCGTTATATTTAGTATATGACTGGAGCGTAGCTACAATATTTTTAATAGCCTTTAGTTATTTTAAAAAGTTTTGTATTCTAGCACCAAACCCCAAGAGGAAGAAAAAGAACTTGTCATTCCATTGATTGTTCAAAATAAATGGCGCTTACCAGATGAAAGAAAACTACGAGAAAACCTTAGTGTGATAACTAAAGATGGAGAACCACAAACTTTAGAACAGCAAGCCGCAAATGAGATAATCGCTCGTATGTATTCATGTTCGTTTTTTTATTATTTGTTTAAAAGCTTTTAATCCAAGGCCAAATGAAATTGATTTAAAATATATGCAATGAGGTTAGGGCAGGGTGACCACACATCTTATATATTACTAGGGATGCACTGATATATCGGACCATTTTTCTAATATTGGTATCGGCCAATATCGGCTGAAGCGAAGCCGATATTTGTCAATGCCGGTATTGGAAAAATACTTTCAGAAAAACATTTAAAAATAAGACGATTCTTGATTAACTAACTAATGGTAATATTTTATTTGATTAGCCGCGCCACGTACGCCAGACTTCAGAAGCTAGATCTTACCCTTTTTTAGACAGGGGGTTACGAGTGTAAAGAAATAAAAAACAATGATATTAGATTTATGATAGAAAATATGTATCATGTAAAATGAAAAGAAACATATTCGGTTATGCTCTTGCAAACTTTTTTCAGTAAAAATTAGAATAAAATGGTATGATAGTGTACTGAACCGTCCTACAACTTCCTATAATAACACTATTTTTGAGGAATTTTTGGATTTACATGTAATGTTTTGTTATAAAGTATTTCAAACAATGTTAACAGTTATTGCATTATGGAAATTCAAGCCAAACAGAAATTTTCTTCCATATTAGAAAACTTCCTTCGCTTTGCCAATTATTCAACGAAATTCCCTTTATAAAACCATAGATTTTAACTTCATACGTATTTGAAACTGACATTTTCCATTAATTTCAATAGAAATTATCCTATATTTTCTTTTATTTTCCAAAAAAATCTGCTATAACTTCCTACAAATTAACTACAAATTTCCTATTTTCCTTTAAAAGTTTCAGAGCTTTTCTGTGGTCACCAAGCACCTACTTTTTTAAATTGTGTAGTTTTTGCTTGCACCATTTAGACCAAATACCCTAGGTATTTATGGCAATATAGTAGAAAAAATGCAGAACAGGAATAACAGCTCAATTTAAGCTGCATGGCCTTCTCTTTATTAGAAATGATAGTAAATCACATTTCAAATTGGTTCTTGCACATTAAAGGCTTAAACACTACTTAAAATAAGCTCTAAAATTTTCATTTTATATGAATTCAACCTAATCTTGAAAAATCTAATAGTAGTAATTATCTTTGCATTTTTTGTAATGTTATTTTTTTCTGTAGAAACGAAGGAATTTCATGAATCTAGAGAAAGATCCTTATACGATGAAAACTATCAAATACCTCTAATACTCAGGAACAAAATCCCTGAAGGATACGAAACTGATGACAAGTTAGACGTGTCTTTAAGAGCTGAACAATCTACTTTAGATGACTATGATAGAATTCCAGTCGACAAGTTTGGCTTGGCCATGTTGAGGGGAATGGGATGGAAACCAGGGATGGCCATTGGATTGAGGAACAAAGAGTAGGTTTTTTTACATTTATTTTCTTAACATGTTACTAACATCATAAGTAACATAAAAACCATAAGTATAACATTTCTTATGGTTTTAATGCTAATTTCTTGACTGGACCTTTCTTGACACTGACATTCCAAGCGATCTGGCACTCATACTGAGTATCATATGTTATCATCCTTGTTAGTAGTACAGGGTTTGTACACGACCTGGAAAAGTCAGGGAATTTGAAAATGATTCCAAAAGGTCAGGGAAAAGTCAAGGAATTAGAAAATGGGCTTTAAAGGTAAGGGAATTTTAAAATAACCCCAAATTAAATTACTTAATAAATATTTTTCATGATTTTACCTCAAACCATTCATTTATTCTACAAAAATGGTCAGGGAAAATTTAGCAATTTGGTCTGGGAAAACCTGGAAATGTCAGGTAATTTAATTCCGGAAATTTTGTACGAAACCTGTAGTATATTTTGCCTCAGGCATACTTACACATTAGGAGGCTCTGTGCTGAGAACTAAACCCAGATTGCTCAATAGCTCTAAAAATTCGTTACATGATACTTTTCCCCAGTTTTTTTGCTAAAAATGTACTAGTATGCTTATTTTGTGGCTTAGAAGTCAGCTCATGACAAAAAATATTATTATTAATTTACATACTTATAGTTATTATGTTACTTATGCTAACATGTTAAAAAAATTATCTCACTGTTGTAGAAATGGTAATAAGGAGTCAAATCTAAAACAAGGATTTGATTTAATCTAAGTTAATAATCAGCTAGGCTAATACCCAAGGCACCACCCTAGGCCTAAGTCATCGAGCGACTTTTAAAGCCTTTTTAATTCAGGTGGCCGGGTTACAATGCGTAGGAGGGTGGTGGCAAGCCACGCGAGCCAACAGCTCCCTACACTAACTATTACCGTTAACCTCAACAAGTTTTTATGGAAGGGGAAACTGAAGATCTCGGGGGAAAACCCCTTAACTAGAGAGTAATTTCATTCAGTAAGACATGACGCAACTAGATATCCCATATACTTTTTTTCCTTTGGGGCATAGAGAAAAAGCTAAAGTAGTCATACAAATTTATTGGGTCTAAGCAAGATCTTATTTATATAACTAAAGGCCTGTCCACACTGAGAGTTTTTGGTGAGCCTCTCTTCAACGCTTGGAACGTGAAAATCGCATTCTTGTTTTGCAACTCGTCCACACTGAAATTCGTTTGAGTATAGCTTGTAAAGTTTCATCCAATAAGCGTCTACCCTACGGTCACGTGGTACATAATGACGCCACTAATGGATGTAAAGACGTCTGCGCTTTTGGTTTAACCGCCGTTAGTATTTCTCTCGGCAAATACGGATAAAAATTTTAAACCCACAATTAATGATGATAGTTCAATTAACTTTGGAACACCCAACTTCATATTTATATAAAATAATGGGAATAAAGAAGCGACCTAGATAAGGATATCAGAAAGAATGGGATACGCTGGTAAGTTTAGTCAAGGCAAACTAAATTGGTTAACTTTTAAAAGTAGGTTTAATAATTTTATTATACATAATATTTTACAGTTTATGAATTAAAAGGCTGGTGGAAGGCTATGCGTGATAAATATGTGACAAGAAAAAAAGGCCAATTAAGTGGCAGTGAGTACACTCCACGTGAGCCTTGGGATAATTTGGACAATATGGAGTTTTTAAATTATACTATTAAATCTAGGAAGTAATATTCTGATAACAGATTTTAATATTATAAATAAAAATTAATTCTAATTTTGGGGGCATTCATAGATCAACATCAATTAAAGATTCCTCTCTAAAAGAATTTCAAGATGAACTAATATTGAGTACATCAGTGGGAGAATTCATTGTAGACAGCTCTCCACTATCTTTGTCTGATAACGAGGAACCAGAGCTACTCGCTGCAACAAGGGCAGGGAAAAGTATTTTAAATTTGGCATGTAGCAACATTCAATCTTTGTCTAGTTGGGCTACATCTGCAGCGTCTACCTTTTCCACCCCATCAACCGAAAGTAGTTCTACACCAAATTCAACACCTTGGTCATTAACCACTCCTACTTCAAGAGCTACCACTTCTTCCGAAAAAAACACGGCTGATGACCTTGAACAACCACCTATAAAAAAAATAAAAACCAAAAAAAAGATGGATATGAACAAACTCTTATGAAAATATTCAAGGAAAATAATAAGAAAATCGGAAAGGGTTGTTTGGGTCAATCAGAGCCACCTAGAAATTATCCAGTTGAATTATATCTTTTAAGTTTGAAAGATGATTAGAAATCATTAATACCCAAATATCAATGTCATGCAAAACGTGAATTTTAAGTGTAATTGTAAGAAAAAGTTGATGGACTAAGAAAATAATTTTTATATATTTCCTTCTTTCTGCATATTTTATGTACTCACAAGGGGTTTTTATTTAAACTCTGGATTAAGTAGTAACTTGAAAATTCCCAAAGGGCTTTAGTTCAAATAGTTAATGTGAAACTTAGTAAATTTACTATATTGTGTAGTATAATATTTGGCTTTATTGATAAAACATTGTTATTAAATTTAGAAAAATATTCTACAAAATTGGTTTTTAACTTTTCAAAAATGTTTGTTTCCATGGCCAAATTAAAGCCTCACCAAAACGTTTCTCTTAATATTTTATTTGCGTATCATATAGCCTTGTCTATGCTAAGATGGAGGGTTTATAATAGTTAATTTTATGTTTTAATTCAATTATTTATTTGATGTATTAAACTTCAGTATTTATTTTAGGGGTGTGAAAAATATTTGATTACACCAAATAATTCAATTGAGTATCAAATCGAATAGTCTGAAAATATTCGCGACTATTCAATTTTCTTGATCAAATAGTCGAATATTTGAAATATTTGGTATTTTGAATAGCTTGAATAACCGAGGGTTTTTGCGTTATGGTTAAAGTTCAAGGCAATCAAAGGAGAACCCAATGTAAATTTTCAAAAAATGGAGCGTTTTGTGGTGCTGCAATCACTTCAAATAGGGTACCTGTATTCAGTTCCCTTTTTGAAGCGGAAAGTGATACCCGTACACAATCAGATGTTTGGTCTCTTATTGGCTTGATTATTTATAATTAGTCTTGGTGTGTTTTGGAAGTTTCTAGAAGCGTAAACTAAAACTAACTCGAATGTCAAGCTGGGAGAACGGTTGAAGCAAATTTTACAATTGTTAGTAGTTGAAAGATCGCAGGGCGTATACTAATTTGACGATTTTATTTGAATGGTAAGTCAGGGTTTACCAAATTATTAAATTGAAACTATTACATAAGACTTCTCCAAGTACCCGTAACTAAATTTCCACTCTCATCAGTGAAGTCGGAAAATTTCAATATCTCCGATCATCTTCCTCCGTCATTAGAAAGCTATGCAGACAAACCACTGCTTTAACCACACTTTCTGCATTTTGAGGCTCAAGATGTATTGATTTTTTTTCAAAACTCGAAACCTTGCACTAGAAATCCCAAAAGCATTTTCAATGCACCGCCTTGCACAAGATAATCTATAATTGAAAATGTTCCCGGCATATGGAAGGTATTTTCCAGAATATTTAAAGGTTTTTGTAGGGGAAATGCTTCGATCATCTCCAACAAAACAAAGTGGCAGTTCATATTCGATTTCTTATTTTCCATGGGTCAGGATAATAATTGTCGTCTTCAATTACTTTGCCTAGATCAGATGCTTCCAATATATCTCCATCACTTATCCGACCATAATTTCCAATATCCACAAACACAAATTTCTAATTAGCATCACATGCTGCTAATGCCCTATAAAATTAAAAAATCTGAAGCCAGAATTAGGAAAGTTCAATTATTTTTTTAGGGCTACTTTCATCATAGATGATTTAGTTAATTATACCAAATACAATGGCAGTAGTGTATCGCAGATATTATTGCATGTCTCTGGGATTATTTCTGCAACCGTTGACTTGCCAATGACAGTGACCTATATCTGTCACCTGAAGTCAAATATCTGAAAAATGATTGGTGATTTAATGATTGATAATTTATTACAATATATAATTTAAAAATACCAGAGTGTTAAATAGTCTTTACTTTTCCATAAATGTGATTCTTGTTTTTGCAAGTTGTTTTTTTTCCAAATTGTAAAGATAATCAAATTGAGTTGGTGTCATCTGACAATGTTCAATATATAATTGGGTCATCATAAACCTCATGGTAGAGTCTTAGCTTAGGGAAAAAGATAGGTATTAAGTTGTGATTATCACCATCTGAAAATACCTCTAACCCAAAATTCTTCAGATTAAGTAGTAACATGAACATAATGTTTATTATTTAATTGCAATTTTTTGAGCGTACTACAAACCGGCACCATTTCAAAATATCGGTGGGTGAGAACCAAACTAGTTACGTTATTGTGGAGCGATGTAATTGGATGATTGGACGCGTACCAAGCGTAAATGTTTGACCAGCCAAAGATTTCTAGCGAGCTCGAGACGACTAGCGTATAAGCAAATTTTTGGTGTGCCAATGACACACGTAAGAAGCGCGCGAGCGAACTTAGGTGCAAATATTTCGTATTGTAGACGGGCCTTGAGTGTACAAGTTGTCACATTTAAACAAGGAAGAAATACTACCTGACTTAAATTAACAAATTTATCAACACAATAATTGAAAATATCAACAATTTTACTATTTACGATATAGTATCAGTGAATTCAAGTTTAATTAAAGTTGCACCAACAAACATAATTAGTTAAACCACGCTTTTACATAACAAATTTTGGTGTAAATTGATTTTTATTTAATTTATACCTATGTTTCATGATTGGTAATTCGTTTGCTTTTAATACAAACTAAAATTTAATTATTTCATTAAATTTTGTTTGGTTTTATTTTCATTTAAAGAATTATTTTATGAAATCTCAATTTCATTTGCCTCATAATTGGGTAGAATAATTTTAAAAATATGATCACCATGTACTTTTTTTAAAATTCTTCACATTTTGCATTTGTAGTAGAAATAGATGCTCCTGCAGAACTTTCACCTAGAAAAACAATCAACAAAACTCCTATTGGCAAAATCATGAATTTTGTTTATCCACCATCGAATATCCTACTTTCTTTAATTGGGTAGAATAGATGGGTTTATCAGTCTGAATAATTAAAAAATTCAATGATCACAACATGTACATATTTATAAATTTAAAGGTGTGTGCAACCCATTGAGGTTGTGTTGCGACCTAAAGGATTGGGTCTTGGAGCTGACAGATCAAAAGCTCTTCAAAATGCCAAACCAGATAATGATGAAGATGGCAATCTCTTGAGGCTAGCCATTGGAAGTTACGTTCTTATCAAGGAGGGAAATAACAAAGGACTATATGGTCAGGTAATGCGTTTAAATTCAATTTAACTTCTCGTAATTCATAAACTGATATTGGTACTGTGATATGATGATAATCTTTGACCATACCTGTTTAAAAACAATTTAAATGAAGTTAAAGGGCTATGTAATTGGTTGGGCTAACGATAGGGTGCATAAAATCGTCTGTGAAAGAAAAATGTGGGAGTGGGGTGATTTATCCTAAGTAAACTAGCATCGGAGAGGGTGAATGAATGGTCCCGGTATAGTTTGGACAACACTAAGGCCACCCAACATTTTCCTATCACCTTATTTCTAGCCCGTTGAAGCGAATGGATATCTACATAAAGTCAATCAAAATTGTGTTCAGAGCTTTTATTTTCTTTTTTACCTCCTAAGGTGTATTCTTACAAAAGTTTTCTGCTACCCAAAAAAATTATAAAATCGGTAGTAACCAATATATTAAATACAAAACAAACACTGAAAAATTTTTAAACCTGAAAACAAATTCCAAAACAATGATTTTTTTGGTATAAGCTAAGTTTTTCAATTTTGAAGCTTCACAAAAATTTACTTGAAATGCCCTAGTAAGAACATAGTTGCCACAGTATCTGGAGAATTTAAAAATGGGCTTAAAAATCAGGGAATTTTTAAAAATACCAGTAAAAATGTCATGGAAAATTCATTGAATTGAATTTTAGTTTGAATCCAAAAACTACCTGGCACACTGAATAACAGTGTATCCCATTACCTCAAAATAAGAACCAAATATTTAGTCTTTTTTAAAACTGCACGAGTAAGACTATATTTAAAATAAATCAAATGTGCACAGGAAAAAAGAAATATTAAGATTTCACAATAGTTTCGGCTAAAATGTTTTTATTTCAATTCCTTGACGAAAATAAATGTTAAAAGCATGCAAGTTTACTCAAACAAATACAAAAATTGTTTAATTTTTTTAGTAGTTTAAATGTGTACTTAGAAATTCATTACAAGATGCACTTTATAAAAGATTTAAAGCAATTTTTTGTTTTTCTTTAAGCTTTGTTAATAAGGTATCTCTTTTCCAGGTGGAAAGTATTGATGATGACACGGGGAGAGTTTATATAAAACTCGCCCTTTCATCTAAACAAATTCATCTTCCGGAATTATTTATCCAGGTTGTGAGCAAAAAAGAGTATTTACAGGAAGGAAAAGTTATGAGTAAGTGTTGTAACAAATTTACATCAGTATAGTTAAGAACCTTTTTATATATATATATATATATATATATATATCAAGTTAAGTGTTAATTTGAACAGGCCCAAATTGACTGGGTTGAGCATGTAGTTTACTCAAGAATTGGTGTTACGAAAAGGTCACTTAATTTTATAATAGTTGATGCCAGTGGCAAATAGTGCAAAAAATGACAAATGTGACTAATATTGGTCAATAGTACATAATAAAGTCCTATATTTAATGTCCGAAGCTAAAGCAGTTTGATTGATAATTTTAGATTAGTGAAATTATACTTAAATTCGCAAGAACACTACAAAAATTTGTCCGAAATGTACAAATTAGAATGTTAAATCACTCTGATACACAATTTTTTAATTAAACATATTGTCCACTATTGCCATATGGACTAGTAATCTCATTTTTGTTAAGACTGGAAATTTCGACTATTTTCCTGTCCATTTTCCACCTTAAGGTACCTAAGAATAAGATACTGCATACTTCATCTGCTTTTGATTTTTTGGGACTGTTTCTTTCTATGTGATGAAATCTACAAGTGTAATACCAGGGGCTAATGCCATTGCCACATATTCTTAGGTATCGGAATGAATTCTTCGTTTACTGTGTGTAAACTGTGAAAAGACTTAATACTTAATTTCAGAAGTCTGCAACAGGTGAACAATGTAGCCACTATTTTATTTACCACCAGTTTGACTAAAATTTAAAGCTGCACAGGGCCTATGGGGAAATAATAATAGTGTAAAAATTTTTTGGTGCCACATAATTATTTTTTTTATAAAAATTTGTTTTTAACTCTGTAAATCTAGATAAAAATCAATACGATGAAGCTGTCACTGAAAGAGAAAGTGCACAAAGAAGCCACAAAAAGAAAAGGTCAAAGGACAAAAAGAAAAAGAGGAGTCGAAGCCGCTCTCCGAAACATGATCGTATTAGCAGGGAATCTAAAATGTACAAAAGCAAACACAGTGAAGATGAAACACTGTCAACTCCATCCTGGTTAATGCCACAAATAAAAGTCAGGCTAGTTGATGAGAATTACAAGAAGGGCAAATATTACAACATAAAAGTATGTACTATAAATGTCTAGGTGTACAATAGCATTTGCCATCACCTTAGATATATTGTAAAGCAATGTTTCCCATAGTGGATACTTTTCCCTAATGACTAACCAATCAGCAACACATGCAATGACATTTACGCGAACATGTACGAATCTACACAAGGTTATTACACGTTTGCATAAACAACAGTTTCATGCATTGCTGAAATTATCTAAAAATGTGGCGCCGCCTTCTGGCAAGCAACAAACTTTAATGAAGGTTAAAGTTCAAACTAGAACAGAATCCAAAGCCTTCTGTCGCCACCTAGGGATGTCTTTTCCAATAGAAAGAGGTGTGAAATAAGCATAATTCCATAATGCGTGAATGATTGTGTCAGGGTTGGAAAAAACCTGTTTTTTTTGGTTTAAAGACTTAAAACAAAAACACAGGTTTAGATGCATTGTGTGCCTAGTCGAATATTATTAGTCATTAATCAACTATAGAAAAGCAGTATCGCTTTAAAAAGTGTTGTTGTAGATTTATTTTCAGTTTTGAATATTACAAAGGTCTTGCTAGAAGATAAGTCTTAGTTTTGATTAGGTACAAATATTTTGGCCAAGAAGACGTTTTTGTTCTAGTTTCGTAGTGAATGGTAAGTTTCGTAGCAAAGTTAAAAAACCGCTTGGTTTAAACATGCCAACCCTGTTCAGTGTGCCTTTAAAACATTGACAAGAAGATATGGCCAAATTTAATTGCACACCATTTTTAGTGGATAACACTTTGCTAAGACTAATGGAGGGTGGTTGTATTAGTGTTGGCTATTACCCTCTCACGTAATACAAAACGCCTTACATCACTGATTGATTATCATTACTGCTATTTAATTAAAAGTAAAGTATCATTAATGAGTTAAAAAACATTTCCCAGGTAATTATTGAAGATGTTCTCAGTCCCATACTCTGTATATGTAGGACAATGGATGGAAAAGTTTTAGAAGGTAATGTTATTTCATTCCACACTGTTTACCAAATTTTTTTAATATTGTGCATACCACTGGTAAATAATTATAAATTTCTTGGGACAGTTCGGTGTGGTCAGTTTTTGAGTTGTTTCCCAAAAGTTAAAACATACATTCTCTCATTATTTTTAATTGCAATTTTAGAACTTTCAACCCTATAACATTTCGTATTTTGAGAATACAGTTATTCCCTTACAACATGGGAGCTGCATCCTCCTTGTATATTCTTTCCTCTTAGTTGTCATGAATGTATCAATACTTGGAATGCTTATCCTGTCATATCTCACATGGTGAGATCACTCTGGTATCTTTGGCCCCGCCTATGAGAGAAAAATCCCCTCTGCACGCGCTCCCCTCTCACGTAGTTGTTTGTTAAGTTAACATAGTGACGCAAAAAAAATGCCGCAACAAGCATTCCAAGTAGAGGTATGGATTTCTGATCAATACCATTTGGGACTTATTTTAGTTTTAGACATGGTAAAATAGCATAAGGATACTATTGATATTTTCACTTATTTTGCAAAAGAAGGAAGAAAAGGTTTTCCGAAAAACTTACAACTACCAAAATCAGATTTATATTCACGTTAGAAACTAACACATACGTGATATCATCCTTTAAAACCATCTATTAACTTCAACTAAATTAATATTTTTACTTTTTACAGATATAAATTCAAGTATGTTAGAAACGGTAATTCCAAGATCAGAGCCAAGTTACATTATGGTTGTTAGAGGTACTGATAAAGGCATGGTTGGAAAAATTATTCATAGGGATAAATCTCAATGCGTCGCAACCGTTCAACTATTTCCAGATAATATAGTGTCAAATTTTAGTTATGATGATATTTGCGAGTTTGTTGGAGATGTTTCGCTACATGATTAGAATGTTAGGAAATTTCAAATGTAAATAAAGTAACTTATTTTTTTATGTAGTTTGTTTAATTAGTGGTAAGTTACATAAAAATAACTGCTGAATGAAACTGACTGCAAGTAGGGAAGGAAACGTGGTAAACATTGGTTGGGAATATGAATGAAAATAGAAAGTGTCACCTGGTGATAATCACTAGAACAAAAGGAATGAAGTACAAGCTTGACTTTTATTCATTCTAAGATTATAAATAAACCAAAACATCAAAGTGAATATGTAGTTTTTAGAGAAGTTTATGTAGAAAAATAAATAAAAAAGATTGTAATAAATTAGTGCAGGCCCCTCTTTAAATCATCATAGTGAAAGGGTAATCCAAATAAAGTCAGTGTTATATTATTCTCGTGCTCTTTATGAAATCTTTTTTATTATGAAGTATATAAAGCTTTTTAAATGAGAATAACTTTTCAAAGTAAGCTATAGCCCTGATATATTGTGGGAGCAATACCAAAATAGACAAAATTAAATGTGTAGCCATTGATCTATCTGTCATCACAAACAGTAGTGGCGCTAAGGGTGGGCTGAAGTGGGCTTTAGCCCCCCTGCATTTCTGAGAAGGGCCATATATTTTTATTAAAAGGGCCACATTTAAATTGATGAATTTTCTTTATCTCTAGAAATTTGTTTTATTGCCAAGAAACGTTTTTCTGGAAACTTTTTTTATTAAATCAATTCGTTTACTCAAGATGATAGTAGACCATAAACAGAGGAGAAGGGAGCAGAAATTGAGATAAAGTTGAATGGACAATTAGAAAGAAAGGAAAGGGAATTTAGGGAAATACCCAGAGAATGCATGTGTCCCCTCTCAAGCTCTAGGTCGGATACAAGGTCGGGAGGGGGTTCAGTAAACGCAATGCGAGCCGCAACAATAAAACGACCTTACTCTTCTGGATTCCTAGAAAATTTATAAGAGGTCACTAAAGTTGTGAGGGCCACAAATAAATTAGCCCAACTGTGAAAAAACCTTAGCGCCGCTACTGATCACAAATGGTAAAAATTGTGGTGAAGGAGAATAAATGTGGTGTCTCACTAATCCATTTAGGTTACTTGTGAGCCAGAGAATTAGTTTATTGATGGGTCTAAGACTTGTCTGGTGCAGGTTTGGGAATGTATTGTCTTACTAGTAATCCAACTTTCATGAAAACCTTTGGTGTTTATTCTGGCGTTTTTCAGGCGAATTGACGCCATTTGCTTCTGTCTAACAAAGAAGCTTCATGTCAACATTATCTAAATCTATTCAGATAGTCAAGCGGCCCTCAAGGCTTAGAGCTGTTTGAATCTCAGAGCTAGGCACCAACAATAAGTTCAGCATAATTGGGTTGCTGGCCATCAGGGGTTCTATGGGAATGAGAAGGCTGATGTCTTGGCCCAAAAGGGGGCAGAGGCTGGGTTCTTTGGTCCTGAACTTGCTGTCAGGTTGAGTTAGAAACCTTGGATTTCTTTAACATGCCGACCAAGCAGATTCTCCACTTTGTGTCGGATATTGGATTTCTTAAATCTTAAGGTCTGGGGTTGCACAATGGGCACATATCTTCTCCCCGGTCATTAATAATACTTGTGATATTGTATATATGATATTAGTAACCATTGAAGGGTTCCACCAGTCTCGTAAGTGAAAAACACATCCCCCTCCCAAGCCTGTTCAAGGAGGGAGAACCGAGAGCCCATAGAGGTTGTCATCCCCCTTTCCCCCATGACTATCTACCTTAGTGCAATGGCCACCATCTTCTCGTGAATACCACCTATATATCAATTTCCAGGTTATGGTAGCAGTGTGTCAGAATTTAAAGCCCAGTGCACCTAGTAACAAAGACCATATCACCGCAGGTCTATCATCATCATGCCCTACGCCAGCGTCAACAGCCTGGACAGGTGACAAAACCAGCATGGGTAGTGGAACCCTACTACTGAAGTTTCCTACCCCTACCTGACCAAAGTCGGAGGTGGAGATAGGACCATTTGACAGAGCTAACATATCCCAGTGCGCCACCACCCTTATGGGTTACAAGAGCCGTACCCCGACTGCCCGGTAAAGCCACCAGTTATTGCACACTCTGACCCGTTAAGGGCCAGGTTATGGTAGCAACCCAAATTCAATCCGCTGTGCTATAATCACCAATTTTATTTAACTAACTGTATTAGTCACTCATATAGAGCAATTCAGTTTGTTTATAGGCATATGAATTTGTTAACTCCTCAGACTTAAACTAACACAGTAAGGAATTTATCAACTTTAAAAGATCATGGATTATCTTAACAAGATGTCATCACTGGAGTTGCAATAACTAGCAATATATTACGCCTCAGAGATTAAATAAGAACATGTTACAAGCTTTCTCATACAAATATGTATAACAAGCTCAAACAATTCAGACTCGCCTTTAGTTCATCATTGACGTAAAATATGCGATACCAATAATGACGGAAGTTCTAAATTAATTCTAAATAAAGGTCGAAAAAATTAACTTGAGAGGTTAGATAAATTAAGATGAAAAATTTTGTTCAATTAAAATCTATAAGCTTTCATTGCATGGTATTTATCGCTTTCCGATTGAAAACTAAGTATCATGGAACAGTTTGGTTTAACTGTTAATCTCATTAAATTGTTTATCGTCATACGGCGACATGCGTACCATGAAAGGAAAACGCGCGCGTGGGAACGCCGACTATCATCATTGGTATGTAGAATAACGAGCAGACAACATTTCGTATTTGTTTTTGAGTTTTTGACATTTTTCTCAGGTCAAGACTCAAGAGCTTGAAATAAGAAGAAGTCTTAGAGTGGTTCGTTTAAGTTCTAAAGTATTTACTAATTAATTAGTCCATGTGTACAGTATAGGATCAAAGAGATATTCACAGAACAAAGAGATAAGTTTAGAAAAGCGTTTAGTTCTCGGGTGAATTTAGAACGGTCTGCGATGCACTTCAGAAAATCCGGAAGTGTATTCCACTCCGTAAGCGACGAGGGAACGAAAGAGTGGCGGCGGGTCGAAGTCCTCATGAAGGGGAGGACGAAATTAGGTCCGCACCGATCGCCACGGGGGGACCGCGCCCATCCCGAAATGGAGCGATAGAGGGAGGACAATGCGCCGTGGGTTTTATGCACAATAGCGTTGATGGTCACAAGGTGCTTGACATGCCGCCGCGCCGTGAGAGAGGGCCAGTGTACATTCTGGAGAACCCTAGTAATGCTGACGTTCCACGATAGAAGTGGCGAAACGAACAGCCTTCCGCTGGACCATTTCAATCTTATGTATTGACGCCGCTGAGTGGGGCGATCACACGGATGAGCAATACTCCAAGATAGGAGTCACGTGGGTCTTGACGGCTGAGGCTTTAGTGGGGAAAGAGCAACCGTGTAGATGACGACGCAGAAATCCTAGGGTACTATGCGCTTGAGAAACGATCCGTGAGATATGGGAATCCCAATAAAGCGTGGATGTGACGGTGACCCCAAGGTATTTGAAAGTCGAGACATGCTCAAGAGCTTCCCCGGTGGGGTGGTAGCTGTAAGCAAAAGCCTTGGAGCCCGGGCAGTGTAGGGAAAACACCTTGCATTTTTTGGGGTTAAGCTGGAGCTTCCAACGGGCGCTCCAGGAGATAATTTGGTCAAGGTCGCCTTGTAGCGTTAGGTTGTCAGTTGGGGCCCCAATCGCCCTAGACAGGGCAACGTCGTCAGCGTAGATGGAGAGTCGAGAGACATCCCCAGTGCCTACATCGTTGACGTAGATGGTAAAAGTAGAGGACCAAATTTAATCTAAGACCATTTACACCATTGAATTGGGAATAACACTGCTAGAATTACAATTACGATTTCGATTGTCATGGTTACGCAGGACCTGTTCTAATAAGACTGTACGAAATTCATCTTTATAATTAAGCGGTAGCGCCATCTATATTTTATAAAGTTATATGGCTAAAAATAAATAATTATTAGCTAACTCACCGTAACTTGAGTTAAAAAGGATCGTGTTGACAGAATAAAATTATTTTTAAACAACTTCAAAGGTTTGTTTGTTACGAGTAATCATACATTTCAATTTCGCATCAGATTCGCGAAAAAATTCAATTGTAATATAGTTTCCACCACCAGAGACAGATGCCGCCACGGTAGAACGATAAAGTTGATAAAGTATCCTTATTGAACGAAATTGGTCCCGCGCCAGCCAGATTTAGTTGTACCTCTATTTATTCCCAACTCAATGATTTACACCTGGACTACAATGCCAACGTTATAACTCCGATTTCAGAGTGCCGCTACAAAACACCACCAAGTGGAGAAAATCCGCGATAGTAATCCACAAACATGCAGCAACCCCCCTTTTTTTCTTTTTTGATCCCTCTTCTTTAGGAGGCGAACGGTTCGCGCTCTCTCTCTTGACGCCGCAAATACCGGGCGAAAATTGGTCAGGACTCGTGGGGCAACCAAGTAAAATGTCGGGAGAGGAGCGCGAAGTGAACGCGTTTTTTCAGCCCGTATTCCCTTGTGGGCGAGAGCTGCCTCTAAATAACGATGGTGGCGTTGGGGTAGCGGCGGCACTAGCTTAACAACAACGACTACCTTCATTGCACTCCAGGTGTAAATGGTCCTAGGTTTAATAAAAATTTTACTTATCGGGAGAAGAAAGCGTTTTATACACTTATTGTGTCGCGAGATAAAACACTGAAACATGTCAAAGGTAAATGTTGGTAGGTTTATATGTTGTCAACTTGTCATTAGAAAACGTTGGGAAAATGTAATTGAATAAGCATTTTTTTGGATGGTAAAAACAGTAAGTTCGGACTGTACATCTGAAATATTTTTATGTTCGGAGCAGTCACTTCGTCAGTTATTATTTTACTAGGCAATTATGGTATTAATAAAGAGATTAAACCAGCACCAGAAAATGTCAAGAAAACGTGAAGGGGGAACTTGTAAAAGCCTAAAAGTTGCAGGCTGTACACACCATAGAAATCTCATAGGTATACTTGAATGCTGCCGCCTACGGCCGAGCTTGTCGCCAGTTCATTTTAAACCTTCAGCCAATGAGAGGCCGTAGAGTGGTTCCGCCAAGGAGGATAATAATAATTATCCTTGGTTCCGCTACTATCATGGGAGCTAGGTGACATCATTATCTCTGGTGACATTAAATTCTTGGCAGAACCACTCTTTGAGCTCTGATTGGCTGAGATCTGGCTATCGTCTGCCACGGCGTTTGGTCCATTTGGCAGTTACACCGCAGCATTCTAGTTACCTATGAGATTTCTATGGTACACGTACGTCTACAATAATAATTTATTGTTTACGAGTGAAAATTAATCAATTTCCTTGAATCATGTTGTGAAAGCGCCCTTTCTGACAATTTAGCTTTTAGTTATTTACTACTATCAAATTGAAAAATAATAATAATAATAATAATCAACCTATAAGAAGGCGCGCAACGCCTCCATCAATGCCTCTAGCAACTTCAAGCAAAATTTTGAAAATGACCTCACAAAAGGCTCACATAAAAAATCTCCTCCAACCCCAAAGCCTTCTATAGTCATATTATCAATCTCTGAAAAGTCAAATTAACGTTCACTGACATGAAGTGCCCTAGCGGCTCCTTAACTGATTGGCCGCTGTCCTAAATCATCACTTTGTTGCCGTATCAGCACCATAGAAATCTCATAGGTAACTAGAATGCTGCCGTGTAACTGGCAAATGGACCAAACGCCGTGGCAGACGATAGCCAGATCTCAGCCAATCAGAGCTCAAAGAGTGGTTCTGCCAAGAATTTAATGTCACCAGAGAGAATGACGTCACCTAGCCTCCCACCGAGCTCCCGCAATAGTAGCGGAACCAAGGACGATTATTATCCTCCTTGGCGCAACCACTCTCATTGGCTGAAGGTTCAAAATGAACTGGCAACCAGCTCGGCCGTAGGCGGCAGCATTCTAGTTACCTATGAGATTTCTATGTCCCCACGTTCAATGATCATATCCAAACGTTTCGAGTCAGGCATAGTACCACGATGCTGGAAGCAAGCTTTCATCACCCCTATCCACCAGGGGGAGCCCGCAATGATCCTAATAACCTCAGGCCCATTGCTAACACGTGCCATGTCACCCGAATTAGTCGGAAACCAGCTTATGAACCGCTACGAAACATCTAGATGACACGGACTTCCTGCACCCGTCTCAG
Source organism: Leiobunum rupestre (assembly GCF_980474605.1). Classification (NCBI taxonomy): domain Eukaryota; kingdom Metazoa; phylum Arthropoda; class Arachnida; order Opiliones; family Sclerosomatidae; genus Leiobunum; species Leiobunum rupestre. Next base: position 86,282,110 of record NC_143384.1, read on the forward strand.
CAGGGGTTCAGGGCCAAGCACTCTTGCACTTCCAACCTTCTCCAAGCGACCAACGACTGGCCTGCTTTCTTGACAATGGGAAACCAGTTGACGTAATTTACCTCGACTTTAGTAAGGCTTTTGATACCTTCCCGCATTGTGGCCTTATCAAGACATAACGCGACGCCAAGTGGGTGCATGGCTACCGCCAGCTTCATCTCTGATAGACATCACTCAGTTGTCCTTTGAGGCCAAATCTCCCCTCCGCTTACACTCCTCAATGTCGTTTCTCATTGTAGCTTTCTGGGGCCAATTCTTTTTTCCATCTTTATCAACTCTTTACCAAGCGTTGTCGATTACTCACGCATCTATCTCTTTGCCGATGACTCAAAGCTCGCGAATTCGGTAGCTTCTGACTTTTGAGAGGTTCCACTTGAAGAAAGACCTTACTGCCGTATCGGCGTGGGTGATTGCCCACAGCAAAAGCGACATAAGACCCAAAAGTGTGTCAATTCAACCTTCGCGCCAGTGGCGTAAATAGCGCCCCCGCAGACCCCGCGGTGCGGCGGCCCCCGAGAACTAGGGGGCCCCCAAACGTTTAGAATTAAAATCGGTGTTATTTAAAAAGGCTCCGAGTTGTTTTTCGCAGGGGAGGGGCCCGGAGTTCTTAGTTACGCCACTGCTTCGCGCCTACTAAATCATTTAGTGAGAGCTAGTCTCACTATAGACTACATAAGTTCCTACTAGTTGGAATAATACTAGCAAGATTATATTTAGTCTATGGTCTGGCGCGATTTTCTCTCTTCGATTATACTCGCCCGTAGACATACTTTTTAAAACGTCTCACTCGACGGCGCTGGAGTGTAGAAAATCAAAATTTCACGTGTTCTATTCTTACTGCTGTCGAGCGCTCTGAGATAGCTGGAATACGATCTGCCGATTTCTACGGATCGAAATTGTTAATGGAATATGTTTGGTTTCGTTTTCCAACCTCTCAATCTCTATTTTGGCGTGTTCCTTTTCAACTCGTTAAAGAAGATAATGATCATTGAGCCATTGAACACGCCAGTCTATTTATATATAGTCTTTGGTTTAGAGTCGGGGTACCGTCGAAAAGTCGGTTTATAGCATTGAGTTGGGAATAAATAGAGGTACAACTAAATCTGGCTGGTGCGGGACCAATTTCGTTCAATAAGGAGACTTTATCAACTTTATCGTTCTACCGTGGCGGCATCTGTCTCTAGTGGTGGCAACTATACTGCAATTGAATTTTTTCGCGAAATTGAAATGTATGATTACTCGTAACAAACAAACCTTTGAAATTGTTTAAAAATAATTTTATTCTGTCAACACGATCCTTTTTAACTCAAGTTACGGTGAGTTAGCTAATAATTATTTATTTTTAGCCATATAACTTTACAAAATATAGATGGCGCTACCCCCTAGTTATAAAGATGAATTTCGTACAGTCTTATCAGAACAGGTCCTGCGTAACCATGACAATCGAAATCGTAATTGTAATTCTAGCAGTATTATTCTCAATTCAATGATAATGATGGATTCGGGACCAATCACCCCACCCCAATCCCTACTCCCTAGGCCTCAGATAAAAAATGAGCTGCTTTCAGTTCCCAACTTTCCAAGAAGTTCTGCTTCCCGCCCGGGATACTTCCGCCTGCTGTCGGGATTTTTGTGATCCCTTCAGCCTTTCTAACATTTGTGCCGATATTGTCTGTGACGTTCATTTGTTGTGTTGGTGTCTAAGGCTCTAGCCGACACCATATAGTGGGACTCTAAAAAAAAACCAATTCTGCTTGTCGTCTGCTTGGATTTCTGTTCATCATTTGTCTACACAATCTTCATTAAGCAAAAGCCGGTTTTTGTTTTAACTCGACGATTATTTCTAATTTCAAAATGTCTGGAATTCCAGCTGGTCTGGAGTCTTCCTCCGAATCTGATGGTGAATTATTCTACTGTGGAGAAGATCCAAAAGTGTTCCTAAATAAATATGAAAAAGATATCACTTTCCGAAACGAAATGTCGAATGTCTCTTCGAACAGCAAATATGAAGATGTAAGTTTAAACACTAATAATTAGTGGGTAAACATGACTATTATTCTAATTATTAATGTTCGTGAGGCACAATGCTTATTTTATGTCGCTCCCTAATTGTTCAAAAACTATGTAGAAATCTATTGATAATTTATTGATGTAATATTTCCGATATGATTGGGGAGTGTTATTACAATGAGAGAAAATATAATATAATATAATGCGAGAAAATAAATCTTATGAATACGGGAAGTGGTCAGAGAAATAAAAAAAAATTATTTTAAAAGTGAAAAGCAAATTAAATTAAGGGGAACATTTGCTACGTAGATAATCCGATACATGGCGGCGAAATGTGTGGTGATTGGGAATTGAAACTATGTCCTGTGGGACAGAATTCAAGTCAATTCCCTTTTAAAACCAACGGGGTGAGCATTGGATTGATTTGTATGCAGATACAGCCCAAATAAAATCGTATATTTGATTTGTGTCACAATTCCATTATTAATAATTTGGTATTTCTATTTTAAAATGTAAAAAAAAAAACATAATTGGATTCCTATCCGTGTTAGCTGATTAAAAAAAAATCATTGATATTAATAAGAGTTTCAAGAAATAGGTTGGTAAACTGTTAAAATTAGAAACAAATCTGATGAAATTAATTCATTAAAAAGTAATTAAATTTAATAATTAACATTTCATTCAATTTTAAATTAAATAACCAATAAAAGCCAAGCATCCATCAACTAGACAGGAAAAGAGCCATTAATTTTTCTTTTAAAAACAATAAATTCCAAAAATTAAAAAATTTGATTAATAAAATTTAATGATTTAATTTTTATAGAAAATTAAAAAATACCAACCCTGATTCCTTTAACAAAACTTCCAATTGGATTTCAATTGCCTCTTCCGTTCCTAGTGAAGACCTTTGAACATAACATCTTTTTCAACAGATTTGGTACCAATAGACCATGATAAAAATGTAGCCTTGGTATCAAAGATCCAGCTGAAGTCGCTGTTTAATTATTTTAACTTTGAAGCTTTCCATTGTAACTCAAAACATACTCTACTAGTGCCCCCTTGTTACATAAAAATTTTAAATTTGGTAAAATGTGTCAAAAAAGCTATCAAGTCTGTTGTTTTTAGCATATTACAATAACAGAATCAGTGCTAAATATTTGTCAAATTATAAGATGTGATCCATTAAAAATATGCATAAAACTGTGTAAAATTAATAGAAAAATCCAAGGGAGTGGGATAATATGTATGATTCCTGAAAGACAAACTTAAAGGCAATTGATATATTTTACCATGGTTTAAACTCCGTTCAAGGTTTGGACAGTCTAATTTTATCTGACAATGCTTCCTACAGTAGGTTGTATAGTGTTATTTAAATTTAAATTTACAAAGTGCACATTCATTTTAGGGTAATTCTTTTGATGGCGTTAAAAGTGAAAGAAATGGAAAACAAAACAGCGAGAAGAAACAAGCACAAAAGTTTGTTTCTTCACCAGCTACACTGGATGATTTACGTCTAGCTATTCTACAAGATAATATTGATCTAACTAAGGAACTTATAGAGAAAGGTATAATCAAAAATACATGAACTGAAAATATCAGCAACCAATCCCGATACCACTAGAGGCATTTTCCCAGGCCACCCCTTCTATACTCAGGTGCAGTCTCCCCCCTGATCCTCAGAATGCAATCCTCTCACGGTCTGACAGTTCAATACAAATATCTATTCAATGTTTCCCTCACTAGATGGCATACTACTCTACCCAGCATGCACTTGAAAATATTATCTGGTGGTGGGTGGGGTGAAAATTTGGAACGATTCCGTCCCGCCCTCCACTGGGACTGTGGGAAAATGCTGATAATTTTGGTTTATGTATTTCTGGTATAATGTTTTCAATTTTTTACACCTGATTTACATTGTATTCGAAATTTGTTGTTCGTGTAAAGGTGAATTTTCAAGGTCAAGTCCCATTTTCATTTCATTTTGGCAATGTCTTTTACATAATTTGAAATGTGTTACTTAAAACTGTTGATCATTAGGCATGGTGTACTATTAAAAAATTGGGAAATCATAAATGTATCAGCTTGGAATGTCTTAGACCTCTAGCGTCAATGCGATGTGAATGCACTGGGAGAAAGAGGGTTTGAACTATATAAAATGTAAGATGTACCGTAAGCCTATAATATTGCTCCATAAGTTTGTCACTTTGTGGAATATTTTAATGATAGCTAGACACGAAGTGACGTCATCACCAGAAGAAAATCTCCCACCCTATCTAGGCACTGTCAAAGGCTATGTGTGACGCGGGAGCAAGCAAATGCAAAACAGCAACGAAGACCGTAATACAGTCGGTCTTGTGAATAGCTCTCAGTAAAACTTTTGCATGTGAAGAATAGGAACTGTCACAATTATGTTACAATATTATACACTTATCCTATATTATTTATATAGGAACAGTTTTGTTCATAAAATTATTTAAAATAATTTTATAAACTATTGTACTGTAAAATTTGTTTTATTTTAAAAGTGTTATTATCATCTCAACATCAGGTAAAATTTTTTATCCGTCTGATGACAATGACAGTATTTTGGACAGTGAAATGGCCATAGGTGTTTTAAAATAATTTTTATTGTTTAGTAGTGGTTTATTTGCTGGACATTGCAAAAAAATTGATAGCACAGAAAAAAATGTAAGACACAAAATGGATTTATGAAACCCCTACTAGTTTTGGCACTGAAATTCTTTTAATTTTAATGTCATTAATATAATTGTGCATAAATTATTGTATTTAAATGTTTATAAAAAGAACAAATAATATAAGTTGATATTTGAGTGAAGGCTAGCGTCACATTTAGATGCAAACTAATTTCTGTACCTTGCCCATTTGCAGGCATTGAGGCAACCTCATTTTTCGTATTTATAATTTCCTGACAAAATAAAGCAAGTAGCAATTTTGAGAATAGTCCATCATATTATATTTTTGGACACTATCAGAACTGCAATTAAAAAAAATTATGGTTTAATTATAATTATTAAAAGTGGAGTCACTGGGGTGGGCACTATACAGGGTTGGCTGATTTAAATAAAAAAATAATTGATTTTAATCAATTTTTATGTAGTATTTTTGAAAAAGAAAAAACCTCGTCAGTTGCTATAATTTAGGTTTAAATATAATATTTCTTGTACTTCCCCCCTAATTTTGCATGGGATTCTACCTGTGGTTGGGGATTCCGCTGAGTTTTTTTTTAAGTACCAAAATAGATTTAAAAAAATAAAATCTTCTGTATGATTTTCAGCTTAAATTGTATAAATTCATTATAGATTAAGTCTTTAAAAAATTAAAACATAGTTGTTTTAGGTGAAATTATGATACTAGATTATATAAAACTTGGAAATTTTAATTAGAATCGAAAAATTGCCAACCCTGCCAATATACACTGAGGTGTGGCCCCAAACATTATGCTAAAAAAGTCTGTTATTGAAATGTGTATGCTTTTGTAAGAGCAGTTGAGGATTCCAAATATATCGCAGTAATATTTTTGTGAAAATAACAAATTTGCAGGAACTGAGTCATAGACTATAAATGGTCGTTTCCAGGACAATACAAAATTATAAAAGGATTAAATGTAAATAATTAAACAAATGAAATCCAAAAACCAATTTTTATGAATTTAACTAAGAATTTTGAATATATCTAGTGGGTGTTGATAGTTTGAAGTGGAAGAGTCCGTCTGATGAGGAAAATAGATCATATTTAAGAGTAGTTATTCAGTAGAGTTTAGATATCAGTACGATTATTACCATCCAGAAAAAGGTTAATTAAAGCACTTCTTTACTCCTTTAAGTATTTCACCTTATTCAAAGGGTCACACTAGGGTTTCATAAATATTCTGTACTTTGTGATAGCAGATCTGGCTGACTCGCACAGGAAACTATCAAAATTCAACACTGGTGTGGCCCCCTTTAATTTAAACAAAAATGAAAACGTTTCTTCTCTATGCAAATATTTATAGGCAAGCTGTGATCCTTCATGTTATAATAGATATGTGATTTTAAAAGTTTCCAAATTATTGTTTTAGGTGTCAAAATTGATTCCGTATTGAAAGCGGGATGGACATCTTTGATGTATGCCTGCAGTTTAGGTCAATCACATACGGTTGAGTATCTACTCTCTAAAGGTGCAAATGCCAATTTTCATAAAGGTAAGTTCTTTTTTCAGCCACGTTTAGGAGTCAAGGATATACTTGCTTTGTCCCGCCTTTAAAAATTAGATTGTTAGCTTCTGACGAGAAAAAATTCACAGTACCTACCATTTAATTTTTTTGCATTGCATTCACCGAAGCATTTATATTATTTTTCTTTCATATTCTTCCACCTCGTAAAATACCAATGCTACTTAATTGACTTAAATGAAGATGATGATTAGGTTACGTACAGTTAGCTTCTTAGAGCTATTATTTGACTTGATTATTATCGAATCACAATTAAGTCTAGAAATATTTGAAATGTTCTACAAAAAATTGGTAAATTAATTCTTTGGGCACGTGCTCTTACTATTTTAGTCTATTGTAGCATTTCGCGCGCCCTCAATAACTAAAACAGTACAACTGAAAGTGACCAAATCATGTGACATATATTATTCAGAATCACCTATTGTATAGATTAAAAAAATATATATACTATACAAGAGCTTAATACCTTTTCAGATAAGTCTCTTAAAACCAGGTATACAAAGTTTTGTTGTGCAATATATATGAAAAATTAGTTAAACTCTTTGAAATGCAAGGCAATAGAGGTATATAGTTAATTTGTAAGAGTCGTACAATATTATCCTACATCTAACAAATACTGACATTGCACTGTAAATGTCTCCAATGTTTTAGATCTCTTCACACCATTAATGGCTGTGTGCTCTTCACAACAGGACGAGAAATTTGGTTTATTACAATGCACCAAACTTTTGCTTGACCATGGAGCGAGGGTAAATAATTGGGACAGGTAAAAACTACTGCTCTTATACATTTATTAAACTATTTCCTTGAAGGAAGGATAAGGAGAATCAATTGGCTCATTGAGATACGATAGGGGATTTTATAATGCGACGCTAGTACGTTCTACCACACTTAGTTTTTGGTAATCAGTGTTGGTTGATGAAAATAATCAATAACAAGATGACGAAAAAACATGCTAATTATCAAATTAAAAAAATTTAACTAAATGAAGTTGGCGATGTTGAGCTTTATTTTGCAATAAGAGTTTAATTTCAAAGTAATACATGTTATAAGCAGTATATACCGCAGTATTTATATTTACAACTATCCAAATGGAATTTTATCAAATCGGCTGTCCCATGGCAAAACCTTGTAACTAACAAATTTTTGAAAAATTAGATTTTTACATATCAGTATAACTAAGGCATGTACAAAAGTACTGTAAAAGTTTCAGGTAAAAGTCATACATATTTAACTATTTATGACTTAAAAAATGGTTTTGGATTTTATAATTTTTGCATTAAAAACCACGTTAAAATCTTATAACTTAGGTTTTGAAAAAGTCAAATATCTCAAAATTACGATCGTGTTGCTTAAAGGGTTTTGCCATGGGGCAGCCGAAATTTTAAGTTGATTGCTATAAAATTAGACTAATTTCAGAGTGAGGGACACGAGTTCAAAGTAAAATTTTTATTTATAGGGAGAAACAAAAGTATTGTAAGTTATCAGACTGCTATACTCCCCATGTTGGAGGCGTTTTCCTTATGAAGTTACATTTTGACCTCGAATTCGAAATTTTGAGCGCTTGTAGGCCGAAGAAAAACTTTTTTGTTTCTATGAAACCATTTTTAGAAATAGCTACTATACCCACAATTCCCTGGTGCAATTTATCGCGTCAAAAAACTGGGATATCATAATTTTCATTAGGAAAACGCTCTCAGATTCTGAGTGCTATTTCAATAACTTCGCTTCATTTACTTCTGGTTTTACTCCACAAAGAAATTTCATCTGAAAAAATCTGATTTCATGTAAACCATTTTGATAATGTAACAGAAAACTGTCTACGCTTGTAATGTCTTAGGTCTTAGTCTATGGTGACCCTGATGGTTTTCATCTAGAATTGCCATATTTACTATAGGTTTTCACTCACGAATAGAATTTCACTTACATTCTGTTATTCTTAAACCATCTAAATATGTTATTTAACGTGGAACTAAAATATTTTCACTAAGAATATGACTAATTCTACAAGATAAGTGAGAACTAATCGAGATTTCTTAAATTCATTTCCTGGTAAGTCTATTTTTAAGTGAGTGTCATAAATTTTCTTCTTAGCGACGGTGGCCAGCCAATGAATTGGAAAAATGTGCCTATGTCTTAAATTGGTTTGAGCCCATTTCTCGAGCCACTTTCTGAGCATGATGGCAATGGAACGTAAGACATTCCAAGTGTTTACAACCAGAGTTTTCTGGTTTTAGTGATGATGGCTGTAAAAATTGGATGAGCAAATGTAAAATACCTAGTTCCAGCTCATTATCTTGGGCATAACGTAATTTTGGCAGTACTACCTACCACTTTTCAGGAAATGGGCTGAATTGATTCACCTTCCTCCATGCTAAATTGCCATTAAACATTGTTTGCACAAGTTAACATTGAGAATTTTCTATCGTAGCCCAATATGTGTTTCCATAAAATAAAAAGGTTTTTCTCATCGTCACTAGCCAAAATTATTTTTATTTTTTCTTAAGGCACCATATGACCCCTTTGATGTTCGCAGCTCGTGAAAATCACAAAGAAATTGTGTTAGATCTGATCAGTCAAAAGGGCGAGATTGACAGACAGGATAACAGAGGTTGGACTGTAAGTAAATATTTCATTTCTACTAGCCCTGCTTGTTTTTTTCTTCAAAAATGGATTTTTAAAAATCTGTGAGAACCTGCAAAGGTTTCTCTGAACGTCATTACCCGACAATTCCTAAACTGGTAAGAAATTATGGAGAATAGTCAGTACTTAGACATGGTCATTGACCAAACTACTAGTCTTGGAGGAATAATTTTTTTTCCCCTCTAGGCTCTTTGTTGGGCAGCCAGTAAAGGAAATGGCATAATAGTTAAAATAATGCTTGAAGCTCATGCTGATGCTACAAAAATGTCTCTTAATGGCCAAACTGCCTCAGAAATTGCGTTATCTAATGGTCATGAAGAGGTTTGTATTTAATAGTAACATAATAGCCATAGTACTATAATTTTTGTTGATGTTACTACTACCTTTGATAGAAGGGTTATCAAATACAAATCCATAATTCTCTAATTTAGCAGTTTTTGTGGGTTTTCCTTATTGACTAGCAATTCCGATTATACTAAACAAATGTAGGTTGATTTTCCACACAAATACTTGTGGATTTCAAATTCGAGGTGGCACTGGATGAAAACTCAGAACTACTCCTTCTGGATTGAGTTTTGGAAGTTCTCTCCCTACTGCTTAAAGAGATTTTCCCCTGAGTTCTTCGGTTTCCCCTTTCCTTAAAGACTTGTAGAGGGTAACATTAATAGTTAGTGTAGGGAGCTGTTGACTCACGTGGCATGAAGGGCTTGCCACCACCATACTACGCATTGTAACCCGGCCACCTGTTTAAAGGCATTATAAGTTGCTAGATGCCTTGGGTATTAGCCTAGCTGATTATTATTTTATTATTACAAGTGAAATTTTTAATTTTGAAGTCTTAAATTTCTTTAATTTTCTACTAGCCTTGTGATGAAACGAAGTAGTAAAGAATGTACTCAATTATACCGTTATGTAACATAATCATAAGTATGGCTCTATAGAACATTTCCTTAGAAAAAATTTTAATAAGTCTTTGGTTTATTTGGAACATACCAAAAGTGAACCCAAAAATGGAAAATTCTTATAATCCTTGTGTAATTTAAAAAGTTTACCATGGAAAAAAATCATGTGATTGAGGAATGAGCTAAACCTTAAATAGTAAAAATCAGAAACTCGCAAAGAATTCTGAGCAAGAGTTTACAAAATCCAAAATTGATAGTTTTTCATCACAGAATTGGAAATGACCTAATTTACATCATATCTCATGACTAAGGTTTCAATAAAGGAAGTGCTTTTATGGCATAGCTATGATTGTTACATCTTGGATAAATAATAGTAGTTCCTAGTTGCTAAGTGTTTGTTACGGGTACTGCCTAGTAGAAGGCTACTTGTTACGGGAGTTTCGGAAATTCTCCGTTAACTTCGCCGAAGCGGCGCTGCTATCGCAAAACCCATTTGCTTGTCAGGTTTTTTCCCCAAGCGTTATATCCAGGTAGGAACTACTATTATTAATCCATGGTTACATGTGCTCATACTTATGGTTCCTATGCTACTTATTATAAATGCAGGCTTATATATAAAGGTAAAATTTACTGTGATTTTTTTCTTACAGCTAAGTGACATCATATTAAATGCAGAAAAAAACAAGAAATTTGTACCAGTATTTGATGATAAACAACTCTCAGTTCTGAATAGCAAAAATTCAAGTACATTTAAAGAGTTTGAAGCAGTGGACACCAAAACTAAGTAAAAACAAAAATTATATGGCCTCCTTACAATCATTTACAAGTTAGTAACATGCTCGCTTTACACATGGGTGACTGTGGATTGAATTGTATTTTCTCCAGTGACCATTTTCAATGTTATTACTTTTTGTAAAATGGATTTATTTTTCACACATTAATAATAGTAATGAAAACATTGATTTTGTGATATTTCCTTTATTTCAGAGTCTACAGAGGGTCGGAACAAATTGATTTTTTTCTAACAGGGCTTAACTTGAGTGAATTCTCAAAGTTATTCCACTACCATGAAATTAAATTTGAAGATTTCCTCTTGATTACTGACGAGGATCTTATTTCGGTAAGTCATATTTTTTAGACAATTTCATCGGGAAATTTTTCTTTAAAAGGGAAAAAAGTTTAAAATACAAAAAGTATCCAAGTAACTAAGCCCAGTCGTCTTTTTTAGATGGGAGTGGATAAACTTGGTGTAAGGAAAACAATAATTGATGGTATAGCAGCAGTGCATAAGCAAAAGTGGCAACATTCAAGTTTACCAAATATCCGCGACAAGAAAAACATTAGGTATTATAATTTCGGAATCATAAGCCGTAGCATTCATCTTATTCTTTATTTCTTCTTAGCTGTCCAGATGCAGTTATTTTGATGTCAAATATTGGATCACACATTCAATATATGAATAGTACCTTACGTTACTTGAGACGTCAGCTTCAACAAAAACCACGTATTCTGGAATTAGGACAAGTAATAGTTTTTTCCACATACTTTGTTAGTGTTTTATTTTATTGAAAAATTTAGGAGCAAGCAAATGTAAAGAGGCTATTAAATGAAGCGTCACTAGCATTGACCATTTGTACCAATATGAAAGATGAATTGAGGTTTTTCGAAAGGCACCTAGATAAGGTACGTCCTATATTATAGTGGAACATTTTTTTTAATTTAAATGATTTAAAAAGTAAAATAGTTTAAACTTCTCATTAGACAGTAAAATAAACAATGTGTAATTTTTATCACCACTGCTACTTCAAAACCAAAACCAGATCCAGGGGAGGGAAGTTCTCTTTGGTTGATATTAATGCATGCAAGAATTTTATTGCTGTCGAAACAAAAAAGTAGTTGTCTATATAAATTTTCATCCATTTGAGGCCATGGAACAAAACTAACTATATTGAATATCTACGCAATAAAGGCATAATAAAATACTTTTAAACTCTAAGAATTGGCATAACTTTGGTCTTGGTCTTGTTAATTAATATTTTAATTAAAACAAATTATTGCTTGAGGTAATCATTATAAATTTCTAGAGAGACTATTTGCAGTCACAAATGTTACTACTCCTACTCCTAATTATAATGCTCTAACGTAAGAAAGCATCCCTAATTTATTTTTCTATTGAAAGAAAGTTGCAAAGTTTGTAAAAAATTTAAAAAATAAAATGTATATAGGAAACATTCCTCGATGGGCAGGTTGCTTCCATTTTGGGTGCGTCTTCATCATAGTTAAATGATTAAATCAGGGTAATCAAGATTAAAAAATTAATCACCATTTAATCATGATCTAATCTTCTCAATCAGGATTTAATCGGATTTAATCAATTTAATCTCTATTTAATCAATATAATCGGGCGAATTGGGATTTTATAATGGAAATCAAAACTAAAGTACGATTAATTATTAATATTGATGGTTCTATCGCAATTGTGTTTGATTGAAATGATTGAAAAACTAACTTATCACATTTTATTTAAAACATCAGAAAACATCACAGCTTTGTAACAAGTTATCAGAGCTTTGTAACACGAGTTATCACAGCTTAGTAATTAAGGTAACATTGTAATAGGAACTACTTTTTTCATATTAAATTATTCTAATCCGCTTGTTCTAATCACGCACAATTATCATCATTCCAATCACTAATATAATCATTCTGATTCTCGTTGTAATTTCTAATCGCGATTTAATCATACTAATCATGATTTAATCATGAATAGATCAGATTTAAACATTATAATCAGGATTAAACGTGATTTAATCAAAATAATCACGATTAAATCAGATTTAATCTTTCAAGGGGTGCGTCGTTTATCAAGGAAGTGACCTGCCCCTCGACATTCCTGATGTACCTATTTGTTTTTTAAATTATGCGCTTGACAAAAGTTTTAACCAAACTTACAAAATCTGTTTGAAATGTTTTACTCTTGATAACTACTTTAAATCGTTTTATTTTAATAGATTCAAGATAATGTAGAATTCAACCATGGAGACATGATTGTCGAAAGGAGAGAAAGAAGTTCAAACGCAAGATTAGTTATAACCATCATGGGCACAACATTGGTAGCATTTTTCATTGGTTGGAGAAAACCTGAATACTTCAGAAAATTAGTTTTTCTAGCTCAGCCTTGGCAAAGTTGCGCCAGCTGAGATTAGTTTTACGAAACACTATTTGAGTGAATAACCAGTGTGATGAGTTTGTGTCTAGTGAAAGATTAAAATTTTGCAATTTATAGACTAGCCATTCTACTGAATTCACTTTGAATCTTTCTCCATTCCAAATTTCTTTCATTTGTCTAGAAGAAATAGTCCTTAATATTTTCCAAGGTGAAAGATTAATTGGAATTTGCTCTTCATCTTGTAGGTCTCAAAACACTCTATTCGTAGTTACCATTCCATATTTTAGTTTTCTTCTCAAATGAAATGCCAAACAAGAAGTAACAGTGCCTTACTGTTTTTAAATTCAAGAGCATTAAAGATTTTAACTGAAAGTATTTTGTGATAAATTTTTTTTCACATATTCTTATGTAACACAGACCTAATTAGTTTAATTCAACAAATTTTCATTATTTCATAAGAGTAACTGGAAAAGGGGGGAAATTTGTATTATTAATTAAGATGCTCAATGGCAGGTCAAATAATTTCACTAGGAGTGCAGTTGATCTGTTTTTAGGCTGAAATGTTGGTATAATCATCTATTGTACAAAATTCCAACACATGCCTTTTCTGTAGGTGTTGCTTAGTGGAATATGATTCATTCAAAGACTGATAAATAACTCACTGTGTAAACCATGTGCAGATTGGGCAGAGTGTGAAATGAGGATTGGAAATTCCACAATTACTACCCAATTTTTAAATCAGTTTATACTCTCTTAAAGAGTTAAGTGCACTAATCAACCAGTCATTTTATTCTTGGTTGGAGTTACCCTAAATAACTTTCACATTGGTTGATGAGAGAAACTTTATCATCACCTTATGTAGTTGATGGAAATTGTATAATTGGTGCAGTAATAAAGTTTGTCAGATGCCGTACCAGGGGCTTAGGAACTGGAGGAGGCAGAAGGGGAGCCATACCCCTCCCAACTTTTTGCTCGGTTAAAAACTACAAATTGACTAGAAATATTAGAGGCTAAATAGAGGTATTATTAACCTACTGTTGATTATTATTATTAGTGAGAGTTGGGTGGTTGGGTCAAGCCCAACCTAGCACTTCGACCAGAGGTCCATTGTGCAGCCCCAGCCTCTTAGACGGGGAAAAGCCCAGTCTCCGAAACGAAGCGAAAGATTTGCTTTTCAGCATGTGCATACCAAGATGCCTTTGGGCCGCATAAAAATCGCAGACACAAAGGACATGAGAGGAAGTTTCCTCCTCTGTAAGGCATGCCCTGCACATAGGACTCTCACTGATTCCAATCCGATGCAGATGTCTATTTAGCTGGCAGTGACATAAGAGTAAGCCCGTAACCACCCTGATACTACTCTTAGAGAGCGAGAACAACTCAGCTGCTCCTTTTTTAGAAGGCCCAGGGATAAACTCCTTGGCCTGCCTTTGACCATACAAATGGCTGCGAACCAGACCATTGAGTATCGGAATAGAAGGTTCAGCACCTAAGAACCTAGCCTTCGCACCCTCCTTGGACAGTGTCGGCCTTCTCATTACCATGATTCCCAATACAGTTGAACCCTATTATGGGTGCCCAGTCCTGAAAGTAGGTCCAAACACCTAAGAACGAGCTTCGAAGTGATACTAAACTGATTAAGAGCCTTAAGGGTAGCCTGGCTGTCCGAGAAAATCTGAACAGTCTTGCCTCGATACTTCTTAAGACAGAAGTCAACACAGAAGCAGATGGCCGAATTCTCTACCCGAAAAACCGTACCTAAAACGCCGAGGCTCCCAAACAACACAGTTAACTCCAGTGAATATTGAGGCCATACGTGAAGCAAACAATTTCACCCTTGGTTCCAAAAACTGCGTTGCGAGTCCAGTCTAGGCGACTTGGAAAGTAAACACTAAACTGCTTTTCAAAGTGTAACTTTGCAGCTATGTTCTCAGAACCCATCAATAAGATCGGAAATGACCAGAATATTGCCGAAACCAAATGGGTTTGGCTGCATTCCTAATTAGCAAACCTCCACCAACCATTATGTAGTAACCGATAGGCACTCATAATTTCATCCTCCTCCATATAAAGATGGAGCGGTAGAATATTCAGGAGCACCTCCAGAGAAACTCTTGAAGCTTGTTCTCATAGCTCCTGTAATGCTGACACAGACCAGCCCTAGCACAGTGCGTAGTTCAGCCTGAACTGGCATAAGAAATACCCCCGGCCACCAAACCACTGCTGCATACATCAGCATAGGCCTGATTATCATGGTATATATTTAATATATAACCTTTGCGCTAAGACCCTAAGACTTGCTTATGGGACCCCTTACTCTCCAGAATAACATTTTAGCCTTCCTGATACTAAGATCAAGATGAGGCTTCCATACTAGCTTACACCGAGGTATTTTACCTCAGTTGACTTGACCAAGATGGTCCCTAAGAAAAAAATACCGTTATAAAAGTCCTGTACCTTCCTCCGAGTGAAAGGAACCAGACTCCTCTTGTCAGGATTGACGGTGAGGCCAACCTCCCTACACCAGCATTCCATAGATATGAGAGATTTTCTCACCATAGCCGAGATGGTTCCTGGGAACTGACCAGTAATAATCATTGAGACCAATGCCGCAACAGCCATCCCTGTTTAGCCTCACCAAGAGTTCGTCCACAACCAGGCACCACAGCAGAGGTGAAAGAACACCCCCCTCAGGGCAGCCCCAGCTGGTGGTGACCATCAACGATTCGCCAAGCAAGGAGGCCGACGCGACCCGAACCTACTGTTTATAGGTTAACTAGATATGGTGTGAGGGGGCGTGTGAGCTTTTGGGTTAGACATTTGATACAGACACGGCTTTAAGGAAGTCACGTTTTTAGTGATGTTATTAAACGTATACTTTTAATTGTATACTGGAGTTTTTATTACTTACAACAAGGCTACAGTTCCTTATATTATTATTGGTTTTGTATTGTTATACTTGAAACTTACTGAAATTGTTCCTATTTTGTGTTAAAGATCCATCTATTGAATTTCGAAATACAAAAGATATTAAATCCTTTCCGTTATTTGCCTTTTTTTAAAATATTTACTGATCGCCGGCCACAGGGTTTGAGCTGCTTTGCCCTCCCAACTTTTCAAACGTTCCGACGCCACTGTGCAGCACTTTCCTTTGGATTACTTTGAATAAAAAGAGGTGCAAAATGTTACGAATGAATTACAAATGAGGGTAGAGAAAACGCGTTTTAGCGAACATAGCTGCCCTACCGGTACCACGGGCCATTTGGAGTTGAAAATTTTCCATGACTTTTTTTCATTTGGGCCACCGTTTTGGAGTTAAGATTCGATTGATGTACGGATGCCCCGTAATTTTACGGGGCATTAATAAGCCGTTTGTATTTTTTTTATTGTTACCATGGCCAGGCCCGTAAAAAATCTGAGAGTGCCCCGTGGTGCCCCCTCAAAAAGTCTCGGTGCCCCCTTAAAATATAATTGTGCCCCTAGAAAAATTTCAAAGTAAGTAAACAAAATCAATAAAATATGTCCTATTTACATATTATATTTAGCTCAGCCTAACTGTACAAAATATATTATTACCTTTCGTGTACCTCGCTTTACTATATTAGTTTCCTTCACCGTGCGCCAAGTTGAAAGTTTAAGCTGTAGCAGAAACAATAATATGGGACGTAATCTGGTACAAATATTGTTTGACTATACTAACTAAGGTTAATTTCTCGTAGCACTGTAGTCTAACTGCTAATTGTCGTCGTCGTCGTGTATTCAGTTGTATCCAAGTTATCCAACTATTAATGGCGGCGTATTTAACTTTATTCCCTCCGTGTAGTTCTCAAGTTTACAACGGCTTTAAAGAAACACTGTCGAAGAACAGACTTATCTTTATTCGATCTCGTTGGCAATCTAATCAGTATATAATATTAAATTATCGGTAGAACAGAACCAACGACGTAAGAAGTAAGGAAGAAAAGCAACTTGTTTGTTGTGAAATTAGTCCAAACCGTCAATATCGAAAGACCATTATGTAGATTTCTAGTTGTTTAACAGACTTTAACAGGAGTCTCTTACTTTTAATAAGAATTTTATCAAGAATTTAGCAGATAATTATAGGTACTAATCTAATAGGTGTCAGTTTCTGTTACTTAATATTTTTAAAGTTCGTAACAAACAATCAAAACAAAACCCAAATTGGGGCAATCGATTGAAAGTAAAGCCCAGTTCACACTATATATTTAATTGGACCACTTAATGGTATCCAACTATATTTTAAGCAAGAAAATTGTATAGTGTGAACAGAAAAAGTGGGAGTTATTGTTACAATTTTTCTGTTCACACTATACAATTTTCTTGCTTACAATTAAGTGTCATATTTAATTGTATAGTGTGAACTGGGCTATTGTTACATGATTATCGTTTATTATAAAAGTTATGATAGCAGAACCAAGGAAGATATATCTTCCTTTGCAGAACTATTTAATGTGCCCATAGATATAGAAAAGAAATAGAGGGGATATTTTCGCGTTAAGACACCCCTGTTTTTGACCGGGAAAATTAATCCCCCCACGCATGTATGAAAGCGGAGATGGGCAGAATTTGCAACGCCATCTATCCTTCCTTTGTTTACATCAAATGACAGTTGATTTTCCAAAAGGCATAATGTATTTCATTTCACCGCGCGTCGATGGCGCCACGTAATCTGCCAATCTCATGGCTTCCTACATGGCGAAAAGAGGGTCCGCACTCGCGGTTAATTTCGCCAGATACAATAGTGCCTATTTCTTTTCTATCTCTATGAATGTGCCTAACATATTAGTAATTAAAAACAAGTTGGCAAGCCAAAATATACCTCTCCTCGGAAGAAATGTCCCTAGTGGTATTAATCTCTCGAGATAACCCTTAAAGATATATCTCCGCAATTCAGAGTTATTTACTAAAAACGTAATCCCGGTTCAATCCCGCACGGTATACCATTTAATTATAATTAAAATATTAAGACGAAACAACCGAGTTCAATTTATTCAGAATATTATAAATTAAGTAATTACAACAGTGAGTTGGACGAACTAGAACAACGCACAATTGAATTTAACCCTATTTACAGAACAAGTTTATCAGTTAAATGTAATACGAAGCAAATTTTAATGAAAGAAATATCTACAGAGGGTATTTGTATCTTTCTCGCTTACGAAATAACAACACAAAAAACCTTCTTTAAACCACTTCACACGAAAAAATGATAATTAAAAGCCAACAATACCGCCCAAAAGCTCAACACAATCAAAAAATTAAAATACCAAAACCCAATCGACCAAACTTTGGAGCCAAAACGACCAATAGAAAAATATGTAATAACAACCCAATCAATCAGGCTCAGAGCAAAAATAACGAATAGAAAGATATTTAATAATATCCCAAATTATCAGGCTTCAGAGTAAAAATAACGAATAGAAAAAATTTATAATAATATACCAATCAATCAGACTTCAGGATCAAAATAGCTCATAGAAAAATATTATTACGCAGTCGAGTAATAAATTAATTCAAAACCAAGCAATAGAAAATAGAAAATCAAGAAGCGCAACACCTTACCATTCACAAATACGAATTTTCGACGTTATTCTAATGAAACCGGATAAGCTTTAAAGGTTCCACTAAAACTGAACGATTTCGAAAAATAAGCTTAAAAAACCAACAATACCCAAGAATAGACAAAAAACAACGTTATCTCGATCAGTAAAAATAACATAAAACCCTTACTTTGCCTGAAACCCAGATACTTCTTATATTTTAAAACAAGATTTGACCTTTAAAATTTCATAGGTAAAAAATGTAGACTTAAAAAAATAAAAAAAACAAAGTTCAATTAACAATATATACAGATATTGTATTAATCCGTTTAGTAAAAAATTAAAGAAAAAATATACAACAGAAAAAATCTTTATCTCCATTCATTAAAAAATACCCAACAAAAGTACCATAAGACCCTTCCTTTCCTTGAAATTCAATTAAATCAACATAATTTCATTCGTAAAAAAACCAGATTAGGCCTTCATAAATTCATTCATAAAAAAATTCAAGACTTTATTACCTATTATGCTTACGATTAGTGTTATGTTAACAGTGAAGCTAAGCAGCTATCGGTGGTTCTGTGATAGAGCGCTCGACTGCCAAGCCGAATGGTCTGGGTTCGAAACCTGGGTGGCGCATTTGTTTTTAATCAATAGAGAAACGCTAAATTAGAATTTCTTCGATGCAATAATTTCCATTTCAATTCTATTTCAATTAAACCAAAATTTCGTACTCTATTAAATACGCTTCCGATAAAGCTGAACGTCTAATTTTCAATGAAGCCTATTAAGTGTCGGTGGTTCTGTGGTAGAACGTCCGCCTGTCAAGCAGGAGGTTTCGGGTTCAAATCGCAAATTGATACTAAGACGAAAACCGTAAACAATTGGTGGAAACCCTGCCATTGGAAGTTGAGAGGTTGCCATAACACTCAGCACTCGGTCCGTCCCCAAAGTCAATAAGAAGGAGTTGGAGAATACGCACCCATAACAAACGTAGCGACGGTGGCGTTAACGAAAAAGAAAACTCAGCGCAGTCGCAAATTTATCCGTTAACGCTTACCGTCACACGGTGGTTTCGCCAACCTTTAAACTGCTAAAACGGTTGTTCGACTGCGTACGCAGTGATTACCCTTTGCCCCGAAAATGCGAATGCGTTCGCAGGCTACACACACACACACACACACACACACACACCCACAGACGGGTTCAAAATAATATGCGCCCCTAAAAACCCAAAGGATACTTAATACTTTGGTTTTCATAGCCAGGCTACTCTTAAAAATTGTTAGAATAATAATCGTAAAGCAAAAAATAGTGTTCAAACTTTTACTTTTTATTGCCCACGATATAAAGAAAGTAGAATGATTTCGGGAATTATTAGTTTTAAAACAACACAAATTAAACCCTAAAATATTAGACAGCTCCATCTAGCAACTTAAAGGGCCACACCGGCGCGGCGTTTGAAAACAATTGGCCCGGATTTACCACGTGGTAGCAGATACGACACGATGTGTCCCTTTAATAGATGACGTGATTTGATTGTAATGGCGAGTTATATAGTACTAAATAGTCTCTCGGGCATCCTTGTTCCTAGTTTCACAGTGAGCTCTAGCCTAATTAAGTATCTTATTTACTTTGTATATTTGTTATATTAAAAAATGTTCCTAGAATAGAGTTTCGTTTTTTATAAACACAACAATTCTAAATTACGTTTTTCAGCCCAATAGTCTCTTAAATCAGACATCTTCAAGGAAATCGCCTGAAAGCTACTGTTTATTACCATAAGTGTATAATATTGTTACATAAGTGTGACACTTCCTATTCTTCACATGCAGAGGTTTTACTGAGAGCTATTCACGAGACAGACTGCATTACGGGCTTTGTCGCCGTTTTGCCTCCGCTTTCTAACTCGTCACACTTAGCCTTTGACAGCGCCTCGCTAGGGGGAGATTTTCTTCTTGTGATGACGTCACTCCGTTACTAGCTCTCAGTAAAATATTCCCCAAAGTGACAAACTTATGGAGCAATATTATAGACTTATATTATTACTTGATGAAATAATGAAAATTTCTCACCTGTAAACAGAAAGTTTTGTTTTTGCTAAGCCTTAATACGTCAAAAAGCTACCTGGTTAAAAGTGAAACACCCGTTGCACACCTTACAGGTGAATAATTTCCATTATTTCAACAAGAATTATATCCAAAGTAACTTGCAGGTTCTTACTCGGAAATATTACTTCTTGGCAATTTCCTGGAAGATGTTTTAATGAAGCTTCTATTCGCGGGACCCCAAAACCAGTGGACATTACTAATGACACCTAGTCACACTATAGACTACATAACCTACTAGTTAAAATAGTACTAGCAATCCTATATTTAGTCTATAGTCTGGCGCGATTTTATCTCTTCGATTTACTCGCCCGGAGACATACGTTCTAAATGCCTCACTCTGTAACTCCATTTTGATGACGTATTTTCCGCCCCCTCTTCGTTTCCCTTTTTTACTTTGCAGCAAACCTATGGGCCCATAATTGGAAGGGGCCCTCCAGTGACCGTAATTACTGTATTCGAAGGCGGCCATAAATCTATAATATCAATCGTAATTTATATTGGAGAAATTCCTAGCTAGAAGATTTTGTGTTAAAACAACCAAAATTTCTGCCTGGCAGCTTACGGACGCAACCTTAAATCGCAATGTTGCATAATTATCGCATATTTAGTCGACGATTGTTAAGAGCTTTTATTTAGTAATATAACCGTAGAGCCAAAGATAATCAAGACTACGTACCGGTAGAGCTCAAACTTTTACGCTGAATCAGGGAAATTCAAGCACAGCCTAGTTCCCGGGATAAGAGTAAATGCAGCGCGTGAAAAGGGGGCCCAGACTCCTTACCTGCCTATGGGCCCATTATCTCTAAGTTTATAGAAACACATATTGTCCGTTTCTCAAACTCATTGTGGTTTTAATCCTTACAACTAGGAGCAACAAACACAGCACCCCACACAAGGAGAACGCAACCCGTCAAAAGTCTATAAAATATTTACGCTTGCCCAATTTGTTTGAGATGGCTCCCGCTACGTCACAAAAACGTCATTTTGTATGGGAGTGGGGGAAATTTTTTCGGCCCAGGTAAACACGTGTTAGCAGCCTTTAATGGCTCGAGTTAGAGAGCTACACGTCGTATCTGATTGCCATAATATTCAATAAAAGTAAGTCAGTCGGTTATTGTATAAGAATTTAACCACTTCAAATAATGTTCAAAAAGATAATCTTAAAGATTTAACTTGATTATTTACATAAAAATATCATACACCAACAAGAGAACGTCTACAGCGAAAGAAAAATAAAATACCCCGCTAACCCTCTTAAAAAATTCTTAAGATTTTCGTCAAAATTCACGGCGCTTTCCAAATTTTGTAGTAAACGCCTCAATGACCGTATGACGTCGTCCGTGACGTGGTGGGTACATGCTTTTGCTCACCCCATTGTCTAGCCCCCCGATTTTATAGAAAGAACTATTGTCATTGGTTAGACGCTTTAGCGCCTGCTGCCGTCTCAAGGAGAAAATTTTGAAATTTTCTTCCCCTCCCGCCCGTAAATCGTGTAGCGTAAAGGCTCGTCCAATGAAATTTGTACAGAACACTACGATAGCGCGAAAGGCTAGCTGCGTTCTCCTTGTGTTTGTTGCTCCTAGCTTACCAAAATATCAAATCTAACGCTATGGTAAAAAAAACTTTCTCTTCATTCGAGAAAACTTAACTAACATTGATGATCGTGATGTGACTTAACTAACACTGATGATCGTGATGTGACTTAGCTAACACTTATGATCGTGATGTGACTTAACTAACACTGATGATCGTGATGTGACTTAGCTAACACTTATGATCGTGATGTGACTTAACTAACACTGATGATCGTGATGTGACTTAGCTAACACTTATGATCGTGATGTGACTTAACTAACACTGATGATCGTGATGTGACTTAGCTAACACTTATGATCGTGATGTGACTTAACTAACACTGATGATCGTGATGTGACTTAGCTAACACTTATGATCGTGATGTGACTTAACTAACACTGATGATCGTGATGTGACTTAGCTAACACTTATGATCGTGATGTGACTTAACTAACACTGATGATCGTGATGTGACTTAGCTAACACTTATGATCGTGATGTGACTTAACTAACACTGATGATCGTGATGTGACTTAGCTAACACTTATGATCGTGATGTGACTTAACTAACACTGATGATCGTGATGTGACTTAGCTAACACTTATGATCGTGATGTGACTTAACTAACACTGATGATCGTGATGTGACTTAGCTAACACTTATGATCGTGATGTGACTTAACTAACACTGATGATCGTGATGTGACTTAGCTAACACTTATGATCGTGATGTGACTTAACTAACACTGATGATCGTGATGTGACTTAGCTAACACTTATGATCGTGATGTGACTTAACTAACACTGATGATCGTGATGTGACTTAGCTAACACTTATGATCGTGATGTGACTTAACTAACACTGATGATCGTGATGTGACTTAGCTAACACTTATGATCGTGATGTGACTTAACTAACACTGATGATCGTGATGTGACTTAGCTAACACTTATGATCGTGATGTGACTTAACTAACACTGATGATCGTGATGTGACTTAGCTAACACTTATGATCGTGATGTGACTTAACTAACACTGATGATCGTGATGTGACTTAACTAACACTGATGATCGTGATGTGACTTAGCTAACACTTATGATCGTGATGTGACTTAACTAACACTGATGATCGTGATGTGACTTAGCTAACACTTATGATCGTGATGTGACTTAACTAACACTGATGATCGTGATGTGACTTAACTAACACTGATGAACGTGATGTGACTTAACTAACACTGATGATCATGATAAGTTACGGAATCTCGAGTATGCATAATTTAGTTCACAATGATATGATTAAAAATTAGTTAAATTATCATTTCCGACTTACAATGATCGCGCAAACTCAACGGGTGGCTTAAAGGTTAAGGGTAACACTGTAGATTCCAGCTCGGTCGCAATAGTTTATCCTGATCCCACCACGGTTGAAGTGGTGAATTGGCATTCTGTCGTGGCTGAATCGGTTAACAGTTAACCTGGAAATTTACGATAACGTAGAAGATTCTTGTCAACCTAATGATTTTCATAAAGTTTAAATAACTTATATAATTTCTTTGAAATAATAAATCAGTCTTTTTTACCATTCAACAATGTCGAAAACCGATAGAAGAACATAAATAAACCACATTACGTTATGCCACGTGATCATATTTAGTTTCAATTTATTCCATAAGATGGCGAGGATATGGCGATTACACTCTAGTGGCAGCTTTCTAACTGGTACACATCCCCCCAATCCGATCGTGGTTCTAGTCTCGTTTCTCTTTCTATGGCCTTATCATAATACAAGCGGCTTGTGTAAGTTTTCTGAACTATAATCAACTATTGTTAAAATAATATTTATATTTAAAAATGGAGCGCCACCTATATTTTAAATTTAAATGTATCGTAGATAATTAATACATTTTAAAATACATATTATCAAATTATAAATACGGTAGCTCATTAGTGTATTTATAATTAAAATTGATAAAAATTTAAATTATAATAAATTAATTAGTACTGTTTATATACATTAGAGGGCGTACCAGTAGCATAGTAAAAAACCGGGTTGCCTGTCAGAAGAAGTTAAGAAGCTCAAAACGCTAGCACGTATGAAGGTACAAGTAGTGTTAGTAGTCTAACCTGTGTAAATATATGTATATATAGATTTTCGTAATTAAATTATATTATATTAAATTACGGTTTATTGAGATTCTTTGAATCATCATTTGGAACCGACTGAAACCTATTTTGAAGCATAGCTAGAAGAGAAATAGTATTTAGTATTAGCGTAAAAGATGTCTGCTGTATAGCCACCGCCATGCAATAATTGGTGAAGAATTTAACTCTAAATTGCACTGGACTGCCCGCATATGGGGGCACTCTGAATGTTTATTTAGTATTAGTTAAACTATGGTTTAACGTTTTAAGTAAATTGTAATTTTTTCTGGGCTATTTTCCCCTTTTAAAAATTGAAGCTCCGTTTCCACGGAGGCTGCCATCTTGTACCGAATTTTTAAATTCCAAAAAATAAACTGGGTTTGTCCTAAATTTTTCCGCAACCGTATTAGGACCAAAATGTATAAACTTAAATTACTAGTCCTGTAGTAGTTTGTCGATGGCTTAAATTTTGATTTCGACGCTGTTGACATCTGTTGAAAAAAGTAAAGTCACGTATCAGGACTTGCTTGACTTTTTCGCTCAGGTAGCGTATTATTTTCCTGGTTTCACCAAAAGCCGATAGATGGCGACAGATACGGTTCGCAGCGCGCAAAATTTTAAAATAAAGAAAAACCGGCACTGTAACTGAAAATCCTCTTCAAAGCAACTGTCGGCTCTATCATTGCCACCTGTATTATGAAAGGGCCCCTATTATTAGAGAATCTATCCGATTCATCGAAAAACGTGACTTTAGACGAGAGCGTGGTGCCATCTATTAATGGCAAAGGATGCTAAAATTCAAAGTAGCGAAATGACAACGTCGTCAGAGAGACTTTCTTGAAATAACGTACGCACCGAAACAGTTTATAATTAGTCGGTGGCGTCATCTACCGCAAGCCAACTGTAAGAATAATTTAAGCCAGTGGCGCTATCTACCACTAGCGTGAACAAAGTAAAAGCAGACGATATTTAAAAAATTATATTTTCTTTGAAAGAGAGGTGACGCCACCGACTAATGATAAATGTGAGGATCGATACATGATTTCAAGAAAACGTTCCTCGAGACCCCAGCCACAGCGGATACAATATGTTGTTCTAAAAGTACTATATTCCCAACTCTATGAAAGTAACTTTATAGCTCGTGGTTTCGTTTTCGTGTGAAACAAGGTATCATTAAAACATTCAATAGAAATATTATAGAGAGGCATACTTATGAGTGATTATGTTACATATGGATATATTTTAAATAATTAAATAATAATCAGCTAATACCGAAGGCATCAAGCGACTTTTAAAGCCATCGATTCAGGTGGCCGGGCTACAATGCGTAGGAGGGTGGTGGCAAGCCCTTCATGCCACGTGAACCAACAGCTCCCTACACTCACTATTACCGTTAACCTCAACAAGTTTTTATGGAAGGGGAAAACGCCTTAAACCAGTAGGGAGAGAACTTACAAACTCAACGCGGAAGTAGGTATTCAGAGTTTTCACACCAGCTGGGATCAAACAAGGCTCCTCTTGCTGCGAGGCGAAAGTGCTAACCACTCCGCCACCCCACAAACTATTCTGTAATTTACGTTAGGACGACATTTACAGAGTTAATAAGCCAAAAGAGATCACGATTTCAGTAGCAAATGTAGCTGGAACAACTTGTTTCCACGGCTAAGCTGAAGCACGCGGCACTTGTTTTAAAGCGCCTTTAATAACGGCCAAATATAGGGGCACGTTGGCTTGGCTGCACGGCAGAAGTTACGTAAAAATACAACCAGAACGCTCACGTAATAAGCGCGCAATAAAACAAGTAATGCGTTGGAAGCCTTGGGGCTTATTCTCCACTTCGCGGGCGCCGAAACAAAGCAACCCGGCCCTCGCGTATTAATCCCCCCTTTTATCCAACTCCGCCTTCGAAACAGTCACGTTTTCACTCTCGTGCGATCCGCGTTCACTAAAACCTTGCCAAGGCTTACCGAGCTGAGCCGCTTTTTTTTAACGTCGATAAACGTTTTTTCGTTTTATCGGGCGCACGAGGCGGTTCGACTCCTGGGCACACGTGGAGCTCCACGCGGTTGTTCTTCGCCGCCAGACGGTGCTGCTGTCACGAAATGTTTTCAAAGTAGACGCCGTCAAGCACGTGTTTTACCTGGCTGGTTCACCTTTGACGCGTGAAGACATTCGCGGCTGACCATTTTTTTTAACCGCTCTTTTTTTCTCTAACCAGCTATGGACATCTTTTCGTGGCAATGGAGAACATAGCGTATCAGAATAATAATAATAATCAGCTGGGCTTAAATACCATGAATTTATTTAACCCATGAATATTCAACTTTATCATTAGCCACGGTATACTCAGAGATAACTTTTTTAAGCCATTAAGGACGAATTTGGAATGCTATTTTAGGGCAAGATAGTTTACAAGAGCCACGGCCAACTTTGACACTCGTGCAAAGCGGCCAATCCATTCGTTGAAGTTTCCATGTTAACCTACGAAAAAAATATATCTCGGCATTGAGCGCCCCTAGCGGAAAATTATTTTTCGAATAGTTTTTGAAATGAACGCCGATAGTTTATAGCGGGAAAATAATTGTTCGTGGAATTTCGATTATCTCGAGTGCCTGTGAGGTTTTCAACAATTTAAACTAACAAACTATCTTTGAAAAGTTAAGCCTCGGTGATATTTTGGAAGAAAACCTTTAAGTGCACGTTGGATTAATAATAATGTAACATATTATTAATCC
Organism: Leiobunum rupestre; assembly: GCF_980474605.1. NCBI lineage: Eukaryota > Metazoa > Arthropoda > Arachnida > Opiliones > Sclerosomatidae > Leiobunum > Leiobunum rupestre. Next base: position 86,309,232 of record NC_143384.1, read on the forward strand.
AAGGTGCACGGCCAACTTCGAACGCGCGTACAGCGATTTAGCGGCCGTCAATTTAACGAATATATATTTTCCCGCCAGGGTCTGCTTCGAGCCTTCGATGGAAAAAATCAACAAAAAACAAGTGTTTTTAAATAAATTAAAACAAACATTTAACATTTTTTTAACATATAAATAATAGTATAATAATTTTTTTAACAATGTTATTTTTTAATGGTGTTTATAAATTATAAAAGAATTAAACAAAAACCAAGAACTTCCGAGCAGAATAGTATTATTGCGTTATACCATAAGTCTATAATATTCTTCCATAAGTTTGTCACTTTGGGGAATATTTTACTGAGAGCTAGTCACATGAAGAAAATCTCCCCCTAGCGAGGCGCTGTCAAAGGCTACGTGTGACGCGTTTGCGAGCGGACGCAAAACGGCGACTAAGCCCGTAATGAAGTCTGTTTTGTGAATATCTCTCAGTAAAACTTTTGGATGTGAAGAATAGGAAGTGTCACACTTACGTAAAAATATTAGACACTTATGGTAATACCTAAAATTTCTGTAAATAAAAAAATAAATCAAAAATGTAAAAGAAGATTCACTGTAACTTCATGGTAAACATATTATTTTAACATTTTAAATTAAATAATATTAAGTTAAAATATATATTATAAGCGCAATAAATTATAATTTTAGGTATCAACAAGTTTTAAGCTTTCGTCTTTTTAAACCTAGAATAATATTATCTATTTAGTAAAGGTTCAAACCTGAACAGAAATAATAGGTACCCTTCGCGTTGATTGGCTCGTTTGTAAATTGGTCACTAATATAAATTACAGTAATTTTGAACCATATTTTTACATGGGATATATAATTTAGGTAAAAATCCACTAAATAGAGTATAAGTGGTCTATAATACTCTATAATGGCTCTCTGTCAGTCTCTGGCGACGTTATCATTACGCTATTTTGAATTTTAGCTTCCTTTGCCATTACAGGGTTCGTACGAAATTTTCAGATTTCAAATCCCTAACTTATCCAGGTTATCCCTGGCCGTTTTTTTTTGGCAATATCCCTGACATTTTTAGAAATATTCTTGGTAATTTACTAATTTTCATCATTTCATGGGTAAAAGTACTAACGAGGAGTGTACCCGAGGTGTGGCAACCGAAAATGTTTTTGACAACTTAAAATGAAAAAATCTACATTTAAAAAAGCATGGGATTTTCTCGGTTTCCCAGGGGGGTTACCCTGTGAAAATTTTTGAAAACCCAAAAAAAAATAAAAATTTAAATTTCCACTAAAATGCTAAATTTTAACAATTTTGGGTGAAATTCATCAAGTAGCCCCCTTGTGAAATCGAGAAAATCCCATGCTTTTTTAAATGTAGATTTTTTCATTTTATGTTGTCAAAAACATTTTCGGTTGCCATAGCAAAACGGAAGCCCAGCGTAACTTTTCCCTCGGTGAAAATTCATGTTACCCCAAGGTCTACATACCCCCCGAGTTTCATCAAAGTCGGTGATTTACACCTCGGGCACACTCCTCGTAAGTGATTTTTTTTATAAATATCACAAACTGAATTATATTTTATAACAGCATACTGAGACAGACACGAGCGCTCAAGAGAATATACTTAATTTTTCTCTGCGATGCAGTTTGTTTGTTTGTTGACTAATAAAATCCCTGATAAAATTAGCGAATAAGTAGATTAGTCCATTATGAAAAGGGATAATAAAGCTAAACCCTATAAGCAAATTTTAAGTTTAAAAACTTACTGATAGCTCGCGTCTTTTTGTTCGCTCGAAGACCTATCGGTACGAGCTATTGGTAAGTTTTTTAATTTCTTCAAATTTGTTTAGGGTTTAGCTTTATTATCCCTTTTTATTATGGACTTATCTACTTATTCGCTATTTATAAAATCCTTTACAATGCAGTCCATAGGTGGTTCCTTTTAACTTAATATAATCCCCGACCTTTTACGATATTATTTAAATCCCCGACTTATCCCTGACTTTTTTCTCTCCAATTCGAAAATCCTTGACTTCTCTATGCAGGATGTCCAAGTTCCGTACAAACCCTGCATTAATAGATGGCACCACGCTCTCCACTGAAAGCGCTTTCTTTCCGAAGAATTGTACAGATGCATGGCCATCTCTAATAGCAAGGGCCTTTTCATAATACAGGTGGCAATGATGGAACCGACAGTTGCTTTAATGCTAATATTTTTATCGAACCTGATTTCGACCCTGAAACTCTCGCCAAGCTCCGAGGTGGACTCGCAACCGAACTGAATAGTATATTTCACTTTTGACATATAAAAGGCAATAGAGGAATCTGAGCTGAATTTTACCTTGAGTGTAGAGAAAATCAGTTCGGTGATAACTATTGCTAATTGTCATACTTACAGTGGTGTAGTCCTAAAATAAAAAGAACCGGGGCGCTACCTGGGTACAGCCAACTTCGATTACGCGCGAAATCGAAGTTAGCTATACAGCCGCTATAAATGTACGTCCAACTTCGATTTTTAGCGTGATCGAAGATGGCCGTAACTAGGTAACGATTTGAAATTGTTATGGTATTTTTCTGCGGGCAAAATTTATCATAAATTCACACACCCTTTATTCCAGAAAAATGATATACGAAATAGAAGCAAGGTGCGCCCTGGCAAGTTGAAAAAAAGAGGCAGGGCCCGCCCTGGAAAAATGGAAAAACCAAGGCGGGGCGGGGCCCTGCCTTTGAAAAAAGCACCGGGGCGACGCCCTGCCTCGCCCTGGCCCGACTACACCACTGCATACTTATCTTTATAACGTTACTTATGGCAATACGTTACTTATAAGGAGACATCCGGAAGTGTAACCCACCGATTTTGTTCAAACTCAAGGGATTGGTAGACTATCATGTTACTTGAAAAATCCTAAAGGAATTTATTCAAAAATGATTTTGACAACAAAAATAGGAAATTTTCCCAACTAAAATAATATGGGATTCTAACCGATTCATAGGGCCCCCCATGTAAAAATGTTGAACAAATTTGAAAATTTTCAAAATGCCAAAAATAGAAAAAATAGATAAAAATCAACTTTTGGTCAATTGAACAATTTATCTATATATTATTCCGATATTTCACAAATAATCGATTTCAATCAATTATAATCGTTTTTGATCAAATTTACTGCTTTTGATAAAAAAAATTAAAATTTATTATTTTTTTTCAATTTCGAAAAAATAATTTATTTCAAACAATTTTGAATTTTTTTTTTGCCATGTTTGTACTATTCTAAATTTTCTCTCTCAGTTTTCCAATTTTAGCCATTTTGGTTAATTTTCACCCATTTGTTGCATTTTGAAAAATTTGGAATTTGTTAAAATTTTTCACAGGGGGGAGGCACCGGAGGCTAGGAATCGGTCAGAATCCCATGTTATTTTCAATGGGAAAATTTCCTTTTTTTGTTATCAAAAACATTTTTCGTTGCCATGGCAAAACGGTTGCCCATTGAATAAATTCCCTTTAGAATTTTTCAAGTTACATGAAGGTCTACCAATCCCCAGAGTTTGCACAAAATCGGTGGGTTACACTTCGGGATGTCTCCTTATTAGTTTTAGACGGCAACCAAAAGAGGGCGCCTTGATAGCTCTCCGTCACATTATACAGAACGTTGCAATACGAATGATTCCCGCCATTCGAAAACGTGACTCTTGTTTTTGTTTTTGTATCCGTTTCAAAGTTGAAATAAAAGAAATGGCCCAAGGTTCGTCCCACCCGTCAAATATAGCCAGCTCTATTTTACATAAATATTAGAAACCCTTGTTGTTAGAATTGATTTTAAAAACCGAAACATTTTAGATACCTTGAAGGCTCACAGAATCGTTTCAAAATTTGTGCCGACACGTGACTTAAGCATGCTGTTTTCACTTACCAAAACAGGTGATTAATATTTACTGCTATCCTCAAAATTAAACGACTCTGTGGCTCTTTAAAGGTAGTATGAACCTATATTACCGAGTTTCATTTTTCAGCCACTAGTTTCAATAGAAGATTGGTGAAATATATGGCGCTAGTTGTGTAGAAATATTTTTTAGCTCGTGTTATTAACATTTTAATCAATTCTTTCATTAACGTTTTACATCACCAGAAGTAAATGAACCGAAGTTATCGAAATAGCGTTTTCCTTATGAAAATGATGAAAAAATCGAGTCAAATAAAAGCTAATTTCCATCCGGGTCTTTTGGCGCGCTAAATTGCACTAGGGAATTTTGGGTATAGCTATTTCTATGTATAAAAAATGGTTTCATAAAAACAAAAAGTTTTTTTCGGCTTAGGAGCGCGCAAAATTTCAAATTCGAGGTTAAAATGTAAGAACGTATAGCAGTCTCATAACTTCGGTCCATTTACTTCTGACATCACTATATAACCATTTTAATCGCCGTTTTATCATTTCTGTCAAGAATTAATTACTTTAAATTCCCTAAGCGCACCGAATGTAAAATAACTACATAGTATTTATACAACTGTATACAAACTGCATTTTCTGATGCAGAACTTAATCGAATTACGCGTTATTTCGTTACTTGTAAAACGAACCGTTGCTGCAAACAGTTCAAATTTCCCGCCTCCGTAAGCCTTTCCATTTCCAGTACAGGAAGCACGTTTTCGAGATTCGATCGCGTACGTTTCGCCCCCCGATCGATATCAGCATCCACCCTCGTTACCAAGAAGGAAATACTACGCCGCGCCTCACTGAAACCCGTAACGGCAAACTAACCTAAAAGCATTAATCGAGTTAGTCGTCTCTCTTAGCGAAACAAAAACGCGTTTTCCTCAGTGTAAGAAACACGACTAGAGCCGTATTTTTAAACGTAACCTTGATCGTGTATCAGACGAGTGAGTCACAACGTAATGGTGGTTCAAAATTGCTTGTGATTGATGTAATTCACAAAAATTAAAGTTCGTATTCAGTTAGGCGTTTCGACGGTTATCGTGGGCTATATAAAAGATTCGTCGACCATTGTTATAATGCCTAGATGATCCTCGGTGGTCCGGGGTGCGGGCTTCAAACCCGTAGCCGATTAGCGTCGGAGTGGTTCGATTCCACCTTCTGGGCGATGTGTCGTTATCAAAGTTAAATCGTATCATTTTATTTGTTCAATCACATATTAATTAACTGGTGAATTTATTTATCCAATAACTTATTAATTTACTGGTCAATTTATTTGTTAAAAAATAGATTTACTTACTGGTCAATTTATTTATTAAAAAATAGATTTACTTACTGGTCAATTTATTTATTAAAAAATAGATTTACTTACTGGTCAATTTATTTATAAAAAAATAGATTTACTTACTGGTCAATTTATTTATTAAAAAATAGATTTACTTACTGGTCAATTTATTTATTAAAAAATAGATTTACTTACTGGTCAAAAATCAATTTGGATCAGTTTATTTATTCAACAACTGGACAGTGGTGGAGGCAGGAATCTTTGGTTTGGTTGGTCATATATTCTTTATTCTAAAGCTAGAAAAATTTATGCCGATTCTTACCCAACATTTCTTGGTTCCCTGTTAAAATTTGATTAGGAATTTAAGGATCGTTTTAAATATTTTGTACCCTTTTGGTGTTATTCGGTGTTACTAATTACAATTCTAAAAAAGCCTACCTCTGACGCCGCCACTAAAACTGGAAGGTCATTTGTCTCATTTGTCTCTGCGAGCAGCTTTTTCGATATAAATGTACTATAGTGCTATAAACCAACTAGTCAATATTATGACATGTTTGATAATTGTGGTCGTAAAGCTGTGACCTATTTCAAATTGAGTGATAATTTTAATTTTTTTGATAACATACATTTCGAATACATTGTGACGCAGCAGCGTTCGTTAATTATCGGAGTTCAACAATTATAGTTCCATCTATAGCATAGCTTGTTTTCTAGAGCTCGTGCATAAAGCACGATAAAATTGTTTTTTAGGAGCTCGTGCATATAGCGCGATAAAATTATGATTTTCTAGAGCGGGTGCATATAGCAAGGATTCTATATTTTTAGAAAAATATAGAATCCTTGCATATAGCGAGATTAATTTAGGATTAGGTATAGCGTCTGCTGTTATCAAATTAGAGTAAAATGCCTAAATGGCTCTTTGTTATCATGGCGGAAACACAAAACAGCGTAAAATGATAAATAATAGCCTTTTGCAGCGTCTATCCACCATACGTGTAACTGCGTACAGACTTCACAATATTGGCTACCAAACGCGTCTATTAATACGATACTTATCCCCTTTTCGACGGGAACAAAAAGAGGGCATAGCGATAGCTTTCGGCCGACAAATTAAGTTTAAATGTTTAGTGTTAACGATTTTAACATTTCGGCCCCCAGATTTAACCGTAGCTAGTTACGGTAAAAACGAGCCGTAGCGTTTGTTAGAAGAATTTTTCACTTTATTCGCTACTATCGTTAAGCAACAATATAGCCGCGTTCACACTAGACACTTTGGAACCGTTTTAAAACGGTTTCGAAAGTACAAATTAGCCACGTTCACACTAGACATTTGGAACCGTTTTTAAACAGTTTCGAAAGCTAAAATTGAACATTTTCGGTGTCAACTGTATTAATAGCCGTACGATAAATACATTCGACACAAAAAATTTACAATTTGTACTTTCGAAACCGTTTTAAAACGGTTCCAAAGTGTCTAGTGTGAACGCGGCTATAGTAAATTTTTGTGTCGAATGTATTTATCGTACGGCTATTAATACAGTTGACACCGAAAATGTTCAATTTTAGCTTTCGAAACTGTTTAAAAACGGTTCCAAAGTGTCTAGTGTGAACGCGGCTTATGTTTTTTTTAATCAATACTTTTTGCGTCTTGGTTCTCAAATTGGATTTTTAACCACCAAGCAACTACATATTCGTCAAGGAGGGATTAGACTTTGTAAAATTTAGAGGTTCGTCAAGTAGGTGAACATTTAGTTAAGTGTAAAGGAACCACCTATGTACTGCATTGTAGAGGATGATATCATACTTTACAATGCAGTTCATAGGTGGTTCCTTTTAACTTAACATTGCGTATATACTAATCTCCACCACTCTCCCCCTATTTGGCTTTCCGTTGCTATGCAACTCGTTTTGAAATTTTTAATATTTAGGCTTAGTTTCTCTATTCGGTGTTATAGTAGCAAGCAAGAATCTCTATCACGAATTTCAATACAAAATTCATCGATTGGTCGTATTCTCGAAGCCTTTGCCAATGACAACTATTAAATCGAACTATCCGCGCGTCTTTTATCGCATTGCGTTCTGCTCACGCGGGGGCGTGTTTGTTGTTGCTACGGTGTCATCGCCCTCTCCCTAATTACGTTAGGTTAGGATTTATCAGAAGTTATCTCTTACGAGATAAGTATTAATTTTCCTATAGTGCGGTAGAAAAAAATCGAAATAGAAGAGATTTTAGTAAGTTTCAATTGTATTTTGATACAAAGCCAATATTTCCTAAGAAAATTAAGGGCCGTAGTTTAATATTTGCTCTAATAAGTCGTTCCTAAACCTTTTTTAATCAATTTAATTTTTTTTATTACATGAGAGAAGGAAATTTTTCTCAATGAGACCTTGTTGCAAGGATATGACGTAATTGACGTCACTTCCCAGTCGATGACGGTTTTATCGTCATCAAAACTAGTTCTGGCGGGGAGGGAAGGAAGTTAAAACCAGTTTTACGCGACGTCAGTCCGTATTTTCTTTGGTGGCTGTGAAACAAGGTCTCATTTAAATTTTAAATGCAGAGATGTTAAACAGAGGCAGGGGCGTAGGAACCAGGGGGGGGGGGCAAGGGGCAATGCCCCTCCCTAGAATTTTATTGGGAGGGGCAACTAATGTTATTGCTCCCTCCAACCTTTTGGTCAGTTGAAATCTACGCAAGGCTCAAATTATCATTTTAAAAGCATATAAAGCTTATAAAGCTTATAAAGCCATTTGGACTAGGTACGGCTCTGGCCCCCTCCAACTTCTAGAACGTTCCTACGCCCCTGAACAGAGGCACACTTATGAGTAATTATGTTACATATGGTTAAAGTTAGAGAGCGCGCGCATATTTTTGTTTTTGTTGAGCTCGCGCGAAAACGCACGAGACCCTCTACACGGAAATATTAGGAAGCGCGCGCTCAAAAAAATAACACTTTTTATACATGTATGCGTATATATTATTTATAGAAAGAGCTATTATTCCAACAATTCTTGGGACTACCTCTGGAACAAATCATTACAAACAGCACCGAAAATGTCAAAACTCAAAGGACTGAAAACTCGATTTTAGGCCTTTTTAAGAGATCAGAAAAAAGTAAACAACAAAATTCGATAGCACACATAGCCCTCGGTCATAAAAAGTTTAATTACCCTAAGCCTTAAATTTGATTCCACTGACAAAGTGAGGGGAAACAATTATTTGTCCGCTGGTACCAATAGCTCGTTATAATGGTCATAATCGTGTTGGCTCAGTTTTCTAGCGAGTGAAACACGTGCCTGCGACTCATCGATTTCTGCAAAGGCTTCGGGGAAATCTCGGAACGTGACGACGCGATGGAAACGAAATTCGGTTTGGGCAAGAACAATGTGCGCGCTCGAATCTTCCAACTCTTTAATTATGAATGCACCACACGCACTGCTTTCCTTCAAAAGTTCAATTCAAGGGCCTAGTTGCAATCACATGTTTTGACCAGTGTTGGGCATTTTCGTCAAAGAGCCGCTCACGCTCACGTCTTATTGAGCGGTAAAATTTTCGCTCCTCTCTTTTCGCTCTTTTTTGAGCGGTAAAATTTTCGCTCCTCTCTTTTCGCTCTTTTTTGAGCGGTAAAATTTTTGCTCCTCTCTTTTCGCTCTTTTTTGAGCGGTAACATTTTTGCTCCTCTCTTTTCGCTCTTTTTTGAGCGGTAACATTTTTGCTCCTCTCTTTTCGCTCTTTTTTGAGCGGTAACATTTTCGCTCCTCTCTTTTCGCTCTTTTTTGAGCGGTAACATTTTCGCTCCTCTCTTTTCGCTCTTTTTTGAGCGGTAAAATTTTCGCTCCTCTCTTTTCGCTCTTTTTTGAGCGGTAACATTTTTGCTCCTCTCTTTTCGCTCTTTTTTGAGCGGTAACATTTTTGCTCCTCTCTTTTCGCTCTTTTTTGAGCGGTAACATTTTTGCTCCTCTCTTTTCGCTCTTTTTTGAGCAGTAACATTTTTGCTCCTCTCTTTTCGCTCTTTTTTGAGCGGTAACATTTTCGCTCCTCTCTTTTCGCTCTTTTTTGAGCGGTAACATTTTCGCTCCTCTCTTTTCGCTCTTTTTTGAGCGGTAACATTTTTGCTCCTCTCTTTTCGCTCTTTTTTGAGCGGTAACATTTTCGCTCCTCTCTTTTCGCTCTTTTTTGAGCGGTAACATTTTCGCTCCTCTCTTTTCGCTCTTTTTTGAGCGGTAAAATTTTCGCTCCTCTCTTTTCGCTCTTTTTTGAGCGGTAAAATTTTTGCTCCTCTCTTTTCGCTCTTTTTTGAGCGGTAACATTTTTGCTCCTCTCTTTTCGCTCTTTTTTGAGCGGTAAAATTTTCGCTCCTCTCTTTTCGCTCTTTTTTGAGCGGTAACATTTTTGCTCCTCTCTTTTCGCTCTTTTTTGAGCAGTAACATTTTTGCTCCTCTCTTTTCGCTCTTTTTTGAGCGGTAACATTTTCGCTCCTCTCTTTTCGCTCTTTTTTGAGCGGTAACATTTTTGCTCCTCTCTTTTCGCTCTTTTTTGAGCGGTAACATTTTTGCTCCTCTCTTTTCGCTCTTTTTTGAGCGGTAACATTTTTGCTCCTCTCTTTTCGCTCTTTTTTGAGCGGTAACATTTTTGCTCCTCTCTTTTCGCTCTTTTTTGAGCAGTAACATTTTTGCTCCTCTCTTTTCGCTCTTTTTTGAGCGGTAACATTTTCGCTCCTCTCTTTTCGCTCTTTTTTGAGCGGTAACATTTTTGCTCCTCTCTTTTCGCTCTTTTTTGAGCGGTAACATTTTTGCTCCTCTCTTTTCGCTCTTTTTTGAGCGGTAACATTTTTGCTCCTCTCTTTTCGCTCTTTTTTGAGCGGTAACATTTTTGCTCCTCTCTTTTCGCTCTTTTTTGAGCGGTAACATTTTTGCTCCTCTCTTTTCGCTCTTTTTTGAGCGGTATAATTTTCGCTCCTCACTTTTCACTCTTTTTGAGCGGTAACATTTTCGCTCCTCTCTTTCCGCTCTTTTTTTGAGCGGTAAAATTTTCGCTCCTCTCTTTCCGCTCTTTTTTGAGCGGTAAAATTTTCGCTCCTCTCTTTCCGCTCTTTTTTGAGCGGTATAATTTTCGCTCCTCTCTTTCAGCTCTTTTTTGAGCGGTATAATTTTCGCTCCTCTCTTTCAGCTCTTTTTTGAGCGGTATAATTTTCGCTCCTCTCTTTCAGCTCTTTTTTGAGCGGTATAATTTTCGCTCCTCTCTTTCAGCTCTTTTTTGAGCGGTATAATTTTCGCTCCTCTCTTTCAGCTCTTTTTTGAGCGGTAAAATTTTCGCTCCTCTCTTTTCGCTCTTTTTTGAGCGGTATAATTTTCGCTCCTCACTCTTCACTCTTTTTGAGCGGTAACATTTTCGCTCCTCTCTTTCCGCTCTTTTTTTGAGCGGTAAAATTTTCGCTCCTCTCTTTCCGCTCTTTTTTGAGCGGTAAAATTTTCGCTCCTCTCTTTCCGCTCTTTTTTGAGCGGTATAATTTTCGCTCCTCTCTTTCAGCTCTTTTTTGAGCGGTATAATTTTCGCTCCTCTCTTTCAGCTCTTTTTTGAGCGGTATAATTTTCGCTCCTCTCTTTCAGCTCTTTTTTGAGCGGTATAATTTTCGCTCCTCTCTTTCAGCTCTTTTTTGAGCGGTATAATTTTCGCTCCTCTCTTTCAGCTCTTTTTTGAGCGGTATAATTTTCGCTCCTCTCTTTCAGCTCTTTTTTGAGCGGTATAATTTTCGCTCCTCTCTTTCAGCTCTTTTTTGAGCGGTAAAATTTTCGCTCCTCTCTTTTCGCTCTTTTTTGAGCGGTATAATTTTCGCTCCTCACTTTTCACTCTTTTTGAGCGGTAACATTTTCGCTCCTCTCTTTCCGCTATTTTTTTGAGCGGTAAAATTTTCGCTCCTCTCTTTCCGCTCTTTTTTGAGCGGTAAAATTTTCGCTCCTCTCTTTCCGCTCTTTTTTGAGCGGTATAATTTTCGCTCCTCTCTTTCAGCTCTTTTTTGAGCGGTATAATTTTCGCTCCTCTCTTTCAGCTCTTTTTTGAGCGGTATAATTTTCGCTCCTCTCTTTCAGCTCTTTTTTGAGCGGTATAATTTTCGCTCCTCTCTTTCCGCTCTTTTTTGAGCGGTATAATTTTCACTCCTCTCTTTCAGCTCTTTTTTGAGCGGTATAATTTTCGCTCCTCTCTTTCAGCTCTTTTTTGAGCGGTAAAATTTTCGCTCCTCTCTTTTCGCTCTTTTTTGAGCGGTATAATTTTCGCTCCTCACTTTTCACTCTTTTTGAGCGGTAACATTTTCGCTCCTCTCTTTCCGCTATTTTTTTGAGCGGTAAAATTTTCGCTCCTCTCTTTCCGCTCTTTTTTGAGCGGTAAAATTTTCGCTCCTCTCTTTCCGCTCTTTTTTGAGCGGTATAATTTTCGCTCCTCTCTTTCAGCTCTTTTTTGAGCGGTATAATTTTCGCTCCTCTCTTTCAGCTCTTTTTTGAGCGGTATAATTTTCGCTCCTCTCTTTCAGCTCTTTTTTGAGCGGTATAATTTTCGCTCCTCTCTTTCCGCTCTTTTTTGAGCGGTATAATTTTCACTCCTCTCTTTCAGCTCTTTTTTGAGCGGTATAATTTTCGCTCCTCTCTTTCAGCTCTTTTTTGAGCGGTATAATTTTCGCTCCTCTCTTTCCGCTCTTTTTTGAGCGGTATAATTTTCGCTCCTCTCTTTCAGCTCTTTTTTGAGCGGTATAATTTTCGCTCCTCTCTTTCCGCTCTTTTTTGAGCGGTATAATTTTCGCTCCTCTCTTTCAGCTCTTTTTTGAGCGGTATAATTTTCGCTCCTCTCTTTCCGCTCTTTTTTGAGCGGTATAATTTTCGCTCCTCTCTTTCAGCTCTTTTTTGAGCGGTATAATTTTCGCTCCTCTCTTTCAGCTCTTTTTTGAGCGGTATAATTTTCGCTCCTCTCTTTCAGCTCTTTTTTGAGCGGTATAATTTTCGCTCCTCTCTTTCCGCTCTTTTTTGAGCGGTATAATTTTCACTCCTCTCTTTCAGCTCTTTTTTGAGCGGTATAATTTTCGCTCCTCTCTTTCAGCTCTTTTTTGAGCGGTATAATTTTCGCTCCTCTCTTTCCGCTCTTTTTTGAGCGGTATAATTTTCGCTCCTCTCTTTTAGCTCTTTTTTGAGCGGTATAATTTTCGCTCCTCTCTTTCCGCTCTTTTTTGAGCGGTATAATTTTCGCTCCTCTCTTTCAGCTCTTTTTTGAGCGGTATAATTTTCGCTCCTCTCTTTCCGCTCTTTTTTGAGCGGTATAATTTTCGCTCCTCTCTTTCAGCTCTTTTTTGAGCGATAATAATTACGCTCTTTTCTAGCATACAAATAACTTATGAAGCTTTAACTACATCTTCATCTACTTTCTACACATAATCCCTAGGTATGTAGGGGCAGTAGCGTATCTACCAGGAGGGCGAAAGGGGCCCCAGGTGCAAACTTATAAGAGTGGAGGGCGCGTTTTGAATGATCGGTCGCAGATTATCACGTGTACATTTTTTAATCCTTGTATTTCAGACTTTCAGTAAAGTCTTAAGTTTAATTTCAATGTTTATTACCAAAGCAAATAATATTTGTAGTTCATTTGCCATAATAATGAATTAATTCGTCAATTAATTAATACTCGAAGTCATTCAAATTATTATTAATTATTTAATATTAATTGTATGAGAGGGGGCTAAGGTTTTGTCTTCCGCCCCGGGCGACCGTAAGTTTAGTTACGCCACTGTATAGGGATTGTCGTGTACTAGTTTCACGTATCGAAAACCCTCATCGCCATTGCTAATTATTTTGAAATCGGACACCCAGAAGACAGAAGTTTAAGCGGAAAATGTCTCGCTCCTCTCTTTCCGCTCTTTTTTGAGCGGTAAAATTGTCGTTCTTATTTTTCCGCTCTTTTTTTGAGCGGTAACATTTTCGCTCCTCTCATTTTTGTTTTGCGCTCTTTTAAAAAGATATTTTACCGCTCATTTTCGCTCATAATAACAAATCCGCTCACAATGAGATGAGCGGTGCCCAACACTGGTTTTGACGCGTGCTTCACTCAATTAATGGTCAGACCCCGATCTATTAAAGGCCGACTACATAAATTTTCGGTTTACTCTGTCTTTCACTGGAAGTAGGCTGACTGCATGGCACACTTGTATTGCAGTAAGCCTACTTCCAGTGAAAGACAGAGTAAACCGAAGATTTATGTAGTCGGCCTTTAATAGATCGGGAATCCATATCTCTACTTGGAATGCTTATCCTAGCGGATCGCGTATGGTAAGATCACTCTGACGGCTTTGGCCCCGCCTACGAGATAAAAAATTCCCTTTGCGCGCGCTCCCCTCTCACGTTGTTGTTTGTTAAGTTAACATAGTGACGTCAAAAAATAGGGCTGTGCGAGTAGTGCTTTGAGGCAATCGAGTCAGTTATCGAGTATCAATTTTTTTAATCGAGTATTCGAGTTGAGTAATATTTGAAGTCGAGTCGAGTAATCGAGTACATGATTTAGGGGAAACTTTCCCTAATTATTCGAGTCGAGTAACTTAAAAAAAACCTCGAGTAATATTTTTAACGAGTCGTTTTATCAAGCACTTGCTTAGGAGCTGGTTTTATTTAAGAAATTATGAAATTAAATTTAAAAGGAGTATAAAGTAACTTTCAATGCTGAAAAATATTCCTTTAATTTAAAAGAACCACAGTTTCCACAACTTTGTAGGTACCGTTTATTCCCCCGTTAAAAGTTGTAAAACCCCTCTTTGCACTTTGAAGCAACGAAGATAGAAAAAACAATTACTCGACGAGTTTAGAGAGCAGCTTATTCGAGTAGTCGGGTACCCGAATATGCCATTTTTTTGTACTCGGTAATCGACGAGTTTTCTCCAATTACTCGACCTCAAAAAAGGCCGAGTACTCGATGATGTTCGAGTACTCGATGATGTTCGAGTACTCGATGATGTTCGAGTACTCGATGATGTTCGAGTACTCGATGATGTTCGAGTACTCGATGATGTTCGAGTACTCGATGATGTTCGAGTACTCGATGATGTTCGAGTACTCGATGATGTTCGAGTACTCGATGATGTTCGAGTACTCGATGATGTTCGCACAGCCCTACAAAAAAACCGTCAGCCACATCGAGACTAAAATCTGCCGCGATAAGTAGAGGTATGGATTCCTGCAATTACGGATACAGCGAATGAACTTAGGACGAAAGTAATAGTTTAGTAGACTCGTTTCGGTCGAGAATGACAGAAGGGTAAATGGTTTTTAATTAGTACATGTTCCTACTCAGTGTAATTTTAACATTTCACTAAGTTAGGAAATAAAGTATTGTTATAAGTCGGAAATTTTCCGTATTTTAAAGAAAAAAATTAAAAAAAGTTTTCATTCCATGATTAGTCTAGTATTATTTGCAAATTTAAATAAAGCTGCAATTTCGCCTAATTTCTTCAAATCTAAAAGTAAACTAAACCTCTACAGTCTACACTAGCTTTAAACTGATTAACAATGTAACACTATTAGTATGTTTACCGTTATTAGACATTTTATATCGATAAAAAGTTTAAAAAATTAAAAACCCTTAAAAAGTAATTTACGCGAGCGAATTTACGTTTCAATTTTTATTTTTCCGATTTACGGAAAATTTTCCGCATTTTATTTTTCCGGAAAATTAACAAAATGAACCAAAATAATTTGATCCTTGATGAGTGGTACCATGAAATTATTCATATTCAACCATGAATATAGATCTGCTATGATACTGGTGCCATCACGTTCAAAAAAAGGCTGAGCTTTTAAAACCTGCCCACAGTGGCGTCCCCCCATACGTCTGCCTAAAATTTCGCGTCCAAAACTATTATGAGTCCGTTTGATAAGAGAACTTATGGGTAAGAACAATACGTACGACGGTCAGAATACACACAATCCTTCTAATGTGTTAAGTTTGTTAGAGCTATTCACAGCAACCCGCAACGCCGGTATCACAACCAAAATATATCCACGGTCACACATTTATACATATTTACACTTATTTGTTACTTCTAGTCATACTTTGAAAGCATCGAAGATTCCTTCGATCAGTGTCACTCTTATTTTTTACTTCTGATCACACCTATTTGTTACTACTAGTCAGCCGTTGAGTGTCACACTTATTTCTTCTGGTTAATAATAATAATAATAATAATACTAATAATAATCAGCTAGGCTAATACCCAAGGCACCACCTTAGGCAAAGAGTAGTTCGATCAGTTTCATACTTATTTGTTACTTCTGATCACACTTATTACTTCTGGTCATACGCCGAAGACTAGTTCGATCAGTGTCATACTTAATTGTTACTTCTGGTCATACGTTGAAAGCGCGGCGCACTGTGAACGGCCTTGAAAAACGCCAGAGGGAAATGGACGCGTAGACCTCTATAAACACGCGGATTTATAATGTTGGAAATTGCGGGGCTCCGTATACGCTGCCCAAAAAACCTTACTAAGAATTAAAATTAAGGAACGTATTTGCAACTCTTGGTTATATGTAAACCACAGCTATTCAAAAATATAACTTTCATGAAAATCGGACTTAAATTAAGGAACGTTATGTCGACTTTCAGTCGGAAATATAAGTGGCACACTTATTTGTTACTTCAGGTCATACGTTGTAAGCATCGCGTATTACTCCGATAAGTATCACCCCGAAAACTATACTTAAATTTAATATTTACTGATATAACCGAAGTTGTAGTTCAAATGAATCCTAACCTATCCAATAATTTTTTTTAACGTTACCGGACTTAATTTTTAACAAAATATCAACCACACAAGCCAAACTACCGAAAACTGTAAATTGGGCAAATGCCCAACTTCTTGGGCTTCGATTTCAAACCTTTATGAAAGGCTATCAATGGCGATGCATTTACATTCGAACGAGATATCATTGACTCTTCTAGCCCTAACCGTTGAAGGGGTATGCGTGACACGGCGGCATCAGCGGCATCGGCAACGGCTACACTGTACCTGAGACTAATACACACAAATCCTTAGGATTGTGCTGTGTAAAAACGCGAAAGTTGCGCGTGAAATTAGTTTTAGTTTATCTAAAATAAATTTAGCGAGTGAAGAATTAACCCAAAAGGTTATTGCTAGGTTAGCCCTTGATAAGGAGGAAGGAATTTTAAAACCACAAAGGCTCAAACTTCTATACCATTTTGGTTTACGTTTGTTGACTGAATTGAAAATGATATTTCAAAAATTCAAACAGAATACCTAGCTGTAGCCAAAGATATAAAAATTATTCAATCGGACTTCAAATGATACTAAGCCTAGGTCCGATAAGTTACGTAAATGAACTAATGATAGATTCTGAAAATTATCACGAGAGGGGGAAAGAATGGCTTTCAAAAGATTCACTTTTGAACTAATCCTATTGGTAGAAACGGACATTTTAAAAGCACTTTTTAAACCATATGTAAATAATGTAAAACTTGGGGAGTCCAAAAACGAAACGCAAACATAGACGCAAAATTTACTAACTGTAACTCCAGAGCGCGAGCGGGTTTTTTACGTCATTTCCTTTCCTCTCCGATTGGCTCGTTTAAATAGTCGTTGTGACGTAAATCGGCAGAAAGTCTAGCCTTTTTTTAAATAATGATGGTACCAGGTATATAATCTACTGTTCTACATTCATGGTTGAATATGAATAAATTCATGGTTGTACCCATCCGCGGTTTGGCGGGACATTCGCCCCCAAAGGGCCGCGGATCTACGTTGACCCCACGAAGATACATGTTTCATATTTATGGCCTAAATGGATTCTTCTCACTTCAGATATATAATATACTTCTGATATGTATGTCATTCCTTTTACTGCTTTCGAAAAACTGCTTCAATTAATATTGAAGTGGCTTATTTAAACTAAAACCAGCTACTTCGCGAGCATTATCAAGTTATACTTTACACAGGTCGCTCCATCGTAGAAGGCGATAGCGTCTTTTGGGATTTCATTTACGGAAATCTGAATTAATAAATAGGTCCAACGTGAGCGCTTCACTTCGTTAAATATAAATTTATTTCCTCCTCCCCCCCTCGAAGGTATCGGGTTATGTTTAGTCGCATTCTCTGACGTCAACGGCTTAATTTCGCGTTTCCACGATACGTCACTTAGCTGTAATTGAATCCTGCTTTTATTTTATTGATGGATCTTCCGTTTTCTGATGTCAGAGAAACGGAATTCTATACGCGACAATCGCGACATTTCGACTCTCAACAATTCAAATTTCGAAATCTCCGTAAAACGTGCTTGTTCATTAAACACGAGCTCATTACCGACAACTACTTGGTTTGAAAGAACAGCTTTTTGGAAATACCATACTTTACTCTGTAGTCGGAAGAATAAGATTTAAGTTACCATTCGCAAAACTAATTGTCAAGGATAAAGAATTTTAATATTCACGATTTGAGAAAGCGAAATTGACTGCTTTTATTAGTCAAGGTTCGTATAAATGCTCGCCGCACTTTTATTATTTTTGAGTAAACTAAGTTTCAATGTGGTTTTATTAATTTTGAGTAAACTAAGTTTCAATGTGGTTTTATTAATTTTGGGTAAACTAAGCTTCAATATGCTTTTATTAATTTTGAGTAAACTAAGCTTCAATGTGGTTTTAGGAATTTTGAGAAAACTAAGCTTCAATGTGGTTTTTAGAATTTTGATTAAATTAAGATTTAATATACTTTTAGGAATTTCGACTTAACTAAGTGTGAATGGGTTTTTAGGGATTTTGCGTAATATAAGTTTATAAGATCTAAGAAATATTGTTAACAAACAAGTTGGCAAGCCAAAATATACCTCTCCTCGGAAGAATTGTCCCTAGTGCTATTAATTTCTTTAGATAACCCTTAAAGATATATCTCCGCAATTTAGAGTTACTTGTTAAAAATGTTATCCCAGTTCTATCCCGCCCGGTATAAAATTTTAATTATAATTAAAATAATTGAGACGAAACGACCAATTTTAATTTATTCAGAATATCATAAGTTAAGTAGTTACAACAGTGAGTTAGACGTACTATAACAATGCACAATTGAATGTAACCCTATTTACGGTACAAGTTTGTCAGTTGAATATAATACAAAGCAAATTTTAATGAAAGATATATCTACAGAGGGTATTATAACGACCGTTCGCTTTTTGGTTTATAATTTTAACGGAATCGGGCTGATTTTAATTAAACGATAGTTTATCGAAATTTTGTTAAAAGAATATTCCCTAAGGTCGCGCGATAAATTTACGAGAATTATTTCCCGTCGCCGTTATATCGCAAATTTAGTTGATTCGGGATTGCCAGAACTTTAATGTTGTGGGCGAGTGATTAGAAAATCAAATGGCAACCAGAATTATGCAAAATTATAAATGTTTATTTTCATTCAGAACAGTCTATGGAACGTTGTAGATTTAACTTTCATCAATAACCCAACAATATATATTCCTCCTACGTAATTGTACAGAACTGGTACTCAAGTGTCTAAGACTAGATTTGTCTTAGTTCATCGTGATTGAAAAATAAACCAAAACATACTTACACTTAAGTAAATATCATAAATTATACTGAGTAATTTTAACTAAATTCAAACTACCTTACTATAAACTCTTGTCTTAATTAACAGCTGAGAGCTGTTCGCTACTAATTACTTCCAATCTACTTAATTAGCCTCACAGGTTGAGTTGATAATTTCAAGGGTATAATTAGGTTATTCCAATTCAAAAAATAAAAACAATCAATTTTATCTTACAGCTGACTTGAGTTAGTTCACAATTACTTTAACACTTTCAGTCTTAAACACGCACTGTTCATACACTTAAGTCCATTCGCTCACGTTCCAAACGCGAAACACAATTTAACTCTTTCCTTGACCGAAGACCGAAAATACTAATTAAAACCGCAAAGTTACCTCATAACTTTTGACCGAAACCAGGATCCCGTCCTGTAGTAGTTCGTCTGACAGCCAAGAACTAAGAAAGACTAAATCTTCCACTTTGACGGCAACTAAAGTTCGAAAAATTGAAGAGATTATATTTTTTACCCGGTTTGATTGATAGTGGCGCTATGTTATTACTTTGATATAGTTTCCGCGGGAGTTTTGAATAATTCAATAAACAATATATACAGTGTTTGTATTAATCCGTTTAGTAAAAAAACCCGCCTTATCATAATTGTTCCTTTACTTGAATATTTTCCCTAAGGTAGTCAATGGCTCGGCGGTGAACTATTCGCATTGTAACAATGCGACCCGAGTTCAATTCCGGATCGCGATCAAATTTTACATTAAAATACTAAAATATTTAATTAAATATAAGATTAATATAATCTATAAATATAAGATTAATATAATCTATAAATATAAGATTAATATAATCTATAAATATAAGATTAATATAATCTATAAATATAAGATTAATATAATCTATAAATATAAGATTAATATAATCTATAAATATAAGATTAATATAATCTATAAATATAAGATTAATATAATCTATAAATATAAGATTAATATAATCTATAAATATAAGATTAATATAATCTATAAATATAAGATTAATATAATCTATAAATATAAGATTAATATAATCTATAAATATAAGATTAATATAATCTATAAATATAAGATTAATATAATCTATAAATATAAGATTAATATAATCTATAAATATAAGATTAATATAATCTATAAATATAAGATTAATATAATCTATAAATATAAGATTAATATAATCTATAAATATAAGATTAATATAATCTATAAATATTTAATTAAATATAAGATTAATATAATCTATAAATATTTAATTAAATATAAGATTAATATCATTTATAAATATTTAATTAAATATAAGATTAATATAATTTATAAATATTTAATTAAATATAAGATTAATATCATTTATAAATATTTAATTAAATATAAGATTAATATCATTTATAAATATTTAATTAAATATAAGATTAATATCATTTATAAATATTTAATTAAATATAAGATTGATTTAATTTATAAATATTTAAAATGATGTAGAATAAATTATAGTACCTAACGTTATAACTTTGTAAAGGACATACGCCAAAGCTGTTTTTTAGAAAAACACCGTAAATTATCAAGCGTTGGTGGCTGAGTGGTTAGAGTACATCTCTTGCACGAGGCAGACCCGGGTTCGATTCCCGGCCGGCGCCAAAAAGTCGCAAAATGATACTAAGAC
This sequence comes from Leiobunum rupestre, assembly GCF_980474605.1. Lineage (NCBI taxonomy): Eukaryota > Metazoa > Arthropoda > Arachnida > Opiliones > Sclerosomatidae > Leiobunum > Leiobunum rupestre. The sequence goes on from NC_143384.1 coordinate 86,329,718, forward strand.
GAATACCGTGTACAACTGGTGGAAACCCTGCCATTGGACGTTGAGAGGTAGCATAATAATAATAATCAGCTAGGCTAATACCCAAGGCACCACCTTAGGCCTAAATCATCAAGCGACTTTAAGCCGGGTTACAATGCATTACACTCAGCACTCGGTCCGTCCCAAAGTCATTAAAAAGAAGTTGGAGAGAAAACGCCCATACAAATACAATAGACTCAACATCCAAAACCATCATAACACGACCTACAACATAACAATAACGAAATATCCGGTGAGCGTTTACGAAAAAAGACCAACCAAACCCAATCGCAAATCAATCCGTTAACGCTCACCGTCACACGGTGGTTTTGCCAATCTCTTCGAGAAACTGCGTACGCAGTGATTACACTTTGCACCGAAAATGCGAACGCGTTCGCAGGCCTGACAGACAGACCCACAGACAGACCCACAGACAGACACGGTGGTTGTACAAAGTCCCCTCGGAGAGGTAAAAATAAAGAATCTGAAATATCTTAAAGCAAGTGTCGGCTCTATCATTGCCTACGTTATTTTTGATTGGGTCTATGTATGCGCTAAGGGTGGGCTGAAGTGGGCTTTAGCCCCCCTGCATTTCTGAGAGGGGCCACATATTTACATTAAAAGGGCCACATATTTATAATTAAGAGGCCACATATTTGAATTTATGACTTTCTTTATCTCTAGAAATTTGTTTTATTGCCAAGAAACGTTTTTCTGGAAAAAAAACTTTCAAAATCAATTTGTTTACTCAATAAGATAGTAGACCATAAACAGATATATTCGGGTGGAAGGGAGTGGAAATTGAGAGAAAGTTGAATGGACAATAGAAAGAAAAGAAAGGGAATTTAGGGAAATACCCCGGGCATGCAAGTGTCCCCTCCAGGTCGGATACAAGGTCATAGAGGTCCAGTAAACGCGACGAGAGCCGCAACAATAAAACGTCCTTGCTCTTCTCGCTTCCTGGAAAATTTATAAGGGGTCACTAAAGTTGTAAGGGCCACCAAATTCTTAGGGGCCACAAATAATTAGCCCACCTGTGAAAAAACCTTAGCGGCGCTACTGTCTGATACGTGATTACGAATACCCAATGACCTAAAAGCATGCTTTTGGCCACGCCATATAGGTAAATTATGCTGGGTAATGTGCCTAATCAACTTGTTTCAATTTGCACAGTGGCGACAACTGTCTAGCGAGAACGCAACTACACTTGAGCCGACACTTGCTTTAAATTTATAAACGCCGCGTTTACTATAGGTTTTGCCACGTGACATTCGAATTGATGGGGTCCGTTGAAAACCTTCGAACAGTTCGTCGTCATTGGAAAGTACAAGAACGCGACCGCACTCGCAAAAGTGCAGATTGAAACGCGAGAAGCCACAACAAATACAGGAAAAAAATCTTCAATTGTTTCGGCGATAATTTCTGGCGAAGGCGTGAATATTTGAAGGGGGGGGGGGGCGAACACGTTTACGAGGCACGTTGCGATAATTGCACGACGCACAGGTACAATAAATTGATCGAACAATAAGCTTTCAACAGAAACCAAGAATGCATTTATTCGTAGACAGAGAATGCTCAGACGATTACTAGCATTGCTGCCAATCCCCCCCTCGTTCGAAGAGTACTTTTGCGCGATTTCTCCCCCCTCTCTAGCAGCGTTGCCAACCGTACTATAATTATAGTACATTTCGATAATATTACCTTTCGATTTTCTCTGTGCTATAATTGCAATCGCGTAATATATAGTACGCTTTTTGCGATAATTTTACTATATTTCCGATATTCTGGTGATAATTAAAGAAATTATAGAAAGTTCCTTTCTGTTCACTTAAGTTATATAACTCCTAATATATGCTAAGAATGGAAATATTATACTCCTTGGTTTGTACCTTCTTCTTAGACTCACAAATACGGCCGACTAATCAATCATCATAAGCGAAATAGGCCGTGGAACTTGGTGACTCACTGTCTGAGGTCCACGGCCAACTATATAGCGGTATAGCGAGTAATCAAAGTTGGCCATACTTGTGTACTAAAATTCGATAAATTTTAGGTTTCGATACTATAATTTAAGTTATGGGAATTGGCAACGCTGCTCTCTATTGGGCCGGGTAGATTGGGACCTTGATGCCCGACCATCGTCTGGAAGTAGCACTAGTCCATTCTCGCAGACACTGTCTTTTCCCGTAAATGTAACTGTCATCCTGGTGGCAGCCAACGCGAGTGACTTAATCGCCAGAGAGAGTGAGATAACGCAATTCCGATAAACGAACAAAAAAGGATTCTCGGTTTCAACGCACTCTCTTCTTGATAAGGCGCCCTGTCAATCTAATCGGACATCGTACTTCTTTAAAGGGAGTTTAAAGTATTTTTAAAGGGAGTATTCTTTTAAGACTGGTTTTCATTAGGGCCGAAACGTCACGAGGCGACGGCGAGTGAGGACGCAAAAAATCCCCGTTAGGCCTAAAGCCTAAATTTCCACTAAAGGTCACTCAACCACTGCCTTCTATAATACTAGGCCTAGAAGTAAGAAAAAAATGGGGTGGCGGTTACGATTTTGAAATATTCGCTTTTTTGGGTATGGAAAGTGCGGGAAATTCAAACGTACGCGAAAATTTTTAATATTAATAGCGAAAATACACTTTAATAATGTCAACATTCAATTTATAGGACAAATAATGAAATAGATTTAGTAAAAAAAAATATTTAAAAATAAGCTTGGATCTTCTACAGGTTTTTTAATCCATTAAAAAAAAACATTATTGTTTTGAAGCCACCAGTGACAGGAGACTGCTGATTGGCCGCTGCCGTTTAACCTTTTTTACACCAAACCAAAAAAAAAAAACCAAGAGAGCGACTTCTAGCGCGAAAATCATGTCAGTTTGAAAATGTCACTTAAAAAATCGACGTAGCTACCATTTCTAGGCCTAGTATTATAGAAGGCAGTGACTCAACGAATCAACCATTTGACGCGCGTAAAGAAAATTGCATTATGACGCGCGCTAGTGGAAAACCATCATAATACATTTAATTAATAATTAATAATAATAATAATAGTAATCAGATATGCTAATTCCCAAGGCACCACCTTAGGCCTAAGTCATCACGCGACTTTTGAAGCCATTAATTCAGGTGCCCGGGTTACAATGCGTTTACCAGCGTGGAGTGTTTACCCTTGTGTTAGCAGACGAATTTTTGATTTAGGTTCTATTCCCTTTAAGCAGAAGGGGGTTTAATTCGGGGATTGGGAAAGCCTGGATCGAGGGGTCCGACATTTGCACATTTTGCAAACGGGATTTTGAATCTCAAAGTGATTTCAGATATGAGAAAATTATTTTGAGATTTCATAGCGCAATTTTAGTGTTGATTTCTGGTAATTTATGCTTATTTTGAGATTTTGGAACTAGCTTTCGCCCAGATTTCAGGATTTTAAAGCTGATTTCAAGATTTCTAAAATCATTTTTCTCAAAAGTGTACGGGATTTGTACCAATGTCGGACCCCTAGGCATGGATTTAACTTTAAAATAATATTGTTCCTAAAAACGTCTTTAAAACTGAACTTTATTTTGACAACTGACTATTAAGTTCGTGAAAATACTTGTTGTTAAGACTCCCAATGGAAATAATCGATAAGGGATTTCTAGATCAATCACACCAAAGTGACACCATTAGAAGCAAAATGTGATACTTACAATCTTCTATTTCACACTCAACCAAATCTGCTTAGAATGGTTTCTACCATGCGCTAAAAATGTAAGCTAGGATAACCAAGAGGGTATCAATAAACTTTTCACACTAAAAGTCTATCAACAGCGCTCCAAGCGGCAAAAAAAGATAAATTTACCTTGCTTAATTAACTATTTAGTTAAAATATTTTCAGACTGAAATAATCGTTGAAATGATCGATTTCCAGTCTGTTAAATTGTAAATACAGTATATTAAAGTATGATGAAGTTGGTTTCAATATTTTTCATCCTTTAATTATGAATAGGTCTTTCAATAAAAGTTACGTCCCCCTTCCATCCCGCCCGCCGCGTAAAACCGGAACTAGGTGATTTAATTTCTGTTACACGGCTACCAGATTTTAGCGGGTAGTTGTACAGCCAACCCTCTTTGGAACAGCCAACTTCAATTCAAGATTTCGCTTTAAACTGTAAGCCTCGCCACACGCGTTACCGTTCTCTGTGGTCCTTCGTTAAGATATTTTAAAATAAAATTTTAATTAAATGAAATAAATCTAATGTAAATAACTTAATAATTTCTAGTTTCAGTTAAATAGAGAAGATATGGAGCCACTAGACGGTAATAAAACCCCAAAACCAGCAAAAGTACAGTTAATGCTCAAATCTCCGAAGATATTGAAGGAAAATTCAAAACGAGAAAAACTGATCCCATTAGAACTCAACGTATTACTTTCACAATCCGGAATGCAACAAGTGTTTCCTTGAACCCACGTAGCTTTTTTAGGCATTTTAGAATAATGAAATCCCGACTTATTATCTATGATCCCGAATTCCAACTTAGGCCTAACGTTTACAGCGTTAAAAATATTTCCTTATTTCAGGCACCAAGCGACCACAAGTGACAAAGACTATACAAAAAGGAATCTGTTAGTCCAGGCGCGGAATGTTAATACTCCTTGGCGAGTGCTGAACAGGTTTCATTGAAAGGCCTATTGCATAGTTATTGACATTGTAGCAGGGTTTAGTTAAACACGCTATTTAAAACTGCGACTTTCGTGTGTATTTCTCGTCAATAAAAGCCACAATTATTGCATTAAATCACGGATAATATACCAACAAACTTTAACATTACATATTTTTATCTCACTGTGCAGTTATCATTACAATAAATACCAACATTTCAAATTTCGTCACCAAAATTCCGAAATTAAAATAAAATATCTAGAGAAAGAAAATTCAATTGAAACATATTTCACCTTTAACATTTATCAAATAGAATAATATGAAGGGGAATTTTGGAAGTCGAAAATGTAAATGTTTGGTAGGCTGTTTTTCACTCTTCTTTTCTACGATCAAAGTGTAGTATTTTTTTCACACCAACAAAGTATATTTATAATAAAATAATTGCTTTTTTAGTTTAAGTAGCGAAAATATACTACACTTTGATCTTAGAAAAATGGCGAAGAAGCTTTTACTTAAATTTACAAAAGCAATTATTTTATTCTAAATATATTTTGTTGACGCGGAAATATACTACACTCTGATCTTAGCCAAACGACGAAGAAGCTTATTAACACACGACAAAAACAATCACTTTATTTGAAATAAAAGATATTGATACTACACTTTGATCTTATCCAAACGACGAAGAAGCTTATTAACACACAACAAAAGCAATCACTTAATTTGAAATAAATGTTATTGATACTACACGTAGAAGCTTATTAATACAAAACCAAAAAAATAACTTTATTTGAAATAAAAGTTATTGATACTACACTTTCATCTTAGCCAAATGACGAATAAAATTAAAAAACCATTAATTATTTATACAATAGAATATATAATTAATATTTTAATTATTTATACAATAGAATATATAATTAATATTTTAATTATTTATACAATAGAATATATAATTAATATTTTAATTATTTATACAATAGAATATATAATTAATATTTTAATTATTTATACAATAGAATATATAATTAATATTTTAATTATTTATACAATAGAATATATAATTAATATTTTAATTATTTATACAATAGAATATATAATTAATATTTTAATTATTTATACAATAGAATATATAATTAATATTTTAATTATTTATACAATAGAATATATAATTAATATTTTAATTATTTATACAATAGAATATATAATTAATATTTTAATTATTTATACAATAGAATATATAATTAATATTTTAATTATTTATACAATAGAATATATAATTAATATTTTATTTATTTATACAATAGAATATATAATTAATATTTTAATTATTTATACAATAGAATATATAATTAATATTTTAATTGTTTATACAATAGAATATATAATTAATATTTTATTATTTATACAATAGAATATATAATTAATATTTTAATTATTTATACAATAGAATATATAATTAATATTTTAATTATTTATACAATAGAATATATAATTAATATTTTAATTATTTATACAATAGAATATATAATTAATATTTTAATTATTTTATACCACAGAATTACACCTAATTATAACCGGCAAAGAAAGGTAAATCAATTGAAAAATTGGTAAAATTTGAACGTAGGAATAACGACAAAACACGCAAACAAATATTTGTAGTAATCACCAATAAGACCAAGAAATAAGGTTGCGTAAAAGGCGAAGCCTTTGAAAGAAACACGGTGGGAAATTTAATGTTAGTAAACACTAAACAGCTAGAGTCCGTCGTCCGTTTGCCAACACCGTTTGTACAGAGAATAACCTACAAAGGCGAAACCCGCTGGCGGAAAACGCGTTTCAGGTCACGTCGATTGTCACGTTGCGCCGACTGATCCTCTCCGGGCTACACGCGAAGCGGAGGGCAGACAACGTTAGCCCGGAGAAACCGTAGTCAACAGAATCCACGCTTCGAATCGCGTGACTCGGGACTCAACGCGCATGCGCGGAAACTCAACGACGTCACTTTATCCGCACGTGAGTTCGCTCTCTCCTTTACCCCCTTCGCGGGATTCTCCCGAGAGGGAACGCTGGACGCTTATTGAATCGTTGCGGCGGAAAGGGGGGATGCGCGGGGGAGGGCAAAGATTCGAAAAACGCCTTCAGCCGTTTGGAGGGAATATCTTACGTCTGTCGGAATCGTCGGAACAGGGCTGTCTTTTCAACCGTTCCTCGCGCGGTTACCGTTACCGCGGCAGTACTCGCCTTTCTAACAGTTTGGGAAGTCTAATTGTTTTCGTATTGGGCCACGAAAAAGGATTACATTCTCAAAAGCGGTGTGTTTTTCACATTCGGGGAGTGAGAATTTATTCAGTATAAAATGCGTTTCGAGATTTCTTATCAATTTAATAATATATCGAAAACTTAAAAAAAAAACAAACCAGCGATTGTTGTGGAGAAACAGAAATTAACTTTTGAATATTCTTCGACGAGCGTAATTTTTTCAATTAATTCCGCATTAAATGGATGTTTGGGAAGATACCAAGAGCCTCGCACACAGACTCAAAATCGAAAGGTAATTTTTACGCACTTTTTGTTACCGCGTTACGTTCGAGTATGATGCTTTTGAGGTAATTAGAGACCAATAATTAATCGTCGTAATTAGTAAATGAAATTATAACTAAAATAAATTATGTGACAATATAATTCAAATATCAAGTTAAAAATTAGTAGTTTTCATTCGAAGTTATTTAAAATATATAAAAAGGTAAATTAATAATTTGGATGACATTTTGGTCTTTAAATTATAAGTGTCTTAGCCGATAAAAGTTTAAATTTAATATTTTTGTCTGCCGGTAATAAGTATAATAGAACCGTTATTTTGATACAGGACTATTTTGTTTCAAACGAAACAATACTTGATAAATCACTACGCGAACTTATAAAAAATATATCCCCTGTTATGTGTTTTTGTAAAATGTTAACATCGCGTAAATCGGTAAAAGAGATTTATACAAGTAATATTCCATCTTGTAAAAAGAGCGTTTGAAATGAAACGGTCCTCACGCTTATCGGCACGTGCGTTTTCATGTGACAGCCAGCAGCGTCACGCGGCGAGGGGGGGCGGAAAGGGGTGGAACAGGGCGGGGCGTCTGGGATGGCGCGCTCGCCGCCCCCCCCCCTCGCGAAGGACCTTGGGGTTCGCGCTTTATTTTTCGGCATTTTCCTCTCTCGCGCCGCCGCGCGGGAAAAAGCGTGACGTAAGAGATTGATTTTCTGCGAGCGCGAAATTAGCGCCATCTCGAAGCGAGATTGGGAACTGCGGAAAAGGGCCACAAAATTTGATAAATCGGAAATCCGTGGAGCTTTTCGACGAATTATCAATGTTTTAACGCGTCGAGTCGGAAGATACTCTCATTACTCTGTTTAACGATTCTTTATCTCGGGAACGCTACAGCGATGACCTGAAATAAATCCGTTTTAAAAGATTGTTATCCGTGATCGGCCTATTTCAATTTATGGACCAGAATATTTATTTTCCAGTTCAAATTAAAGAGTGCAAAGAGAACTAAAATCAAGGAGTAGATACTGTTTAAAATGAGCTCTAAACGTCCACGTTTACGATGGATTTCACATTTACGCGACCAGGTTTAACAGAAGCTATAGATGATTTATGATATTTACGTTTAAAACCAGTCGTTAGCAGACGAATTTTTATTTAGTTCATCCTCCATTCAAAGGAATAGAAAAATCGTCTGCTAAGGGGTTACCACAGGTCGGGGGAAACCCGAGAAAGTCGGGTAATTTAAAAATAGGCCTAAAAGGTCAGAGAAGGACCAGGGAGCTTCAAACTTTGAAAACTAACCAAGTTTGTAGGCGTTGCAATACATTTTTATTACTTAAAATTTAACCTATATGCGAATATTCTTTAACTTCTGATGAAAGCAAAATATAAAGTAAAATTGTGATCTTAAACTGGTCAGGGAAAAGTTAAGCTATAAATATTGTGGTAACCATGTTCTAATACCGCGTATAACCTGTTTTTGACATATCTAGCGCCGGTTAGCGATGCGTTACGCGGAGGCTGACTTTATTGTGTTGTTTTCAAAGCGTAGAAATTTCAAATTTAAGCTCTTCAAATATTAGTACTCGAAAGTTGAGGGGTAAGTCACTCTCGGATGACCTGTACACCGAGTTCGCGTACTTGGTACTGTTAAAGGTACGGTTTTTTATGAGTTCACGAACTGTTATTAGCACAGTCAGAGGTACGACAGTGTACACCGAGTTCGCGGAGTGACCAACCCCTTGTTGAAAGTTTACTAAGCGGAAGCAATAGTTTTCGAACGTCTAGGCAGTTTATATTCCTCTTCTTTATTTTCTTTGGCAGCACTTCGCTGGAGATGCGATGTCACTCAGTTCAATATTTCGCAAAGAGACCTACTTATAAACGTATAGTATAGTGTTACGTAGTAATACCACTTATGGTATTACTGACTAATCGGGTTTGACATAACACGGCGTAAACGTAAATCTTGGCGATAAACCACGCCCCCTTTTCTATGATTAACATTAGGGCAACCGTAGTTTTCCTTTAGACATTCCAAATGTATACATATAATTCCCTGAAATAATGGCTATAAAAGTCGCTCGATGACTTAGGCCTAAGGTGGTGCCTTGAGTGATTAGCCTAGCTGATCATTATTAACTTTATAATCTCTTTCATAATTTCAATGTTGAATTAATAAATGGCAAAATAGTTGGTAGAGGAATTTCAATAGACCATTCTATAAAATCCGAGCTAAACCGGCCAAACTAAATCACTGTAGGACTAGCAACTTTCATTATTCTTTGGTTTTAAGAATTTTGCTTATGTTCCGTCCTTATTCGGGCTAAACATATTACATTTATTTAGTTATATTTTGTTGACCAGCCAACCAGTGTGGCGTGTTTGCCAGATAAAAGATAATAATGAGCCGCCCTGGTTTATGTAAAATCGGTACAAAAAGTAACAAAATGCTTCAGCCAGACTTCAGAAGCTAGATCATACCTTTTTTAGACAGGGGGTTACGAGTATAAACAAATAAAAAACCACGATATTCGATTTGTGATAGAAAATATGTATCATGTAAAATGAAAAGAAACATATTCGACGCTTGACTTGTTATTTCCATATTTCCCGTTTGAGTGGCCATCGTCAGCTCGAGTCGGTCACTATATATATATTATAGGAATCAAAAATAATATCCTTGAAGTCCGTGTATTCGTAGGAAAAATGTCAATAAACTGACCACTTCTTATAACCCACTTATGATTTTGGCTAACCCTAACCCGAAACAATACTATAATAAACAACCTATTAGACTACTTAAATAAGGAGCTTAATAATTATTGCTCTCGTATGAATAATTTTAATTAATAATTTACTAGATCGCGTATTTTAAAATACGCGTTGATAAAAAATCCATCGAAGCCGTGTTTATAATCTCTCACGGATTTTCTACAAAATGCTTTAAGCCTTTGAAGTTTCGTTATCTCCCCCGAAGATAACGAAATCGAAATTTGCCTATTATTCTAATTGCTGTGTCACTTCACGATAAACTGACGGCTTTGACGTCAATGCCGTCACTGTTCGAAAAGAGCCGGCTTTGAATTCTACCTTCGACGAACAATTACTGGACCCGAAACCAAATGCCGCGCTCGGTGCTTTTACGGCATCGCCGCCTGTAGCGCCGTAGTGTCAAGTATTGGAAAGATTTCTATCCAAACACGTGCCCAATATTAGCGGACGACGTTAGCTCGTCAGTGTCGTCAATTCCTTCACCTTTATTTATATTTTGACTAGACATTTTTATATTTATAATCTATTTAAACCTTCACGCAAACTATATGGACAAAAACATTAAAGCGAGCTTCCTATTTAAATTAATTAAATCATTAGCCTTTCATTTTTATTCCAATAACCCGGCCACCTGTTTAAAACATTAAAAGTCGCTTGACCACTTGGGCCTAAGGTGGTGCCTTCGGTATAAACCAAGCTGATTATTCTTAGAGCGTTAGGTGGGGTTGACTCGTTTCACAGGAAATTCGACCAGGAGTTTAAAAGGAATATGTTATTATTTGTATGCCCCCCCCCTTGACCTTCGAAATTAAAGGCGGTTATGTCGGGGTCAGCGTTTATTTTCCCTTTAAAAACAGTATTCGACAACAGTTCAAAGTTTGAAATATTTGATAATCGCTCAATTTTTCTTAAAAAAATTTATAATAAACCGCCCCGCCGCGTATTACCCCCTTAAGCCTAGAATTTAAAGAATTCAAATTATGGAGACCCCACGTGGCGTGGCGCACGTGAGATATTTGCGCCTTTTAAAAATAGGTCCCCGGAGACGCGGATAATTATAGCGGAACGACGGCTGGCTCTGCTCTCTCGCTCTCGGCAACCACGTGCCAGGAAATCAGATCGCGCCATCGCGTGACCGACGCCGGAAGCTCCCCGGGATTATCAGTCGAGACAGTTCATCCCTTCTTTGTCTCCGGGGGAAAGTACCGGCCCTACACGTGACCAGGGTCTGTTTGTCTAGGTCGAGAGCACGCTCGTGTGGGAGGCAGAAATGAAAGGGTACGGACTCTCGAGTTTCTCCTGAAATTCAAAACGTTACACGCGTTTAACCTTTACAAAGTACGCTTAATAAGAGTAGAACTAATTTGAATGGTTGGTTTTCTCTTGCAGAACTTTGAATTTCACGACGATGGCTCATGAGGAGGACGATTACAACAGTTACTCCCAGAAGAAAATAGCCAGGGTAAATATTTACTATTCTCTAAAATAGTCGATTCATCGATTTTTCTTTGGAAGCATATTCGCGATGTGGCGCCCTCGGTTAGCCGAAAAAACGAAGCTACAATATTAATAAAATATAATACAATATTTACTAAGTTAATAATTTATGAATATAATTCGCAAAAGCCGGTAGTAATAATAATAATAATAATAACGTTAGGCCTAAGTCATCGAGCGACTTTTAAAGCCATTAGCGTGGTCTTTACACATATCTCACCCCTGATTAAAGCAACTGTCAGCTTTATCATTGCCACCTGTATTATGAAAAGGCCCGTGTTATTAGAGATGGCCATGAATCTATCCGATTCTTCGAAAAAAGCGACTTTAGTGGAGAGCGTGGTGCCATCTATTAGACTATCAATGGCAAAGGAAGCTAAAATACAAAATAGCGAAACAATAACGTCGTCAGAGAACCATTGTAGAGTATTATAATTAAACAACTCATACTCTACTTAGTAGACTTAAACCATAATTATATATCTCATATAAAATTTTAATTAAAAAGTACTATAATTTAAGTTATAGTCAAATTTACAAACGAGCCAATCAACGCGAAGGGTACCTATAAGTACCCGCCTTTTGGGTCAAAATGTAGCTTAACTATCTTGTTTTGATTACGACGACGATAGCGACATCTGTTGAAAAAAGAGCTATTTCACGTCGAGCCGACACTTGCTTTAATCGCATAGCGGTTAGTGGACTGTATTGTCCCATCTACTCTAAAAAAAATTATAATAATTCGCATAAGCTTGTTTGGTGTGTAAATTTTTTAGGCAGGGCAATTTCTAGAATGACAACACATTTCCGGTTTCTCAGTCGGTCGGTTAGCAATGAATTTAGATTAGTTTCGGATTTAAACTCTCTGGTGTGCATTTTGATCAATATCAACTAATCTAATAATATCTGACAAAGAGAGTACCCGAGGTGTTTATCGCTGATTTTGTTCAAATATGAGGTATGGAATTTTCCAAAAGGAGACGTTGCACTACCCATTCGATTTGCCATGGCAACCGAAAATTGATTTGACCACTTAAAACAAAAATCAGATTTTTTCCTTATTTTCCCAAAAAGTGTTACAATTTTACTACAAAAATGTTCCAATTTGCCTAAACTTGATGAAATTTACCTAAATGTGGTTCAAATGACCTATTTCGTGATTTTAAAAATTTTCAAACATTTTCGTACCGATAAAATCCCATGCTTTTTTAAATGGATATTTTTTTAAGTGGTCAAAAACATTTTCGGTTTTCATGGCAAATCGAATGGGTAGTGCAACGTCTCCTTTCGGGATTTTACTTTTTCATATAAGCTTCGAGCTTAGGAAATATAACGCCATCTACCTTAATAACCGTTAACTAAATATGTGAAGAAATAGCAAACAACTTTTGAATTTCTAAGTTTTTCGGTTAAACTTTCACTTGTCACACAGAGATAATTTTGAACGAGCAGACAGCTTTCACACATTCAATTTAAAACTCGGTCGGTAGGCGGCGATACTTATGACCAAAATTTAAACTACGCACGAAGCCTATAGGTCTACACCACGCCCGACTTTGAACAAAATCGGCGATAAACACCTTGTCAGTGTAAATACGGATAATCTGATCAGATCAAAGAATATAAAGCCCCAGGAATGGAAGGATTGATATTATTTTCCGCGTGTTTTGGTTGCGCTGGAAACTTCCGGCAAAGCAAATCAGAGTAACCGGAAACGGTTAATTCAACCCGGTCTCTCTTTAAAAACGAGAGGCGCAAATGTTCCACTAAACGGAGATACACCTTCCATTCCTGGGGCTTTATATTCTTTGATCAGATCAAAGAAAGGGAAAGTTATCAGTTTAAAACAGGAGTATGAGAAATGGGAAGCCATTGTAATTGTAAGCGAACTGACGCGTCTTCTTTGACCTCTAGGATCCAATGTCGCATCGAATCATCGAGAAGCGTCGTCGAGACCGCATGAACAACTGCCTGGCGGACTTGAGCCGGCTGATTCCCGCCACTTACTTGAAAAAGGTAAACTGGCCATACTCCAGGACAAGCGCTCTCTCGTGTCGCGTCCTGAGGCGGACGCCGTATTCCTAACACTCTCTCTCTGTTACCAATTGCAGGGCCGTGGCAGGATCGAGAAAACGGAAATCATAGAAATGGCCACGAAACACTTGCGCCATCTACAGGCGCACGCTTGCAAGGATCCAGGTAAATTGATTCATATCACACATCACCAAAGGGGTTGAACCCAAAGAATTAAATCCTTCAATATGATTTAATTTATTGAATTACATTTCAATCCGAAATAATGCCAGAGTACGATTTACCGAATTAATCAAATTTTTTATTTTAAATTATGTTTCGAAATAATGGTCGTTGTTTAGACGCATTAAACGACTTTCAAATGAAAAATTCCATCTATCGTCGGTAATCGGAACTATTTACAACTACGAAATGTGACGTCGTATGGACTATTTAGAACTACCAAATCTGACGTCATATGGACTATTTAGAACTACCAAATCTGACGTCATATGGACTATATAGTTCCGTTTTAAGCCGATAGATGGGGTACTTCGTGTGAAATTCATTTTTCCATTTTTGGAAAGGCGCGCGCATTGTTTTCGGATTGTCTTGTAGCCCCTCGAATAAATATTTCAAAATTTACTAATCAAAAAAACCTTTTTATAAAAACTAACCAATAATTTAGTAATGGTCCCCAATTAAGAAATTTTAGTACGAGGCATAATGTCAGAATCTTTATAAGCTTAGTAGGCGTTTAAAACAAAAATGTTTAGTCGGTTTTTAAACGTTCCAAGATAGGACAAAAAAATTTATCGTTTCACCTTTCTATTGAACTAACTTGATCAAGTCGTATTAATTCAATATTAAGGTGCAGAGGACTCTTGGCTTTAGTCCCACCACCTGATATCTCTTCTTCGATCGTGTTCGACAGTTGGTTACGGTTGTAAACAGAGAAGCTCGATTTAAATGCATTTCCTACTGGGTTGTCTGATTCAAATCCGTTTGATTGAAAAAATCGTTTAATTCAAAAAATCGTTTGACTTCTTGACAAGTTGATTATCAATTCACCTTAAAAATCAAAGAAATAAATATTTATTAAAATTAAAAGTCCGATTTCAATTAAATAAACGATCTTATCACAACATATCAACAACCCTAATTTTTAACTTCGTCATTCAAATCCCCCAATCATTTAAATTATCTTGTTAGGGCTTAACAATGAACCTCTTTGTCGTTTTTTAAATTGAGGCTAGTAAGTCAATTTTTCAACACCACCATCTGCAGTTTCTATAAGATTCGTGCTAGATAAAATCGCGCCATCTGTATTAATAATTGGCCACTAAAAATAGGGGAAATAGCAGACGCTTTTTAGATTTTATAATTTTAAACGATAACTTAGTGAAATGGGGTGATTTGTGTTTGGAGGTCAAGGGCACCACTTTAGTTAAATCTTTGGTTGATAATTTACAAAGTATTTGTAATTGGCCTTTGCAGTTTACATAAAGCCACTTAGCGGTCAACACGAGAAGCTTGTCAACTGCTGAATTTTCCTCTGCTAAGCAGAAGCTTTGGGAGTTTCGCCTCCTTAGCAGACGAAAACCCAGTGGTTTATGAACTTCTCACGTTGCCCGCCACGTGGTACTCTGTTAATTGAAAAGGCTAATTGAGTTGCTTCGACGATAGAAATATCAACATTATTTAACAAATTGCTTAGATTTGACATGATGGGTTAATCATCATTAAGAGCATTACCCGAGGTTTACAATATATCTCCTACGCGAGTAGTATCATTCAGGGCCACGTATCTCGGCTACTTAACTGGTATTATTTCCGGTTCCTAGGTGGGACGTTTGACTTAGGCGGGCGTACTTCGGTTTCTCTGTCTCCCTCCGCGCGAAAACGTAGGCCAAACCCGGAGAACTCGGTACACGCAAGCAGTATCAGGAAGGCGCGATTGCAGGACATTTCGGTGTGGCGTTTTCTTTCTCTTTCTGTAGCAACCTGCGAAGTGTCGCTGCAGCAACAGCAACGCGACGAAGCGCACACTAGCAGGATGGACGACGCCCGGCGCCAGGAGGAAGTGGCGGCCCAGAGGCAAAGGGAACAGCACCGGCTCGGCTTCCAAGAGTGCAGCTCCGAAACGGTTCGTTTCCTGGTCGAAGCGGAAGGATTTTATCCTGGACAAGGAGTGTGTCTCAGACTCTTACACCACTTGCAACAGCATTACGATAAATTGGTGCAAGGTGAGTCATCTTTCTTCTGGTCATTTTTGCTTGTTCCAGTTAGTGTTTCCAACATATTCTTAGATATCACTTATTAGCTGACCTTAGCAAATAATTATGATAAATCAAATATCAGTTAATCCCCCATTACGTTCAAATATTAGATTAGTTTATTGAGACAAAATGAACACCGGATAGTTTAAAATGACATTGAAGGTTGCACGCTTCTGACCAAAATTGCGTTAATTATCCCGCTAGCTTCTGACTAAATCTGGTTAGACTTAAAATTGATCTACCAAGTTTGCGCCCACCTGAATAAATCAACGTAGAACATAAAATTTATTTCTTATAAATATAATTGCATAATCAATCATAATCATACCTTATAGTAAGCATCAATTTTCAATAGGGGCATGGATGTTTTTGGATACTGTCGTAGGCTAAATTTAAAAACGTCACAGGCGGGTACTTCAATGGCGTCGGAAGATGCAAGCTTTTGGGCTGATTTGATTTTTTAAGAGGAGAGAGCTTATTGTTAAGAGCTTGAGGGGATTACGAGCAACCCCTAAT
Organism: Leiobunum rupestre; assembly: GCF_980474605.1. Lineage (NCBI taxonomy): Eukaryota > Metazoa > Arthropoda > Arachnida > Opiliones > Sclerosomatidae > Leiobunum > Leiobunum rupestre. The sequence goes on from NC_143384.1 coordinate 86,346,004, forward strand.
TTTGATCTGAACACTATGAGAAATGCATTTGTAGTTTTAGTTTCTGCCTTTTTGCTCCAAATATATGTCCTAATACTCGACTTTTAATTTGTGTTTAGGAATGTGTTACATGGCGGGTGACCACCACGGTGACCACCACGGCGATCACCACGGCGACCATCGCGACCAGTCGCAAATGACGAACGGTCACGGCCACCAAGAGGACAGCCACATGTTGCAACTGGACTGCAACTCTAACCAAAGTTTGTGCGAAAGTTACGCGAAACAGACTAATTCCTTGAACTCGCAAATGAACGTTGGTGGACACTCGAGGTCGTTGAAACGGTCGTCGAGCCAAATGTCCGACTGTCCTTCCAATTCTGTTGAGGTGTTAAGGCTCAACAATCTAGCCACAGGTAACCGCCGATATTCGCACGTTCAACCACGCGCAGGCCTATTTTTAAACTGGAAGGTATTGTGTGTGCTTGTCGTCTTTCCCGTACAACAGTTTTGATCTAGGAGCAACAAACACAAGGAGAACGCAGCTAGCCTTTAAACACGAATTTTCTTCTTCCGACGGCAGCAGGGGCTAAAGCGTCTAACCAATAAAAACTGAAGTATTCAAGAAATTGCGCGATTTTTGACGGGCTGCGTTCTCCTTGTGTGGGGTGCTGTGTTTATTGCTCCTAGGTATTGATAAGAACTACCACAATTCACTACACCTACCTGTTCATTGGTCTCTTCTTACGGGCTGCTCCTACGCCGGAAGCTTATAGAACATCTCTTATGAAAGTGTTCATATACCCATACTGAATATGCTATTCGCTTGAAACGTGTACGTTGATTTTTGTCTAAACACGTTTTAGACGAAAAAATGTTGCGGGATATTTAAAATATGGCTTATTAATAACTGGGCTGTCACAGCACCATTAAAACCTAGAATTCCTTGAAAAAATCAAAGAATTTTAAAAATTAGCGTTCAAGTCAGGGAATTTTAAATAAGAGTGTAATTATAGGAAGACATTGAAAATATACGAACCACTAAACAACATAGGAAGCATATACAATATAATAATAATAATAATCAGCTAGGCTTATACCCTTGGCACCACCTTAGGCCTAAGTCATCGAGCGACTTTTGAAGCCATGAATTCAGGTGGCCGGGTTACAATGTGTAGGAGGGTGGTAGCAAGCCCTTCATGCCACGCGAGCCAACAGCTCCCTACACTATAGGAAACATTATACAATATAGGTAACTGCTCAGTCTTGATTCGGTCTACGAATCCGTGTTTTGGTCCAGTTGTAAACTACCTCGAGCTTACGAAGGCGCGCGTTTCATTTTAATGACCAAGATGTATACTTCTCTTGTAGGAAATATATTATAAGCTTCTGGGGACGGACAGTGTTCCGAAAATGTGTGGTAAATAAGGTTGTGGTATAAAATGCAAAACGTGGTAGTTAAATTAATCGCGCAAAATTAAATAGCGTCACATGATCTACTTTTTTTTGTAATGAAAATCATGCTGGAATATTTTTCACCAGCTTTTGAATGAATTTCATAATTTACCAAAAGATTAACTATATACCAATAGTCCAATATACATAGTTAAATACCAAAATCTATTATTGATCAATGGAATGAGCACTATTTATAAAACAAAATTGTCTTTATAATATATACTAAAAAATACAACAGGAGCTTTAAAATGCACAAACACGTTCTAACAACAAAGTCAAATCTTAATTTATTATTTAGTTACATTACTAAATTTTGAAGAAGTCGAGAGTATAATCTTAATAGGGAAGGTCATGCTTCCCTCTAAACTCACTGGTGTCGCGACAGTCACTCTAGAGCGTGAAAGAAAAATCCTAATTATCATCCTGCTGCGTGATGTGTAGTAATATCGTTGCAAGATTTAGCCGGATATGCTACTTTGTTCTAGACTGTCGCGCCCCCAGCGAGGAGCGTCCCCCTGTTGTACTTCCTTTTAGTCCATTTTAACTTTCGTATATTTAGGTTATAGTAAAAAATTCGGATTAATAGTAAATTAATTGTGAATTAATTGAATAGAAAACACGCAACGACTTGAGGGTTTTTTTCCCTTTGGTAAATTTCAGTATTTACGCGAAGTGTCTAGCTTTGGATTGATACCTGTTGCCCAATTTCTTTAAAATAATGAATATTCTTTCCACCTTTGTATCGCCTCTCTCGCTTGTAGATAGACTAGGTTCCGTCAGCGTCCGCACCGACGAAGAGATAGACGATGACCATTCCATTATCGGTGGAAACTACGCCTCCAACGCGGCAGCCATCGACCGACCCGTTTCGGCCACGTCGCCAAGGCTTCACCCGCTGTTGCCGGTGAACGGGCCCTCCAGGAGTCATTTAAGGGACATCCTCAACCAGGACTCGTGTCCGGCCAGTTACGAGCGGAAAAGGATCCGTAGCAACAGTATCGACAGTGCCAGGTCTTGCCAAACCACCACCGGAGTCGTGTCCAGTCACGCCGGATACCCGCCTTCGGAGATGTATTCCAATAGGTAGGATTGTCTTGGATTTCGTACAAAAGATCTCTCTTTTATTAATAGTTTCCTTTCCTTGATTTATCTAGAACGGCCGAAGAAGTATACAAATTCAAGAACAACATCAAGGAACGTTTCCGAGCGGACATTCTGCACCACAATTTCGATTCCACGACGGCCCCTTCGTCGCACGAATGTATGGTACCTCCATCCGGTTCCAGTAGCAACCACGACAATTACTCCAAGTTACCGACTGGAGAATCCTTCGGGATATCTCGTATGTTTCCTTCCATGAACGCCGGAAATGGTCCCAGCGAGCGTTCCTTCGCCACGTTGAACGGATTCGGGTCTTTCGGCGTCAACGGTGACCTGGCCGTCAAAATCCCCTCCGAAGCGACTAGGACGACCAGGAAAGACTCGATACGACACGAGGAATCCGGAAACGCCTGCGCCGGAAACGGAGGGGAACACCGCTCCAGCCGGAGCAGTAGCTGCGGCTCCAACCCCAGCCCCAACTCCATGTCCTCGAACTGTTTCGCCAACCAAACGGGCGCTTCGAACGGGACGCGTACCTCATCCGGAGCCGATGGCAGCAAATGCGCGAGCAGCGTCGGACATAGCTCCACTTCCGGTTACAGCACGTCTGGGGAAGGTTCTTCCACAGTCAGCACCCGCGACAAAACCACCAGGAATTCGTCTCTGTCCTCGGGGTCACCCGTCCCTTCATCTCGCAACCACACGGGAGAACACTCCCCCAATTGCGGTCTCTTGAAGATCGAAGACCATCCCCACCAGTCGCCCAATTCGTCGAGCCAAAGTCCGCGACCGGAAGTTCCGATCTCATTAGTTCCCATATTCGCCCTGCACCCCAAAGGTACTTTCTACATCCCTCTTCATCTGGACTCGGCCACGTTGACGCCTCTCTTAAGGGACAAACCGTACCTCTTGGAACGAGAGGACAGCTTGCCCTTGCATCCGGTCAACATTTCCGTCTGCTTCTCCTCTCCTTGCAAGGACACGAGGCACGAAAACGCGGTGTTGTCCAACTGGAAAGCCAAAACGGAACGCCACTCCGCCTACGAGGTCTACCGAGAACGAATGTATTAGGTTGGGATCCTCAATCGGGAGCTTACCCCCCCCTTTAACCAAGAACGTATTTAGGTAAATGAGGACGTACAGGCAAGTATTATTACCGAAACTGATTGAAGTTCGTTATTCAAATTGAAACCGCTACGCCATCTGTCAGGGCTTTTTCTCGACTCAATAATTGAAAATCTACCAACTATTTTTTATATAAATTATATCGTTAAACTTAGTTTTAATTAAAGTTATAAGAAATAAATTAGAAGTAAAATTTAATTTACTAGTTATACACGTTTTAACTATAGATAAAAGAAAACGCGCTGACGAACGTTACTAGATGGCACGGTTTAAAACAAGCTAGAGGGTCTGATAAGATAGACTCGTACGTTATCTCGTAAACTAAATACGTTCTTTCTACTGCCTTTGTTGCCTTAAAAAAACTTAACGGGTTCAATGAATTCCCCAAGGGGCTTTCAAGTATTTTTATTTTCAATAAGCCTTGACCTTGAGTGAAAATACGTCGTAAACGAGGTTTAAAGCCCCTTTAAGGACTAAATGAAGATTCTTGGCATAGTCTCACCAGTGATGATGTTGTTACGTAGTAGTGACGTCACACTAGTAGCGTTAACAGTGCTTTTTTAAAACCGTCAAGTTCTTCCTCATGGAGAAATAAAATGGAGGTAATGGAACTGGTGGTACTTAATAGTATTAATCTTCTAATTGTTGATATCCAAAGATATAATTCACCTCTTACTCTCAACAAAATGTATTAACAATATTTGAAATCTATCAGATTGATTTAGAAATCGTATCTTAATTTAAAATAATATTTAACTAACATTACATTCAATCCGTTAAAATTAATCCCATTCACCAAAAACATTCGCAACTGAAATGTAAAATATTTCACGATGCCATTAGAGAAATTTTTCGCTGAAGGTAAAGTGATAAAGACAAACCATTGAAAGGATCATTGGATCGAATCATTAGTCAATTGAATGACTTAAAACAATACGTGACTGTTAAACACTTTTCATTGTTCATTAATGGTCACACGTTGATTTCTTTTTAGAAATAAAACTAGGGTGATATTGTTATAATCATACGAAATATCTAACAAATCGTTATACTAATATTGTATATTTTATTGTAAATAAAAAATTGTTTCTTAAAGAAAATTTTATTTTATCTGTGTATATACCTGTGCAGGATTGGTAGAGCAAAAGAGGGGCCGCAGACGAGGCTTAACTGAGACCTCTGGACGGAACATCCTGTATGTGACGTTTCGAACCACGTGACCACCATTGAAATATACAGGCGGAAGTAAGGAAACGGATGTTCCGTCCAAATGCAGAGTTGCCAGGTAAAAATGTTAATTTTCGGCCCCCCAACTTTCAATATGGGTCTATTAGGACGTCGATTAATTTACAATACAATCGCACCGAGCGGGTATATATCGTATTGATTGATCCAATTTAAACTAGACGTGGTGTGATTGGTAACAGCGGATGCGCAAAGTTACTACACTTTTATCTTAGTTAAATGATGGAGAAGCTTATAAAATAAAAACAATTCTAAAACAGTAAATTTAAGTTTATCAAAACGTATATTTTGTAAAAAATCGAGTTATTGCCAACTGCATTATGATAAGGCCCTTGTTATTAGAGATGGCAACGAATCTATTCTTCGAAAAAATGACTTTCGTGGAGAGCGTGGAGCCATATATTAATGGGAACGGAAGCTAAAATTCCAAATAGCGAAATATAAATTATAAATGTAGCAAGACATCCTTACAATAAAAATCATCATAAATGAAACTAAGCTAAATCTCTGCGGGGGTATGGTCTTTGTTACTAATTCTACTATTGTTTGTACATATTTCATTTCTCGATGTCTTGACGTGATGGGTCTCAGACCTTTTGTTAAGGAAATAAAGAACTAAAGAAGGTTATAAATTCTGACACACACTGCCACCTATTAGTTTTATAAAGACGTGATTTTCATTACAAAATTAATATAGTTATATAAATAATGTATTATATTTACCTTAAAAAAGCAATTTTTGAGCATCGTCAAACAGAAACCCAAGTTTCTAGCACGCACTACGGTGCTAAACAACAGTACAAGCATTAAAACAACAAAAAATCTTGCAGTACAAAAGCCGAACGGTAGATGGCGTGAAGAGCGCCATTATAACTTAGGGTTGCGAAGCCGCAGCTTATAAGGAGCGCGTCAAAATTTCTAAGATTAATTCAAAAAGCAATGATTTTAGAGGAACTAACTGATGATGTCGGAAATATACAGCTATATATACAAGATGTCTATAAAGAGTATTAAAGGCCTAGGTTTTTTTCTGCCTGTCCCCCTTTAAATTAACTTATGTCGTTAGTGGAGCACAAATACCATGGTGGTAGGCCCTGAACATGTTGGCCTAATTTAAAGGGGGATAACTAGGCAGAAGAAAACCTAGGCCTTTAACGAATCTTTTGGTACATGAAACGTCTATAAAGAGTATTAACGAATCTTTTGGTACACGAAAATGATTATCAAAGTAAGAAGCCTAGGTTCTTTCCATTAACCAGAGCGGGGGCAAAAACAATATTATAAGCACATACCTTGTTAAAGCAAAAGTCGGCCCCATCATTGCCTACGTTATTTTTGATTGGGTCTATGTATCGAAGATGGCTATGGTTGCTCAGATCGCTGGGAAGGTGCTTCCACCTAGTATCGACTTTCAAAAACGTTTTATCGTTTATATTCAAGTCGACAATTACGTGTTTGCCGAAACGTTAATCCAAGCGAGGTCGAATGAGCACGTGATTACAAATAGTCTTTTCTGATACGTGATTACGAATACCCAATGACCTAAAAGCGTGCTTTTGGGCCACGCCATATAGGTAAATTGTGCTGGGAAATGTGCCTAATCAACTTGTTTAATTTGCACGGTGGCGACAACTGTCGAGCGAGACTGCAACTACACTAGAGCCAACACTTGCTTTAAATAAGCTGCATTCGAAAAAATGACGAGAGATAGAAAACCAAACACAAGGTTGTCGCATGTTTAGTCGGCCTCTCAGATTGACAAATAAGTATCCTGAGTGAACTCGAGTGAACCAAAGAATATAAAGCCCCAGGAATGGAAGGATTGATATCATTGGCCGTGTGTTTTGGCTGTGGTAGAAACTTCCGGCAAAGCAAATCAGATTAACCGGAAACGGTTACCGCATCCCGGTCTCTCTTTAAAAACCAGGGGCGCAAAAGTTCCACTAGACGGAGCTACACCTTCCATTCCTGGGGCTTTATATTCTTTGAGTGAACTACACCTCCGCGCAAAGTCTACCCCCGCTGTTAAACAAAAGCGGGGGCCAGTAGTTAGCACGCCCCTGCCATTAACTGATGATGATGATATTGAACACCGTCAGTATATGCAAGGTTTTTTTGAGATGTCTAAAAAATATAACGATTTGGTTTTTATGACACACTTTCGAAAGTATAGATCAGCGTTTGAGGTACATTTCAGTATTTTCTTAATTCTTTGTTTTAGGTTGTTTAACTTGTAAATTGCGATACCCAACTTTACACTTTTCGACCAAGACCATTTCAATTTAATAACTTAATATTATCTTAAGCACATTCTAATACCGTCGTAGTTTGTAGTGTGTACCTCTACTTGAGGCATTATAGCACTTAATTTAACTTTTCTAGAAATCTAAATAGGGTACGATGATGAAGGAGATTACATTGTTATTTTCAAACAATTATCATATTATAATCTTATTTTCGAAGTTTGAAAATTTTGGCGAGGAATGGGGAAAAGCCATTTTTGACAACTTTTGGAACATTAGTGCTACGCCCTTGCATTTTCAGAATCACAATGGTCAAGTCATAGTTAGAAAGTGTCATTATTATTCCTCACAATAAAACGCGCAATAGGCCTTTCAATGAAACCTGTTCAGCACTCGCCAAGGAGTATTAACAGTCCGCGCCTGGACTAACAGATTCCTTTTTGTATAGTCTTTGTCACTTGCGGTCGCTTGGTGCCTGAAATAAGGAAATATTTTAAACGCTGTAAACGTTGGACCTAATTTGGAATTCGGGATCATAGATATAGATAATAAGTCGGGATTTCAATATTCTAAAATGCCTTAAAAAGCTACGTGGGTTCAAGGAAACACTTGTTGCATTCCGGATTGTGAAAGTAATACGTTAAGTTCTAATGGGATCAGTTTTCCTCGTTTTGAATTTTCCTTCAATATATTCCGAGATTTGAGCATTAACTGTACTTTTGCTGGTTTTGGGGTTTTATTACCGTCTAGTGGCTCCATATCTTCTCTATTTAACAGAAAACTAGAAATTATTAAGTTATTTACATTAGATTTATTTCATTTAATTAAAATTTTAACTTACCCAACGTTAAATATCTTAACGAAGGACCACAGAGAACGGTAACGCGTGTGCCGAGGCTTACAGTTTAAAGCGAAATCTTGAATTGAAGTTGGCTGTTCCAAAGAGGGTTGGCTGTACAACTACCCGATAAAATCTGGTAGCCGTATAACAGAAATTAAATCACCTAGTTACGGTTTTACGCGGCGGGCGGGATGGAAGGGGGACGTAACTTTTATTGAAAGACCTATTAGCTAATAATGTCAACATTTACTAAAATCAACAGAATTTGGACAACTTTTGAAATATATTATTTCAATAAATTACAATTTCGTAAAGAATGGATGTGCAAGTTATAATTTGGTGGTTGGAGCAGATGTTAGCGGGGCATGCCCTAGATTTTGATTCCCGAAGGAACCAATATTTATAATTATAATTGTATTTATACTTTTCATGTTTAATATAGAATAAAGTAAAATCACCAAAAATTAAAAATATAACCTAGTGTAGTTAATTTTCCGGAAATATAAAAAAATTGAAATATATATTAATTTTTAAGGGTTTTTAATGTTTTTAAATTTTATCGATATAAAATGTCTAATATCAGTAAACATACTACAAAATATTAATAGTTTTACATTGTTAATGAGCTTAAACTAGTCTAGAGGTTTAGTTTTACTACTATGCAGTCAGCCTACTTACCATTAAAAGATGAGTAAGCCAAACGTTTGTGTAGTCGACCTTTAAATTAAAAAAGCTTATAGAATTTAACCAGGAATTCATACCTCAAACTTGGAATGGTTATCTCGCCCGATTTCCGTCTCTATCTAGGGGACCGTTTTTTCCCCATCATTTTCACGTCAGAGCATACGTGTTGTCTCATACGATTTTCAATGGTATTAAATCCTAGTTTCAGATAATTTCATCCCCCAGTGTCGAAAAAGGGTTCAAACATCTTTTTGCTTTTCCCTTCGCTATCCCCGTATTGATAGCGACGGTCAACTCGTATTTCGGACTTCGCGGTTCTCAAGGGCATTGTAACTGCTGACCATTTTGACAGCGCTAACAATGCCGGACTTAATCCTTCCACATGGAGAGGTCGGGAGAGCGAGCTGACCCGTCGCTATCAATGGTGGGCTTTCAAACCCTAAATTTCGAAATGGCCGGGGAGTCGAACAACAAAAAACTACAGTTGTAAAAACGGGAGGTTGCGCGGGGTAAAAACTCCTAAAGAGGGAAGACGCGTGCGAGGGGGCGATTTTTTTTTCTCATACACGTCACTGAAAATGGTCCCCGAGATCTTTCCATAGGGAATACGGCCGGATAAAAATTCCAAGTTCGAGGTATGAATTCCTGATTTAACTAATATAGATGATGAAAATGGTAAACCAAAAATATTCCATTGAAACACCAATTCACCGACTACAGTTTCACCCAGAGCCGGGACTAGGGTTCCACTCTCCCTCATTCCATAATAGAGCCTTGCCACCTACAAAACGTTCGTAGTCATTTGCACAATTTGATAATTTTCTTTCTTATCGCTTGGTTTCGGTGTCCTCCGCGACGTTGTCGTCTCTTCGTTTACGGGTTTTCTCGTGCCTCGGTTTACGTAAGATGCCCGACACACGCACTTCACAGAACGGGACGTCTTTAGGGGCTGCTTGTTTACGCGTTTCTTTATTCACACTTTTCTCTAATTCTCTTTATTTACTCGTCTACGGTTTGGCGGCTGGATTGCGGGTTTCTTATCCTCTTTTCTTTTTCTTCTCTTTATCCTGACTTCTTACAAGTTGACGAGGAGGTAGGTACTTCGGATTTCGGTCTGAAATGTCCGGCTAGGTGAGGAAATCGGTCTCTTCCATCTGGGTTTCTTCTCTCGGGACGGCTAGATATTTAGTGATCAACAGGTGATTTGAGGGTATTGCATGAGGCATTACATTTTCAGATTCATGACTGCTTGGATTAGGCTCTTCCGGTTGGAATGCCCTGGATGTAGGTCATCTAGGTATAGTCAGTGATGGTTGTTTCGATCATGAGGGTTGCAGCGAGGGTTAATTAATATTTAAGCACGACTTCATCGCACATTATTTTCTAACTACTTCGACATGGTCTTTCTCTTGCCCGATAAGCAGAGTTCTCCTGTCCTTTTGGGGCTCTGTACGTCTCTTGGTTTTGTTCCAGGGATTAAAGGGTGGACTTGAACAGAGCCGTAACTAGGTGTTCTGGCGCCCTTGGCAAATTGAAAATTTGGTGCCCTCTCAGTGGTGTAGCAAAGGGAGGGATTTCGACCCCGAGGGCCTTGATCAGAGTGCGCCCTGCCCTAAGTTCGCTAACGACCTTCACCAGCAGCTGCTCGGTGTGCCCATTGGGGCGGAAAAGGCTGTGCGCCCATGATGGTTCTCCTTTATTTTCCGGTGCGACTTTTTTACAAAGTCCGGGCCTGTCCATTAACGGCGTCGACACAACGTTTGGAATATTACACTGATAAAAGCCGACACAGATATAAAATAATTTGTATTTACCGTTAGAAATATAAACATGTAAAGAAAGCACTGTTTCTGTTTGACGTAGTTATATACTAGTTGACCTAACTCGAGTTAACTCATCTAGTTGGGTCAAAAAGGTGGTTCGGGTGAAAAGGCCTTTGCCAACTAATCCAATTCATCAAATATGAACGAAGCAATTTAACGAAAACGCCGTGACATACAATACACGCGCTAGACCTATGTTTCAATTTTAAATTTTTGTGAAAATCTTTAAAGTAAAGACAAACACGTGACGAAATAATATTAATGCGTATCATCCAGTCTAGGAGCTTTCAGCGAAGCCAATCTAGAGACTGGACATGCATCAGATTTATAGCCCGGTGTACCTAGTAACAAAGACCACACCACCGGAGGTCCATCATCATAATGCCCTACGCCGGCGTCCACAAGCCCGGACAGGTGAAAAATCCAGCATTGGTAGCAGCACCCTACTACTGATGGTCGCACCCTCGACGCAAGCCACTCAACCCAGCAGAAGGTGCAGCAATGGGTCGACCAGCCCCCACTTCGCACACAGCAGTGGGAATAAGAGTTGATGCTCTGGCAACTCCGGCCGACACCCTACCCAGGAAGGTAGAGAGCCGCGCCCTTTGGAAAGAGCTCCTAAAGGGGAACGGCGGGCACACGGCAGCCCACATAACCCGGCACAGCTGCCACCGGAGATCCCGGTGGAACTCCAAAAGGCCGGGAGATGGGTCCGCCGTGCGCTCATACGGAGGCCCGCAGCTCCACAGCAGGCTACTCAATCCGCCGAGACGGCCAGTTTGCCCGGCCCCTCTCCGTTAGCCTGGGCCGAAGCCCAGTTACCAGCCCACACAGGACCGAAGTCGGAGGTGGAGATAGGACCATTTGGACGGAGCTAACATCTCCCAGTGCGCCACTGCCCGTGATGGGTTACAAGAGCCGGACCCCGACTCCCCGGTAAAGCCACCAGTTATTGCACACTCCGACCCCTCGTGGGCCCCAATCTTGCCCCCGCCAAGGGTGCGCGAGGGTAAGGGGCGCCGTTTGGCTTTCAAAAAGCTTAAACCTATTGCGAAGTACACCCACTTTAAGCCAGAGATCTGTAGCAAAACTGTGGTGGGGTTGGCTCCCGCCAAGGGTGCTAAAATGGATGGGCGCCATTTAGTACTCAAATTGATAGACACGCAGACGCTCTCTAAGTTCGCCATTAAATATACATTTTTGCTTACAAATAGGAATTTAAATTTTCAAATTTTGCGCTGACAAAAATGTTCTGTGGGCTTTGTACTTGTCTACACTTCTCGGGGGTCCATCTTTACTTCATTTCATCATCGCCGTCAAGGTATATAGAATTTCTACGGGAGAGGCAACTTAGTATAAGATAAAGTAAAGGAGAACACTCGAAGGCCACAGACAAAAACAATCTTTCAATCCACTGCGGCACTGTCATATTTTTCTAGAAATAACCCTCCGAAATTATTGAAACAATGGCTATTGATTTTTAAAGAAAAGTCTACTACGAGAATAATTCAAATTAACTTTCAGCGAAGCTATTCAAGTGGCTGGTGAAAACTGCTAGTAATCTTTAAAAAATATTAAAAGCAGTTTCAAATTAGTCTAATAGAGGTCACCAGTCTCTAGATTGGCTTCGCTGAAAGCTCCTAGACTGGATGATACGGTTTAATATTATTTCGTCACGTGTTCGTCTTTACTTTAAAGATTTTCAGAAAAATTTAAAATTGAAAGTTAGGTCTAGCGCGTGTATTGTATTTCACGGCGTTTTCGTTAAATTGCTTCGTTCATATTTGATGAATTGGATTAGTTGGCAAAGGCCTTTTCACCCGAACCACCTTTTTGACCCAACTAGATCAGTTAACTCGATTTAGGTCAACTAGTAAATAACTACGTCAAACAGAAACAGTGTGTTCTTTACATGTTTATATTTCTAACGGTAAATACAAATTATTTTATATCTGTGTCGGCTTTTATCAGTGTAATATTCCAAACGTTGTGTCGACGCCGTTAATGGACAGGCCCGGACTTTGTAAAAAAGTCGCACCGGAAAATAAAGGAGAACCATCATGGGCGCACAGCCTTTTCCACCCCAATGGGCACACCGAGCAGCTGCTGGTGAAGGTCGTTAGCGAACTTAGGGCAGGGCGCGCTCTGATCAAGGCCCTCGGGGTCGAAATCCCCCCCTTTGCTACACCACTGAGAGGGCGCCAAATCTTCAATTTGCCAAGGGCACCAGAACACCTAGTTACGGCTCTGGTCCTCCTTTACTGTATCTTATACTAAGTTGCCTCTCCCGTAGAAATTCTATACACCTTGACGGCGAACATGAAATGAAGTAAAGACGGACCCCCGAGAAGTGTAGACAAGTACAAAGCCCACAGAACATTTTTGTCGGCGCAAAATTTGAAAATTTAAATTCCTATTTGTAAGCAAAAATGGCGAACTTAGAGAGCGTCTGCGTGTCTATCAATTTGAGTACTAAATGGCGCCCATCCATTTTAGCACCCTTGGCGGGAGCCAACCCCACCACAGTTTTGCTACAGATCTCTGGCTTAAAGTGGGTGTTCTTGGCAATAGGTTTAAGCTTTTTGAAAGCCAAACGGTGCCCCTTACCCTCGGGCGCCCTTGGCGGGGGCCAACCCCGCCAATGCCTAGTTACGGCACTGGTAGTTGTTTTCAATTAATTTGTGGTATTCGAAATTGTTTTTTAAGATAAGAAGGGTGGATATTTTCATTTAATTTCTGGTATTAGAAGTTGTTTTTAAAGATAAGAAGGGTGGGTATTTTCATTTAATTTCTGGTATTATAAGTTGTTTTTAAAGATAAGAAGGGTGGGTATTTTCATATTTTCATTTAATTTGTGGTATTCGAAGTTGTTTTTCTTTCTGCCAAATTAAGATATAAATTTTATTTTATCTGAAAAAATTATTTAAAATGATTTGGGTAAAAGAACAGTCCATTTTTTTCTTTACAAACATACGATTATATCAAATTAGATAGGTTGCTCTTTCTTTTTCATGAGACGTAAACCTTTTTGGGTAGTACCAACTTGTTTTTTTCATGACGTATTATTTCAATAAAAAATTGTCCGTTTTTGACCAAAACAATTTTATTAAAGGTTTTCGAGTACGCTCTACAACTTATTGATTGAAAATTTTCGTCTACCACCTATCGTTCAAAAAATAAAAATTTCAAAACAGTGAAAAATTTAACATTTCTAGCAACTATAGTTTTTGAGAAAAACGCCTGGGCCGATCAAATTAAGACACCCTGTATTTCATACATCGGGGTATTGTGTGACATCTTTAACCTTTGTACATTTGCATTTCAAGCTCGGGGATCAAATATTTAGGAAAAAAAGGTTCGTGAAACTTGGTTTTCAATTGGCACTAAATTCAGATATCACAAAAGAGCGCATGCGGATTGGTAAATAATATCATTTTTCAAATCAAATTAAACTGCTGTTACGAAGAAAGGTATTTGAGATGATAATATAGTTTGAAGGGTGAATAAATTTTACACCCATACGTAATTTTTGAGGTCATCTAGGATAATACCAAGGCACCAGGGTTAGCGCATACTTTTTAAAATGATGTCATTTTTCACCGTCGCCATCTCGTGAGCGACGCTGTATGTATATTTCGTTTAAAGGAACACAGAAGGACTGCTTTTCCAAGAGTGATCAAATACGCGAATAAGTCAGTCAGTTTTATAATTCATTCCAATTGGTAAAGGATTTAGCTTTTTTATCCTTTTCTTCTTACATCAGAGGATTAAAAAAATCTACATACCCGTAATGGCCACCACAATTGATTTTCCACCCGTAAGCCGCGTCTTTGATTACAATAAATATATCGAAATTTCTACCAAGCGTACAAGATCGATGTACAAAAATGATCCAATTACCATACGTGACATAATTACTTATAAGTATGCCACTAGCTCTATTTCATCACAAACGGTTTGTTTCACCGATATGGCGTCATCCGTATCCTACGTTATATCTCAAATGCCGATTATGCTGATAAACCGACGGCCATTATTTGAACAACCAAGGCTTACGAGATCAAATGAACTACAATAGTGTCAAGTGCTGTTAATGCAATTAATTTGCAAATTAATGAAGTTCTCGGAGGCTCAGGTTCTGGTATAGTTATTGGGTCGAGCTGTAACCTGAACCACTTGTCGTATTTTAATTCTGTAAACGGATTTAAAATCAGCGTGTTTCACTTCATGGGGGGTAAAATTGGGGGTCGTTCCGATTTGAAAGTCCCGTGGCACTCTCGGCGTACGTTAGTCCCGTGGCCTTTATGCATCAGCCATTGGATATAGGGGGTTTAAAGGGGTACAGGGAGGTTTGGAACGACTGCGAGTTTGAGTTATTTATGCGGGGAAAAAGGTACCACGGAAATTCTCGCGTTCGAAAGTGGGAGGGGAGTACTACGGAAGTTATCAGTTATCACATGGAAAAAGCGGAGAGGGGGTACCACGGTAATTATCACATGGGGAAAAGGGGGAGGAAAGGCCTTACTGGGGTGGTTCTACTATTAGGAGAAGGGTACCACGGTAATTATCAAATGGAGAAAAGGGGGAGAGGTTACCACGGTAATTATCACATGGGAAAAGGGGAGAGGGGGTACCACGGTAAATATCACATGGGAAAAAGGGGGAAGGGTACCACGGTAATTATGAAATGGGAAAAAGGGGGAGGGGGTACCACGGTATTTATCAAATGGGAAAAAGGGGGAAGTGGGTACCACGGTAATTATCAAATGGGAAAAAGGGGGAAGTGGGTACCACGGTAATTATCACATGGGAAAAAGGGGGAAGGGTACCACGGTAATTATAGCATGGAAAAAAGGGGGAAGTGGTACCACGGTAATTATAGCATGGAACAAAGGGGGAAGTGGGTGTCATGGCCATTATCACATGGAGAAAAGGGGGAGGTGGGTACCACGGTATTTATAACATGGGGGGAAAAGGGGAGGGATGGTAATTATCACATGGAGAAAAGGGGCAGGTGGGTACAACGGTAATTATCACATGGGGAAAAAGGGGTGGAAGGGCCTTACTGCGGTGGGTCGACTATGGGGAAAATGGTGCCACGGAAATTATCCCATGGGAAAAGGGGTTGGGGGCGTACTGGAGTTGAGTTCCTTGAAACACACAACTAGCTGAGGGTCCGCCTGTAAGGCGGGCTTCTCTGCTAGTATATGTATATATAGAAGTTAAATGCTGTCATTTTACACGTAATATTTACAATTTAAAATTTTCTCAGTTTACTGTTACAGTTTCAAGGCTCAAATTTAAGGAAAGGGTTTTAGAAATATATTTCGCTTTTGAAAATTCCAAAAACAAAACTCTTTAATTCTAAACATTTTCAATATCTGCGCCTTCATAGATCTCAACAACTCCTCCTTAATTCAACCTAACAACTGCTTTGATAAAAGCATTTTTCATTTAATAGCTGTCCCTTTTCTCTGCCTTACAGGGCATATTTTGCCTAAAATTTATATTTGTAAAAGAAAACCGTAAGTGGGAAAATAAAAAGGTTTTATTTTTAAATACATTTTAAATAGAACAGATCAGTACTTTGCTGTAGGATTTTTTTATATTTTATTGAAGGCTAGTAATAGTATTTAAAATAGTTTTAAATATATTATACTCTATAATTAAAAAGGAAAAACACCTGTGTATATGGTCATAAAGAATAGAAAAAACAACTTTAATTACACAGTAAAAACTTTAATAGGATTTAAATTTTTATTTTAACAACGACTAGTTTCGCTCTCTTTCAGAGGCATCATCAGGTCTAATTTCAGCAGCAGTTAGAAATTTATGAATTTAGCTCGGGTCACATGTCATGGGGGTGGGTCAAAAATAATCGCGATACCAAAGTTCAGCTATTATTGCACTCGGGCCGTTATCTCTATTGAGGCTACATTCATCTCTTTGTTTTTTAACACTTTGAAGTGATTCCAATAGGTTAAGTTTAAAGACATTATTTTGTAGATTGATAAGCTTGGGTTTGTCTAATGATAAATTATGAGCCGGGAGTAGTGGCGTACTCCTGTAATCCCAAGCGTCTGGGAGGCAGAGTTTGTGGATGGCCGTGTGAGGACGACCACCAATCCACCAACGGGTGGTCGGAATACTTCCGCCACGGGTGTCCCCACCCCTGTCCCCACGTATCCCTCCGTTGGCGTGGCCGCTACACTTATCTCACCCTGATTAATCAGTTATGGTGTACTGGTGTCTAAGGCCTTGGGTCGATACCGATGTGTGTATCAAAAAAAAAATGATAAATTATGTTTCGGGAATTCAACGGAATGAGCCGCTAGGGCTGAAGAGTCCTAAACGACACTAATACCTATAAAAAACTGAAAAAAGACCCTACCAAAACATTTCATGAAAAAGTTAAATCTACTATAAAAAGCTGTCTAACTCTAGATGATACTCAGAAAAAACGACTCATCCCTAGTAACTTTATTGCCCCAAGAATGTACGCGTTGCCAAAAATCCACAAACAACCAATGAAATTCAGACCAATAGTCGACAGCATTGGTTCCTCTACCCATAAAACTGCAAGGTTCCTATCAAATAAACTCTCGTTCCTCACCTCTACGCATGCCCATACTATAAAGAACTCAAACGAACTTATTTCCACTCTTCATGACTTGAAAGTCGAACCTAATGACTTACTAGTGTCGTTCGATGTCATAAGCATGTTTACTAAAGTACCCGTAAAAGGTGCTATCTCCGTTCTAAGAATGCGCCTAATCGACATAGACATGAATCGTATGGAACTCGAAGACACTATCAACTTAATTGAACTGTGCGTTATAAATCCGTTTTTTAAAGTGAATGGTCAATTCTACACACAATGTACTGGCCTAGCGATGGGCAGCCCTCTCTCCCCGCTACTTTGTGATATTTACATGAATAAATTAGAATCTTTTGTCCTACATAACTCCCCCTTTAGCATTTAATTCTGGAAACGTTACGTCGATGACGTCCTTTCCAAATGGATTCATGGTAGGGAGGCGTTGAATGAGTTTATGACATTTCTAAACAGCGTTGACCATAATATACAGTTTACGGTAGAAACTGAAGTCAACAATTCTATACCATTCCTCGACGTACTAATCTCAAAAAATTCTAATATCATCTCTACCACCGTATATCGTAAACCATTCTCCGTCTCCATGCCACCCCATTGGAAATCTTGTCACCCCGTCAACCAAAAAATAACCGCTTTCTACACCTTTATGACACGAGCCGTGAACATTTGCTCAGATCCAAATACACTAGACTCAGAAATAAATATGATCAAAGCAACAGCAGAGAACAGGGGCGTGCCGATCGCCAACCTAAATAGAGGGTTCAATAGAATCATAAACCGCAACAAAATTACTTGTAATACTAAACTAAAAATAAACAACACCAAACCGAACTATGTAGTCCTTCCCTTCACTAACAATCTTAGCCACCTAATAGGTAACGTGTTCAGTAATAATAACATAAAACCAGTATTTAAACCAATCAATAAAATCCTAACTGTTTAAATTCCCTTAAAGACGAAACTGCAATATTCGACAAATTTGGAGTTTACGAATTTGATTGCTCCTTTTTAAAAAGCTACACAGGACAAAGTAAACGCAACCTATATAAAAGGTTTAACGAACACAAAAACGACATAAAAAAAAACAAAAAAGTCCATTCTTCAGCCCTAGCGGCTCATACCGCTGAATTCCCGAAACATAATTTATCATTAGACAAACCCAAGCTTATCAATCTACAAAATAATGTCTTTAAACTTAACCTATTGGAATCACTTCAAATTGTTAAAAAACTAAAAGATGAATGTAGCCTCTGTTGTTGTTCGGTTATCAGAGGATACTTAGCCATAGTAAGCTTTAGGTATGGTTAGAGAGAATCAATTTCCATCATGGGAAATATATGGACCACATTGTATAGGTCTGACAACCCTGTTGGGCAGTTATCTCTGTTGCCTGGCAGTACTGCTCCCTCACACTGTTAAGCTAGTCAGTTGCTATTACGTTGTCACAGAGTTTACTTTATTTTTATATCGTTCCTAATAAATTAACTTAATTAATTAGTTCATTGGTTTCTTTATTATTCCACAATAACATGGTAGCAGAGCGTGGTTGTGGAGATATAAGAAATAAAGCAAAATAAAGTGTCTCTAAAAAGAAGAGGACAAGGCTTAAGGAAACGCGGCAAATTTACGCGTCGTCTGTGCAAAGTAACCAAGATGGCGGAAGGTGGCTTAATAATGACTGGACAAATCAGTAAGCTGGATTCCCATAATTACCATAATTGGAAATATTCTATGGAATATGTCTTAAGAGAAAGGGGATTGTGGTCTATTGTCAATGGTACAGAAACAGCCCCAGTGGGAACAGCCTCAAACCCAGTATCACCTGATCTATTAAAGGCCGAGGACAGAGATTCCATTTTATCGTGTGCGAATTTAGACCCCACAAAATTGAGTGACAGCGTCGACAGCTTGACCGCCGGCTCGGACTGTTTTTGAATATATTATATACAATGAGCATCAAAAAAAGAGGTAAGCTACAATACATGGAATTGTCCAGGCGGTCACTCAAGCTGTCAGAGCTGTCACTTTGGTTGTCAGAGATGTCAATCAGCTGTCACTCGTCAAAAAATTAAGTACAGGGTAAGAGGGGTCGAGATTCGCTCTGGTCTCGGTCTTTAAGCAAGTTTTTGGCCAGAGAGGACAAGGCTTATGCTACAATTGCTATGGGCGTGAGTGATGATCTCAGAAGTCTAATTTCGGGAATAGATAAACCAGTCCCGTTATGGCAGGCCTTAGCTAACGTGTTTGAACCAAAATCAAGAGCCCGGATAGCGGTTCTGCGTAAGGCTTTCTTTGCTACTGTCTTTGAGGAGGGCGAAAGTATGGCAGGTTTTATTGGCCGATTGTATGAAGTGAAAAACAATTGGAAAATGCTGGGAAAACAATTGATAACGATGAGATATCATATCAGTTGATAGGTTCCTTACCTGAGTCCTATGATGGGTTGGCTTTACAAATTTATCAATATAGTGATGCGGACTTTACACCCGAGAAACTTAAGAGAGTTTATTAGCTGAATATGGCAGACAATTAGAGAAGGAGCAAATGATGGATAAATCATCAAAGGCCTTAATGTCAAGGACCAAAGCAGTAAAGCCAAAGAGCGAAACTACTAGTGAGACCCGTAAACAGTTTAAAGGGACTTGTCATAATTGTCATAAATGGGGGCATAAAGCGTCTCAGTGTAAAGCGAAGAAGAAAGAGAAAACGAAGGTTGAAGAAAAGCCTAGAGTTGGGGCTAGAGTAGGATTGTTAGCTACAGCGCTATATACCGATGATGAACCTACTGATGACTGGGTAGTAGATACTGGAGCCACAAAGAGTGGTTTCACACCTACACATCGTGCGAGGAAACAAACGTCGCAATAGGCGAAGGGACAATGAAAGCACTTGGTCGTGGTTCCGTGTGGCGCAAGGTTAGCTATCAGAATACCATAAATTACCTCCATTTACGTAATACAATTTATACACCTGGGATGAAGAAAAACCTTTTATCGGGTCGGTGTATGGATAATGCTGGAATAAAGGGAGTGTTTGAGAAATCACGATTAACTGGTTTCACACAGGATGGGAATGTATTATTCGAAGCACAGCTCCATGACAACCTCTATATTATGACCGCACAAACTTTGGTTGATGGTCCTCCGGGGGAGACCAATGAAGAGGTGTATAATACTACTAATACTAATATTAATCTTTGGCATTTATGATTAGGCCATGTCAATTCTGTGGATTTGAGGTATATGGCCAACCATGACATGCTGAAAGGCATAGGAGCTCTAAGCGGGGAGTCCACAACTTGCGCACCATGCAAGAAGGCTAAGAGTACAAAACAGCCACATAAGCCACTAGAACAAATACAAAGTACCGATGTCCTGCAACTGGTTCATGCCGACGTTTGGGGGCCATCTCCCGTACCATCGTTAGGAGGCGCTAAGTATTATCTTGTTTTTGTTGATGATCATAGTAGATATATTAAAATATACACAATAGCACGGATGAGTGAAGTCTTCTCATGTTTTGATCAATATAAAGCAGAAGTGGAGAATCAGACGGGGAAGACGATAAAAACCCTACGAACTGATAATGGTTTGGAGTTTTGTGCAGGGTACATGGAGAAGTTTTGTCAAAAACAAGGTATCATACATGAAAAGACAAATACTTACTCCCCAGCTATGAATGGCGTGGCAGAAAGGGTAAACCGAACTCTATTGGAAATGGTCCGTGCCTATATGGGAGACGCAGAATTGGTCACTACGGCGACCTATATTAAGAATAGAATTAAACACGCCAAGTTGGGAGATAAAACACCAGTCGAATGTTGGTCAGGACACAAACCGAGTGCAAGGCATTTACGGCGCATCGACAGTCTTGCTTTCGCACATATCGCGAAGGAACGAAGGGATAATAAATTCCAGGCAAGAGCGACACAGGTCATTTTGGTTGGGTACGCCCTTCAAACGAAGGGATATCGTATTTGGAATTACCCAAGCAATGAAGTTGTTGAAACTATGCATGTAGACATTGACGAATATCAAATCGGAATGGATAGTTACCCTGACGCTGCTAGTGGGGAAATCTTTGAGTGGCCTATGGTTGAGGTTGAAGAAACAGATGTAAAGCCAACCGGGGAAGATACCCAACCGACCCATGAAGATAAACAACCAACCCATGAAGATATCTACGCACGTAACATGCTGTCATTTAATAATGCCCTACCACCTGGCTTTAGTCTCGAGATTACGGAACGCAAGTCTGGATTATCAGCTGGAACAAAGGATATTTATTATCGTAACCCAAAGGGCAAACGTTTACGTTCAACGAGAGAAATTAGAGAGTATCTTAGCGACAACAATTTACCGTATGATGTTGGAGTATTTAGTTTCTCGAAGACACATTTGGATGCTGTATTTTCGGAAGGAATGTCACAAGCAAATCATGAGAACTTGCAAGTTAATGAACCAGTCGATGATGCAGGTGACGAGACCATGGGGGCCAGGTACACCGAGATACTAGTTCCATCATCATATAAAGAAGCTTTAACATCTCCTCAAAAAGAAATGTGGAAAAAGCAATGGATGAAGAAGTCCAGGTACTGAAAGAACGTGATGTCCTGGAAGCTGTTCCTATACCGGACGACAAAAAAGTAATTGGCTGCCGCTGGGTCTACGCAGTAAAAAAGAACAGTGACAACGAGGTTGTTCGATATCGTGCCCGCCTGGTAGCCCAGTTCTACAATCAAGTAGAAGGGCTTGATTATGATGAATCGTTCTCACCGGTAGTGAATTTCAGCTTAATTCGCTTCTTCATGGCATACTTTGTGGTCTGTCTCGGCTGGTTACACGTTCATCTGGACATAAAAAACGCATATTTATATGGCATCCTGGAACGTAAAGTGTATATGAAGCAAATACCCGGGTATAATGAAAAAGAATCATCACAATATTGCCTGCAACTTCATAAGGCCCTGTATGGATTACCACAAAGTGGACGAAGATGGTATGAAGAGCTAGATCGCACATTTAATCTACTCGGGTTTAACAAGGTCCTTGGAACTAACTGTGTCTACAGTGTCCCTGGACGAGCAATAATAATGGTCTATGTCGATGACATAGCGGTCTTGGTTTGTAATCAGCAGGTACTGGATGAGATACAGAAAAAGATTGCAGGTGCCTATGATGTTAAATGTCAGGGGCCAATATCTACATTATTGGGCGTTGATTTTGACACACAAGGTGATGGAAGCATAAAACCTATCAGACAAGATACATCAGGAAAGTGGCTGCAAAGTTCGGCATCCATCTGGAAGAACCCGTCAGTTTACCGATGAATCCCAATGTAATAATGACAAGAAATGATTGCCCAGAAACACCGGAAGAAGTCGATGTCACCCGATACCAAGCGTTGATTGGAAGTCTCTTATATATCGCGCAAAAAACCAGACCAGATATTATATTCGTAATAACAGCTCTCTCGCAATTTAACAACAATCCCGGTTTTCTACATTGGACTCTTTTGCGTGAAGTTGTGAGATATTTGTTATCCACAATAACTTATGGATTGAATTACATGAAAGAAATTGAACCAAAGCTAATCATGTATTATGACAGTGATTGGAGCACAGATCGTGACACAAGAAAATCCATCAGTGGTTATGTCGTTTATAGGTTCCTGTCCGTTTTCCTGAAGGTCAGCAAAACAAAAATCAGTTTCCCTGTCGATCATGGAGGCAGAGTTCGTGGCACTTTCAGTCAGTCAAGGAACTTAAGTGGGTGATCCAAATACTACAACAAGGACTTAGACAATTCCAATTCGGTTCAGGATTACTGACACCCACTGTGTATTGTGACAATCAATCCGCTATATTTTATAGTCAAAATAATGTTGAAAATCAGAAGTCCAAACATATCGACATAAGGTACCATTTTGTACGCGATTATTTATCTGAAGGGTTGTTCGTGTTAAAGTACGTTACATCAAAAAAGATTGCCGCAGATATTTTCACAAAACTATTGAGCAAAGATCGGTGGATAAATTGTTTACAGATGTTGGGATTGAATAATCAATGAAAAAAAAATGTTGTTAATGATTAATCATATGTCTAACCATGATAGTATAATGTCTAAGTGGGGGAGTGTTGTTGTTCGGTTATCAGAGGATACTTAGCCATAGTACGCTTTAGGTATGGTCAGAAAGAATCAATTTCCATCATGGGAAATATATGGACCACATTGTATAGGTCTGACACCCTGTTGGGCAGTTATCTCTGTTGCCTGGCAGTACTGCTCCCTCACACTGTTAAGCTAGTCAGTTGCTATTACGTTGTCACAGAGTTTACTTTATTTTTATATCGTTCCTAATAAATTAACTTAATTAATTAGTTCATTGGTTTCTTATAGAGATAACGGCCCGAGTGCAATAATAGCTGAACTTTGGTATCGCGATTATTTTTGACCCACCCCCATGACATGTGACCCGAGCTAAATTCATACATTTCTAACTGTTGCTGAAATTAGACCTGATGATGCCTCTGAAAGAGATAGAGGTCGGTAACGGTTAATCATTATCCATGATTAAATTGATTTTTTTTGGGAAAAAAATGTAAACAAAGAAATTTTCCGGTTAATATTTCAGAAGATGATTAATTTTACAAATTTATAAAAAAATTCATCGGATAATACAGAAATATAAATCACTTGATCAAAACGTTTTACCAATAATTTTGAGAGCTTTATCTATTGAATAAAAGTTAACCATCCCCGACCTCTAGAAAGAGAGCGAAACTAGTCGTTGTTAAAATAAATTTTAAATCCTATTAAAGGTTTTACTGTGTTTTATGGTTTATATATTATACTCAACTAAACGTATAATTTTGTATGTCAAATTGACTTATAATTGACCATTAGGGTTTAGATAACAAGCTATAGGTGTATAACAGGCTCTAGTGAGCTTGTTAAATATGTAATTTTGTCAGACAACTAGTTAAAAAAAGTTATTGGAATCTGTTGATTCGTTGATGATCTTGAAGCAGCTACGAGAGCGCGAGTACTAGTGAAAGCACTAATCACAGAGAAAACTGTTCTTTATTTCCCAGTGAAAGATTTTATTAAATCTAGTGCGAAACGTTTTATTTTATATCCCCATTAAAAGGGACCCAGCGTTAATCATCTGGAATCGCCAATTGTAGAATTTCACAGACTGAATCCTCAGAATGTAATTGGTTATTTTTGCAAAAGGTCATTAATATTGAAATTGATTGGACAGGTTTTTTTTAACATTTTGTATTTTTAGTACTTTGGTATTTGAACTCAATGTGATTATGTAATATGAAAACTGAACATGGGAAAAAGTTGTTACAGATCAGTTTGTAATATTGATTAAAATAGAGAATGAATACCCTTGCAAGAACGCTTATCTAATAATTACCATTTATGTACAATAGTTTATTTCGATAACAATCATGATGCGGCAAAAAGCTTGTAAAAACAATTTATCCAAGAAACAAGCAGGCCAGCGAAATATTTCTTAAACCCACATCTCTTCTGATCAAGTGATTATCTTTATGACATCTTTAAGGCGCCAATTTCAAAATTTTAGGTGAATAGATGTAAATATAGGAAATAAAAGGATAACATTAGAAATATAGGAAATTATAGGAAGTCTGGGCACTATGCTCTTGTTTAAATTAGGGCCTCTCTAAAAATAAAATATGAAATTAAAATTAACAATGTCTTCAATCGAACAGAAATAATTTATTCGTTGGGAACGAACTCGATTTTGATCGGGGGGTCTGGGTTCATTGAGACACCCTCCTTATGGTCTCCAACTAGGCGGCATTCCAACTCTTCTCTCGTTACGACTGGAATCGAAACTTGGTCGATGAAGTCATCAAAAGGCTCTTGTTTGACGAAGTTGACTAACACCAGTTCATTGTTGAAATTTGAACGGCCTGCGTCCGGCTCGGCAACTTCCGCTTTCACGGCGTGGGCGCAGTTGGAAGTTTCAATGAGGGATTCAATCTGTTCCTTCGTCAAACGTCGCAATCGAACCAAACAATATCTACCTCCCAGAGAGTCAGATTGACGTGGCTTAGACTGGCGCACTGTTTCTTGGTGATGACTGTTCGACGGTGAGCTTGGAGGGTATTCTGGGTAGCGAAGATTTCGGTCGCAAGTGGGAAATTTGTGAGCCTTTATACCGTGAGAATGATGTCTTATTTCGTGAAGATGTAAACTCTTCTTATGTCTGGTCCGGTATCCGCACTTTGTGCATCCAAAGGGATTTCCTCCCGATTGTCTGGTTTTGTAACTGAACAAATCCCCCTTCTGAGAAGACTGGTCACACTGGGAGGGTTTCTCGCCCGAGTGAGTTCTTCTGTGGCTATTCAAATCACCCTTATGTGCAGACGCGTAGTTACACTGGTCACACTGGAAAGGTTTCTCGCCCGTGTGAGTTCTTCTGTGGGAAATCAATGATTTTTTGAGTGCAAATGCTAAGTTACACAGGCCACACTGGAAGGGTTTCTCGCCCGTGTGAGTTCTTCTGTGGCGATTAAAATCACTCTTCTGTGCAAACGCGTAGTTACACTGGTCACACTGGAAAGGTTTCTCGCCCGTGTGAGTGCTTCTGTGGCAAATCAATGCACCCTTGTGTGCAGACGCGTATTTACACTGATCACACTGGTACGGTTTCTCACCCGTGTGAGTTCTTCTGTGGAGAATCAAATTACCCTCTTGTGCAGACGCGTAGTTACACTGGTCACACTGGAAAGGTTTCTCGCCCGTGTGAGTTCTTCGGTGGATAATGAAATGACTCATATATTTCGTTGCGTAGACGCATTCTGAACACTTGTGCATCTTCTCTTCTCGGCTGCTCATTTTGCGTGTTTCACTCTGAATCAAAGGCTCTTTTTGATTTATGAACGGGTGTTGCTCATACAAAGGCCTAAAATAAATTGAAGTTAAAATTTTAGCGAAAATAAATCAGAACGGACGAACAACTTTATCATTGGGCGCCAGTTAGTCGAATTAGCCACAATGATGACACGAAAAAAGAGTGTGTAGCTTTATCAGTAGCCAAATTTGGATACAAACAAAACAACCAGCATATATGATTTACTGTATTTAACGATTAATATTAATACCGGTACTTTTAGAATTGATGTATGTTTTTTTTTAATCTATTAAACATTCTGATTATGTAAATAAAAATATTTTAACCAAGTTAACGAAAGAGGATAGATATTTATTTTATTTTATTTGGCGGCCAATATTACTGTTTACTGAATATAAATAAAAAATTAACTAGATTTTTGTTCAAGATGTTAAAATAATGAAGAGATGGCAAAAACGCAGGGCTGATAAAGAACTTTCACTGGATCTGCCAATGACAGGGGTTTTTTGGATTTCAACAAACTTTTTCAAAATAATTTTATTTAATTTTTGTTTTAAATTTTAAATAAACTACACACCGACAGACATCCATTTTCCAACAGCATCTCTTGTACTTGGTTAAATTGTGGTATTTTAAATTGTTTTTTAAGATAAGGTTGGTTTTTTTTCAATTAATTTGTGGTATTCGAAATTGTTTTTTAAGATAAGAAGGGTGGTTATTTTCATTTAATTTCTGGTATTCGAAATTGTTTTTAAGATAAGAAGGGTGGTTATTTTCAATTAATTTGTGGTATTCGAAATTGTTTTTTTCGATAAGAAGGGTGGTTATTTTCATTTAATTTGTGGTATTCGAAATTGTTTTTACGATAAGAAGGGTGGTTATTTTCATTTAATTTGTGGTATTCGAAATTGTTTTTACGATAAGAAGGGTGGTTATTTTCAATTAATTTGTGGTATTCGAAATTGTTTTTTTCGATAAGAAGGGTGGTTATTTTCATTTAATTTGTGGTATTCGAAATTGTTTTTTTTCGATAAGAAGGGTGGTTATTTTCATTTAATTTGTGGTATTCGAAATTGTTTTTACGATAAGAAGGGTGGTTATTTTCATTTAATTTGTGGTATTCGAAATTGTTTTTACGATAAGAAGGGTGGTTATTTTCATTTAATTTGTGGTATTCGAAATTGTTTTTACGATAAGAAGGGTGGCTATTTTCAATTAATTTGTGGTATTCGAAATTGTTTTTTTCGATAAGAAGGGTGGTTATTTTCATTTAATTTGTGGTATTCGAAAATGTTTTTTTCGATAAGAAGGGTGGTTATTTTCATTTAATTTGTGGTATTCGAAATTGTTTTTTTCGATAAGAAGGGTGGTTATTTTCATTTAATTTGTGGTATTCGAAATTGTTTTTTTCGATAAGAAGGGTGGTTATTTTCATTTAATTTGTGGTATTCGAAATTGTTTTTACGATAAGAAGGGTGGTTATTTTCATTTAATTTGTGGTATTCGAAATTGTTTTTACGATAAGAAGGGTGGTTATTTTCAATTAATTTGTGGTATTCGAAATTGTTTTTTTCGATAAGAAGGGTGGTTATTTTCATTTAATTTGTGGTATTCGAAATTGTTTTTACGATAAGAAGGGTGGTTATTTTCAATTAATTTGTGGTATTCGAAATTGTTTTTACGATAAGAAGGGTGGTTATTTTCATTTAATTTGTGGTATTCGAAATTGTTTTTACGATAAGAAGGGTGGTTACTTTCAATTAATTTGTGGTATTCGAAATTGTTTTTACGATAAGAAGGGTGGTTACTTTCAATTAATTTGTGGTATTCGAAATTGTTTTTACGATAAGAAGGGTGGTTATTTTCAATTAATTTGTGGTATTCGAAATTGTTTTTACGATAAGAAGGGTGGTTATTTTCATTTAATTTGTGGTATTCGAAATTGTTTTTACGATAAGAAGGGTGGTTATTTTCAATTAATTTGTGGTATTCGAAATTGTTTTTACGATAAGAAGGGTGGTTATTTTCATTTAATTTGTGGTATTCGAAATTGTTTTTACGATAAGAAGGGTGGTTATTTTCAATTAATTTGTGGTATTCGAAATTATTTTTTACGATAAGAAGGGTGGTTATTTTCAATTAATTTGTGGTATTCGAAATTATTTTTTACGATAAGAAGGGTGGTTATTTTCATTTAATTTGTGGTATTCGAAATTGTTTTTACGATAAGAAGGGTGGTTATTTTCAATTAATTTGTGGTATTCGAAATTGTTTTTACGATAAGAAGGGTGGTTATTTTCATTTAATTTGTGGTATTCGAAATTGTTTTTACGATAAGAAGGGTGGTTATTTTCAATTAATTTGTGGTATTCGAAATTATTTTTTACGATAAGAAGGGTGGTTATTTTCATTTAATTTGTGGTATTCGAAATTGTTTTTACGATAAGAAGGGTGGTTATTTTCATTTAATTTGTGGTATTCGAAATTGTTTTTACGATAAGAAGGGTGGTTTTTTTCAATTAATTTGTGGTATTCGAAATTGATTTTTAAGATAAGGATTTTATTTTCATGTACATTGTGGTATTCGAAATTGTTTTTTTAAGATAAGAAGGGTGGATATTTTCATTTAACTTGTGGAATTCGAAATTGTTTTTAAGATAAGAAGGGTGTTTATTTTCAATTAATTTGTGGTATTCGAAATTGATTTTTAAGATAAGGATTTTATTTTCATGTACATTGTGGTATTCGAAATTGTTTTTTTAAGATAAGAATGGTGGTTATTTTCAATTAATTTGTGGTACTCGAAATTGTTTTTAAGATAAGAAGGGTGGTTATTTTCAATTAATTTGTGGCATTCGAAATTGTTTTTAAGATAAGAAGGGTGGTTATTTTCAATTAATTTGTGGTATTCGAAATTGTTTTTTTAAGATAAGAAGGGTGGTTATTTTCAATTAATTTGTGGTATTCGAAATTGTTTTTTTAAGATAAGAAGGGTGGATATTTTCATTTAACTTGTAGAATTCGAAATTGATTTTTAAGATAAGGATTTTATTTTAATTTATATTGTGGTATTCGAAATTTTTTTTTTATGATAAGAAGGGTGGTTATTTTCATTTAATTTGTGGTATTCGAAATTTTTTTTTACGATAAGAAGGGTGGCTATTTTCATTTAATTTGTGGTATTCGAAATTGTTTTTTACGATAAGAAGGATGGTTATTTTCATTTAAATTGTGGTATTCGAAATTGTTTTTACGATAAGAAGGGTGGTTATTTTCATTTAATTTGTGGTATTCGAAATTGTTTTTACGATAAGAAGGGTGGTTATTTTCAATTAATTTGTGGTATTCGAAATTGTTTTTACGATAAGAAGGGTGGTTATTTTCATTTAATTTGTGGTATTCGAAATTGTTTTTACGATAAGAAGGGTGGTTATTTTCAATTAATTTGTGGTATTCGAAATTATTTTTTACGATAAGAAGGGTGGTTATTTTCATTTAATTTGTGGTATTCGAAATTGTTTTTACGATAAGAAGGGTGGTTATTTTCATTTAATTTGTGGTATTTGAAATTGTTTTTACGATAAGAAGGGTGGTTATTTTCAATTAATTTGTGGTATTCGAAATTGATTTTTAAGATAAGGATTTTATTTTCATGTACATTGTGGTATTCGAAATTGTTTTTTTAAGATAAGAAGGGTGGATATTTTCATTTAACTTGTGGAATTCGAAATTGTTTTTAAGATAAGAAGGGTGTTTATTTTCAATTAATTTGTGGTATTCGAAATTGATTTTTAAGATAAGGATTTTATTTTCATTTATATTGTGGTATTCGAAATTGTTTTTTTAAGATAAGAAGGGTGGTTATTTTCAATTAATTTGTGGCATTCGAAATTGTTTTTAAGATAAGAAGGGTGGTTATTTTCAATTAATTTGTGGTATTCGAAATTGTTTTTAAGATAAGAAGGGTGGTTATTTTCAATTAATTTGTGGTATTCGAAATTGTTTTTTTAAGATAAGAAGGGTGGTTATTTTCAACTAATTTGTGGTATTCGAAATTGTTTTTTTTTAAGATAAGAAGGGTGGATATTTTCATTTAACTTGTAGAATTCGAAATTGATTTTAAAGATAAGGATTTTATTTTAATTTATATTGTGGTATTCGAAATTGTTTTTTATGATAAGAAGGGTGGTTATTTTCATTTAATTTGTGGTATCCGAAATTTTTTTTTTACGATAAGAAGGGTGGTTATTTTCATTTAATTTGTGGTATTCGAAATTGTTTTTTACGATAAGAAGGATGGTTATTTTCATTTAAATTGTGGTATTCGAAATTGTTTTTTACGATAAGAAGGGTGGTTATTTTCATTTAAATTGTGGTATTCGAAATTGTGTAGGAGTACGATGCTCAATGCTCTGCAGTAATTGCCGAGGCGCTTGTAACTCAGACAACTCCAGGGTTGAAACACCGGATATTAGGGACTCAGACGTCCAAGATGAAGAATGATGAGGCAAGCGTTATTTAGTGCAACCAATAAAGTTAATTAACCTATTGTAAATGATTAATTTAAAAATGTAGTAACAGATTTTTGGCCACTCAACGTATTTTATTTCTTGGTAGGAAAGTATTTTGCAGATCACTATGTTTATCTCACCAATTTACCAAGAAACAACTGATAAATTCAAATAGTTAAAAAATTCTTCACTATTTTTCCGATTTATATCCCCTTCCTATATGTAAACTAATTCTAAGATTGAAGCTACTCTTTTAAAATAAAATATGTTTTGCGTGTAAGACGGGCATAGATCACTATAAATCGTACTCATATAAAGGGAGGGGGGTGTGCGTTTAAACATAATTGCTTGTGTTATTAAGGTATAGTGATGAGTAATACCTTAAAATAAAGCTATTACGGTACGTAATTAGGAACGGTAAGTAAAAAAAAAATTGAAGTACTATAGCTTTGCGTTAGAGAAACTAAGTGTGGGATCATAAGATGGTTGAAAAACACATTTTGGCCTTTAAAAACAAAGCTGTACCATTTCTTGGCAAATGTAATAATGAAGAATTATAATGGCGCGGTATCGTATGTAGCGGCTGAGATACATTGAATTAAAATTATCATAAGCCGCCATTTTGCAATGGCGACCATTTTCAATCCCAAGATACTTTTCATTGGGGTCTACTTCTAAATTAACTCGAAATACGTTGTAGAACATTAGTGATAAGTCTCGTTTTTGTATCATCAAGTGCTGTGGTTAATCATTTTTGATAGCTTACCAACCGTACTATTTATAAAAGCCTTGCATTTTGAAAACACGGGCGGGCCGACTCCCAATCGGTAAAATAAAAGCGGGCAAGGGCAGGTTCACTAATTCATTGAAACAAGCGTATGTTAGCATACGTTGTTACTCCCGCGGGATATTTCAGGCGTGGGCTAGAACCCTACAAACCTCTACGGGCAGGTTCTTGGGCACGGCGCGCACTTATTTCGGGTCAATCGGCCTGCAAAATTTATTCTTACGGGCGCCATTGGGGGCCTGCATTTGATAAAAAACATTCCTTTCGGGAGGAAGCCGGATATTGTAAAAGGGCAAGAGCCCGTAGCCAATATGACCCGTTTCACGTTTTTCAAACATCATTTACAGGGATTTTGCCCATAGGGACTTTTGCCCGCGGGCGTTTGAGCCCGCTTAAAGTGTTGCGGCCGCTCACCTCTAATGTGCTTGTAATATTGTTTTTGCCCCCGCTCTCGTAAAAACATCGGCACGCCCCCGTTAGGAGCCGACTACATCCGATACCGCTTTGTCTCGAGTTTTGGGCTTGGAAGCAAACGGAGCGCGAATATCTTAATATTACCTAAAATTAGGTTTTATTCAAGAAATATTTTATAAATTATTTAGTACAAAAATAATAATAATAATAATAAAAAAAAACACACCCACACGAACTTAGGGCAGGGAGTACAAACAATCACCTAGGGAGGCGCCCGGAGGGAAAGTGTTTAGTACTTAAAGGGCAACGCAAGTGAGCTGGCAAAAAAAGAAAAAGTACCATGCTTTTCATCCCCCCCACCCCTCACTCGGCCTTGGCAGAGGCGGGCAGAGTCAACCGTAAATTTCGCACTTTACTGACTTTACACACATTTTGCCAGCTCACTTGCGTTGCCCTTTAATATTTATTTTTCGTTTTTCATAAAATTTAAAAAACCCCGCCAATGCGCCCCATAAAGTTGGCATTTTATGGTTTTCTTTTAATATGAAATCAATAATTTTTTTATTTAAAGCAATTATTATTTTTAATTTAAAATTCATATTTTTCAAGTGACGATCCCATCTAAGCGCAGGTATGCCCATTGAAAAATAGTCGAAAATTAATTTAAACTTAACATTTAATTGTTTTACTTAAGTTAATTTAATTTCAACATTTAAAGAAATTTAAACCGAATAAAAATGTCGTTAAAATGGATAAACATTCAAAATATTTCGCGCAAAAATGAAGTTAAAACGATATGTATAAGCTGGCCAAGTTCGCTCTTACCTTGCTAACTGGTATGCCCGGTATGCCTTTTAGTAGGTCCCGTTCCAGGGAAGTGCCCACGTTGCAAAGGCCCAAAATCTCTAAAATTTCAGATACGATTCGTACGAAACCAACTTAAAGACC
Source organism: Leiobunum rupestre (assembly GCF_980474605.1). Classification (NCBI taxonomy): domain Eukaryota; kingdom Metazoa; phylum Arthropoda; class Arachnida; order Opiliones; family Sclerosomatidae; genus Leiobunum; species Leiobunum rupestre. The sequence goes on from NC_143384.1 coordinate 86,378,671, forward strand.
ATACTTAACACTCGACACTAAAATCATAAAACGCCTATTCCATAAAATAACAAGATAAATTTACAATATAAAACTTACCTAAATAACAGACAAACAAAGCCTCGAACTGTTGACCATCCTCGGACAAAGCTCCGGGAAACTTTTAACTTTACGGCTACAACGTGAATTTGCCAGAACGAAAATTCTGAAAAGTACATTTTTGGATAACGTGGGAACGCGACGCAGTAAAGGAAGTTTGGTCTAAGCTACAGGAAAACGAAACGGGGAACAAGTGCTAGGGTTCATATTTCTCAAAAAGGACGCGAGAGAGAATAATAAAATTAACGGTTTTTATACGCCTTTAAATGCTCTTTAGTTTAAAATTAATTTAATTCTGGGAGCGCCATAATTGAGCAAAATATCAATGACGTAAGCTTACCCATAAACCGGCATAGGGTAGTATTCTATTCGAATTTTGTAATAATTGACGCTTGAGATGTTAATGAAATTAACGGTATTTATACACCTTTAAATGCCTTATCGTTTAAAATTATTTTAATTCTGAGAGCGCCATAATTGAGCGAAGTATCAATGACGTAAGCTTTCTAAAAATCGTGCTAAATACTATACTATGCTGGTTTATGGGCAAGCTTAATAAGCTTACCCATAAACCGGCATAGGGTAGTATTCTATTCGAATTTTGTAATAATTGACGCGGGAGAGGTTAATGAAATTAACGGTATTTATACACCTTTAAATGCCTTATCGTTTAAAATTATTTTTATTCTGAGAGCGCCATAATTGAGCGAAGTATATCTCTCTCTCTATATATATAGATATATAAAAAAAAACAGAATAGCTACAAACTATGAAGACTTCCTTTCAAAATTCAATATATACTTCATTGATAGAACTCATAAAAAAAAATTACATACAATTCTTAAATATTCTAGTAATGTACCGATTACAGTGTCCAGAACTTCTAGCTTGTTTATCTCATAATTGTGATATGAGAATTAAACGATAACAAAAAACTTTTACGTGGGATCGCGCGAAATTAACTTCACAAATAGGGTCTACTTTTAACTCTGTTGGTAACAGTAACGATGTTTTTAATAAATGTATTGCAACTAGGAAAATAATTGTAGCTTCCTAATTTCAAATCGTTTTTTGTTACTAGAAATATATTTGAAAAAATCATCGTTGTTATTCGCTTTTATACACTGACAAGGAAACATCCCGAAGTGTAACTCGCCGATTTTGTTCAAACTCGGCGGATTGGTAGACCTTCATGAATCATGAATCATGAAAAATCCAAAAGGGAATTTATTCAATGGGCAACCGTTTTCCCATGGCAACGTAAAATGTTTATCACAACATAAAATTTTCCGATTGAAAATAACATGGGATTTTGACCTCAATTTGATCAAAAGTTGATCAATTTTGATGTTTTTTTTATCAATTTTTATTTTTTTTTCTATTTTTGGCATTTGCGAAATTTAAAATCTATTCAAATTTTTCCCAGGGGGATCCTAGGAATAGGTCATAATCCCATGTTATTTTCAATGGGAAAATTCCCACTTGCTGTTGTCAAAACATTTTTCGTTGCCATGACAAAACGGTTGTCCATTGAATAAATTCCCTTTAGGATTTTTCAAGTTACATGAAGGTCTACCAATCCCAAAATTTGAACAAAATCAGCGGGTTACACTTCGGGATGTCTTCTTGTGAGGGAACAACTTATATTTACTATTACCTCGCTTGATGTATTTGAACCGTGATATCACAGATATTTTAGCGATTATCCCAACGGGGGCGCATCTCTGATACTCGTTTTTGGAGAGAAAGTCGAAATGCAGTGAGAGAGGTAGCGAGGCATCTGACCAGTGACGTCACTGGCTAGATTTTCCAGAGAGCGATTTATAGGGTGCGCTACGTTTGTCTCTTAAGTCGCGTTTCATTCTGGTATAGAGATATTTAAGTGACCACGTGACTAACGTCACTAATGCTTTTTAGCAAAGAGAAACCCCCACAACATGGCGACCGTTTCCACTGGTAAAGCTAGGGAGAGCAGACGACGTGATACATCTCTATGCGAAGTATTATTAATTTTGTAGATATTTAGAAAATCGATATAATTTGTGGAGTTAAAAAAATTTCCTTTAAAGTTGGAAAGAACTTTACAGAGATAAAATAGTTTCTTTTGGATATTTTCTTATATATATATATATATATATATATATAAGAAAATATCCAAAAGAAACTATATATATATATATATATATTTCGGTCTATCTCGGTTCCGGTTCTTAAATTTGTGGTTTGTCGGTCCCGGTTCTGGTTCCTAGCATTTTTCATTGTTCAACAAAAATGATGTAGGGTACGTGACGGTACTTAGACAAAATTACATCGAATAACCAGTGGCGGCGTTAGGGGTAGGCTACGTAGTCTACAGCCTACTTTTATTTCGCTTGTTGGGGCCCCAAATCTAGATGAAGGGGCCCCGAACACCCTCCTAAAATGATTTGCGAAACTAGAAATATCAAAATCCGAATTAAAGGCCTGCCGTTTTTAAGTTGCGAACACTGAACAGTGATTTCTAATATTTTTTCGAACGCAGCCTTGATTCGTTGTAGTTGCTAAACTAGCTACTTCAAAAAGTGTTGCATCGTTAGACAGATGATAAATTGCGCGGTTTCCGACTCTCCGAGTTCCAATTTCCAAAATAAAGATAAAATAAAGCGTGGCAACTGGCCAAGGTTTTTAAAATCGTGCATGCACTACTTGGCAACTGGCAACTGTTTTTGTAACAATTAGCCTTTTCAGTTTACATGGAGCCACGTAGTGGGAAATGCGAGATGCTCATGAACTCGTAACGTATTTAAATAAACTACTCGTGTTTAAAGACTGAAATACAATAAATTAAAACCAGTCTTTACCTACTTTTGGCGCCAACTATAAAACTTACTCACTTTATAGTCCTCGAACAAATGCATCCCCAATCCTCTTGCGCCCCCACGCAGTTGCGTACCCTGCGTACCCTATATCGCCGCCCCTGAAGCTTACGTCATTGATATTTCGCTTAATTATGACGCTCCCAGAATAAAAATAATTTTACACCATAAGGCATTTAAAGGTGTATATATACCGTTAATTTCATTAACCTCTCCCGCGTCAATTATTATAAAATTCAAATAGAATACTACCCCATAGAAATCTCATAGGTAACTAGAATGCTGTCGCCTACGGCCGAGCTTGACGCCAGTTCGCCTTGAACCTTTCAGCCAATGAGAGGCCGTAGAGCGGTTCCGCTACTCTCAAAGCGCCATGCTGCGGGAGGATAAATATGACAATTGCAGACGATGCAATCGACAGCCAAGCTCGGGTAATTCCTGTAGGATTTCGCTGGGTTTTTCGATTTTGAGATCTTAAGTTTGCAGATAATAAATATAATCGTAAAAGTATTAAATTCAAAATTTGTTTTCTTAAGTATATATTTAATAAGGAATCTTTGAACTTATTTGGAAGAAGATAGTTCCGTTTCATTTGCAGGTGCGCTTCATAACCGTTAAGCCACTGACCAGATTGAACTGTGAACTTTGCATTAGACACACTTTTCATGAGTGTAAATAGATATGCCAGCTATTTAGATAATTCTATAAAGGTTTGTAAAACAGAATTTAGATTGTCTTTTGAATCTGGCCAGAGTCAACACTTATATATTCTTGTCACAGAAGATTGGTATGCTAACTTCCCTGTTGCTTAGATTCAGGAAACAGTGTTCATAGGTATGACGATGAGCCTCTGTTTGGCTAGGTTGGGCCATGTTGGGTTACTTGATTTTTACAACTAAGTTTGTTGGAGAGATTCTGATGAAACATTCAAAATAGTTTTACAGGAACCTTCATAAATCTTAGCTACTGACACCAGTTGCTTTAACAAGAGTTACAACCACAGTACGCAAGTTCTTTATTTCACTATTTGCTTAACAAAGGGTCATAGACCCATCACGTCAAGACAGGGGGGATTTTAGTCATGCACTTCAAAGTACGCAGTGAGCCCTTTCCGAAACTGAGCACGATGTGGGAGGAACTTCAGGTGTTCAGGGAGGGAGTTCCAGTCGCGGACAGAGGCAGGAAGGAGTGCTTTCACATTGCGAGACGAACACCCGGAAAGAATGTACGTGGCATTTTGGTTGCCTCTTGGGGGGCGGGACCACATTGATATAATTTTGGATAGGGGAGTAAGTGCCCCACAGGCGTTGTGAATCACTCTGTTGACGAGAATGTACTATGACCAAATAAGTCGACAGATGCCAAAAAATAATTTTTCTAAGTATAGCTATTGTGGGATTCACAAACAAGTGACTCCCAAGTTTCAAATTAATTTTTTTTGAAAAATAATAATAAGGTGTGTTAAGGAATTCATTACCTTTAAAATAAGTCATTGGTCACATTATTTTCTCTTTTAGGACCGAAGTTATAGCTATTTTATTGTTTGGGTGCTACGGATTTTAGGAAAATCGCAAAATATTATTTTACCCTATAACTTTCATAAAATAAAATTATCAGCACTTTTGCTTTACAGGGGTTATTTTTACCAACAACTACACCTGCTCAGAAAACTTCATTAAATACGGTTACTTGAATAGTATGGACCTGGTTGATTTGACTAACCCTCAACAAAAATTAGGTTGGCTAAAAATCACTGAAAACAACTATTATTTTAACTTAGTTGGTATTGTGACAAATGCATACTTAAACATAACTTAAATCATCTTTAATAACCAACTTATTTCCAACTAGACCAGAATTAACCCCTTACATTTAACTAATTAAAACCAACTTAAAAATATGTAATTTTCTTACTACAAAAACCAACTAATTTCAAACTAAAAAATAAGTATTTTCCTACCAACTTAATAACATCTTTTTACCCCTTAAACTAGTAACTTGAAATATGCTGACAACTTGAGCCTACTAAACACCAAGTTAATATTGACTGATAATTTGTATACAAACTAAAATCCAACTTGCTTTTTGGTATGGGAATGCTTAATGGTTAGCTAACCACAACCCTCTCATGCAGTTAAATTAAAAGGATCCCAGATCTGGTGCAAAGCAGGCTATAGAAATTGTTTATTTTTATTATTTATGGTGGTTTTGACTTAAATAAAAATTCATTCATTTAAATAAAATAAATGGATCTTATCTTGAAAATTTCCAAAACCACTGCAGTGTAAGTTTTAGAATAACAACAAACAATAGATAAATATAAATAATTGCATTTTAAGGTGTGAGAGTTTTCTAATTGCCCATTTCTTTTGTAATTTTTTTATTCGTGAGTTTTAAATTAATGCTCACAAATAAAATTATAAAAGAAGTAAGCAATTGGAAAACTCTCAAACATAAAGTTTAATTAAATAATTAAATTCAATTATTTATTTTTATTTATTGTTTGCTATAAAATAAAATAAAAATGTGTTATATAGCACAAATATATGTATTTTCAAATATGCTATAAATATGAAATTATACATAAATATTAATCCCAATAATAAACTACAATAAATTAAAATTGTATTACACAACATACAGTTTCTACATGTTATCTAATATTTGGGGAAACAAAAACATTAACATATATACATTTTTAACCCTTTACTCGGGGCAATTTCATGTTTAGATATTTTAAAACAAATTCAAATCAATTTTACAAAATTAACATAAATATTATATTAATTCACTTTAGTATGGTCAATAAATTCATGTGTCACATTTTCACGTGTATCTTTCATTACTGTAGAAAAAGGTTGAACTTTTACAACGGTGATATTTTATTATATCCCAAATTATATTCATGAGTTTTCGAATAAAGTGAAAACCAAATTACAAAGTTTGAAGAGTTTTATAGCAGTTTTTTACTGACCCTTAAATAGAATTAATTTAGTTAATTTTTTGCGTATGGCGTGTCCCTTCAGTTTTTCGTTTTGTTGCCTAGATAGGTGATGCATTCGACAGTTGATGTACTTTTCAGATATTAAATCGATCATGCAATTTAGGTGATGGTTTGGATTCATTTCCTCTTCAAACATGTGCATTTCCAAGCTTTGGAAAACAGATGATCCAACAATTTGCTTTTTTACTTCGATTTGGATCCTCTTTGTTACGTTTGAATTATTTTCAGGTTGATTTGTACTGTGCTTAATTATTGCTTCTGTTATTGAGCAGATTTTTATAACGTCTGGTGATGGATAAATCAATCCACCATTGTCCTTAACATCAATTAGTTGGTAGCTTTCCTGGTGTTCAAAATCATTTACTTTTCCTTTTTCTGTTGTTAAACTTGCTTTGCACGTAGAACATTTAATTTTTGGCAATAGTGTTCTTACTAGCCAACCTGTTTTACAAACAAAAACTCACAATAAATAAAAAGTTGTAGGTAAGTTTTTCATTATAGATTTCATGTTATTGAACTTCTGATTTTACCTGCTATGTAGCTTGATACATTTTTGCAGAATTTGCTGATTTCTGGAAAATTTGGTATTGGTTCATCAGCATCGCAATCTAAATCAATGTTTTCATGATTGGAAGTTAAGTTGGGAACCTTGATGATGAAAAAAATATAAGTAAAATAGAATAAACTATTTTTTCTTCTCTGCATTAGACTATGAAATATTTTTAAACTAAACTTGAATTTGCAAGTAAAATTATATCTCAGTTTTTATTTTTGGGTGGGTGAGGGGTGGCTAACACCTAGATAAAATAAATTCATTTGTATATTTCTTTCAACAATATTGAAATTTGAAAGTTAGAAGTTCCAATTTTAAGTACAAATTACAGCTTTAGGCGTAGTAAATTTATTGAATGGATGTTAAATATTTTGTAAAATACACGTGTAAATTTAATTTTTTTCTTTTATTTGCATATGAAATCAACAATGTATGATAAATACACAATAAATATAGTCCAACACAAAAGGTTGCTATACTTTGGCATGCAATGGTAGCATAATATAAATTTGATCAAATGGAGGATCAGATAATGTAAAAGCAGAGGTTGTCCAATCAAGTCTTATGTTCAACTATTTTTCACTGACAACATTGAAGTTGAATGACCATGGAGACTTTAAACCTCTGCTTTTTCTATACCAAAGTTAAGGATATAAATATAGTAAAAATGTATTACTGTGGTTTCATCAAGTGGAGTAGCGTTTCCACTTCCCGATGGTGTTAGTCTGGTTACAAGGGTGAATTGTATTTCTTACCCATAAAACGTTTTACGAATAATTTTTAGAGCTTTATCTATTGAATAAAAGTTAACCATCACCGACCTCTACTCTCAATTAATTATTTTCAAGTCAACAAAAATGAGTCTTCTCATACGAGAGTAAGATAAGTTTCAAATAAATATATAAATTTATCTTCTTTGTATCTAAAACCCATACTTCAGGTCTCAAATTTTAATACTTAAATAATACTTAATAAATCTTGAGACTAATTGGAGACTAAAGTAATATAAAATGGAAAAATTACAATTCAATTAATATTTACAAATGGTTAAAACCATATTTTTCCTATCTATTAGTTTAAAAAGTAACTATTGTGACGTATTGGGCCAACTATTTTTCCACTCAAAAGGTATTTTGAAAAACCAGCAGGAAGCTTGTGCTAGCACATGTATGGAGATTGCTTATGGTTTTGGGTATTTACTGTTATAAATGAATAAATTTACTTCAGTGGCGCGTTATTTGAGCATATATAGACTTCAAGTATTTCCAGTATGCTGCTGATGGAAATGGCAAATCCAAGAAATCCGGTTTTTCTCTCGCCAACACACAGTAGCTCTCCATTTCCGTCCATAAGCCTCAAAACCAGATCCTTCAAATCCAATAAAGTTTTTTCCCAAATGTTTTTGTTCTTCTTCGTTAAGGCTGATTTATATCCCTTTCCAAAAGGGTTTCTGCAGTTGAGTGTATCAAATCCTCTATATTTTATAAATATTTTATAGTATTTCATATTTACAGCAGGAATTAATTTCTTACACCGGGAGGAAAAAGTGTGCACTTTATAAACTCTCTTTGGGCTACACTAATTGCCTCAGTTAAGGTATGTTTTGAAAATCTTCATGCTCTGTCACCTTCATGAAAAATAAAGCTCTTGCGACAGATGCACTGAAAAGCTTTATGTTTTCAAAATCTTCATGCTCTGTCACCTTCATGAAAAATAAAGCTCTTGCGACAGATGCACTGAAAAGCTGGGCAGCCAAACTCACTTTCATTTTTAAGGCTGTATAATTAATGTGATTTTTAGTCAATTTGACTACAGAGTTCCAAGAAATTTCCTCAAAAAAAGTCACTTTGGATTAGATTCCTATATTTTTATGGAAACCCAAAAACATGATTTTTTATTTTCTGTATTTCATCAGGTAATAAAGCAAAAACTTTTCGTCTTAAAATAAAATTTTGTTAAACTTTTTTTTAACCTGACCATTAGTTACAAGGCCTCATAAGTCGCAACTCGCAAGATGGCTTAGGCCTGTAGTGGTGACTTGGCTATTAGCCTAGTTGATTATTACTATAAATACTTGCCAAGGTTAGGGACGCTAGTAGTTAGTTAGCTAACCCTCCCTCGTGGTTAAAATTTTCCTGTTTATCACTGTTAAAAAAACTTGTTGCAATGCAGGTTTTAAAAAGTCAAGTTATTACAATATTCAATTTGTTTATGCTGATACTAAAAGACTATAATATATTCTTCAATAAGTATGTCACTTTAGGAAATACTTTACTGACGGCTATTCTTGGAGTGGCAATGGGCTCCTAGCACTGAGCTGTTAAAGGATATGCGAGACACAAGAGCAAAATTACTGAAATTGGGGCAACTCTTTATGATTAATAGAACATTTGGCAGTTAATTTATCTGTTCCACCGAGTTCAAATTGGTACCTATCAATTTCAATATTTTCTTTGTTAAGGTCCCATTATTCGTATAACTTAAAACATTCTGGATGGGATCCCTGCAGGAACCACTTCTGCGTAGAGTTCGCAAGTTATCTCCTTACTGGCTAAATGAGGTTTTCCCCAAAATCTTCTGTTTCTCTTCGTATTAAAACTTGCTGAGGTTAACGGTAATAGTAAGTATATGAAGCTGATGCATGGTTAGCCTGTGTGGCATGAAGGGCTGGCCACCACGATCATACGCTATATAACCTGCTCTTATAAGTCCCGATTTGACTTTGGTATTAGCCTAGCTGATTAGAGTAGCATTTTCCATAAAAAAAATTATCATCTTACAAACTTATGCTATTACTTATTGTCATATGATCCGATTCCAAAAATATTTTCTTATCATGCCATGCATTTCTCAATAATTTCAATGCATGGCATACATCTATAATTAGATACACTTTCTCGGTTTCATCAGATGGATGTTTGAAAGACGGGATTAAATTTATGGGATCCAAATTTACTCCTAATTTTTTGACCATTGTCAGGTTTGATGCTAGTCCATCACAGACAATGGTGATACATATCACTCCACTATCGTATATTCGAACTAATCCTTCGGTTACCAAGCTAGTTAACAGCCAGCTTGGAGAACCATGGAGTAAAAAATATCCGATCGGAATTTTCCAATGACTATTTATCGCAACAGCCATTAAAACACTTTTCTATTCCAAGATGTCCATCGTGTATATATTCTAGGATTTTGGAACGTAGGGACGCTGGTATGACTATTCTTGATCCTTTGAGCACAAGACCGTTTACTTCGGTGAGTTCACCTTGTAGTGTTGCGTACGTCGATGTTAAATTATTTACGGACGACCACCCTTTTCGGATTTGGTCCTTGATAGAACTGGATCTGTTTCGGTTTCTCTCTTTATGAGTTCAAGAACACGGCTGCTAACTGGTAATGCTCGTACTATTGAATTTATGTGCAGCTGCAGTTCTTCGCTGACTTCCTCTTGTAAGTCCTTCTCGTCGTCAGACAACGGTAAACTTGCCCTTGATAAAGCGTCCGCGATCGTCAAATCTTTTCCAGGTTTGTATTCCATTGAATACTGATATTTTGTCAGTTTTAAAAATAACCTTTGAAGTCGTGGTGGGATTTCGGCAAAGACACGCTTCGTCATGGCCAATAAAGGCTTATGAAACGGTTGTCCAAATATGTAATTATGCAACCTTTGGCATCCATACACAAAACCAAGAGCCTCTTTTTTCACTTGGGCGTATCTCGTCTGTGCGTCTGTCAATGCGCGCGACGCGTAAGCGACCGGTTTCCAGTCACCTCCGTGTTGCTGCAGTAAAACACAACCCAACCCACTACTTGAGGCGTCGGATGAAATTTTCGTAAAAAGAGACGGATCGTAAAATTGCGGAACTGGATTGCACGAAAGTGCGTCCTTAAGGTATTTCCATTCCACGTCGTGTTCTGGAAGCCATTGTTGCGCAGACTCGTTCTTTAGTAAGCTTCGAAGGTGTTCTGTGTTCGTCGATAAGTTCGGAATATATTTACCGATAAAATTGACCAATCCTAAAGCGCGTTGTACGTCAGATTTGGTCTTCGGTGTTGGCATTTCTTGGACCGCTTTGATTTTACACGGATCAGGCCTCATTCCTTCGTGTGAGATTATTTCGCCCATATATTTAACTGCTTTGGCGCGAAAAACACATTTTTTCTTGTTAAGAGTCCCGTTGGCTCGATTTAGAAGTTCCAAAGAGCATCGTAGCCGTTTGTCGTGTTCTTCCAAGGAGCGTCCAAATATCAATACGTCATCATGTAGTGTACGTGTGCCTTCTGCTGTTTCAAATATTTGACTGAAACTTTTGAAAAATATCTCAGGCGCCGAGGCAATGCCAAATGGTAATCTCAAAAAACAGAATCTGCCCCATGGCGTGTTAAACGTCGTTAGTAGTTGACTACTATCATCCAGAGGGATTTGGTAAAACCCCGATGCCGCGTCGAGCTTTGAAAAATAGCAGGCTCCTGCTAATTCGGCTTGGATTTCCTCTTTTGTAGGAATTTTAAAATGTTATCTTAGAATATTTTCGTTCAACGTTTTCGGGTCAAGACATAGACGCAAACTTCGGTCTGGTTTTTCTATAATCACAAGTGGACTAACCCATCGAGTAGGTTCACTCACTTTACGAATGATACCTATATTTTCTAATCGTGTTAACTCTTCCTTTAGCTTATCTCGTAGAGCGTAAGGTATACGTCTGGGTGGAACTATTACGGGAATAGCCGCTGGTTCTAATTCAATACGGCACTCTGTTTTTAAACAGCCAATTCCTTTAAACACCTTTGGAAATTCATCTATTATTTTCATCTTGAAAACCTCATCACCGTTTAACGGTACTACTTGTTTTCCTGAGTTATCATTCTTTCCCAAATGGTTCAAGTCGGTAGAATATATTCGGCTGATCAAACCCATTTCCTCGCATGTTTTTAGACCTATTATGGGAACTAGATTTTCCTCGACTAAAACAAATGCTGTATGGATTTTTCGTGATTTGAAGGACATATCCAAATGTATTGTTCCTAAACTTTTAATTGGGAATCCTCCATACGCTCTCAAACATGTTCTTCCTTTGTGTATCTTTGGCTTTGGTTTTATCCCGCTATAGATATTTATAGGAAGCAGATTTGTTTGGGCTCCTGTGTCGATTTTAAAAGGTACATTTTTGTTTTGAATAGATACAACTTCGACCCAATCTTTGTCACCTTTCCCAATTGTAATTGTTCTGTTAGAAATAGCTCCTATGACGAAATCGTCATCACTCGTACCAGCCTCTATTTCGCCTACTGTAGTTTTAGTTTTACAAGCTTTAGCCCAATGTCCTTTACCGTGACATTTGTGACATTCATCTTTTTACACCGGACATTTTAATTTTTCATGTTTAGTTGTTTACCCAAACAACGAAAACATTTTTCCATCCATTGTTTTTTATCTTCCGGTTTGGAGCGTTTTTGCTTTGTAGGTTTGCATGTTTGGTTCTGTTTCCCTTTATCGACGACCCCTTTCCTTTCGGGTTTCGAGAAATGGACTCTATTTAAAGCATCTACTTGTACATGCGCTGATATTGATCCATTGTCAGACCAAGTTTTTAATTGCTTCATTAAATTTTCCGAAGCCTGACAGAGAGCCATCGCCCGTTGGTAGGTCAGATCCACTTCCGCCAATAGCTGTTTACGAACTTTATTATTGCGCACTCCAAAGACAATTTGGTCCCTTATAATGGATTCTTCCAGTGTACCGTAGTTGCACGATTTTGCTTTGAGTCGGAGGTCAACCACATACTGTTCTATAGACTCTCCTTCGTTTTGTACGCGACAACGAAATACGTAGCGTTCATGAGCCTCGTTAGTCTTGGGTGTACAATAAGCCTTGAACGCTGCCACTACATTGTTGTAGGTCTTATCAGCAGGCCTAGCAAACGTAAAGGTGTTATATACATCAATGGCCTCTTGCCCCGCAATTATCAAAAATAAAGCCAATTTTTGCTTATCTGATCTCGGCGTCGAAGTTTCCGTGGCCATCTCGTAAAGCTCGAAACGTTGAAGAAACTCTCGCCATGCATGATCCACGTTGCCCGATTTCAATCGTAGCTCCGGCGGATATTTTATATTTTCAGCCATTTTAATCGCGTGAATTACCTATAATTCTGGCACCACGTATCATTTAAGCCCCATTTTCATGCTCGCTGGTAGCGGGTAAAAATCGACAAAATCCGCTTCAGCTATACACTTTTTCACTTTCCGCGTCGATCTGTTTCAAACAGATATTTTAGCTTTATTTTCACGCTTGCGAGTGGCGGAAGAGAATTTTTACGATTTTTATCCGCTACCAGCGAGCATGAAAATGGGGCTTAATGATTGTTCTTTAAACATAAATTAACTATTATACTCGTTATTAGTGCTTAATCTAATACTTAAATAGTCAAAAATTATGAGACAGTTTTAATTGAGTATAACTTTAATAGCTGTCATAAGACCGACTGCCAGGCAGTCCTAGAAGTCTTGCCAGGGCTGTAGAAGAGACGGTTGAGGAAATCGGGCTCTTTCCTATGCGAACGAAAAGTGTAATACCCAAATGACTTTCTAGATGGCGCCATGATACGCAAAAGAAATTTTCCCTGCTAGTTTACTTCACTGCACTACTTTTACGCAAAACAGAGAAGCTTTCCACCATTAATTTTAGAGGGATTTTTGGTGGGAAATTTAAACTATACCTTATGTACTTGTTATGAAAAATTAAGAGTATTAGTTATTTAAATTTATACTAGATTACTTTGGTCATCTAGGGATTAAGATATATATTTAAATTAAAGGGAATTAATATTTAACAGTCATTTAATAGAAGAAAAGCAAATAAATATAAAACATTTCTTTTATTTCTCACATTTCAAGTTAACTTGGAGCATTTACTCAGAGTTTTCTTTTTCTCTCGGCTCGGCAAATTTTTGTTTACGTTTCTACATACAAAGTGTAAGCGACAAACTACGTAAAAATTAATAACACGTGATGTTAGGCCAATATGGTGGTTTTTGCACCCAACAATGTTTAAAATTACCTCTTCCGAGGAAAATATGTCATTAAGAATCAAAGTACTTTGTTTCTCAGACTTCATTTCATTGGCATGATCAATCATATTAACAAATAGTTCAGTTGGGGAAAATTCAACATTGGCTCCCCTCTTGGGTGGTTGGACAAGAGATCTCAGTGCTAATAGTCTATAAATGTAAAGGAATTGGTTTGGCGTAGGATGATCGTCTCCACCAGATGATTGTCGCACCATTCCAAACTATCGCTAAAGATAAATATATTAGATACAGCTCCAAAGCTTCAAATCAAGAACGGACTATCACAATGAGATAGCGCTCACTTTATAAGCTTCAGTCCAAAATGAACAAGCTTGCTTACTAGGTTTTAATTTAAAAAAGTATACATTATACTTTTTCAATTAAAAATATAAGCGTGCAAAAAATCTTACACAACACATGTGTATAAAGAAATATTACCTCAAGTGGATCCTGATTAAACTTATTAGTTAGTACATATTTATAACCTTGAGCAAGTAAATCCTTTGACAAGTCAATTGTGCTTTTTAGCGTGAGTTTAAGGCCTTCTAAAGTCTGGTAGCTCAAAAAATATTTTTGATCCTCTTTCGCCAGAGTATTTTTGTAATTTTCCCACGAAATTAGCCAATCCAATGCCTCTTGAAGCTCCTAAAAAAATTAAAATTAACTTTTAAAACTGAGTGAGCATGTGTTATCAGTTAACAATATAATTACAATCAGTTTTGAAGATCCTTGAAATATTCCTTCACAAGGTCGTCTCCCATTCAGTAGGTCAAACATACGATTCATTCTTTCCGTAAATAATGCAGTAACTTCACTGTCTTTCAATGAATTACTTGTTCGTCCATAAATGCGAAGTCCAACCGCCACTGAATTACTAAAAAGCTGAAAGAAAGGCATTAATTCGTAGGTAAAATTTGATTAAGAAAAACAACAATTCCAGTACTTGTGTGGCTAGACGGACAGACATCTTTTGGAAGTTATTGGGTTGGATATGCGCTGATGTAAGTTTGGGTACAATCCGCAGTGATGTCTCCTTATTCAAGTCTTGGGCAAGAAGGTGGCAATAGTGATCAAATAAAACTGCGCCTTCAGGAGTCTGAAATAAAAAATATTATTACACCTTTTGGACAGAACTAAATTTTTTTATCGAACATACTAAAAATTTCCTATGTTTCAATAAATTGTTTCTAATGCATTTCCACCCATGAGGCGCGTCATAGAACATGTAGACTTTCAAATTTTCATCTGCGGGATGTTGAAAGCTATTTACAATTGGACTGTTGATTGGTGAAGCAGAAAATCCAAATTCTTTCAAAGTGGCTCGATTACCCGAAGCCCCATCACACACAATTCCATCTACAACAGCTCCACAATTATGAAGATGGATTATCGCTTGTAAAATTAATTTAGCCAAAACTGTGGCTGGAGTGGCACCGGAAGAACAGAAAACACCAATAGTTTGCACCCATCCTCCCATAAATGGACGGAATAAAAACACAAGTGTATGATCTCCATACTTGTCAGCATGATCTAAATGTTCAATACTGCCATAATTAACTCTTCCAATTACTTTAGCTTCAGACGCTCGATAATCTAGATGTCTGCTAGTTTGTGTTTCATCAAACATTAAAATACCACGACGTTCATTCAAAGGCATTGACTTGAGTTTATCCTTTAAAGTTGGAAATAGCAACTCGTCAAATCCAAAACTTGCATCTATGTTTTTTAATTTTTTATTTCATGTTGAAATGCATGGAAGTGGAAGATAGGAATTGGTTCTCAAAAATTCATACATCGATGGTGACTTTAACTTTAATAGTGTAGCATCCAATAGCCAAGTTTGGGAATACCTGTGACCAGTAGGCGATTTGACTAGTGAGTTTTCTAAGGCTTCTTTCAAAACTATTTTTTGTTTTTCAGGTAACTTATTAAATGCTTTTTTTTCCATCTCGAAATTTGTTATTGTGGTTTGACACTGTTGTAATGAGTTTCGTAGACTCTTAATGAGTTTGGTCTTTTGTTTCAATTTTGAACGTAAATAATACACTTCAGAAAGAGGATTACGTTTGTACTTCTGTTTCACAGATTTTCTACTGCAAGAAGATGAATCAATAACACTTGTTTCTCCAAACGAATTTTGTAATGTTGTATCGCTATTTTCAATAATTGCCTCTTCCAGTTCAGGCACTGTATTGGTCATATCCGGATTAGAAGTTCCTTTTTCAGTTAAAGATGATGAAAAATCAATTGAATTAGATTCAAGAGTGTCTCTAATTTCGTGTACATTTGGACTTTCAAAACATCTTTTCTTTGAACTAAGACAATCAACTGAGCTTTCTTTTTCATCCAAAATGCGAACCACTTTTTTAGTGAGGCCAATATCATCCGTGTTGTTTTCACAAATGTTTTTTTTTCCTAGGCACAACAATATTTGTACCAGAATTTTTATCTGTAGTAATCAGTGATGGACACACCAAGGAATTTCTTTCTGATACCGTCTTAGAAATAAGCGTGTTTGTAACATCACAGATATTTTGCTTGGAAGGAGTTCTAGTCATTACACTCCCAGGCTCCTCAATTACTTGACCTTTTATTGTGCAACTTCTCGAACGATCACTTAAATTCTGATAAGTCCTATAATTTCTTTCATTTTCTGATTGTGCATGATTCCACTCAGTGACAGTGTTAAGAGAATTAGGCATCATAACACTGCCTGAATCCATAGAAATTGGTATGGCACCTTTTTTTAGTGCCCATTTTGCACGATCACTGGTATTTATTAGTTCACCACCAATCACATGAGAAAATGCTTTTAAAATGTCATCTTTTTTAAAATGTAGTTCACAGTTGATTTCAGAGTTTTTTCTGGAAACACACCTTTCCACAATTTCAAACGGTCAGGATCTTTCGGCGCTTTAAAATAATGAATTTTGCTGATGGTTTCATCATCCAGTCTGTTTTCGGACCGTAACTTAGTCCTACACTGGCTAACCCAACATTTGGATTTAGGCCTTGCCATGATATGATTCCAAAAAGAAATAGAATCCCTAAATGTTTTTAAACAGTCATTTATTATTTAGAATTTATAAAATTAAATGTTAAGCCTAGTTTTGTAAAATTTCATTAATGAGATTACCTGAATTGAATTACAAGACGGCCCAAAGTCCTAACTGAAAACCACGATTTTCAGCCGCGAAATTATAATTATTTTCTTATTTCCACCCGCCACCGATGGATGGCAGTATGGTCAGCGAAAGACCTACGGGGGTGAATGGGGGAAAGCATTTCACTAAGAAAGAGCCCGATTTCCTCAACCGTCTCTTCTACAGCCCTGGTACTACCCTATGCCGGTTTATGAGTAAGCTTACGTCATTGATATTTCGCTCAATTATGGCGCTCCCAGAATATTTTTAACTCCGCTTTTATAGTTGAGTTTTGTAGTATTTTCAGCAGTGCCACCACGGTTTTTGAATTTTTCCGGTGTTTTATTACTCCGATTTTAAAGTACCGTGTTCGTTTTTTACTATTTTCGCGAGTTAAATATTGTTTTTAACGTTTTCGCGATTCAAACTTTTGCGCCGTCTTCGGGCCTTGGCGTCTTTTCGCGTCGCCTAGACTCGCGCAATGTCAGGCGGCAGCTCTAAAGCCCCGTTTTCAATTACGATCAATTTCTGGCTTTTCGCTTTTGCTTTTTTGACGCGCTTTCATTTAAAAATAAGCCTATATCAAATCCATTTAGATATCTGCTTCTCGTGACAAAAAAGCCGATAGAGAAGCTTCTCGCGGTTGGTTTTGACGCAAAAGCGTGATTTTTGTTCGGAAAAATCGTGATTGAAAATGGGGCTTTACGCAGGCGCCGGCTCTCCGCCGGTGATTACTACGGCCGCGCCGCCCGGCAGTTTTGAAAGTTAGATTTCCCTCTCAGAACGTAAAAATTTCCCTTTTTGGGTCAAAAATTCCCTCCATAACCACAACCCCCTTACATTCGTGAAAACTCCTCGGAAAACAGGCACAATATTTCGTGAGCGACCAATATTTAACATTTTTAATGAAATTATAAAAATATTTAAAAAAAAACCTATATGTGCCGCAATGGTGGAGCAGCTTTCAGATTTGACCTTGAAGGGATAAAAAACCCCGGAATCTACTGCGCATGGCGAAACTATCGCATGCTATCTATCTTGTCTAATATCCCCCCAAAATTCCCGCAAAATATGAGTATTTCGAGAAAAATTCCCCTTTCCCCTCCCCGATAATTTAACGACGAAAATTCCCACAAAAAGGGAAATTTCCCGCACATTGGCCGCCCGGTCTTTTCGCGTCCGTCACTCCCCCCCCCCCTTCGTTGATACGGAGGGTCTCCTGTCCCTGGAGTTTTTGTGTCCCAATGCTTAGCGCCGTCGTCCCCAGAACGGTCGCCTTCGCCGTACGGACTCGTCTCCGCCTACTTTTCTCCTCCCGTTTATGGGAACGTTTTCTCTTCACCGTCCGTGGCTTTTGAAGTTTCACCTACTATTCCCTCTGAAACCTCAGGATTTTCGTCGCCGCTGGATTCGACATAAATGTTTTCCAACACCGACTATTTCCGACCAAACCCTACTCATATAGACCGATTCACAAATTACATACAGTAAAACAAGCCAAAGGGGCAACATTTCTATACTGGGTAATATTGTTTCTCACGCTAGGCACGCTAGATGGCGTACCATTCACCTCGCGAAATCGTCTGCTCATTGCCGGATTTAGACTACTGGAGGCCCTGTGCTTAACATACTTATAGAGGCCCCCCATTAAGGTCCAAGTCGTAGAGCATCAGCGGCGGTAAAGCAAGTCGCGGCTTTAAGATGTTCCAATATTATACAGGGTGTTTTAAATTTTAGTACAGAAAATTTAAGGTGTTGTAGGGATTGAGTAAATATGTATAACTGTCTTCGTGGCGATCCTCTGCAACGAATTGGACAAGCGCTAGAGTGTTTTAAAGTTTGGCCTGAAGACGCCTAACAGTAGGCTACCACATGAACACAAGAACCCAGATAGGTAAGCCGATTTCAGGGGTAGGAGGAAATCAGGGGTAGGAGGAAAAACAGTTGTTTTGTTTTACTTTCATGATGAAAGTAAAACAAAACAACTGTTTTATTTAAAAATATGTTTTTCTATAATGAATAATAGTGAAATTATGAGATAGGATGCGATCTGGTTGTCAAAATATATTTATAAAACAAATTTGGTTGCGCTGTGTAGTAAAGCCCAATCGCATTTTGTCGCCGAGTACTCTGCTTCATCAGAAAGCATGCGTTGTCGTTTATTTTGCCTCTTTTTCCTGTATTTTCCTTTAAAGGGAATATAACCTCAAGTCTTTTTTAAGGTTTTTTATGTTTTTTATGTTAAAAATTTAGGCGGGAAATCACTAACCAGCGCTAAAAATAACTGAAGCCATAGGAGGGAGCGGGAAATGGTCGAAGTGTTGGTATTCCACACCAAAAAACGTGAGGTTATATTCCCTTTAACTCCTCGTTTAATTGGTCTCTAAACTTAACTATGAAATTTCCTGCTTATCGTGATATAATGCGTTGCACGGATTACTAACGTTTTTCTTCATTCAATCGATTGGCAGTTCAGTTGTTGGAGAAAGCTCGTCTCAGATAAAATGTCGATTCCGTCATCGGTGGACACGAGGGGCGAGGGGCTAACCACTTCCCGTAATTGGTGTACACCCTAACTGTAATGATTATGTAATCTTCTGTAATCTTTTGTACTCATTCATAATCTCGTAATCATCCGTTATCACGCTTATTAATTCTCCCGTACTCAATTACTCATCTGTAACCATTTTAAAGTTTTGGGTTGCCTGTGTACTCATCGTAATAATTATGTACTCATCGAAATTATTCGGTACTCATCGTAATCATTCTGTACTACTATAAAAAAAGTTGATTATTCATGAATCCACTTTTAACACTCATTAAAAGTTATAATTAAAGAATTTTTTATTTTATTAGTAAGAAAATTTGAACAAAAGTGTTATTTTTGAAAATTTGATCTATAATTATTCTAAAATTAATTAAGGTAACTAAAACATTTTAAAACCGAAGTATTAAAATAGACAACAGAAAATTATATAGGATGATTTTGGCGATTGTGGTGATGCCCTAGAAACGGGCGTGGCAGCTTGAAAGCGAAAGAAATTATGAGAGAGTCCGGCTTTATTACGCAGAAAATTAACGTTTTAAAAATTTCATAACTTTTATAATGTATGAGCTCACGGGCTACAAATTCGCTAGTAGATAGGTCTATTGGAGTAGAGTAATATATCTAAAAACCAAGATGGTGTCGTGCGCGGATTTCGAAATATAACCCGCTAAAGTATATACCACGGCTTTAATTTAAAAAACGTGGATTTTCTCAATATTTAAAATTTCATAACCTCTATAATGTATGAGCTCACCGGCTGCAAATTGGCTAGTAGATAGGTCGCTTGGAGGAGAACAATATATGTAAAAACCAAGATGGTGTCGTGCGTGGATTTCGAAATATAACCCGCTAAAGTATAGACCCCGGCTTTAATTTGAAAACCGTCGATTCTCTCAATATTTAAAATTTCATAACTTTTATAATGTATGAGCTAACCGGCTACAAATTCGCTAGTAGATAGGTCTATTAGAGTAGTGTAATATATCTAAAAACAAGATGGTGTCGTGCGCGGATTTCGAAATTAAACCCGCTAAAGTATAGACCACGG
The DNA here is from genome assembly GCF_980474605.1 of Leiobunum rupestre. Lineage (NCBI taxonomy): Eukaryota > Metazoa > Arthropoda > Arachnida > Opiliones > Sclerosomatidae > Leiobunum > Leiobunum rupestre. The sequence continues at coordinate 86,398,970 of NC_143384.1, forward strand.
CTTTAATTTGAAAAACGTGGATTTTCTCAATATTTAAAATTTCATAACCTCTATAATGTATGAGCTCACCGGCTGCAAATTGGCTAGTAGATAGGTCGCTTGGAGGAGAACAATATATGTAAAAACCAAGATGGTGTCGTGCGTGGATTTCGAAATATAACCCGCTAAAGGATAGACCCCGGCTTTAATTTGAAAACCGTCGATTCTCTCAATATTTAAAATTTCATAACTTTTATAATGTATGAGCTAACCGGCTACAAATTCGCTAGTAGATAGGTCTATTAGAGTAGTGTAATATATCTAAAAACAAGATGGTGTCGTGCGCGGATTTCGAAATTAAACCCGCTAAAGTATAGACCACGGCTTTAATTTGAAAAACGTGGATTTTCTCAATATTTAAAATTTCATAACTTTTATAATGTATAACAGTAGGGTCTTCGAGCCGGTCCCAGGACTTATACAGTGGAAGGCCTCCGCACGTGCGGAGCAAGCCTGCTTCGCCGTGCGGAGCACTGTCAAGGCTGCTCCACGCGTGGAGCTACTTTGACACTTTTATGATGCAATTTGATGGTATAAATATAGCTAACATCAAGGTAAAAGGCACCACAATTTCGAACGAGAGAACTCAACTATGTAAGTATACTACTTTTACTAAATTATTATTATTTTGTCTATGTCGCTAACATAGAAAATGTTCATAGCATGTCTGCCCAAGTTTTGTTTGCCCTCTCGTCTGAGAAGTTCATCGAAGTTACACCTGCTCTCGATGTACGCCTAGGTCTTCGAGATAGTTCTACGGGGATTATCCTACACGAATCCAACTTCCACGAACTTTAGCGAAAGAAAGACGAAATTCTCGCTTTCTTCGAGAATGCAGACTCTCCGGGTGCTTCGTGGTTCTTCACCGGCTCTGAGACGCAACGTATTGAGTTGTGTACGTTTCAGAACCGTAAGCTATTAGACGTTAGAGAAGTGCGTGCTGGTTACGGCGAATTGTACGGCAAGTTATTGCCGACTAGGAAAGGTTTAGCCGTCGGTTACACCTTAACCAAGACGTTAATGGACAAGTACCACAATGATACATACTCTTCTAAAAGACTGTATACTAGACCAACTACGTAATAATATACGTAAATGTTGCTACGGTTGTGAAATAGACCATCCATCTCAAACCCAGCACAATTGTCTAGAAGTCTGGGAAGTACGCGTTGCAATGAACTATGAGTCCGCAATAAATAATCTTGATTATGTCGAAATATATAAAGTATTTACCATAAACACTTTTTTAAGTGAAAATTTTTGTAAATGTTTGGTAGCTCAAATTGTCTGTAACGCGAAACAACTTTTGTAAATAAAAGATACTAGATGTAAGAAAATTTGTCATTCTTCAAAATGGATTTCGTCCTACAACATCCTTTCAATGGGTTTATCGCTGGTGCAACTCAGTCGGGTAAATCTTTCTTCGTAGCTAATATTATCAAAAACAAATGCACGTGTATTTCACCCCCACCTGAGAGAATAATTTGGTGTTATACCGAATACCAACCTAAACTATTTAATTCGGTACTGGATCATACACCCGAAGCGGAATTCCACGAAGGGTTATTGAACGTAAATATTTTAGACCCTAATGTAAAGAACTTTGTTATACTAGATGATTTACTATGCGAGATATCTAACAACAAGGATATTACTAATTTGTTTATACGAGGGTCTCATCATAGAAACACCTCAGTTTTTATTCTTATGCAAAATTTGTATTACCCTGGGAAATAAATTAGAACATTAAATTTGAATGCGCACTATTTAATCATTTTTAAATCACCACGTGACAAGTCAGCAATATTTCATTTGGCGAGACAAATTTACCCTACCAACAGTAAATACGTCATAGACGCTTTCCATCAAGCTATCGCTAGAGATTTTGGGTATTTATGGGTGGATTTGAAACTTACCACGTCAGATGATCACAGACTGCGAACCGGACTTATACCAGGAGAGGAAGCTGCCGTTTTTGTACCAAAATGAAGAGAGTCCATAACCATAAAGATTTTTTAAAGTATTTAACAAAGTGTAATTCATGTCAAAGAACCGCCGCCATCAAGTATGCAAATAAGGATGCAATCAAGGCTATTGTTGAATGTTGTATAAATGTTCTGCGAGGGAACGTGAAACTGAAAGGTGGATTTCTACCTTTACTGTTAGCGCCTCTACTATCTATTGTAAGCAGCGCAGCTGGCGCCGCTATAAGTCGAGCCATCAAAAATGGCTAGAAAGATGATTCTCGTTCCCGAAGAAGTTTATCGAAGGCTGAATTATCAACCGAAACTTGACGAAAACTTGGATACCAAAGCTGTTTTGAATAACCAGAATCTCAATCAATCCCAAAAAATGGAAATGTACAACCATGTTCTGCAACAAAATATTAACAAAAGAACTAAAAAGATGAAAGTCGTGGAAAAACCGAAAAAGAAGGATTGGTTCCCTGAAATTGCCATTGCGATTCCAGATTCTCATCTGAAACCCGCCATTGCATTGTACAAGTGGATTGATAATAATACCAAGATTGAATGGGCTTCTAACGGTGAACTTATATATAAGGAACAACCTATCGACCGCTCTAATATTATGGACATTTTACACGAATCTGTTAAAGGACATAGAACCAAACCGAAATACAATACTGTCGGGATAGACAAATTTTACGAACTGCTTAAAAATGAAAATGTTCCCAAAACTCTCGTTAAAAATAAATTTCCTTTTAACACCTCTATTGATACCCAAAAACCAAGTGAAACGGTGCTACATACTGAGAATGACTCGGAAGGTGAAAATTATTTCGATTTACCCCAAAGCCCCGAATCTATGGATGGAAACGGATTAATGAAATGGATAAAATTGAAATAAAAAATATAAATGTATATATTGCGTGTCATTTTCTTTCACTTACGATTTAGACCTCATCATGGAAGGTTGTAACGACTCCACCCCCACTGGATTGCTATCCTCTCTGTCATTATCGTATATGAAATCACCGAAAGTTATAACGGCGTTTTTAATATTATTTATAATTATCGTTTTTGAACTATTTGAGTTCGCGTACTGGTATCACGAACGGAAAATGAACTGCACGAGAAATGGATAAACTGGAAAAAATATACTTTAACGTAAAGAACCCCGGAAGTTACGGCGGGGTACACGCTCTTTATCGAGCTGCCAGAGCAAAGGGGCTAAACCTTTCCTTAAATAACGTTCAGGAATTTCTAAAGCGACAGGATACGTATACTTTACACAGACCAGTGAGACATAAATTCAAAAGAAACAAGACTATAGTGTATGGAATAGACGAACAATGGCAACTTGATCTAGCGGACCTGCAAGATATCAAACGTCACAATAACCTATTATGCTGCATCGATGTATTTAGTAAATACGCTTTCGCTGTGGCTACCAAAGATAAAAAAGGAACAACAATACTTAAGGCTTTCAAATCGATCTTGGAATCTGGTCGAAAACCAAAGATTGTTCAATCAGATCATGGTAACGAATTCCTTTGCAAAGAAATACAACGAGAATTAAAACGTCTAGATATCAAGTTTTTCGCTACACATTCGGAAGTGAAAAGTAGCGTCATAGAGAGATTTAATCGTACTTTGAAATCCCGCATGTACCAATATTTCACGGAAAAAGACACCCATAAATATATCGACGTATTACCTGATTTACTGGATGCATATAACAACAGCTATCACAAATCTATTAAATGCAAACCCGTTGATGTCACAAATGAAAATTCAAAACAAGTGTGGCAGAATTTATACGGGAAAGTGAATTTTTCGCCTCCCGTTGCATTCCCCTTTGAAATAGGTGACTTGGTTCGAATTAGCAAGAATAAAAAAACTTTCGAAAAGGGATATAAAGCGAACTATACTGAAGAGTTATTCAAGGTGGTTCAGCGAGTACCGAGGGACCCACCAGTATATAAACTCGAGGATTTGAAATCAGAGCCCATTTCGGGTGTGTTCTACAAGGAGGAAATACAGAAAATCGGTAAAGATCTTGTAAACTGCTTATTTAAAATAGATAAAGTTCTAAGGAAGAGAACCAAATCAGACGGAACCAAGGAACTACTAGTACGTTGGAAGGGTTACGGTCCAGATTTTGACTCTTGGGTACAAGAAATCGTTACATTATGAGTTTCTACATTACGTTACCGTCAGACTCTTCTATGCGATATTTCCAAAACAATACAATAAGCAAGTTTAGAACGTATTTACCGGAACCGATAAAACTCGAGGGGATCTACGAAGTTGGACTGGCCGAAATCAGTTACCCAAGAACCTGGAATAATGTTAAAGAAGAATGTATAGTTCGAATTTGGAAAACTATATCTCTACCTGACCCCTTAAAATAATCAAAACCTAAGAAACAGAGAAAGAGTCCTTATACAAGAGAGTTCAACGATGTAATGGATTTCGTAAATATAGTAATTCCACCAGGATATTACGAAGTTGAAGATTTACTGGAAATCATGACAACTGACGACAATGGGCAAAATATTAGCTACAGAGTTAAACTCTATTGTTGAACTTTATGAAATGAACCAAATTCATTTTCCCAATGAAATTGCCCTTATTTTAGGGTTTACGAAAACACAGGGAAAAGATGTTACCATGGTTACATCAATGACGGCTCCTTTCAGTTGCGATATGGACGCTGGATTACACTCCCTGTTTATATACTCGGATATAATACAAAGCCGATCGGTTGGTGACTCGGACGTACCACTTTTACGAATAATAAGCATTCAAGGAAAAGACGGTGATACCGTAGAAAAAGAGTTTTCACGACCGCATTATATGCCTATAGCGAGCAATAACTTCCAAACAATCGAAATTAATATTATGAGTGAAATGGGACAACCCATACATTTTGAAAGAGGAAAAGTTCACGTCACTCTTCATTTTAGACCGCGAAGAACATGGACTCCGCTATAAAACCCACTCGAAACTCAACATTCGCTTCATTTACGACAAGTGAGTGGAAGGTACAACATGTCCCCGCATAACGCAGATCGAGTTTCCGTGAACGATTATCAAAACTATTATTTAAATCAAATTGGACACGGATCGATTCCGGTATATCGGGGAGTAGCCGTTCAAAGAGGATATGGACTCGGTAGCATTTTAGCTTCGGCGTTTCGATCGGCTATGACCATTATTAAAAAAGGAGCATCCTTCCTTGGACGGAAATTTTTAAATGCCGGGGCAAAAGTTGCGTCAGATGTCTCAGGTGGGGTTTCCTTGAGAGAAGCGTTGAAAACGAGGGGGAAAGAAGCGGGGAAAGACGCTTTAAGAAAAGCTGCGGAACACGTGACGAAACTAACTGGGAACGGTAAAAGAAAACGTAAGCCATCAACAATTATCAGTTCAGTACGAACCAGGAAGAAGAATAAACGTTCATTGCTTCACTCCGATATATTCTCGAAGTAATGGCGCTACAACACCCAAGCTCTCAAAACAGCATCAGCTCGGAACTAGATTTATTTCACGTACCGTATACTCAGACTGGAATAATCGGAAGCCAATGGGTAGAATATAACCCAACAACGAACGTAAATGAAAACCAAGCAATTATCTTCAACATCACCGGAAACTCAGAAACGTACATTGATTTGAAAAACACCTTATTGCAAGTTCAAGTGAAGATTGTGAAACCTGACGGAACTGTACCTAAAGCTGAAATTTATGACGCTGTATCTAAAACAACAACGCCTGCTGATAAAGTCGCACCAGAAAATTTGTTTTTACACAGTCTCTTTGGAGAAGTTCACGTATCATTGGGTGACAAATCTGTTACGTCATGCGCTCAACAGTATCCTTACAAGAGTATGATCCAGACACTTTTGACTTTCGGAGGACCCGCGAAGGAGAGTTTCCTAACGGCTTCGCTATTCTACAAGGATCAAGCCGGGAGATTCGACGAGTATTTTAATAACGCCGGATTCAAAAAAGGAGCTAAATTTGCGCAAGAAGGCTTTATGGATATGATTGGAGTAGTCCACGTCGACATTTCCCAACAAAATCGACTTATTCCTAACCTGATAGATCTAAATTTCAAGTTTATCAAAAGTCCTAACGAATTTTGTATACATTCCGATGGAACTAAATGTAAAGTGGTTTTTAACCATGTATCATTGTTCGTCAGAAAAGTGAAGTTGACCCCGGAAATTAAGATATCTCACGCAAAAACTTTGGAAATGGCAACCATGAAATTCCCCATTACAAGAACCGAGTGCAATTCCTTTTCTATATCGGCTGGCAACAAGATATGCGTAAAGGACAATTTATTTAGTGGACAGTTACCTAATAAAGTGGTTATTGGATTCGTAGACCAGAATGCGTTTTTGGGAGATTATAAAATGTCCCCTTACAATTTTAAAAAAATTTCGTTAAATCAAATCGCTTTATACGTCGATGGGTCCAGCGTTCCACACAAACCCTTAAATCCTAACTTTAAAGATAATATGTATATGCGATCTTACGCCAACCTCTTTCTTCAAACTGGACAATGGAATATTGACGAAGGAAATTTCATTGGAAGAGACGAATTCGCTAATGGTTCTGCCCTATTCGCGTTTAACCTATCGCCTGACCTAAACGATAGTTTTACGCAAAGTTTTAACCTTATAAAGAACGGAAGTGTTCGATTGGAATTAATTTTCGGAGAATCGTTGCCGTCAACAGTCAGTGTTATTTACTATTCCGAGTACCAGTCGTTGGTAGAAATCGACAAAAACAGAGCGGTGTTGTTCGATCAAAGCGCATAATGAATTCACGTCAACTCGAAAAAATACTCAAGAAAGATCCATATACCAAATATCTGTTCAGAGGCATTTACCCTGCGGATAAACTACCCACGAATGTGAAATCGTACCCATCGTTATACATTGTGAACACAGATACGTCAAACGGCGAAGGAGTACACTGGTGTCTGATATATATATCAAGGAAATTTAATTGTACCTTCTTTGAGAGTTTCGGAAACAGTCCGGATTTGTTTAAATTTAATTATTTTACCGAGAAAAACAGCTTAACTGTCACGTATAATTCTGTTCAATTGCAAGGAAATTGTACTAAGACTTGCGGGGGATATTGTGTATATTTTGCGATTAATTTGTGTCGAGGTATAAAATTATTTCAAATATTAAAAAGATTTTCTGTAAACAAATATAATAATGATTGTATGATTGTAGAATTTATGTATAAGAAATACTCAATAAATTTGTCATAAAATATTTTATTGTTTCGTTTTATAATGTCCATGTGCTAAAGTTGGGATACCATCGGCTAAAATATATCGTTTATCATCGCATGGGTTTAAACACAATTTGTTCTGACGGATAGTCGTCACGATGTGTTTATTACTCACAATGCGCTTCATCTCCGCGATAGTTAGTTTACGGTTCAACAAACACTCGCGATATTCCGCGTGACGGACGCGCTTTTGCACAACGCGTTTGCATACACCCTTGCAAGTCTTTTTCTCACCTTTAACGGAAAGGATTGAGTACATTTTGGGTCTCAGTCCGCAAAATTCTTCAATGGGTGTACCATCCAACTCGTCTTTAAACTTCCCGAGTCTCTTTTTATTGGTTTCGTCAAACAGAGGATGATTTTTGGGGTATCCAGAAAAATCGTACATTTCCTTCTGTTGGGCGAAATCTTCGTATAAATCCGGTGTTTGGATTTGATACGTGAGACTGTCTGTAAATTATAAATAATCATTATTAGTTAGGTCATGAACTATACTATACAAGAGGCTATACGTACCAGTGTCGGTAAAAAGTAGTGTGGTCTTTTCACCGTACTGTGGCTTTATGATATCATAATGGAATCTATACATTAAAAGTTTCGATAGATCCAAAATGGCGAAACCTGTATAGATGGGTCGGTTTAAGACGAGCTTCTTCTTGGCGGAATGAATTCCAACAAGGTCGTTTTGGAAGATGGTGAACTTTTCGAACGCCGGTGAGCTGGCTTTTTTAACAGCCTTTTCTGGTGTCGTAACCAATTTGAAATCCTTACGTAAACGTAAGTTTTCAATGGTTTTACCTACAAAAAAAAACATTTAATTTAATTTTTATTTTATTTTTTCTTTTTTAATTACTTACCGAAAACCGCGTTGTTCATTAATTTGAAAAAGTCCTTTTCAAAATCGTTGGCAGCCAACTTCCTTTTATCTGTATTAAAGTCGATGTATGACTTTAACCAGGTACCTTGTTCGAATTACATAATTCGGTGGATTTTTGTGATTTTTAGCCCTTTTTCCACGTAATACTTGAGATTACGATAGTGTACAACGTATCGCTCTTTGTTGTTTAGGTTGGGTACCAGTTTCGGTAGACTCTCTTTAATAGGGATGTTCAGTTCAGTCATCTGAGTTTTGGAATACTCGGAAAGCATTTCCGGTTTAATGTAATGCGTCCGGATATTCCAAATCCACTTCCAAAATAAATCCCTGAGAGGCGTCGTCGGGCCATTTTGAATTTCGCGTTCAATGTCAGAGGTGGGTTCAACCCACTCGAAACCTTTCATTGGTAACGCGTCGCACATGACAGTACCGTACAAATTGTTACAATCTGTTTAAATAACATCGTTAAAATTATCTTTAACAAAATAAATTCGAAATTCTTACCTAGATAACAGATGTAACTATCTGGTTTGGAACGGTCGTATGTTTCCAGGTACTTGTTATTACCCTGTGCGAGGCGATGACTGATCATTGAAACCCCTCCACGTATCCCTTTTTCTATGAAAAGATGCATGTCCTCATCCAGAAAAAGGTCGAGACGCACCTTAGTCATACATAAAGCCGCCTGCCACGCGAAACATGGTCCAGTGTAAGAATGTGCAGGGTCTAGTCGGTAATACGTCATGCACATACGACGGAAACTTTGGAAAACATCGGCAAGGAGAAGCGTATCAGACAAGACATAAATATCGTGATACCGCCCTTTTAAAAATAAAAGTTTCAGTTAAAGACTATATATATTTATTATTTTAATATTGTTCATACCCAAATTCCCGACGTTGAAAGTTCTCCATACGTTTTTCGCATGCTCGTAGTCGGCTTCACTCAGAGGCTCATCGGTTAAATCGTTGAAGAAACACTCGATAGGTGGTAGTTGTGTTTCTTTAAAACGATCTTCCGAATCCATGTAGGAATACGGATAAACTCCTTTCCGTAGAAGTAAATTAACCTCTTCCGGCGAAAAAACCGAGTTTAAGAGCGGAAACTTGTCAGCCCCTCCTTTCGATAAATTTCCGACGAGGGTCTCGAGAGAAGCCGACAAAAACCGGACACTGTCAACGAACGGTAGTTTGCCCAAAGTGAAAGAAATATATGTTTCACTGTTGGTAGCTATACAGTCTATATTTTTATTTTTGATCTTTGCAATTTGTTGCATAATGAGGTGGGCGTCATATCTACAAATGTTTCATGTCATAAGTAAAAAATACCTTAAAAATATATGCATTTAATTTACCTGCTCAGATTATGAAAGAAAACAGGTATGAATTTTGGTGCCTTCATTTTCAAATTACAGCCCTGACACGCACACCCCCTATACGCTCCAGTATAATGATCATGGTCACGTGTTTTCACAGAAGTTTTCGTGAACGCTTCTTCGCAGACGTAACAATGAGTCGCAGATTGATAGTCGGTTTCTTCGGCTACGGAAAGTTGCATAGGGATGTTTTCCTTCAACGCTTCCGATATAACCGTAGACTCGTCCAAAAGCATATTTAAAAACTTCAACGCACCGTCTTGTCCCCTGTATGTCTCGTGCTTTACGAGATTTCCTACATAGTAAATATATATTAGATAAAGAATTAAAAGAAAAGTAATCAAACGTAACAGTGGGTCCGACAATGGCGTAAGAAAATCCACACGTGACAATGTTGCGTCTGGCAAACATGTCGCTATTTTGGACATTATCGATTCGAAATCGGCGTAAATAGTGTAAGGGACCTATATGAAACAAGTAATTTAATATTTCGAATTTATGAGAAGTATTAACAATTTACCATTTGAGACCAACCAAAATTTTTGAATTTTAAAATGGGTTCTTTGGTTGGCATCTCCACGCGCTGTGGTTGGTGAACATTACAGTCGCGCATACGGTCTTTGATAATGTCTTCGGAATTACTCCTTTTTAAGCACCGTCGACAATAGAAGGTTTTGTGATCATGCTTGGTGAATCCGCTAAAGAGACGACTTAGATGACGAATCAAGACGTAATGTTTTTTCTGCCCATTTGTCACCAAAAGTAAATCAATCTCCCTCGACTTGGGTACGTGTTTTTCACTCACATAGCGTGGGAAAACCCCCTTTTCATATGCGAAAATGTTAATTGATAAATTGTTCACCTCTTCGAATTTTTTCAGTTTATACGCGTCGAGTACAAAGGGGAACGTAATCCCGCACAAATCAAGTTCATTGGCAAATCGCCTATAATGAAAAATACGGCTAGGGTGGATTTTTCATTGGCAAATCGCCTATAATGAAAAATACGGCTAGGGTGGATTTTAGCTGGGTGAAGTTTGGCTAAAATTGACCAAATAAAACATTTATTATCACTGGAGTCTTGTGGGTCAACATTTACTGTAGCCCGTTTATTTTCAATCACGGGTGGTAGTTGAAAATATGTCCCCCCTACAAGTGGTAAATATTGGATAATGTTTATTTGTAGATATAAAATTTTATCCAAAACCCAACCACTTCCTAGTCCTTCATAATTGTTCATACTGTCGGCAATTTTTTCCCGACTAGAGTTTATTTGCTGCGGGATTATCTCTGGTGATAATGTCGCGTGTGTAAATCCCCTGCAATACGGCATTGCCTCAACGTCCGTACCAGTGTTGCCAAGTTCACGGGTATATCGTGCCCGCACCACCATATACCACTTGATACCTTTATTGGTACTCAGTTTGTTTTGAAGATACGTTTCAACCTTAGCACGGTGTTCATTTATAAATAACACAGGGTCGGTAACGCCATCTGGTGCCGTTATACGAGCCGAAAAAATTGAGTCACCAAGCGCATTAACCTCCTCTATTTGAAGTGGATGGATGGCTGGTTGAATTGCTAGTGGGATGGGTGGCTGATTGTCTGGAGGTGCAACGGGTGGGATAGTTGGTTCGTTAGAGGGTGGGATAGAGGGAGGGTTAAAGTGTTCGTTAGTGGGTATGCTATTCGGTGGGTTAGCGGGTGGAGTGTTAGTTAGTTGGAGGTTAGCACCTTGCTGTTGGGCTTCCCAGTTGGATACAATAGCCCCCAATTCTTCGGCTTCCCTGTCGTATTGTCTGTCTGTTAATTCCATCGGTTCGGGGATAGGGTGTATCGGTTCGCCTGAATCTCGAGCGATCGCGTCATTAAACATAACACCTAAAGCGTCCATTACGCGATCACACTCACTGTGTGTGATATTCGGCGTTAATGTTTGAGCGACCTCCACTTGCATGACATAATCATCGAGTTTATCATCATCGTCTTGCGAACACAATAACTCGTCTAACGGATCGAAACTGTCGGAAAATAAGTTCAATGTGAAGTCCGTAACAGACTCATGATTATTTACATTCGCAACCGCGGCGTCTAATATCTCATTAAGAGAAGACAAAGGATCACATGTTAGGCGATCACCTATAAATAAAAATATTTTATTTTATAATTTATAATTTATTTTATAATTTATTTATAATTTATTTTATAATTTATTTTATATTTTATAATCTATTTTATATTTTATTTATGAAGGGGAAAAAATCCTACCATTTTCAACTCTAACTCTTTTCCGAGAAATAGATAATCTCCTTTTTACAGGAGAGTTCGACGGTGTATGAGACGGGCCCAGTCGAGGTGACGACGGGTTAGCGGTTCGGGGCAACGTCTTGGACGTTGTCACCGACGTGCGTATAGATGACGCTAATCTCACCGGTCTGACGTTAGGATGTACCAGCACGGACCTCGGTGACGAATCGGATCTCGAAGACGGACCGGGTGGGTGAAGCGGCTCGGCGGGGCGGGCTGACGGCTCAGACCGTGGAATTACCTCTGACCTCGGAGATGATTCAGACTTCGTAGACGGTCCGGGTTGACAATGCGATGGTGGCGGTGGTAGTCCCGTTAGCGACAGTGGGTGCGCTATCGGTGGATTTGGTTGGCGGTCATCTCTCGTACCGGGTGTCGCGGGTACGCCGTGATTCAATTTACTTTGATGCCGTTTTAAAATATCACGCCTCGAAAATGGCTTATGGCACACGGGACATTTAAAGGAAATATTACCGTGAACTGTTAACATGTGACGGTCGTGATTTCTCTGGTGGTTGAAAACGGTTGAACAAGTACCGCACGAATACATCTTGAGTCCGAATGTGACCTTTTCACTCTTTACACGACCTTTTATACGTACTGGTAGGCTTAACAAGATTTACAGACTTCACCCTCACCCTGCCTTTGAGCTTTCACCGCTCGGCCTTTGAGCATTCTCCGCACGACCTTCGGTAAATCATTACCCAGCTTCAACACCCCCGCATTTCCCATGATTCCCATTGCTTAAAAATGTCGTATGCTTAACGTTCTTCATTTCCCATGATTCCCATTGGTTGAAAATGTTGTCCGTCTAAACTGCGTCCGAGATGGTGGTGAATTTCGTATTACCCCGAACACAACATTGTGCAATGCTGGGTTACATCCCCTTGATCTACTCCCTTTTTCCTATTGGATAAAAAATGACGTATCCAAAATCAAAGGGGCCAGTCAGGTTAATGGGTTTTTAGGGTCACTTTTATACAAAGTGTAAAGACTATATACATATACTTCGCTTCGCTAGATGGACTAACATGAAGTTGCCCAGCCTTCGAGCCAGAAACCGACGACGAGGAAGAACTAATGATTGGAGAATTAGAAGATAGTGACGACAATTCATCTATCACATCATCGATGGATACGTTTCCAATAGTCTATGCTGAGGATTTGTAAGTTTCTTTTTAAATTTATTATGGACTCGGTTATTTTTCCGTAAAATACAATACATTAAATTTTAGGGAAATATCCGAAGAACTAGGTATTCCCGAGGGTGAAGAGCCGGCTGAACCTGAGGGGTATACAATTAGTATGCAAGTAGAAGAAATGTCGGCTGTGATATTGAATATAGATGGGTTTCTGTAAATATATCATTTTTAGAAATTTTCGTTGAAAAGCGATTTTTTTTAAAATTTATCAATATCTATTTAGGATTATGCAATTAATCAGAAATCTATTGACCCCAAGTGTTCAAGGACCAGACTGTGATATCACTCTACTCCTTGAAACAGTTGAGGATATCGTAGCCGTCAACATGTTTCCTGTGTATGTATAATTAATATATATATATTAATAATAAATAAATAATATTACTTTTATATATTAGTCCTTCCCGAAATGCAGATGTCTTATATATCCCTCCACCGGAGGGTTATTTAACATTAAACGCTGATGGGTTTGCGTATGTATTTGTTCTAATAATAATAATGTTTATATATATATATATACTTAATTAAATATCTCTTAACTAGTATCCAAACAGCAATAACAGCATTTTTCCTCCGGAGGAGGGATATACGTTATCTGCTGACGGAGGATCAGAGGAGCAGGTTGGACACCCTAGATGTGTCTATAATGAAACATCTATGTGTGTTCATCACAAGGGCCACCTTGGAAAATTTTCCAAATTCTATTAGAATTTCAAGTTAAAATGCAAATGTTTTTAATTTTAAACTGTTAATTTTTTTTATAAATAAACCCTCAGGTTATATATAAATAACTCCTTTTTATTCATCTACTAATTGCATATTTACATAGTCCATATTTTTATATACCCACTCCGCGTACAAATTGCTTTTTTCCAAAGCGCATGAGTATTTCTTATTTAAAACGTTCGTATTGTGTTTAATAAGACACGAAAACATAGGCCCGTCTAGTTCAAGTAGATCAGTCACTTTCGGACATCCTACACCATTTAGGTCTATAATTTCACGGTGTAATAGTTCCATTAAAAAAAGACATTTTTCTTCCCCTTTACAAAAGATGCGTTCGTATCCTTGAACCGCCATTGTTAAGCATTCCTCCAGTTTCTCGTACGGGGTAAAACCGTAGTCCCAAGCGAGGCCGTGTATATTTCTCTCGACCCAGGTGTTCTGACGTTGAGCGTGCGGAGGGAGGTCGACTCGAGAATATGGCGGGGTGAAAACCCAAGCCGCGACTCGGGGTGAAGATTCCGCTGAACAGGCTGCCGCTTCTTTAACTATTTTCTCTGGTCTCGCGTTCCTGGTCCGACCGTAAAAAAATTCGAATTCTATTATTATCGATTTTTTATACCTATAGTTCAAAAATTAAATAACTACATTTTCTTCGGGATGTGGGATAAAGTAAGTTAGTTTAGTATACTTACATAGTTGAGTTCTTGATGATACTTGCTCGTTCGAAATTGTGGTGCGTTTTACCTTGATGTTAGCTATATTTATACCATCAAATTGCATCATAAAAGTGTCAAAGTAGTGCAGCCTTGACAGCGCTCCGCACGGCGGAGCAGGCTTGACAGTGCTCCGCACGGCGGAGCAGACTTGCTCCGCACGGGCGGAGGCCTTCTTCTGTATAAGTCCTGGGACCGGCTCGAAGACCCTACTTATAACTAATAAAGTATTTCCGTTATTGTTATTTAAAGTTAATTTACTAAAACTTAACACATGTCATCGCTTTCAAATTTACATGGTTTATACTATTCAAAGCGGCCTGTCGTTATAGAAGAATCGTAAAAAATAATTTAAACGTACTGCACGTTCCAACTATAATAAGCGGGAAAACAGTTAATCTGTAAACTATTTAATTATAATTTACTAAATATGGACACATGTCATAGTTTTCAAATTAACAGTATTCTGATGGCTACAGCCGCTACACGTGAGCGTGGAGCAAGTGCTTCAAAACGATCAACATTCACAAGACAACAAACCAATATCTGGTTAAATGGTCAGCCAGAATCAAGTTTGCCTACAAATGTTTTACCCACGTCCGGGACCCGGGAAATATTAATGACTTTTTCCACCATCACAAAATACTTAAGGAAACTGTGCGTGAAAGTCTGAAATCCACTACAGAAGAAATGATGGCTATTTGGAGCAAAACTCGTACTGAAACAGCCTTCCAGCTGAACATAATTTAAAAAATGAAATCTCTGATTAAAGAATATAACCTACTAAAGAAAATTTAAGGGAGCCTAGAGGTCTAAAGAAATATCTTTCATAGTAAAAATCAAACTACTTTTTTGATGTTGCTCACAAAAATTCAGAAAATATAATTAAAATTGAGGAGGATAAGATTTTTCTAAATAGTGAGAAAGCATGGTGATAATTGGTTCGAAATTTGTATACAGCTCTGAAAATTAATATGCACGTGCCTTGAACTATAATCTCGACTATCTAAATTTTATTTTTCAAAAACACCGACTGGAAAAACATTTATAAGCAAAAAACCCCCTTGTTGTCGAGGGCGCGCGCATCTTAGTTTACTTGTGTTTTTAAAACAAATTTATCGAAGTTCCACCGCATCTCCGCAACTTTAGGAATAAAAAATGGTAAATCGCGTGTAGCTCGCGTGGTAAAGGTGGTAAAGTTATGAATTTTTTTATGATCATACGTGTAATAGTACTACTTAAAACCTGATATGGAACCACATCGAGGTATTTTTTTTACTTGACGTTTTTAACGATTTTTCGTTTTTCTCCATAGGGAAAAAAGGTAAATCGCGTTTATCTCGGGTGGTAAAGGTGGTAAAGTTATGCAATTTGTTATGGTGATACGTGTCATAGTACTACTTAAAACCTGATATGGAACCACATCGATACATTTTTTTACTTGACGTTTTTACCATTTTTCATTTTTCTCCATAGGGAAAAATGGTAAATCGCGTGTAGCTCGGGTGGTAAATTTGGTAAAGTTATGAAATTTTTTATGATCATACGTGTAATAGTACTACTTAAAACCTGATATGGAACCACATCGAGGTATTTTTTTACTTGACGTTTTTAACGATTTTTCGTTTTTCTCCATAGGGAAAAATGGTAAATCGCGGTTATCTCGGGTGGTAAAGGTGGTAAAGTTATGAAATTTGTTATGGTGATATGTGTCATAGTACTACTTAAAACCTCATAAGGAACCACATCGATACATTTTTTTTACTTGACGTTTTTACCATTTTTCATTTTGTTCCATAGGGAAAAATGGTAAATCGCGTGTAGCTCGGGTGGTAAAGGTGGTAAAGTTATGAAAATTTTTATGATCATACGTGTAATAGTACTACTTAAAACCTGATATGGAACCACATCGAGGTATTTTTTTTACTTGATGTTTTTTAACGATTTTTCGTTTTTCTCCATAGGGAAAAATGGTAAATCACCATAAAAAAATTCATAACTTTACCACCTTTACCACCCGAGATACACGCGATTTACCTTTTTTCCCTAAGGAGAAAAACGATAAATCGTTAAAAACGTCAAGTAAAAAAATACCTCGATGTGGTTCCATATCAGGTTTTAAGTAGCACTGTGATACGTATTACCATAAAAAAATCATAACTTTACCACCTTTACCACGCGAGCTACACGTGATTTACCATTTTTTCCCGAAAGTGGCGTAGATGCGGTACAACGTAGAAGATATAGTTTTAAAAACACCAATAAATTAAGATGCGCGCGCCCTCGGCAACAAGGGGGTTTTTTGCTTATAAAAGTTTTTCCAGTCGGTGTTTTTGAAAAATAAAAATTAGGTAGTCGAGATTATAGTTCAAGGCACGTGTATATCAATTTTCAGAGCTGTATACTAATTTCGAACAATTCGGGTATATTTTGTAACCATGCGCTCTCACTAAAAGGATCGGCGTTGTTGTCGTCAAATGAAGATGGCTGGAGTAGATACCATTTCAACCACTAGGGATTATTACAGAGAGATCATGGAACTGAGTCTCTTAATTTTGGGAGTGTTACCTCCAAACAAGACGTATAATTTCACACTTCCCGGGGCATACCACGTGGCCAAATGTATGGTAAACGTCATTTATTGTTTTAAATCTACCTCTTCCGAGACGAATTCAAGTTAACCAAAAGAGAAGAAAGGAATTTAGCCGAATTTTACTTGTTCGCTAGCCTGATCTTACAAGGAGAGTACCCGAGCTGTTTATTGCCGATTTTGTTAAAAGTCGGGCGTAATGTACACCTATATGAGATCAGAAATTTCCCAAAAGGAGACGTTGCACTACCCATTCGATTTGCCATGGCAACCGAAAATGGTTTTGGCCACTTAAAACTAAAAAAAAATTCCATTTAAATGAAGCGTAGAATTTTCTCGGTTTCACCTACATAAAATTTTAAAATCACAAAATAGTTAATTTGGACCACATTTCGGTATATTTCATCAAGTTTCGGTAAATAAGCCTTTCTATAAAGTCATTAAGCTTGCCAAACTTGTATTCATGTGTCGCTTTCGTCACGAGATACGTCGGAGTTCAGTTCAGATTTAAAGGCTAGATCATTATAAAAATGGCGACTCGTCAAATTTTAATTGGCTATCGTAGTGACACGTTACTTCTACGTCACGAGTGACGCGCCTGCTACATCAATACAGGAAGGCCAATGTTACTTTATAGAAAGGCCTATTGGAATATTTTTGGGGTAAAATTGTAACAATTTTTGGGTAAAATAAGGAAAAGCTCTTATTTTTGTTTTAAGTGGTGAAAAACATTTTCGGTTGCCATGGCAAATCGAATAGATAGTGCCACGTCTCCTTTTGACACATTTCTTATTTCATATAGGTCTACATTACGCCCGACTTTGAACAAAATCGGCAATAAACGCCTCGGGTACTCTCTATGTTAGTGAAGAAGGGGATTTCATTTCCAATAGCAAGCGATGCTGCCTACAATGATCTTTCCTAATTCAAAGAAATAAAACAGTACGAAACTGTAAATAAGGCTGTATCAGAGGCTGCCTGCAGTAACATTTCTAACCATCTGTGATATCTAGGATCCGAACTGAAAGAGTGTGATGGACTGGAAAAGAAAGCCCTGCATAACTTAGTGAGCTCAGCGTCAATTTGTGCCCTGCGTTCGCTTCGTATCGACGTAGATTTCTTGCACTTTGACCCGAGTGCGTTGAATGACTCTGAGAAATACCAGGAGGGCAAAAACATTTTTATCTCATTGAAAGTAGTAAACAACGCTGCTGAACGCTCCGTTGCACTGATGGCCGATTTTAACAATTCAATCACAAAAATGAATTCGAAATGCAGAAACTGATTCAAGTAGTAAAAGATCACCAAAAACGTATACCGGGTGCAAGAAAACTAACTCTTATAAGCTATAAGCCACGTTAAACCGTTAACTACCAGAACAAGACAAAACATTAACCGTTTAGTTTGAAATTTATTAAATAAGAATATCAAATTATCCCTTCACTATTTCAGTTTCCCTTATATGTATTACGTAATTTGGGTTATTATTAAAAAGCATTCGGGGGTCGTTCCAATTTTAAAGTCCCGTGGCTCTCTCGGCGTACGTTAGTCTCGTTGCCTTTATGAATCAGCCATCGGATATAGGGGGTTTAAAGGGGTACAGGGGGGTTTGGTACGACTGCGAGTTTGAGTTATTTATGCGGGGAAAAAGGTAACACGAAAATTCTCGCGTTGGAAAGTGGGAGGGGAGCAGTTTTCAGCGATATGTAGATATACGATACGTTTTTAGGTAGTTTTTTAAGTACAAGATACAATTGTGGATAAAAGATACTACCAATTTTCAGGCAAACACAGATAAATAAAAAACTCTTACACATACCCTTTTTTTCCGTATCTGTTTGCAAATAATGTATCTTATGTATCTAAATTATTGCCCTTTGGTATCTCTTTTTTTTGAGGGACTATATCTGCGATTTTCCTTATCTGTATCTTTCTTGTTTTGGTAGTTATATATTAAAGCATCGATAAAAAGATATACCAGGTACAAAGAGTGAAAACGAAGGTAATTATGTTTTTAGTTTGAATAAGCATTATCTGGGTTTCTTTCAGGCATCTCTCCGAGGGAAAGGGCTACCTCCCGGGCGTTAAGAGCTTGCCAATGGACATCACACACACGTTTGTCTGGTAAAAACCACCCTGAGCCTAGTTACCTTCCCCCGAGGAAACGTTTCTGAGAGAAACACTGAGCATTATTAACGTTTGTAGCACAAGAGTCAGACTCAGGGGCGGACAGGCGTCTTTTTCGTGAAGTGGGTACTGAAGACTTGCGGTCCCAAGTCGAACTAAAGGGTAATTTTGGTCGCGGCCCCGTGAGATAACGCTGACCAGCCCACCTGCCCAATCCGCCCCTGGTCAGACTTTAAAAGAAACACCTACTCTTAACATGACGGACATCGTCGTTTGCAGTGATGAATGTAATTTAATTAGTATTTCGCATAAATGTGTCGGTACTATTAATACGGAAAGTATGGCGACTACCGCTGAGTTCAGTGTTTCTCCATCTTTCCGCTATCCTATCATAAAGGAAGACGAAGCAGTCGACGATATGACGTAAGGGAAAAAAGGTCGGCGCTAGGGAATGGCGACAAACGTGACCGCCTAGAGCCCCGCACTCAGCGGTACTTATTGGGGGCCAGCATAAATCCGTCAAAGGGGGTGGCCGAAGTCTGGACCCGGAACACCCCTGGTCTACGCCACTTGCTCTTACTTAGCGACATGTTTTGAGATCCCGCAGTTAGCTACACTTATTGGTATCCCGCACTTAGCGGGGGGTTTTGGTTCCCCCCGTACTGAGCGGCACTTATTGGTGCGCCCCCTCTTTTTTCCTTCAATTACGTTGAGAGAAGGGGCCCCGCACTCTCTATAATGGCGGGCCTGAGGGGGGAAGTTGCAGTGGCGTAGCTAGCATGGGTGATACCCGGGGCAGATATCATGGTGAACTACTTACTAATCTCTATAGTTTGTGTTTTCACGGTCGGGTGTAACCCCCAAATCTCGCCCAAACGGGTGGCACCCGGGGTGGACCGCCCCCCTTAGCTACGCCACTGGGAAGTTGGACTTCACTTCACGCAAATTTTCACCCACTGGCTTTCTGAATAATAATAATAATAATAATAATAATAATCAGCTAAGCTAATACCCAAGGCACCACCTTAGGCCTAAGTCATCAAGCGACTGTTGAAGCCATTAATTCAGGTGGCCGGGTTACAATGCGTAGGAGGGTGGTGACAAGCCCTGCAGGCCACGCGTTCGAGCCAACAGCTCCCTACACTAACTTTTATCGTTAACCTCAACAAGTTTTTATGGAAGGGGAAACCAAAGATCTCAGGGGAAAACCCGTTTATCCAGTGGGGAGAGAACTTTCAAACTATACGCGGAAGGAGTTGTTCCGAGTTTTCACCCAATGCCAAAAGTTGGGATCTACCTATCGGTCGATTTAACGTCTTGAGTTAGCTTTGTTGATATTCTGTCTATGCCTGCTCTTCTTTGAAATGTTCTGTTAAATTTCGTGTCGCTACTCAAATTACATAGGAATCGTTATTTATATCTTAACTGTACCTATTACCTAGATACAGATATTTTTACCTTTAGATAAAATCACTTTTTACTGGGAACTATATTTTAAGTTAATAGGTGTTCGAGGAAATATCCGATACGCGAATATAACTCTCGATTACGTATGAGAAGATAAACAGTATAGCACGTTTAGATAATCATAGCTTAACTAGATAAAAGTATCTTTCCACTAACAATCAACAGATACGCTAGATACTTTAACCTTAAATACAAATATCTTTTAGCTAGTATCTTTTATCTTTTACCTAGATACCAAATCGCTGAACACTGGAGGGGAGTACTACGGAAGTTATCAGAACTTATCACATTGGAAAAGCGGAGAGGGGGTACCACGGTAATTATCATATGGGGAAAAGGGAGAAGGGTATCACGGTAATTATCAAATGGGAAAAAGCGGAGAGGGGGTACCACGGTAATTATCATATGGGGAAAAGGGGGAAGGGTATCACGGTAATTATCAAATGGGAAAAAGCGGAGAGGGGGTACCACGGTAATTATCATATGGGGAAAAGGGGGAAGGGTATCACGGTAATTATCAAATGGGAAAAAGGGGGAGGGGTACCACGGTAATTATCACATGGGAAAAAGGGGGAAGTGGGTACCACGGTAATTAAAACATGGGAAAAATTGGGAAGTGGGTACCACGGTAATTATAGCATGGAAAAAAGGGGGAAGTGGGTTCCACGGCAATTATCACATGGGGAAAAATGGGAGGGACGGTAATTATCACATGGGGAAAAGGGGGAGGTGATTACCACGGTAATTATAACATGGGAAAAGGGGGAGG
Organism: Leiobunum rupestre; assembly: GCF_980474605.1. NCBI lineage: Eukaryota > Metazoa > Arthropoda > Arachnida > Opiliones > Sclerosomatidae > Leiobunum > Leiobunum rupestre. The sequence continues at coordinate 86,420,438 of NC_143384.1, forward strand.
TGGGTACCACGGTAATTATCACTTGGGAAAAGGGGGAAGGGTACCACGGTAATTATCAAATGGGAAAAAGGGGGAGGGGGGTACCACGGTAATTATCAAATGGGAAAAAGGGGGAGGGGGTACCACGGTAATTAAAACATGGGAAAAATTGGGAAGTGGGTACCACGGTAATTATAGCATGGAAAAAAGGGGAGGGACGGTAATTATCACATGGGGAAAAGGGGGAGGTGGGTACAACGGTAATTATCACATGGGGAAAAGGGCCGGAAGGGCCTTACTGCGGTGGGGAAACGGGTGCCACGGAAATTATCCCATGGGGAAAAGGGGTTGGGGGCGTACTGGAGTGGAGTTCCTTGAAACACACAACTAGCTGAGGGCCCGCCTGTAAGGCGGGCTTATCTGCTAGTATATATATATATATATAGAAGTTAAATGCTGTCATTTTATCCTTTACAATTTAAAATTTTCTCAGTTTACTGTTACAGTTTCAAGGCTCAAATTTAAGGAAAGGGTTTTAGAAATATATTTCGCTTTTGAAAATTCCAAAAACAAAACTCTTTAATTCTAAACATTTTCAATATCTGCGCCTTCATAGATCTCAACAACTCCTCCTTAATTCAACCTTACAACTGCTTTGATAAAAGCATTTTTCATTTAATAGCTGTCCCTTTTCTCTGCCTTAGAGGGCATATTTTGCCTAAAAATTATATTTGTAAAAGAAAACCGTAAGTTGGAAAATAAAAAGTATTTATTTTTAAATAGAACAGACCAGTACTTTGCTGTAATAATAGTTTTTAGAATAGTTTAAAAAATATTATACTCAACTAAACGTATTATTTTTATGTCAAATTGACTTTTAATTGTCCATTAGGGTTTAGATAACAAGCTATAGGTGTATAACTGGCTCTAGTGAGCTTGTTAAATATGCTAATTTTGTCAGACTACTAGTTAAAAAAGTTATTGGAATCTGTTGATTCGTTGATGATCTTGAAGCAGCTACGAGAGCGCGAGTACCAGTGATTTTATTGTGCGAAACGTTTTATTTTACACCCCCATTAAAAGTGACCCAGCGTTCGATCATCTGGAATCGCCAATTGTAGAATTTTACAGACTGAATCCTCAGAATGTAATTGGTTATTTTTGCAAAAGGTCATTAATATTGAAATTGATAGGATAGGTTTTTTTTACATTGTGTATTTTTAGTACTTAGATATTTGAACTCAATGTGATTATGTAATATGAAACTGAACAAGGGAAAACGTTGTTACAGATCAGTTCGTAATATTGATTAAAAATAGATAATGAATACCCTTGTAAGAACGCGTATCTAATAATTACCATTTATGTACAAGTTTATTTCGATAACAATCATGATGCGACAAAAAGCTTGTAAAAACAATTTATCCAAGAAACAAGCAGGCCAGCGAAATATTTCTTAAACCCACATCTCTTCTGATCAAGTGATTATCTTTCCCATATCCCACGAGTGATGTCATACTAATTTTTATCTTTGACGCGCCAATTTCCAAATTTTATGAAACGGTAAATATCTTAATAATTGACAATAGTTAACAATGATTACAATAATAATAATAATTGATACTATATAATTAATTACTGGGAATTTTTGATACTGCAGCTCTTACCGTGTTACATTCATGCGTGCGTAGACATAAATTTTTAAAAGTGAAATAAAATTAATTTAAAAAGATAATGGTTATTTTAATATTTGAATAAACAATGTACACATTAAATGCAGCTCAACCAAATAAACCATTAACTTTTAAAAAAAATGTTTAGTAATAATAGTTAGTACTATGTGATAGCTTACATTCAATATGTAAAAACTAATCGATCCAGAATGATTATTGATTATCTAATTTAGCTTTTACCGTATACGTACAGGGGTGCAAAGGCTTAGTTTTTAAATGTTGATTACAATTATTTTAAACAAGTTTATTGTTATTTTATTTTTTAAATTATTATTTATGCATAATTAAATGCACCACAGCCAAATTTATTTACAAATAATACGTTTAATAACACTGAAAAAATTTAAAACTTTTAAGGCGGCACCGAGCCACCGACCAAAATTTTATTTTCAAATTTTGTAACAGGGTTGCTCATGAACTTCCCGGCCAAAAGTAAAGCCGTCATGTCAAAAATGTTTCAATAAAGCAAAGTCATAGGTTTACGAGTAAGATCAAACAAAGATTTGTAGACCGAAAAGTACGCTTATTTTTCTTTTGTTGTTTTTTAACGTGAAATATCAATTGTCCGAGTAGTATTTAAAGCGTTTACATTTCAAAGTTAAAACATTATCTCAGCTTGGCCGATTGTTGTCCAGTATGCCTCTTTACACTCGAGATCAGCGCGCTCATATGCTAGAATTATTTTACGGAGAAGGTCGTCGTAATGCTACTCTAGTAAGTCAGTTATTTAGACGAAGATTTCCCAATTGCAGACCAAGTCATACGACGGTTCTTAGAGTGGTCCGCGACTTCGACAACTGGGGTAATATCAATCCGAGGTTTCGTGGTCGTGGTCTCCAGGACATCGACATGGAAAACACCATACTTGCCTACTTCGTCGCCTATCCTCGAGCGAGCGTCAGGACTGCCAGTTTTGACTTATGGTTGGATCGAAACTACGTTTGGAGAACACTCAAAAGACACCATTTTCATCCTTATCGAGCGACACTTCAAAAAGGACTGCATGACGGTGATAGACAGCGCCGACTCGACTTCTGCAATTGGTTTTGCCTCATGGCTGACGCACACCAGGATTTTCACGATCAACTACTGATGTCCGACGAATGTTCATTCGGAAGAGATAGGCCTTTCAACCGTCCAAACCAACATATGTGGGTCTACGATAATCCACACTGGGGATTTCCTCACCGCCACCAAGTGCCGTTTCGCTTAAATGTGTGGGCTGGTCTGTTAGGTGACAGAATTATTGGCCCGTTCTTCCTGCCAAATCGTCTGAACGGTCAAAACTACTTGGAGTTCCTTCAAAATGAAATATCCAACGTGTTGGACGACATTCCTCTGGCCGAGTACAGACGCATCTGGTTCCAGCAAGATGGGGCGCCACCTCACCAATATCGTGATGTGGTTGCATATCTAAACGACGAGTTTCCTGGAAGATGGATCGGAAGAACTGGTCGTGTTCGTTGGCCTGCAAGATCCCCTGATCTAACACCACTCGACTTTTTTCTTTGGGGATTCGTAAAGGACTACGTATACCAAACACCTGTGACGAGCGTTGAAGATTCACGACAAAGAATCATCGAAGCATGTCGCCGGGTGACTCCAGAAATGGTTCGGGGAGCATTTCGCAATATGCAACATCGTGCATATTTGTGCATTGCATCAGAAGGTGGCATTTTTGAAAACATTTTGTGAAGTCATTAAAAAACATTTGTCCCTTGGGCTAATTATTATTTGTTTATTTTTCGAAATCTTATAACTAAAATGCATGTTACCTACAATTCGTTAAAGGCTATTGCCTGCTAGTACAACTTGTTTTTTCCCCCGACCTCCAAACTTAGTGAAAAATATGTCTTTTTCAACTGAACAAAAATTATTTTTACACTTTCGACTATGCCCTACAACTTTTCTATTGAAACATTTTGCGTGACACCTACCGGTGAAAAAATAAATTTTTCCAAAACGGCACAAAATCGTTCGATTATTCTGAAATTTAGTAACCAAAGCCTTCCATGCCTAACAAATAAACCCTGAAAATTTCGGAACCCTAGCATAAATACATTTTGAGAAAAATGGCCTGATCGAGCAAATTGAGACACCCTGTATTTTAAGTTGACAGTAATAACAAAGCCGTGTAGCTATCGTGGAATCTTACTTAATAATATTTTGTACACTTAGCGGATATACTAGACGTTGTATGACACGTACTAAAAATTCATTTTCAAAAGGCCGTGAAATTATATGAAAGTGGGTGAAACTATAGGAAAATGGTTGAAAATTTAGAAATATGGGTGAAACTATAGGAAAATGGGTGAAACTATAGGAAAATGGGTGAAACTATAGCTGTACATGGGTGAAATTATAGCTGAAAATAGGTTAAGATATAGGTGAATAGATGTAAATATAGGAAATAAAAGGATAACATAAAAAATATAGGAAGTCTGGTCACCATGCTATAGTATTCGTACGGGGTCAAAATAAAGTCGGGGTCGGGGTCGGGGTGGGTCTAGCCCCGCGAAAAACAAGTCGGGGTCGGGGTCGGGGATGGAAAATTCTTTGTATTTATTAAGAATAGAAAAATAATAAAAAATACCCCAATTTTACTGGTTAAGATTAGATAGTGTATCTTGTGTAAGCCAGCCTCTGAGCCTAGGGACTATTAGTAATAGTCTTAGTCGATAGCTACGCCGCAAAATTTTCGTTTTGAAAACAAAAACATTTGAGAGAGTTGGCCGTTTTCAGTCTATCGAAATCTGGAGCCTTGACTGCCTTCCGGCCTGTATCTCCATTACGAAAATGGCTGACGATTACGCCGCCGAAAATATTTTACTTAACTGATCGGCGGCATTTTTTACCGTTATTTTGTATTATCGTCTAAGACTATAGTAAAAATAGATAAGATAGTTAGATTTTAAAATAGAGGTCTATAGCTTAGGCATTGTAATTGTTTAAATAAGTTGTTTCATAAATTCACGAGTTATTTACAAACGTTGTAGCTGCACACTCCTTAGCTGAGACTGAGAGAGCCCGAAACAACGGCAATTATGAAACTAAAACTTAAAATCGACTCAAGTCGGAGTCAAGCGTCAAGCGTCAAGCGAGAACCACATCAGCGGCATCAGCCGAAGGTCATTCGGATCACTCTATTCTCGCCCACGAAAAAAGGGTCCTATCTATTTTATATTTTTAGGATTTAGCGGGGTGCGTCGGCGCGAAAATTTAAAATTACACTACGAAAACATAACCCCGAAAATGGAAAACCCCGACTTGATTTGCGACAGTCGGGGTCGGGGTCGGGGTCCCCGTACGAACACTACCATGCTATTGTTTAAATTAGGGCATTGAGACAAAATCCCCCCCGCTACCTGACAAAAAACTCGAATTATCATAGTGAAAACAATTTTATATAGAGGTAGTTATATATTTTGTCCGGCAGCGGAGGGATTTTGTCCGGCAGCGGGGGGATTTTGTCCGGCAGCGGGGGGATTTTGTCCGGCAGCGGGGTGATTTTGTCCGGCAGCGGGGTGATTTTGTCCGGCAGCGGGGGGATTTTGTCCGGCAGCGGGGGGATTTTGTCCGGCAGCGGGGGGATTTTGTCCGGCAGCGGGGGGATTTTGTCCGGCAGCGGGGGGATTTTGTCCGGCAGCGGGGGGATTTTGTCCGGCAGCTGGGGGATTTTGTCCGGCAGCTGGGGGATTTTGTCCGGGGGGATTTTGACAGGGGGGATTTTGACAGGGGGATTTCGTCCGGGGGGATTTTGTTCCATAATCTAAAATTAGGGCCTCTCTAAAAATAAAATATGAAATTAAAATGAACAAAGTCTTCAATCGAACAGAAATAATTTATTCGTTGGGAACGAACTCGATTTTGATCGGGGGGTTTGGGTTCATTAAGACACCCTCTTTATGGTCTCCAACTGGTCGATATTCAAACTCTTCTCTCGTTACGACTGGAATCGAAACTTGGTCGATGAAGTCAACAAAAGGCTCTTGTTTAACGCAGTTGACTAACACCATTTCTCTGTCGACGGTTGTGGTGTCTGCGTCAGGTTGGGCAAATTCCACTTTTACGGCGTGGGCGCAGTGGGGCTTTTCAGTGAGGGATTCAACGAACTCGATTTTGATCGGGGGGTCTGGGTTCATTAAGATACCCTCTTTATGGTCTCCAACTGGGCGGCATTCCAACTCTTCTCTCGTTACGACTGGAATCGAAACTTGGTCGATGAAGTCAACAAAAGGCTCTTGTTTAACGCAGTTGACTAACACCAGTTCATTGTTGAAATTTGAACGGCCTGCGTCCGGCTCGGCAACTTCCGCTTTCACGGCGTGGGCGCAGTGGGGTTCTTCAGTAAGGGATTCAGTCTGTTCCTTCGTCAAACGTCGCAATCGAACCAAACAATATCTACCTCCCAGAGGGTCAGATTGACGTGGCTTGGACTGGCGCACTGTTTCTTGGTGATGACTGTTCGACGGTGAGCTTGGAGGGTTTTCTGGGTAGTGAAGATTTCGGTCGCAAGTGGGAAATTTGTGAGCCTTTATACCGTGAGAATGATGTCTTATTTCGTGAAGATGTAAACTCTTCTTATGTCTGGTCCGGTATCCGAAGGGATTTCCTCCCGATTGTCTGGTTTTGTAACTGAACAAATCCCCCTTCTGAGAAGACTGGTCACACTGGGAGGGTTTCTCGCCCGAGTGAGTTCTTCTGTGGGAAATCAATGATTTTTTGAGTGCAAATGCTAAGTTACACAGGTCACACTGGAAGGGTTTCTCGCCCGTGTGAGTTCTTCTGTGGCGATTAAAATCACTCTTCTGTGCAAACGCGTAGTTACACTGGTCACACTGGAAAGGTTTCTCGCCCGTGTGAGTGCTTCTGTGGCAAATCAATGCACCCTTGTGTGCAGACGCGTATTTACACTGATCACACTGGTACGGTTTCTCACCCGTGTGAGTTCTTCGGTGGAAAATCAAATTACTCTTTCTCGTAGATGCGTAGTTACACTGATCACACGGGTAGGGTTTCTCGCCCGTGTGAGTTCTTCTGTGGCTATTCAAATCACCCTTATGTGCAGACGCGTAGTTACACTGGTCACACTGGAAGGGTTTCTCACCCGTGTGAGTTCTTCTGTGGCCAATTAATGCACCCTCTTGTGCAGACGCGTAGTTACACTGGTCACACTGGAAAGGTTTCTCGCCCGTGTGAGTTCTTCGGTGGCGAATAAAATCACTCTTTCTCTCAGATGCGTAGTTACACTGACCACACGGGTAGGGTTTCTCGCCCGTGTGAGTTTTTCTGTGCCAATTCAAATCACTCTTTTTCACAGATGCGTAATTACACTGGTCACACTGGAAGGGTTTCTCGCCCGTGTGAGTTCTTCTGTGGATTATAAAATGACTCATATTTTTCGTTGCGTAGACGCATTCTGAACACTTGTGCGTCTTCTCTTCTCGGCTGCTCATTTTCCCAGTTTCAGTCTGAATCAAAGGCTCTTTTTGGATTTAAGAACTGGTGTTGCTCATACAAAGGCCTAAAACAAATTAAAATTAAAATATTAGCGAAAATAAATCAGAACGGCCGAACAACTTTATCATTGGGCGCCAGTTAGTCGAATTAGCCACAATGATGACACGAAAAAAGAGTGTGTAGCTTTATCAGTAGCCAAATTTGGATACAAACAAAACAACCAGCATATATGATTTACTGTATTTAACCATTTATATTAATACCGGTACTTTTAAAATTGATGTATGTTTTTTTTAAATCTATTAAACATTCTGATTATGTAAATAAAAATATTTTAACCAAGTTAACGAAAGAGGATAAAAATTAATTTTATTTTATTTGGCGGCCAATATTACTGTTTACTGAATATAAATAAAAAATTAACTAGATTTTTGTTCAAGATGTTAAAATAATGAAGAGATGGCAACAATGCAGTGTGGATAAAGAACTTTCAATGGATCTGCCAATGACAGGGGTTTTTTGGAATTCAACAAACTTTTTCAAAATAATTTTATTTATTTTTTGATTTACATTTTAAATAAACTACACACCGACAGACATCCATTTTCCAACAGCAGCTCTTGTACTTGGTTAAATTGTGGTATTTGAAATTGTTTTTTAAGATAAGAAGGGTGGTTATTTTCAATTAATTTGTGGTATTCGAAATTGTTTTTTAAGATGAGAAGGGTGGATATTTTCATTTAATTTGTGGTATTTGAAATTGTTTTTAACGATAAGATGGGTGGTTATTTTCATTTAATTTGTGGTATTCGAATTGTTTTTAAGATAAGAAGGGTGGTTTTTTTCAATTAATTTGTGGTATTCGAAATTTTTTTTTACGATAAGAAGGGTGGTTATTTTCATTTAATTTGTGGTATTCGAAATTGTTTTTTTACGATAAGAAGGGTGGTTATTTTCATTTAATTTGTGGTATTCCATTTTTTTTTACGATAAGAAGGGTGGTTATTTTCATTTAAATTGTGGTATTCGAAATTGTTTTTAAGATAAGAAGGGTGGTTTTTTTCAATTAATTTGTGGTATTCGAAATTGTTTTTTTAAGATAAGAAGAGTGGTTATTTTCAATTAATTTGTGGTATTCGAAATTGTTTTTTTAAGATAAGAAGGGTGGTTATTTTCATTTAAATTGTGGTATTCGAAATTGTGTAGGAGTACGATGCTCAATGCTCTGCAGTAATTGCCGACGCGCTTGTAACTCAGACAACTCCAGGGTTGAAACACCGGATATTAGGGACTCAGACGTCCAAGATCTAACCAATTTACCAAGAAACAACTGATAAATTCAAATAGTTAAAAAATTCTTCACTATTTTTCCGATTTATATCCCCTTCCTATATGTAAACTAATTCTAAGATTGAAGCTACTCTTTTAAAATAAAATATGTTTTGCGTGTAAGACGGGCATCGATCACTATAAATCGTACTCATATAAAGGGAGGGGGGTGTGCGTTTAAACATAATTGCTTGTGTTATTAAGGTATAGTGATGAGTAATACCTTAAAATAAAGCTATTACAGTACGTAATTAGGAACGGTAAGTAAAAAAAAATTGAAGTACTATAGCTTTGCGTTAGAGAAACTAAGTGTGGGATCATAAGATGGTTGAAAAACACATTTTGGCCTTTAAAAGCAAAGCTGTACCATTTCTTGGCAAATGTAATAATGACGAATTAGAATACGTGCAAAGACCTTTCATTTGAGGTATGACATGGCGCGGTAATCGGTATCGTATGTAGCGGCTAAGATACATTCAATTAAAAATATCTTTAGCCGCCATTTTTAATCCTAAGATACTTTTCATTGGGGTCTACTTCTAAATTAACTCGAAATACGTTGTAGAACATTAGTGATAAGTCTCGTTTTTGTATCATCAAGTGCTGTGGTTAATCATTTTTGATAGCTTACCAACCGTACTATTTATAAAAGCCTTGCATTTTGAAAACACGGGCGGGCGGACTCCCAATCGGTCAAAATAAAAGCGGGCAAGGGCAGGTTCACTAATTCATTGAAACAAGCGTATGTTAGCATACGTTGTTACTCCCGCGGGATATTTCAGGCGTGGGCTAGAACCCTACAAACCTCTACGGGCAGGTTCTTGGGCACGGCGCGCACTTATTTCGGGTCAATCGGCCTGCAAAATTTATTCTTACGGGCGCCATTGGGGGCCTGCATTTGATAAAAAACATTCCTTTCGGGAGGAAGCCGGATATTGTAAAAGGGCAAGAGCCCGTAGCCAATATGACCCGTTTCACGTTTTTCAAACATCATTTACAGGGATTTTGCCCATAGGGACTTTTGCCCGCGGGCGTTTGAGCCCGCTTAAAGTGTTGCGGCCGCTCACCTCTAATGTGCTTGTAATATTGTTTTTGCCCCCCTCTCGTAAAAACATCGGCACGCCCCTGTTAGGAGCCGTCATCATCCGATACCGCTTTGTCTCGAGTTTTGGGCTTGGAAGCAAACGGAGCGCGAATATCTTAATATTACCTAAAATTAGGTTTTATTCAAGAAATATTTTATAAATTATTTAGTACAAAAGTAATAATAATAATAAAAAAAACACACCCACACAAACTTAGGGCAGGGAGTACAAACAATCACCTAGGGAGGCGCCCGGAGGGAAAGTGTTTAGTTCTTAATATTTATTTTTCGTGACTTTCATAAAATTTCAAAAACCCCGCCAATGCGCCCCATGAAGTTGGCATTTATGGTTTTCTTTTAATATCAAATCAATCGATTTTTTTTATTTAAATCAGATTATTATATTTAATTTAAAATTAATATTTTGAGATTTTTGAAGTGACGAACCCTCTAAGTGCAGGTATGCCCTTTGAAAAATAGTCGAAAATTAAGTAAAACAATTAAATGTTAAGTTTAAATTAAGTTAACTTAATTTCAACATTTAAAGAAATTTAAACTGAATAAAAATGTCGTTAAAATGGATAAACATTCAAAATATTTCGCGAGAAAATGAAGTTAAAACGATATGTATAAGCTGGCCAAGTTCGCTCTTACCTTGGCTAACTGGTATGCCTTTTAGTAGGTCCCGTTCCGGGGAAGTGCCAACGTTGCAAAGGCCCAAAATCTCTAAAATTTCAGATACGATTCGTACGAAACCAACTTAAAGACCATACTTAACACTCGACACTAAAACAATTATAAACCATCATAATCATAAAACGTATATTCCATAAAATAATAATATAAATTTACAATATAAAACTTACCTAAATAACAGACAAACAAAGCCTCGAACTGTTGACCGTCCTCGGACAAAGCTCCGGGAAACTTTAAACTTTACGGCTACAAGCCTACAACGTCAATTTGGTTGAACGAAAATTCTGAAAAATAAATTTTTGGATAACTTGGGAACGCGACGCAGTAAAGGAAGTTTGGTCTAATCTACAGGAAAACGAAATGGGGAATAAGTGCTAGGGTTCATATTTCTCAAAAATGACGCGAGAGAGAATAATAAAATTAACGGTATTTATACGCCTTTAAATGCTCTTTAGTTTAAAATTAATTTAATTCTTGGAGAGCCATAATTGAGCAAAATATCAATGACGTAAGCTTACCCATAAACCGGCATAGGGTAGTATTCTATTCGAATTTTATAATAATTGACGCGGGAGAGGTTAATTAAATTAACGGTATTTATACACCTTTAAATGGCTTATCGTTAAAAATTATTTTTATTCTGGGAGCGCCATAATTGAGCGAAATATCAATGACGTAAGCTTACCCAAAAACGTGCCAAATTCTATTCTATGCTGGTTTATGGGTCAGCTTACGTCATTGATATTTCGCTCAATTATATTATATAATATTTTTCACTCCGCTTTTTTAATTGAGTTTTGTAGTATTTTCAGCAGTGCCACCACTTTTTTTGAATTTTTCCGGTGTTTTATTACTCCGATTTTAAAGTACCGTGTTCGTTACATGCTAATTTCATGAGTCCCCCCTATGAAAATTTTTGAAGTTTTGTTATGCCCATGCCAAACATGGTTAAAAGTGGTCATTCAATGGGTCCAGTTTGGTCCGTTTTGGACAGCCCCGTCGCCAAATGACTAATTTCGACCATTATAGACACTCCCATCTCAAACTGAACATTTTTTACCACTGTTGACGCTTCTAACCCAAATGACCATTTTTGACTATCTTGACCACTCACAGTTCAAATTGTCCAATTTGGTCCATTTTAACCAATTTTAACATTGAATGACCACTTTTGGCATGGGTATAACAAAAGTTCAAACTTCAAAATTTTTCATAGGGGGGACCCATGAAATTAGCATATAAAATTCCATAGGGAATTTCTTGCTCGGCCAAGCTCAAAATTTCCAAAGGTCCAAACCTTAAGTTACTTAACCTATTGACTGTGCTCTAAAAACCGGCCGACTGATAGCCTGATACCCTTCCTGGGGCACGGTCAAGATGTTCCCATAACGTTTTCTCGTATCCCAGACTTACAGTCCAAAGTGTTCCCTGTAAGATACGATCGTTAATATGTTTCGAAGGACAGCTATGTTTAATAAAATAAAAACATAAAAATCGTTAATGCGCATGCTTGTACTACGATCTAAAGCCAACCAATCACGGTGTTACTTCTTTCTAAGATATCCTCTACACCCAGTTTTCGGCGGTTAAAATATTTGAATGCTTTTTTATATGGTGACAGTAGGAATCGCTAATTTCATTTCCAGATGGAGCATGAATTCGACGGTGAACTTGTCAAGTTTTATTGCCAGCAACTAGGGGATTTGGGGGCGTTTGCTCCCTAAGAGTGTGGTGCACTTCTGTGGTTAATAAAATTACCCATACTTGCACACGCGTAGCTACACTGATAACACTGGAAGGGTTTCCCGCCCATGTGAGTTCTTCGGTAGGGAATAAATTCATCCTTCCGTAAAGGTGCATAGTTACAATGGTCACTTACATGATTGAAACACAAAAACTTTGCCCATTATTTAAGATTAAAATCAAGGAAAATGAAACATACTTTTTGGGAATCTTTCGCTTTTACGCAACAAAATTGCGAAATTCCCCCTTTTTAACCCCGACTAGTTTGAAATATCCTTGAATGGGTAGGGTGCAAATATCCGCCAGACTGGCGTTCCATTCTTTCCACTATCGACTATATCTAGTTGTAAATAAACCGGTGTTGTTTTTACTTAACGTATGCCTCTTCAATTACTTGTGCTAAATAACCAGTCAAGTTTTTAAGTTAGTCATCTGAGTTGTCGCCCCCTTGCTGCCGAAACCCGGGATTGTTGAAACTTGTGGATTGCTGGGCAGCAGATACTTTCTTGGACCATGGCGGATCGACTGATCAGGATGTGAGGAACAATAAAGAGCGTAATGAGCAGGCTGGTAAACACTCTGGAGGCGGAAGTAACGAATCAACAGGCGGACGAAGCTATAATTGAGAAACTGCTGAATCAAAGCGGAAAAAAGGAGCTGTTTCTGGAGCAGTACGACAAGGAGATTCAAAACGCTATAATTAACGTTGAGGATCTGGACCAGGAGATCGAGGACTCTCTTGCGTACATGGATCGGATCATTGAAGTTAAATCAGAAGCGCAGCAGAAACTCCGACAACTTCTAAATGTTCCTCTAGCTTCCAACGGCATTGCGAAGGTTCTACGATGCTCTTCAAGTGGAGATTCGAAGCTTAAAAACTCTGGGTGTTGGATCGGTTACGTATGGTACTCTATCGCGAACCATACTGAAAAACGACTTGTACGAGATTTCATTTTGGAGTTCACCAGACAAAAAGAAAAGGCAAGTCTTGTGGGATGATATGGAGCTCGTGGACTATCTCGGAACGGAAGTTGAAAGTCGAGAACAAACTGGTGCCTTCCTTGCCTTCGATTCGGGAGGCAATAGAGAAATTACTACCATACCATAACACGAGCCATCAGTCACGAAATCGTACATCATTGGCAACCGCTCTACAAGAAGTTGAACCAAGAAATTGTATATTGTGAGAATTCATCTCGCACTTTACTGAAACCTGCGATTCCGTATTTATGTCGACGAAAAGAGAAATAATAAATGAGCAACGGCGGTGCTACCTTTGCATGAAGACGTCCCATCGTGCACGCAACTGTCGATCAAGGCATTCTTCTTGCAAGAACTGTGACAAGAACCATCATTCAGCCTTATGCAACAGAGACTTAATGAACTTGGCGCCGAAGATATTCAGAAAGATCCAGATAACCTTCCAGAAGTAACTGATGCCTCTACTCTTTCTTCAATTACCCAATAGACGAGAACAAACAAGGCCATATTACTTCAAACCGCTCAAGCAAGAAATCATGGTGGCAGCGGAGTCTTTCGAAAAGTTCGATGTCTAATTGATGGTGGAGCGCAACGCACCTTCATCAAGGAAGAACTTTCGCATCATTTAAAGTTACCTGTAGATGGGGAGGAGACCTTGAAGATATTCAGTTTTGTAAATCCAGTCCCTGACTCATCTCGAACCATTGAAGTAGGGGCCCTAGAGACGCCACACTTTTGCAGTGCAGTCATATCAGTACCGGAGCAGGGCACTCCAGCGGAACTGAGAAGACGTGGAATAGAATTGGCCGATGAGGTCGATGTTTCTGACAATAATACTAACGATTCCGAACTTGGCTTTCTTATTGGTTCGGACAATCAATGGCGAATTACGACGGGGATAATTCAACGTCTAGACGCGGCTCTCGTAGCGTCAGAAACGTTAAAAGGAATGTCCCTTCAAGGTCCGTCCACGGCGTCGTTATTAACTGTCGCAGTAAATCCAGTGGCTACCATGTCTGTGGGAGCCATTGAAATGGATACCGTATTGTTTAAACAAATTCAAGCGTTCTGGGAACTTGATTCTTTGGTGATTCAAGATGATGGTTTCAAGACGAATAATGATGTGACCATCCTGGAGAACTTCGACAAGACGATAAACTTTAATGACCAGCGATACGAAGTTCGATTACCCTGGAACGAACATAAAAACAAATTTGGAAATAATTACTTCGTGGCCAAGTGAAGGACGGAAAACTTAATGAAACGACTGAGAAGCGATCCATTTCTTTTTGAATAATATCAAGATGTCATGCGAGAACAACAGCATTATCATCTCCATTATCTCCATCGCCACGCAGATGTTCGCATGGATAAAGAAACTACCAAATTCCGTGTCGTATATGACGTTCATCACACGAACTTGGACATCTGTCGCTGAATCCATGTTTATTTTCTGGGCCTTATCTCAATTCTGATCTGCTGATGGTGCTCGGGGGATTTCGGAAATTCAAGGTCGCATTCACGGCTGATATAGAAAAGGCGTTCCTGATGATCTCGTTGGTTCCCGATGACCGAGACGCTGTTAGATTCCTGTGGTCTGACAATCCCTTTGACAAGAAGCTGAAAACGTATCGGTTTACACGTGTTCCATTTGGAGTGACGTCAAACCCGTTCCTGCTGTCGGTCACAATCCAGTATCATTTGCGCCAACACAAATATGATAACTTAAAAGTTTGCCAATCTATCCGAGAAGGGTTATACGTCGATGATCTCCTTTCCGGAGAGTCTGAAGGGGAGTCCGCGTATCAGACGTCGCAAAAAATGAAAGGCTTGATGAGTTCAGCAGGAATGAATCTGAGGAAATGGCGGAGCAATTCAAGCGAGCTTCAAAAGAAATGGAACCGAGACAATCCGACTGACACTAGAAGTATTACCTTTACTAATAACACCAATTCTCCAAATGTTATTAAGGTCCTTGGTCTTACTTGGCGACCTGAAGAAGATGTCTTGAAGTTCGACCTGAGCTCTCTTAGTCTCCAGAGTCTGTACAAAGAGAGCTGCTCTTCAAAGCGTAGCACGAATCTTCTATCCAATTGGATTTCTTTCCTGCTTCGAAATAAGGATGAAGATCCTTTTCCAACAACTATGGCAACGTGGAATATCCTGGGATTCAAATCTACCTGAAGATCTCTCAATCAAATTCGAGAAATGGTCTAAAGAATTACCTTTATTGCATCAAATGCGAATACATCGTCCCTATTACTCTGGAGAGTCAGACTCTTCAATCGGTGAATATGGACTTCATGTATTTTACGACGCAAGTGAAGCAGCATATGCGGAAGTAGCGTACATTCGCTATGTCCTAAAAAATGGTACATCATGGGTCACATTGGTTGCTTCGAAGACGAGGGCTTCTCCGCTGAAAAGACTTACCCTACCGCGTCTTGAACTCCTAGCCGCAGTCCTTGGAGGCCGATTGTTGACGTATTTAAAACCAATTTTCCCAATCTCTCACACATTCGTTTATGGACAGATTCCACCATAACTCTGTATTAAATCAAGGGTCCCGTGATTAAATGGAAGCCCTTTGTTGGAAATCGAGTATCCGAGATACAGAACCTAATTGAGCCCAGGGTGTGGAATCATGTCAAGGGAAAAGATAATCCCGCCGACTTACCGACCAGAGGTATGAGAGTCGTGGAATTATTTAACAGTAAGATGTGGAGGGAAGGACCAACGGGGCTGAGCTTAGAAGAGAGCGCTTGGTCTACTATTACTACTACGCCGACCGTAGATCTCGATATCACCGACGAACTCCGATCTAAGGTTTTTCAATCTAGCGTTTCAGTAACTGCACCGCTACAGTTCATTCTCCAAAGCTAAAAGCAAATAGCCTCCTGGGATGTCCGATTTAAAGGGTACTCCAGAAAGACTGAGTTAAGACAACGTAGTCCCTTGACAACAGAGGAACTGCAAAAAGGTGAGAAACTGCTGGTGCGTCAATCTCAATGGGAAGATTTTTCGGCAGAAATTCAGGACTTGTCGTTGGGGCGAAGGCTCACCAAAACATCGAAATTGTACTCTTTGAACCCTTTCCTCGATCAAGATAAACTTCTACAATCTGACTTTTCCTATAACGAAAAACCACCCTATATTCTCATGGGCAAAAATCGTTTGTCTCATTTAATTATTTTGTTTCATCATTTGAGACTAATGCATTCTGGTCTTTTAGTTACTCTTCTAGAAGTCCGAGAGAAGTTTTAGATCATTCGTGGACGTCAAGTAGCAAAAACTATTCTTCAGAAGTGCGTTAAATGCAAACGTTTCACCGCCAAGGCTGTGACCGTAGACGTTGCGACACTACCGAGTTCTCGAATAACCGAAGCTCCACCCTTCGACCGAAGTTTAATTGGATTTTGCTGGCCTTGTTCACGTAAAAACTGGAAGCGCAACAAGAGCTACACATTTGGAAATGGTGACTGATCCCTCTAGGGAAAAATTCTTACTACCTTTCCGCAGATTTATATCCAGACGAGGTGTACCAAGTTGCATATACTCTGATTATGCACGTACATTCAAAAAGGCTGATCTTGACCTTCGATAACTCTGGGCCAGCCAAGTTGTGGACTCTTTGGGAGGACAAGGAATAACGTGGCGTTACATCATTGAAAGAGCAAGCTGGTGAGGTGGTTTCTACGAGCGGATGGTGAGGTCAATAAAGTTGCCCTTGAAAAAGATCTGTATTGGGCTACGAAGAATTTGAATTAATGCTGACAGAAATGGAAACCATCCAGAACTCCAGGCCACTGACATTCCAATACAACGACCCAGACGAACCATCAGCATTAACACCCGCCTACTTTCTTCTAGGACAAAGAATTACGGCGCTTCCGTCACGAACCTTTCCAAGCAACGAGTCGACAACTATACAAGACTTAACACAACGGTTGAGATATCGCCAAAATCTACTAGATCAGTACTGGGTCCGATGGAGAAAAGAGTATATTCAGCAATTGCGATCGGCAAATCAATACGACAACCCTCGACGAAAAACGATCCTCAAGGTTAATGACTTGGTCTTTATTTCCGACGACCAGCTCCCACGAACCATGTGGAAGATGGCAATTATCAAAGAACTTATCAAGGTGACAACAAGAAAATATCCTTGAATGGGTAGGTTGCAAAATTCCGCCAGAATGGCGTTCCATTCTTTAATCTTCTTTAAATTAATACTTCCAACGATGAATCTAGTCAAGAATTAATTACAGTTTGTCTTTCTGCAGGGTCTGTAGCTACTCATTCTGAAGGCTCTACACAAGCTTCTAGGGAAAGATAGGGACATTTTTACCATTATGGAAACAATGTTTCCCTTTTTGGAAAGATGATGTTAAAACTTAAATTAGACCTTTCGATTCATTTTTATCGTTCGCCCTTTTATGTATAAATAATCACCGAATTCATTTATTCGTATTCAGTTTTGTTTCCGCTATCGACATGTAACTTTATCTAGTTGTAAATAAACCGTTGTTGTTTTTATTTAACGTATGCCTCTTCAATTACTTGAGCTAAATAACCAGTCGAGTTTTTAGTTAGTCATCTGAGTTGTCGCCCCCCTCCTTCCCTTTGGTAAAAAGTTATATCAGATGATAATCTGATGTACAGTAAAATAAGGAGAAGAAAAGAAGATGGAAATTACAAAGATAGTTCGCATTTGATTTTATCACATAATCTAAACTACATATGAATTGTGTAGCTTCAATTAAAAAAGGAGCATAATTATCTTCGGAGCCGTTGCCAGCTGCTCACCTAAAACTGAACCAGATACACAATTATAGACTTACTAGTCTATTTAACACCCTTTACTGCTTTTAGTAAATAATGGAAAATAACCATATTTTGTGGGATAATGACATTTCTCAAAATGTCTTTTTAGTAAATATTCGAATTTCGGTAAATTTGTGTGTACTAACATCACTTATCGTGTAACCAAATATTGCGACTCTTAAAAACGATTAGATCTTCAATATTCATTTTGGCGCTGGGGGGCCACAAGTTGGGCATTTGCCCATATTAGTAATTTCTGTCGATTTTAGACTTTAAACCTACAATTTTTTTTTAAATTAAGACCGACTTGGTTGAAATTAATATTTTTAGTGAGTGCTGATCATTTTTTAAGTACGTTAACGGTTGTATTAAGAAATTATGAATTGAAGTGATATTTCTGGCTAATTCGCGGGTCAAACTATTGTGATATTTGAGTTGCGTACTAATTCAAAGATTCAGAATTCAATCGCCATCTGTCTCCGAATATTTAATCTTCGACCTTGGAAACCTCTACAAACGGTGTGTATTGTCTTCTACAGGGAGGTGGATACTTTCGAAGTCCCTTTTACGGAATCGCGTGTTTGTCATGAAGCGTTGTCGTGAGTTTTTCATGTGGTTAAAATTAATCTTTGATCGTTTAGCAGGTTAGAATTCGGAGCTAGCGCGGGTCTATAACTGGAAAACTTAACGCCGCCCTCGATTCTTTGCTGAACACGTCAATGGAAATTTGAGGGTGGAGCTACGGAATCACGTGTTTCGAGACGCAGGAAGGTTTACCCAAGTCACGCCCCAGAATGGGAGGCTTTTTTCGATGTTATGCGATGACTCGTAGGAACAGGGGTGAAATAGATAAGGGAGTGCGTATACCGATTCGTGAGTCCATTTGGGGGTAAGCAGTCCCACTTTGGGGGTAAGCAGTCCCACTTTGGGGGTAAGCAGTCCCCCCCACAGCCCCCCATTTGCGTATGAGTATGGTAGCAGATGAAAAAAAAATTAATTAGCCAAACTAATACTGTAATATATGCAAATATTTCACTCAGAATCCAAATTATTGAATCCAAAAATATTTAGCTATTTTATTATTAACCTACAGAGCTAGTCAGACTTAGGGAACCTTGTTTTAAGATAAATTAAAAATGAATTTGGAAAAAAAAATTGCTTGAGCTTTTAAATTTACGATACAGAGTGGATCACATTTAATGTGATGATTCTGAGTGAAAAAATTTCAAAAGTCAAAGATATTGGATTGCATGAAACTTTAGTGAAATTTAAGGGAAGTTGTCGTTAAATATAGTTGAAAATTATCTTTTTAAGTCTGTGATCACCTATTGAATATGTTAGGAAGTGAAAAAATTTCATTTAGCAAGCTTTTATTAAATTTTATTTTGAAATTTTGGTATCCGCCCTCCCCTGTAGCACAATGCCTCCGAAAACGAGTCGGTTAGGGGTCGAACAGTCGTTTTGGAGTCGCAGTCGGCATTTCGACTCTTAGCCGACGATATGATTTTTTTTGAAAAATGTAGTCGAGATTGCGACTATTAAAAGTACTACGAAACAGAATACTGATTAGAGTCGGAAAATTAACGATTATTTAATTTTTAGAAAGATTCCGAAATTAAGTCGGCAAAACCGACTGTTTCAAATTGTTCAAGAAATACAGTCGGCCTTGAGTCGGTTACGTAGTTTATGACGTCCGTTTTTTTATATAGTACAACTTCCAATATACTAGTGGTTCGACTATCCATTTTTTAGCCCGCAAAAATACCCATTTAAAATTTCGCGGGAGGCCCGGAAATCATGCAGAGTCATCTAAATAAAATATTTTGAACGATAGTCTTAAATGTATTTAACTTCATATGAAACTTAAAAAATGTGTTAAGTATTTATGATAATAATAATAATTTCTTTTTATTTAAACCGTTTAAATTAAAAAAAAATGCGACAACCATGCCACCTACAGTGACGCTAAGTCATGATTTTTATCGTAACCAAAAACAGAAGTGCATGTTCGGATCGGCGGATTGGATTCATTTTGGTTAGTGTTTGATAATTTATTGTGGTTTGTCGTATATAAAGTAGAATTCTTAAAGTTTCCGTGATTTTAGTTGTCATAAACCGCTACCTAGCCGGAAGGAAACTTGAAAGGAAGAAAAAGAAGGGTAATTTTTATTAAAATTATAAAATTTAAGTAGTTCTACGTTAGCTAAGGCTTAGTTATGGCGGGAAAGCGAAAGGCTTACAAGGCTATAGATGACATTTTCTCTAGACAAAAAAGAAGAAAAACAAATGAGTTTATCAATAATGCTTTGCAGGATAATATTGCGGTTGGAACGAATGCTAATGAGTGTCAAGCTGGCCCTAGCCAGTTCCATGACAGTGATAGACAAAATGGACCGAGACGGATGAAGAGCGGAGACTTTAAAAAAAACTGTTTAATATATATGTTTGATACTCACTAGTCATACTGTTAAAAAAACCTTAAGATTTTTTCAATGTATATCTGATAAATTAATCAGAAATAATCTTTCAACATATTTTTATAACAAGTTGTAAACACAATCATACATTGTGTAATTGTGATAATGTTTTGGTTAATTGTAAAAATGGGTATAAAAATGGGAAACAAGTTATAATTTATATTCGATTTGTCACCCAAAAATATTGACTTAGATATATCAATAATTTACCAAAGGTATATATTTCTACAATTTAAAATAAATCAAAGTGAATTATTTCTTCTCAGCTTACCCTATTTTAGGGCTTAAACCAGGTAGTCTGGAAAAAAACTGTCAACTTTGGAAAATTGCAGAAATGTTTGGTAACTGTTTCCAGACTTCACTACCTGAAGTTTCAGATAAATAAATACTTCAAATAGAGTATAATTAAATTTTTGTCAAAACATTTTATTACAAAAATAAACAACTTTTTAGTATAAAAATTCTGTATCATTCTTGAATTGTTTTTGGAGAAGAGGGGCAGAAAGTTATAATGACCGACTCTGAATAGGCCAACAAAAAGGTGTCGGTTAATAGGACTATTTTTCGGTAATTAACTAGACATAAGGATGTCGGTAGGCCACACTTTCGGCGGTCGGCAAAAAGCTCACTATAAACAGTCGGCCGACTGCAATTCAGGTAGGACATTTCGACTGTTTTTCCAGGAGACTCCCGACCTTGAATCGGAGTTGACAGCTCGACACTTAACCGACTATGCGACTCTGCCTAGTCGACGTCGGCCCGACTTTTTTGTGCTACAGGGGCTGTAACATATATTTAAAAGCCCAAGCTTTTTTTTCAAATTAATTTTAAACTTATCTTAAAACAAGCTTCCCTACACATAACTGAACCAAGAAATATTTATCTACGTTATTAGTATTCTACACAACTATTCTGACTCGCACAAGGTTTTTAAAGTGATGGTCAAATTAGAATATAAAAAATATATAATTTCAGGTTTTATATAAATGATATAGGGTGGATTCTAAAAAAGGAATTTTTTTAAAAATTGAACACCATCTCTTCTGAATACCTGTGTTGGGTAATTCTAAGGTGGTTACATATTTTTTTCGATTCAATAATTGTAATTCTGGGAAAAAAATTGCATGTAATAAAGTTATCGCCTTGAAAGAAGCTTCAGTGTTTTCATAGTGAAATGTAAGGAAAGTTGGCCTTAAATATTGTGGAAAATTATCTTTGTTATTCTATGTTCACCCGTTGAGAATGGTAGCAGGTTAAAAAAGTAATTAGCCAACCTAATACTGTAATATATGCAAATTTTTCACTAAGAATCACAATTATTAAACCCAAAAAATATTTAGCTATTTTATTATTACCTTACAAAGCTAGTCAGACTTAGGGAAGCTTGTTTTAAGATATGTTTAAAATTAACTTGATAAAAACAATGCTTGAGCTTTTAAATGATACAGGGTGGATACCAAAATTGAAAAAAAAGCTTGCTAAATGAAATTTTTTCACTTCCTAACATATTCAATAGGTGATCACAGACTTAAAAAGATAATTTTCAACTATATTGTAAGGCAACTTCCCTTAATTATCACCCTGAAAACACTGAAGTTTCCTTCAATCCAATAACTGTAACATATGCAAATTTTTCACTCGCATCATCACATTAACTGAACCAAGAAATATTTATCTCTGTTAATAGTACTCTACACAGCTATTTAGACTTGCAAAGTTTTTAAAGTGATGGTTAAATTAGAATAAAAAAATGATATGTAAATGATATAGGGTGGATACAAAAAAAAATCTTATTTAAAAGCTGAAGTAATTTTCTTTTAAATTGAACACCATCACGTAAAAACAACCTTGCCTAAGTCGGAATACCTGTGTTGGGTAATTTTAAGGTGGTTAGGTATTTTTTTCTCGTCAATAATTGTGATTCTGGAAAATAAAACTGAATTTAATAAAGTTATGGCAGTGAAGGAAGTTTCAATGTTTTTTCAGTGAAATGTAAGGTAAGTTGCCATTTTTAGCGCGAAGAATCCTCACCTGATGTAAAAAGTTGGGGGCAATCGGGGTACAAAATACAATTTGAAGCGTCTTAGATCGTATAGCCCGCTGTTTAAAAGTCTAGTTGAAAAACATCGCCATCTTTTTGAAAACTTTTATAACCATCTTCGACAAAACTTTTGTACCAAAATATCTTAACAATACTCCCAATTTGAAGCGTCTTTTTTAAAAGTTTTTGATTATATAACTGTCCCCTTTTTACATTCGACTCTTTTTCCAAAACGACACTTTTAGCTATCGCGGGGGGACACCCGCTGTGCCTATTTTACGCACTTGGGTAAGGGCAATTCACTAGCTACCTTTTACCCCCCTAGGTGGGGATATTCCGTAAGACGGATAGCTTTGAGCGTGGTGAAAGTGTTTGAAAATAATGTTACAGGGGGAAAGTGTTTGTCGGCGAAAATAGTTGTGAACAAAAGGCTCGACCTATTGAACTTCTTGGGTTTATTGCATAACACCACTCGCACGTGGAGAAAAGTGTTTGACAGATGCCGTAGGGGGACATTCCCTAAGACGGATAGGTTTTGACAAGTGGTTGAGAAATAATGAGGGACCTATTGACCTATAGGTAAATAGGCCAATTACTCGGGTTTATAGCTACTGGCTGTTTGCATAACATCATGTCAGATGATTCCACCACCCCTACCGAATAGGGACGCTAAAGGGGAGATCCTCCAACTATCGATAAATCATTTGACCTATTGACCTACCGAAAATGTTCGCAAATGGTGGGCTATCGGTATACCAATGGGGGGGGGGGACTGCTTGCCCACCCCAAATATATAAATAAAACCTTATAATTTGTATACACTCGGCTCTTTTTTTCCAAAACGACACTTTTAGCGAGGACACCCGCTTTGGCTATTTTACGGGCAAGCTACCCTTTACCACTTAGGACCGTTAGACAGCTTTGCGCGCAAAGTCCCCTGTAGCATTAGGTTGTCGGTCAAGAGTCGGGTATGGGTCTAAAAGTCGTTTTCAGGTCGACGACCGTATGCCGACTCAAATTGTTCAATTTTTTCAAACCCCAAAAATTACAAATTTCCATTTTGAGACTTTATAAAGTCGGCAAGTCGACTTTAATGTACAGTCGATATGCCGACTTGATAAGGACCACACATGTATTTTTTCATATTTTTAAAATAATTGTATTTTATTGTATAATTATACTTGAAGTTAATTTTTACTAATTATGATTAATTAATTTTTAGAAATTAATTTGAATAATAAGTTACTTCACCTGTAGCAAATTAGAGTCGGGCCGACGTCGGCAAAAGGTACTAAACACTGAAGTCGGCCGACCTTTGGATTGAGGGTCGAAATGTCGTAGGGGTAAAATGGTCGGCCGACTACGAAACGTCGACTCTTTACCGCCAATTAATAGACTCTAACCGACTCCGTAACGCCGTCGGGCCGACTTTATGTTAATGCTTATTTCCGACCCAAAACTGATCTCATTATTAGATTTTCGAATACAAATAAGTTTGAAGAAAAATTAAAAGTGAATAAAAAATTCATCATCATCAAATAGTCAGAAAATAATTAAAATATCCCCTTTTCCTAAATAAATATGGTCGGTTTCATAAAGTTAATGTCGAATCCAATAATTAAATGTAAGGTCTATTTTAAGTTGGATAATGGTCGGTATGGTCGGTATACCGACCATAAATAGTCCCTAAAAAGGATTTACGGTTTTAGTGTCGAAAAACGTCGTCGACTATAAACCATTGAATTGGGAATAATACTGCTAGAATTAAAATTACGATTTCAGTTGCCAAGGTTACGCGGGACCTAGTCTGATAAGACGGTACGAAATTCATCTTTATAATTAGGCGGTAGCGCCATCTATATTTTGTAAAGTTATATGGCTAAAAATAAATAATTATTAGCTAACTCAGCGTAACTTAAGTTAAAAAGAATCGTGTTGACAGAATAAAATTATTTTTAAACAACTTCAAAGGTTTGTTTGTTACGAGAAATCATACATTCCAATTTCGCATCAGATTCGCGAAAAAATTCAATTGCAATAGCTGCCACCAATAGAGACAGATGCCCCCACGGTAGAACGATAAAGTTGATAAAGTCTCTTTATGGAACGAAATTGATCCCGCGCCAGCCAGATTTAGTTGTACCTCTATTTATTCCCAACTCAATGCTATAAACCGACTTTTCGACCGTACCCCGACTCTAAACCAAAGACTATATATAAATAGACTGGCGTGTTCAATGGCTCAACTTGCATGCGATAGCAGACGCTGGTCAAAATGTTCCCCGCGCTTCAGAGTGCTACTAGTGGCGCCTCTAACGGCTGGTCAAAAATTTCCCCGCGCTTCAGAGTGCTACTAGTGGCGCCTCTAACGGCTGGTCAAAGCATGGAATAACGATTCCTGATTTTTATTGATATTGATTAATTATACTCTAAATAGATTAAAAAATTAAAAATGTATTAATAAATAGGCCTATTAATACGACCACAAACGTTTTTCAAACGCTTCATAGTTTAAAAAATTCAAAAGCACCCGCCAGTTGATACTTTCGCAGCGCCATCTCCGGACTAGCAGCATGTTAGAAGTTTATTGGCGAACTTGCTTGAGATGAGAGGTGTAATTGTTGACTTGTGCGCTTAATTTTCTATTCAAAATTAATGGAAAAATCATAATTGAAATCTTGAGAAATACATTAAATCGAAACTAACAAAGTAAGTTTTTCAATAATATATCAATATAAATAATATCTATATCAATTAATTATAGCTTTGTGAACAATGTTTTGCATGAGCGGTTAGGCCTTGGCAATTACAAGGTCAAGTGTTTTATAAATAACATATAAAATAGACTACAACATTAAAAGATAATGATATTTGTTAAAAGTATTTGAATTGTAATTGTTTTTACGTATTAAAATCTATAAGCTTAATTAAAATGTTTCTTTTCTATATCACTACTATATTAATTCTATGTACTTCGCCAAAAGATTTTGTCTTGTATATTGTTTGGATTAGTTCTATTAATATAAATAGCTCATTTTTGTTTACAAAATAATTGAAAATTATTATCGATTCAATCTCAGCTAAATTACTGTTAAGGCATCAAATTGGTATTAAGTGGGAGTTCCGAAGTGCGATTTAATTTGACGTCGGCACAACGTCGTTTCACAGTCGGAATTGTATGTATATGAAGTTAGCCCAACGTCGTTTCCGAGTCGGAAATATGCCTTTGTGAAGTCGGCCCATAGTCATTTCTGAGTCAGCCCATAGTCCTTTCTGAGTCGGCCCATAGTCCTTTCTGAGTCGGCCCATAGTCCTTTCAGAGTCGGCCCATAGTCCTTTCAGAGTCGGCCCATAGTCCTTTCTGAGTCGGCCCATAGTCCTTTCTGAGTCGGCCCATAGTCCTTTCTGAGTCGGCCCATAGTCCTTTCTGAGTCGGCCCATAGTCCTTTCTGAGTCGGCCCATAGTCCTTTCTGAGTCGGCCCATAGTCCTTTCTGAGTCGGCCCATAGTCCTTTCTGAGTCGGCCCATAGTCCTTTCTGAGTCGGCCCATAGTCCTTTCTGAGTCGGCCCATAGTCCTTTCTGAGTCGGCCCATAGTCCTTTCTGAGTCGGCCCATAGTCCTTTCTGAGTCGGCCCATAGTCCTTTCTGAGTCGGCCCATAGTCCTTTCTGAGTCGGCCCATAGTCATTTCTGAGTCGGCCCATAGTCATTTCTGAGTCGGCCCATAGTCATTCCTGAGTCGGCCCATAGTCATTTTTGAGTCGGCCCATAGTCATTTTTGAGTCGGCCCATAGTCATTTTTGAGTCGGTCCATAGTCCTTTCTGAGTCGAATTTTTTTGTCGATCGACGGTCGGCCGACTACTTTTCTACTAGGACATTTCGACCTTTCAGAGTGGGGTGGCCCAACAGTAGGCCGACCTTTCTGTTTTAAGACACTAGCCGACGTCGGCCCGACTCTAAAATGCTACAGGGGGTGTTTAAAAATAATGCAAAGTGTTTGAAGGTGGAAACACCAAAGGCTCGACCTATTTATTACATAACACCACTCGCACGTGAAGAAAGTGTTTGACAGATGCCGTAGGGGGACATTCAATAAGACGGACAGCTTTGCGCGCAAAGTGTTTGAAAATAATGGTTTGTCGGCGGAAACATCAAAGGGTCGACCTATTTATTACATAACACCACTCGCACGTGGAGAAAGTGTTTGACAGATGCCGTAGGGGGACATGACGGATAGGTTTTGACAATAATGAGGGACCTATTGACCCTTAGGTCAGTTACTCGGGTTTATAGCTGTTTGCATCGTGTCAGATAAATCATATGACCTATTGACCTAAAATGTTCGCAAATGGGGTGCCCCCAGCTATCGGTAATTGACTTATAGACTTACCGAAAATGTTCGCAAATGGGGGGCTGTCAGGGGGGGACTGCTTACCCCCAAAGGGACTCACGAATCGGTATACGCACTCCCTTATCTCTGGTGAAGGTATGGGCAAGACTTGGGTGGAGCTGCCCGTAGAAACCGTTTCCAGAGATACAATATGAAACTAAATTCTCTTCGGCTCCTTTTAACTAGAAGAAAGATTATTATAAAAGGACATATTTGTTGTTAATAACGTTTATTTAGTTTTAAATGTAGAAACCCAACGGTTGTCTCGTGGCAAAACAGAGTCAACGCCAATTTTAATAATTTCCAGTTTTTAGTAAATTCCAGTACATAGGCGAATGGTACACAACTGAAAAGGTTTCCACCCCCCAAATCAGTTCCAAAACAAATAATTTTAATGAAAATAAATATCTCGAATTTTAAAAGTTTACAAAAGCAAAATACGTCTTTGTAGACGTCTACGAAATAATTTTTTTCGAGGCATTGGCTAACACTACTAACTACTTAATTTGCATTTGTTTTACATAAATATTTTTTGAAAAATAATTTGCCTGCTCAACCCATCAATAAATTTAAAATATGAAATTAAAATTAACAAATATTTTATTCTTATGGAACAAACTCGATTTTGATCGGGGGGTCTGGGTTCCTGGGGACACCCTCCTTATGGTCTCCAACTGGGCGATATTCCAACTCTTCTCTCGTTACAACTGTAGCAATCGGAACTTGGTCGATCAAGTCATAAAAAGGTTCTAGTTTGACGCAGCTGACATCGAAGTTGACGCAATCGGAGCCAAACACCATTTCTCTGTCGACGGTTGTGGTGTCAGGTTGGGCAACTTCCGCTTTCACGGCGTGGGCGCAGTGGGGCTCTTCAGTAAGGGATTCAGTCTGTTCCTTCGTCAAACGTCGCAGTTAAACCAAACAATATCTACCTCCCACAGGGTCCGATTGACGTGGCTCTGACTGACGCACTGTTTCTTGGTGATGACTGTTCAAGGCGCCAATTTGGTTTCCAGATTGACCATGAATTCGACGGTGAGCTTGGAGGGTTTTCTTGGTAGCGAAGTGTAGGGCGCAAGTAAGGCATTTGTGGGCCTTTATACCGTGAGAGTGATGTCTTATTTCGTGGAGAAGTAAACTCTTCTTATGTCAGGTCCGGTATCCGCCCTTTGTGCATCCAAAGGGATTTCCCCACGATTGTCTTGTTTTGTAACTGAACAAATCCCACTTCTGAGAAGACTGGACACACTGGGAGGGTTTCCCGCCAGAGTGAGTTCTTCTGTGGCGAATCCAATCCCTCCTTTGCAGAGATGCGTATTTACACTGGTAAAATTTAAAAGACTTTTCGCCCGCGTGAGCTTTTCTGTGGCAAATCAATGCACCCTTGTGTGCAGATGCAAAGTTGCACCGGTCATACTGAAATGGTTTTTCACCCGTGTGAGTTTTTCTGTGGATAATCAAATTACTCTTTTGTGCAGACGCGAAGTTGCAGTGGTCGCACTGGAAGGGTTTCTCGTCCGTGGGAGTTCTTCTGTGGCGAATTAATGCACCCTTGTGTGCAGATGCGAAGTTGCACTGGTCACACTGAAATGGTTTTTCACCCGTGTGAGTTTTTCTGTGGATAATCAAATTACTCTTTTTCGCAGATGCGTAGTTACACTGGTCACACTGAAAGGGTTTCTCGCCCGTGTGAGTTCTTCTGTGGCGAATCAAATTACTCTTTTTCGCAGATGCGAAGTTACACTGGTCACACTGGAAAGGTTTCTCGCCAGTGTGAGTTCTTGCGTGGAGACTGAAATGACTCTTATCGTTCATTGAGTAGGCGCATTCTGAGCATTTTTGCATCTTCCCTTCTTGGCTGTTCATTTTGCCAGTTTCACTCTTAATCAAAGGCTCTTTGAGATTTATGAACGGGTGTTGCTTATACAAAGGCATAAAACAAATAAACAATTAAAATATTAGCTAAAATAAATCAGGATGGACGAAAAACATTTATCATTGGGCGCCAGTTAGTCGAAATAGCCATAATGATGACACGAAAAAAATTATAGTTTTATCAGCAGACAAATTTGAATACAAACAACAAAATTCATGATTTACTGTATAAAACGTTTTATACTAATGCCGCTACTTTTAAAATTGATTGTATGTTTTTAAAAATCTATTAAACATTATGATTATGTAAATAAAAAATATTTGAACAAAGTTAAAGAAAGAGGGTAGATATTAATATTATTTTATTTGGCGGTATTTATAACATTAGTTTCGGGGTGAATTATGCCTTAAAAGATTTTCTCGACCAAAATGGCTATAATACGCGAGATATTTTGTCATGCATTTTTTAAGAATAGTGTGATTTATCCCAATAGCAAGAAACATGAAACTAAAGTTGTGTGAGATCATGGGATTATGACCTAATAAATGTTAAGACGCCAATATTAATGTTTACAGAATATAAATTAAAAATTAACTATATTTTTGTTCAAGATGTTAAAGTAATGAAGAGATGGCAAAAATGCAGTGCTGATAAAGAACTTTAACTGGATCTGCCAATGACAGGGGTTTCTGGATTTCAACAAAATGTGTTTCAAAAGAATTTTATTTAATTTTTGTTTTCCATTTTAAATATATTATTTATGATAGTATTTCATTTGTAAATAAAATTGGGTCTCGGCTAAACAGTAATTATGATAGCTCTACGTTTATATGGAGTTATTGAAGGGTTTAAACCCGGGCCTTGAACCGGCTTCACCCCTCTCTTTATGGGCTTACTGACAGCGGTTAATGATAAAGTAGAAATTTCAAGTTGACTATAAGTTAAATTCCATTTCAGCTTCATTTAAAGGAAAATGATGTGTAAGCGTTTGAAATTTAAGTCATACTAAACATGGCCAAAACAGTTTCAAAATGAAAAGTAAATACCAAGTTTCCCAGAATTCAGAAAGGGTCGTTATTAAAAGTAACAGAAATGTTTTCCAAACCTTGCTAAATAAGTACAAAAGATGTCCTAGCTCACTAGTTCGTAAAACCAAAAATAAATTAACTTCAATTTAAAATCATGTTCATTAGAAAATGCTTTTTCGACCACTCTTTAAACATCCATTGTCTATTTCTACTAAGGCTCTGGTTTTGTCTTTAATATATTGAAAAATTTCTACACAAAGACATTAACTATTACAATAAAATAATAAAATAAAGCTTATAATCGAACCTGTATTAAGTAGAGGTGTGCAAATACCATTTTTTGGGGATCGAATCGAATATCACTTATTTTTTTCGAGGCCAGTCAAATACCAAATCGACTATTTAAAACGTCAAATAATTTGGTCGAATATTTTTAGGTCAAAAATCCAAGCTAGTTAACTGATCAAATACCAAATAGTATTTCGAATATCAAATAATTCGTCGTATTTGGTTTTCAAATACCCAAATAGTTTGCATATTTGTCCAAAAAAAATAAAAAGTTATTGAAACCACAGGACGTTTTACTAGCAAAAAGCAAAATACTAAACCAAAAGTATAATTTTTATTTTATTTATTAAATGCTCAGTAGCGTAACTATATTATTGAGGACCAGGGTGGAATTTGATAAAGGTGCCTCATCCAAACATTTTTAAACCTAAAATCCGAGGGCTGAGTATTCTTCGTAATAAGTGTACAAGTAGAGCTTCGTCTGTCCTAAATTGATTGCGTATACTAGGTGTACTCATGGGCCAATAAAAGCTTTTATTGGCCCATGGTGTACTAAAGTGATAATGTAACTGATCCCAATTTTATTCGTTTCCCGCCAATTGACGTATTATATGTAATCCAATGTATTTAGTTTTATCCACACAGGTAGATAGAAAATATGTATCTATGGTTACTTCAATTGGTGAGAAACGAGTAAATCCCAAGATCGTTGAATGTTGACGCCCCCGAATTTGTAGAATTATGTTACTTTTATTTAGATGAAATTTATACAGTAGATTTATTATCGTTCGTAGATTTTCGGGGTCTTTTCCTTGAGGGCCCAGGAAAATGTATCCCCCTAGCCCCGTGGAAGCAACGCTACTGTAAATTCTTGACTTTACCATTAAAATAAGTTCAAAATGTTAAACAAAATGCACTTTTTTAATCACGAAGTTGCTTTAACCTTTCGCCCAGTTTCGTTTTAGTTTTACTTTGTTATTATAGAAAATTCGAAAACAAAAAAACACCTCAATAATCTAGCCAATTATATGTGCGAAAATAAATAGCATCTGCCTTTCGCCAAGAAAAGTTAATACTCAGACTAGGGATATGGTCCTTGCCGCTGTGGCCTAAAGAAGTGTCAGAAATAAAGAGTAGTTCGAAATTTTCATTGCGTTCTCCAATTATGGCCTTGAAACTCAACAAATTAGAAAAAGACCCGCGGTTATTCGACTATTTGATCAGGAACTAGATCTCCCGTATACGAGGCTTACGAAGAGCAAATTGTGGGTGGTACCATTGCCTATATGTAGTTTACACAGGTGCCATCTGGCGCAAGAATTACGAACTATTTACTAATTTTGCCGCTATCTATCTTTTAAAATAAGAAATATTACCATTGTTTACCGAATTTTCATCTGAGATTGAATATCTGTCTGGGTGGAATGCGATTTTGTGGATCTGGAATGGACACCAAATCGGAAGCTTAAAAGATCATTGAATTCTAACACTAGCGATGATAGTATTTCATCAAAACGGTCATGTAGCGAAGATGACCTATATCTCTTCCTTGTATTTTTTATTGAATGGTATTTCTAATGGAATTTTGATTTGACTAGTAAATACGTAAAAATAGCAAAGAGTTCTGTTGGCACAAAAAAGTTGTATAGTAGGCATTTTTCCCATTCTCGTGTAAATAATATTTCCCTGTTTTGTCCAATCTAATATCATACTTATTACTTTTAATTAATGATTCTTGGTCTTGTGATACTGGACATTTAATTTCTAACATCTTATCAAGACCAATGAGGCTATCTGGGCTCGCACTTAACCAGGGTTCTGATTTTGAAATTAACATTCCCACTTGGTCCACTAATAGATTATTTTCATCACTAAAAATGTTTCTCGCAACAGGCTCCAGGAGAAGTAGCACTATTTCCCTTAAATTTCGGAAGTACATGGTTTTTTATAAAATTTGCTGGCGATGTTGTGGTTTTCTTCGGAATTCCTTTTGCCGTTGATCCAGTGATGTGTATTTGCCTTGTTCCAGCCCACAATTCACTCCCTCCTTAACTTACAGTTGCTTCTTTGAATTGGTCGATATTGATGTCACCAATTTCTTTAAATCTTTTAAAGAAGCTTTTGCAAACTAAGCATTTTAAAGATTCGGAAGTAAGGGGTTGGTTAGGTTGTATATCATGGCAACCATGAATGATGTTACGTGAATTGGAGCAATTTGGCCTTTTGGACGAACTAAGTATGTTGGTTGGGACTGGCTTATCAATTATTTTAGTAGTCAAAACATCATTAATGATGGACCCTGGTTTATTAACTAATTCGGCCAAATAAGAATTTAAAAAATGATTACCAAGAGATTCATGAGTATAAAATTGTTTAGGCATCTTGTGCTCTTTAGCTATTTCTTTTTGGTGATTTGAAAACTCTATTTCAACAAAAGCTTCGGGTTCAATTTTCCTTTTTGTACCTAAGTTCCACTGGTTCTGACCGTCAGTGCATGATGGACCTTTCGCCAGCTCAGAATTCCAGAACTCTACTTTAAACATCAGTGCAGTTACGTGGCTGCATACTTGGGCTTTACCAGCCATACACGTACAGGATGCCGTAATTATGGTCCCATCAGGAACCAGGAATGATGGTCATTTTTTGTTAACTTTTGAGATGGGGTCACATCTCCTTATAATGCTACTAAATTGTCGGAAACTTTCGTCAGCATAAGTTTTCCAACCCACCCACTTTCCAAGTAATTACTAGCTTGTAGGCTCTTTCTTGCATTGGCTGGTTGACTATAAAAAAAATGAACTATTTATTACATAATCTGATATGTGTTTATTTGTGATACTTGGCCAGTTTTCCATGGTATCAATCCATTGTTCTTTAGCAATCATTTCTGGGTTTTTGAATGATACATCTCCTGTGAAATGTACAGTTAAGCCTTAGTATATTCTGGATAATATAATAATTTAAAAAAAGAGTAAACATAACCTATAGTTAAATTTTCGTTCTCCATTTTAAGAATGTCTCTTTATTTATGGGAAATGATTTTTCACGGACTAATTCAAATTAGGGAAAACATTTAAAAACTTAAACTTGTAATTTTGTAACACCTGGACTGACTACTATTCAACCAAATTCAAAGTAGCCATTTTAAAAAGTAGTTCGTAATATGGTCAATAGATGGCGCCAGAAATTACTACATAGCTTTTAAAAATGGGCGGTAACCTTGTAAACCGCGTATATCGTTCTCTTCGAAACCAGTGACGTCATTTGTTAGATAACCAAATCCCTCTCTCTACGTTGCGACTTTCACTACAAAAACGGGTTTCAGAGGCCCCTACTAAAAAGCATACCGGCATACCGGGCATACCAGTTAGCCAAGATAAGAGCGAACTTCACCAGCTTATACATATTGTTTTAACTTCATTTTGGCGCAATGTTTTGCATGTTTATCCACTTTATTGACATTTTTCTTCAAATTAAATTACTTTGAATGTTGAAATTAAATTAACTCAATTTAAACTTGACATTTAATGGTTTTTACTTCATTTCCGACTACTTTTCAATGGGCATGCCTGTGCTCAGAGGGGCATACCTGAGCTTAGAGCGGGCATATCTGCACCAAAGGTACGTAACTTCATACAAACGTCATATTTAAATGTTTTTACTTCATTTCCGACTACTTTTCAATAGGCATACTTGCGCTTAGAGGGGGGTATACCTGCGCTAAGACCAGGCATAGTTTAGCGGTTTATTTGGACCAGGCATTCAGGCGCCAACAGAAAAAAGTATATCAAGAAGCTTAAATTTGAATTTGAATTTCTTACCAAGTCAACATTCAGAATACAAGCGATATATGTCTACAAATATTCATTGATAAAATTTATTTTCCACTCGAAGAAAGACTAGGTGATTAGGATCTTTGTTAATGCACTAATTTTGTTCAAAAAGTGCTGCTTTTGATAAAAATTACCTTTATCAGGGTGAAATATTGTTTTTCATGATTTATATAGCGTTTTATTATTTTTTTGTGGTAAAGTTACTCTTTAATTGTTAAGAATTAGTGCCCTGATTGATTATTCAGTTTCGGCCTCTTTAAGTTATTTTTTCGGCTATTTTCAGTTAAAATGTCGGTCCAATTAATTTCATCGTTTATTTTATATACAGGGCAATGGAAATATTGTTCGTAAATAATGAACAAGGTGATTAATAAAGCGTGGTCATGGCTCTTTCTTTGAGTTAAAATTACTCTTTGACTGTTAATGCCTAATGACAGGGTGATTAAGATTATGTTTTTAATGTTTTAATGAAAAAACGCTCATTTTCGACAAAATTTATCTTGGGTTGTTATAGTACGTTCATTAAGTTAATGTACAAGATGATTGAAAATTGTTCAAATTTCAATTTAAAATTGAAAATATATTTCATACATCGGGGTATTGTGGGTACTTAAATATCCGTGACATCTTTCAACCTTTGTACCTTTGCATTTCAAGGTCAGGGATCAAATATTTAGAAAAAAATGGTTCGTATATCTTAGTTTTCAATTGACACTTTATACAAATATCACAGGAGAGCGTATGCGGATTGGTTAATAATCTCATTTTTAATTAAAATTAAATTAAACTGCAGTTATGAAGAAGGGTCATATCAAGAATTGATCTATTTCTAAATAGAGATAATGTTTATATTCCGTCAGTCGCGACGCATCATGAACCAGGGGAATCAACTAAAGGGGGGAGGAAATGGAAAAGGAGCCCTTACAAAAACTTTCTTAAGAATTCTTAATAATTTGTAAAGGGAAATTCTAACGAATTTCGTAAGAGATTTTTTTGGGAAATATTGGTAAGTTTGGCACTTTTTTCCCAAGCACTTCTTAAGATATTCTTAAAATAAATACAAAAGAAAATCCCAAAGATATTCCCAAAGTACTCTCAAGAAATGCCCTAGGTGTTCCCATGGTTTTTCCAAGAAATTCCCAAGAAATCCCCTAGGTGTTCACATGGTTTTCCAAATAAAATCATACGGTTTTCCCATGAAATTCCCAAAGAATTCCCAAGAAATCCCCAAGTTTTTCCAAAGAAAGTCCCAAACTGTAACCAAGTTATTCCCATGAAATTCCCAAGATATTTACTTCGTTTTCCCAAAGAAATACCTAAGACATATCCACATTTTCCCAAAGTATTCCCAATAAATTTCCCAAAGATTACCAAGACATGTCCCAAATGAATTGTCCAAGTATTACCACGTTTTCCCAAGGATGTCTATAAATGCCAAAGGATTTCCAAAAAGTTTTCAAATGAAATTCCACAACGTTCGGCGCATGCGCACGTGACGAATTACGTATAATTTTAAATTATTTATATATCCTTAACTATTCATTTCCGACAATTAATTTCAACGGCAATATAGATTCCTTGCAAAAACCTATATTATGGCACCAATTAAATTAATCTTATATTTAATTAAATATTTATAAATTATATTAATCTTAAATTTAATTAAATATTTATAAATTATATTAATCTTATATTTAATTAAATATTTATAAATTATATTAATCTTATATTTACTTAAATATTGATAAATTTTATTAATCTTATATTTAATTAAATACTTATAAATTATATTAATCTTATATTTATAAATTATATTAATCTTATATTTATAAATTATATTAATCTTATATTTATAAATTATATTAATCTTATATTTATAAATTATATTAATCTTATATTTATAAATTATATTAATCTTATATTTATAAATTATATTAATCTTATATTTATAAATTATATTAATCTTATATTTATAAATTATATTAATCTTATATTTATAAATTATATTAATCTTATATTTATAAATTATATTAATCTTATATTTATAAATTATATTAATCTTATATTTATAAATTATATTAATCTTATATTTATAAATTATATTAATCTTATATTTATAAATTATATTAATCTTATATTTATAAATTATATTAATCTTATATTTATAAATTATATTAATCTTATATTTATAAATTATATTAATCTTATATTTATAAATTATATTAATCTTATATTTATAAATTATATTAATCTTATATTTATAAATTATATTAATCTTATATTTATAAATTATATTAATCTTATATTTATAAATTATATTAATCTTATATTTATAAATTATATTAATCTTATATTTATAAATTATATTAATCTTATATTTATAAATTATATTAATCTTATATTTATAAATTATATTAATCTTATATTTATAAATTATATTAATCTTATATTTATAAATTATATTAATCTTATATTTATAAATTATATTAATCTTATATTTATAAATTATATTAATCTTATATTTAATTAAATATTTATAGAATATATTAATCTTATATTTAATTAAATATTTATAGATTATATTAATCTTATATTTAATTAAATATTTATAGATTATATTAATCTTATATTTAATTAAATAATTATAGATTATATTACTCTTATATTTAATTAAATATTTATAGATTATATTAACCTTATATTTAATTAAATATTTATAGATTATATTAATCTTATATTTAATTAAATATTTATAGATTATATTAATCTTATATTTAATTAAATATTTATAGATTATATTAATCTTATATTTAATTAAATATTTATAGATTATATTAATCTTATATTTAATTAAATATTTATAGATTATATTAATCTTATATTTAATTAAATATTTATAGATTATATTAATCTTATATTTAATTAAATATTTATAGATTATATTAATCTTATATTTAATTAAATATTTTAGTATTTTAATGTAAAATTTGATCGTGATCAAGAATTGAGCTCGGGTCGCATTGTTACAATGCGGATAATTCACCGCCGAGCCATTGACTTCCTTAGGAACGTATTAAAGTAATGGAACAATTATGATAAGGCGGGTTTTTTTTACTAAACGGATTAATACAATATCTGTATATATTGTTTATTGAACTTTGTTTGTTTATTCTTTGGTACTGTTTTTTGTTTTGTTTTAAATTTTTGTTAAATTCTTAACAAAATACCGTTAAAAACACAAAGTAGTTAATTGTTACCTTTTAATAACGCTTAGAAAAAGGATAATTATTCAAAACTCCCGCGGAAACTATATCAAAGTAATAATATCGCGCCACCGTGTGGAGAACTATCAATCAAACCGGGTAAAAAATATAATCTCTTCAATTTTTCGAACTTTAGTCAAATCTTGACGGGTCTAAAAAACACCAAATAAACGTATATAAAGCCGTTGCCGTCAATAAAGAAGATTTAGTCTTTCTTAGTTCTTGGCTGTCAGACGAACTACTACAGGACGGGGTCCTGGTGTCGGTCAAAAGTTATGAGGTAACTTTGCGGTTTTAATTAGTATGTTCGGTCTTCGGTCAAGGAAAGAGTTAAATTGTGTTTCGCGTTTGGAACGTGAATGAATGGACTTAAGTGTATGAACAGTGAGTGTTTAAGACTGAAAGTGTTAAAGTAATTGTGAACTAACTCAAGTCAGCTAGAAGATAAAATTGATTGTTTTTATTTTTTGAATTGGAATAACCTAATTATACCCTTGAAATTATCAACTCAACCTGTGAAGCTAATTAAGTAGATTAGAAGTAATTAGTAGCGAACAGCTCTCAGCAGTTAATTAAGACAAGAGTTTATAGTTAGGTAGTTTGAATTTAGTTAAAATTACTCAGTATAATTTATGATATTTACTTAAGTGTAAGTGTAAGTGTAAGTGTGTTTTGGTTTATTTTTCAAACACGATGAACTAAGACAAATCTAGTCTTGGTCACTTGAGTACCAGTTCTGTACAATTACGTAGGAGGGATATATATTGTTGGATTATTGAAAGTTAAATCTAGAACGTTCCATAGACTGTTCTGAATAAAAATTAACATTTAAAATTTTGCATAATTGTGGTTGGCATGCTTTTTTTTAATCACTCGCCCACATTATTACAGTTCTGGCAATCCCGAATCAAATAAATTTTCGATATAACGGCGACGGGAAATAATTCTCGTAAATTATTATTATTATTAGGGAATATTCTTTTAACAAAATTTCGATAAACTATCGTTTAATTAAAATCAGCCCGATTCCGTTAAAATTATAAACCAAAAAGCGAACGGTCGTTATAATACCCTCTGTAGATATTTCTTTCAGTAAAATTTGCTTTGTATTATTTTCAACTGACAAACTTGTACTGTAAAAAGGGTTTAATTCAATTGTGCATTGTTATAGTACGTCTAACTCACTGTTGTAACTACTTAACTTATGATATTCTGAATAAATTAAAATTGGTCGTTTCGTCTCAATTATTTTAATTATAATTTAATTTTATACCGGGCGGGATAGAACTGGGATAACATTTTTAACAAATAACTCTAAATTGCGGAGATATATCTTTAAGGGTTATCTCGAGAAATTAATACCACTAGGGACAATTCTTCCGAGGAGAGTTATATTTTGGCTAGCCAACCTGTTCATATTTCTTCTAAGCGGCGGTTTGGAAGAAGCAGACGATAATATAACAGGG
Source organism: Leiobunum rupestre (assembly GCF_980474605.1). Taxonomy (NCBI): domain Eukaryota; kingdom Metazoa; phylum Arthropoda; class Arachnida; order Opiliones; family Sclerosomatidae; genus Leiobunum; species Leiobunum rupestre. Next base: position 86,458,931 of record NC_143384.1, read on the forward strand.
CTACCAGACATGTTTAGTTGTTTTATACATAGAAATCAGAAGGTAACTAAAGAACGATTTTTCTTATGGCGGAATGCCCATAGAAATCGGATAACAAACTAGAATGCTTAATCGAATGGCTGACAAGGCACCGATTAGATTCTTGGTTAAAACGACAGTAACGCCATCTGCGCTGCCTAAAGAGGCGCGCTCGCGCGTCACTTGGTTAAAAGTTTTCCCCCACCCCATTGAAATTAATGTAAAGTTGGCGATAATTAAACGTTAATTAACCTACCAAATGATATAAGAAATATTCCACTGACAATTTTTCCCGTTTATATGAACTTAAATGTAGTATAAAATCGTCTTGAAAAATCGTTTATTGCTTTATAACATTCAAAAATATTTTTCCCGCACCATGTCGATAACCGAGCATCTGCTCGTCTATGTAAAGTTTGTGTTGTCAACGCGCGTATTAGATAGAAAAATGAGATTTTAGAAAGTAGGTTGTAATTCGGAACGATATTAATACTTTTCACGAATTTTGTCATCGGTGAATTATAAATATGGCTTGAAATAAGTTTCAAGGTTTATTTAAAAGCTAGTTTCATAACTTTTCATCCATTGGTTCGTTCAGAATGTATCTTTAAAGTAGACGAAAATTTTAAGGCGCGGAATCTTGTCCAGTCTTAAGCCTCGGTTTAATCTACTGCGTATTTTGAAACGGAAAAACCCGATTACTATCGTTAAATCTTGGTTAAATGATGGCGAACGCTCCCTGCAATAAGAAACAAATAACGAAATATGTTCTAAGCTTATTTAACGCCAAAAATTCCACGTACGTATTTCGTTATTTGTTTCGTATTAAAAATATCATATTATTAATCCAAGATTTAACAATAGTAATCGGGTTTTTCCGTTTGAAAATACGCGCGTTGACCATAGACTAAGAAAGGTTTACCTTTCTTAGTCTATGTAAACCTTTCTTAGTCTATGCGTTGACAACGCAAACTTATTATATTATTAATGTTAATAATTTTAATATTATTTTTGAATGTTATAAAGCAATAAACGTTTTTTCAAGACGATTTTATATTACATTTAAGTTCATATAAACGGGAATATTTCTTATATCATTTGGTAGGTTTATTCGCTCGCGTTCTACATGTCGAACAGTCTCATTGGTGTCGTGTTTTCTTTTCAAAGCATTAATTTGATACTGGTCTTTTGGATTTATTCCTTACGGCAGTCAATATTGTAAAATAACTGATTTAATTTTGTTTAATATTAATTAACCATATCTAAATATTTGTGTTAATGCTCAAATTAAGTGTATTCAATATTTGTCGTATTTTTGTATATTTTGAAATTTGTCATAATTTGTGTTTTCCATGTTTATATATTTTACCGTTTCTAAAAATTGTGAAACTAGTTTGGGAGAGAGGAGCTGGGTTTTCTTTATTTTTCATTTGGACACTCCTTGGAGCGAAGAATGACTAGAAATTTTCCTTAACCCCCGTCGCCCCCGAAGGCGCCAGCTCGCTCTTTCTCAATCGCGTATCGAATCCTGTGTATTGTATTTCAGCGCTTGCAAAAGGGAAGGAAAATTTCTACCGACCTTTCAACGGTTTGTGTGTCCGAAAAACGGGCAGAATTATTTTAGTCGCCCAAGTAAAAGGGTTAAAATATTTAGACCTCAACAATAATAAACTGTTTCAGTATCTTAAAATAGTCGAAGTTATTTCAATTCGTTTAGTAGAAGAGTAGTTAGTATTTTAGTCAGAATAGAAATGATATTAGTTCACCTAATTACTGAATTAGCAACATAGCTCTCCCAAAAACTAATTAAAATTAAAGTTAGCGAACCAAACTGCGGTAGCAATCCCCAACAAATATGAACTTAAATTGAAGTGACTTATTATTCCGACTTTCCCATCATTTTATCTCACACATCCTTCACAATAGCTTCATTTTCAAGCGATTTATTGCAAAAATAACGAGAGTTAGCTGGGTGGTAAATTTTAAACGCGGTTACATGAAGAGCGGCGGATGCGTTTTAAGTCAACGAAGGCGCAAAATTGTAAGACGCGTTTCAGGTACAACGTTAAAACCGCGATTACGACAAAACGATTGTTCGTATGTAAAATGTTCATAGAACATTTTTCGAAGGAAATAGCCGGACCCTAATGTTCACACTTGGGTTTATAGCCCTACATACAATACTAACGTAGATATTCGCGATAAACGATTACTGTGCACCGGTTTTCCCCATAACCATTGCTCGTAAAACAACTATTTCTAACAGTAACCTGTGAAAAGATATGTTTTTGTTTGAGTAATTACTCCTTAAATATTTAATTACGTAATTTTGAACCATTCTTCATTTTTTTTAAAAGCTATCTTTCTATGATTTGAAAGAAACGCGTTTTCTAGTGCGTTCTTAGCGATTGGAAATTATGGTAAAAAGAAAACTATTTCTAACACTAACCTGTGAAAAGATATGTTTTCTTTTGAGTATGTACTCTTACACGATTTGATTACTTTAATTAAACATAAGTTACTTTGAAGATTTAAAAAAAAACCGCGTTAGCGTCGAGCTAAAGTCGGCCATTTAATTTTAGGCGAAATAGAGTGTTAGTTCACCAGTTTGGCACCGATGACGTAACTTTCGTTGCCAGCCAAACGAAAAGCATGGGCCAAAGGCAGGGTTTTTTAAAATTTATAATCGGAACCCTCGACAAAATTTCAAAAATCGTTCTAGTTTGTTATCCGATTTCTATGGGAATGCCCGCTGTTTAGAACCTTAGCTTCGGCGAATGGCGAATCTTGGTATTTAAAGGTAATAAACAATTTTTAATTAAATTAAATGTAGTTTTGGATGGAAATTAAGGTTTCGTGATATAACATAAATTTATTTAAAGTTTCTAAAAATCTCTATTAAAATCGCTTAAAACGTACCTGTACACCGAAATTTCCAAATGAAATTAAAAATTAAATTAAAATTAGGGCAGTGCGAATCGAATAGCAATCGAACCATGCGTTAGAATTCAATTAGTTGATTCGATTGAAGATTCGAAAACTACCGATTCGCAGTTCCCAATGTTAAACTAAACTTTTATTAAAACTAGGAATAGTTTCACCACTTTGATGAAGCTCCATAATGGGTAGCGAACATAGTTGTATAGTTTTTTATTTATAAAACTATATTAATTGTGGTTTAATTATTTTACTTTATATTCGTTAATTATATATTGCCTTTTATTGTCGGCTTATATACTATTGTTGTAAAATTTACGATTGCAATTAATTTTATATTGTCAAACAATGTCCGTATACGATTATCTCATAAGATACCTTGGATTTTATGAATGATTATTTAGAAACATTTTCTCCAAAAAATTGTTCCCTTTACACACAGATCTTATTAACGATTCCGTATAACTACCTTAGCTTTTCCAAAATATCCTTAAGAAAATGTTTCCCAACAATTACCTAACAGGTTTTTCTCAAAAATTCCATTGGTGTCCCCAAAGAGTTAGTAAGAAATTGTTTCCAAATAACTACTTAAGAGACTTTATCAAACATCCATTTAGTTTTTCCAAAGAGACCTTAAGAAATCTTTTCCCAACAATTATCTAACAGGTTTTCTCACAAATTCCATTGGTTCCCCTAAGAGTTCCTAGTAAGTTTTTTCCCAACAATTACTTAAAAGGTTTTATAAAAAATTCCATTGGTTCCTCCAAAGAGTTCTTGATAAAAAATTTCCCATAGTTAAAACTTTCAAAAACTACTTCAAGCTCGTTAGGTTTTTCTTAAGAATTCGTGAGAAAGTTTTTGTAAGGGAGGCGTTCTTATCAATTGCGTCAAGAGGACGTAATATTTAGAGAGCCAATAATGCGCCACCTGGAGTTGATTGAGTGTTAAGGGGAGGGGTTCAGATCCTAGAGCTGCAACGGGAGCGAAATAAAAATCGACGGAATATAAACAATTAAACATTATCTCTATATATAAAGAGATCAATTCTTGTTCATATATTAAAATAAGAAGAAGATATATGGGTAACCGTGTGTCAGTTTACTGCGGCTAAGAAGGGACATGTATTTGAGAGGATAATATAGTTTTAAATTTCCGAGGTCATCTAGGCCATGCAACCATTCAACACTAAAGGACGGTTCATCTTTGAGGAAATCTGAAAAAATGTTCGGTAACAACGTGCCCTGGCGGGATTTCGAGGCAACGCTGGAAAAGCGAGGGGTAAGACACTCAAGAACTCAGGTGTACATTTGCTATTGGAACTCTTATGAACTCCCCTGAACTCCCGTGAACTCTCAAGAACTCCCGCGAACTCTCAAGAACTCTCCTCGAACTCCCCCGAACTCCCTCAAACTCTCGATAACTCTCCCGAACTCACCAATGAACTCTCTGGAACTCACCCTTGAACTCTCAAGAACTCTCGTGAACTCTCGAGAACTCTCGTGAACTCTCCCGAACTCTCTGGAACTCACAAATGAACTCTCTGGAACGCACCCTTGAACTCTCCCGAACTCTCGAGAACTCTCCCGAACTCTCGAGAACTCTTCCGAACTCTCGAGAACTCACCAATGAACTCTCAAGAACTCTCCCGAACTCTCGAGAACTCTTCCGAACTCTCAAGAACTCACCAATGAACTCTCTGGAACTCACCCATGAACTCTCTGGAACTCTTCCGAACTCTCAAGAACTCACCAATGAACTCTCTGGAACTCACCCATGAACTCTCTGGAACTCACCCGAACTCTCGAGAACTCTCCCGAACTCTCGAGAACTCTTCCGAACTCTCAAGAACTCACCAATGAACTCTCTGGAACTCACCCATGAACTCTCTGGAACTCACCCGAACTCTCGAGAACTCACCCGAACTCTCGAGAACTCTCCCGAACTCTCGAGAACTCTTCCGAACTCTCAAGAACTCACCAATGAACTCTCTGGAACTCACCCATGAACTCTCTGGAACTCACCCGAACTCTCGAGAACTCTCCCGAACTCTCGAGAACTCTTCCGAACTCTCAAGAACTCACCCATGAACTCTCTGGAACTCACCCGAACTCTCGAGAACTCTCCCGAACTCTCGAGAACTCTCCCGAACTCTCGAGAACTCTTCCGAACTCTCCCGAACTCTCGAGAACTCTTCCGAACTCTCGAGAACTCACTAAAGAACTCTCAAGAACTCACCCGAACTCTCGAGAACTCTCCCGAACTCTCGAGAACTCTTCCGAACTCTCAAGAACTCACCAATAAACTCTCTGGAACTCACCCATGAACTCTCAAGAACTCACCCGAACTCTCGAGAACTCTCCCGAACTCTCGAGAACTCTTCCGAACTCTCAAGAACTCACCAATGAACTCTCTGGAACTCACCCATGAACTCTCTGGAACTCACCCGAACTCTCGAGAACTCTCCCGAACTCTCGAGAACTCTTCCGAACTCTCAAGAACTCACCAATGAACTCTCTGGAACTCACCCATGAACTCTCTGGAACTCTCCCGAACTCTCGAGAACTCTCCCGAACTCTCGAGAACTCTTCCGAACTCTCAAGAACTCACCAATGAACTCTCTGGAACTCACCCATGAACTCTCTGGAACTCTCGTAAACTCTTACGAACTCTTACGAACTCTTACGAACTCTCACGAACTCTCATGAACTCTAGTGAACTCTCGTGAACTCTAGTGAACTCTCGTGAACTCTAGTGAACTCTCGTGAACTCTAGTGGACTCTCGTGAACTCTCGAGAACTCTCGAGAACTCTGCAGAGTTCGAACTCCCGGTGTACACAAAAATAATAAGTGTCTTACCCCTCGTGGAAAAGTGATTCAATTTTTTTTGCGAATGGTTGCGTCGTCTGCTACTGCTACTGGGTATGTTTGTTGAGGCATAGCTGCTGTGAGCCTGTGATGTATTTTAACCACCAAGGATTAACCTTATCCCTTTTGCAGGCAATGAATAAAACGAAAAGTTTAAGGAAATTTTTAAAGATGGAAAACAAAAATTAGAGATGTTTAGAGATTAAATTCCTGTGACTGAAAGGAAACTTTTGGCTTTAAATTGGCCGTTAAATGAAACAGATAATGATGGTCAACTTTTTGAAAACCTAAAATCTTATTTTAAGAACTTATTTACAAACGTAAAATTAGAGGAAACATACAACACATTTAAAAAATTGCATGACACGAGTGACCGACCTCATTTCTTTCAGGAGTCTCAAGAAGTTAGTATAAACTATTTATTAATTTAACCTAAAATGAGGAGACTCATGACTTGTTTATGATTACAGAACGCCTCTGATCTAACAATTGGAGAAAAAACTCTGCAATCTCCAACTTCATGGATTTCATCTATCAGGCAGGAAGAGTGATTAGCAAGATAACACCTACACCTAGTTCCACCGTTTTGTGTTCATCAAAAGGAAGTGACAATGCGCTATATTACGTCGTGGGAACTATAATGAAAAAATTGGTTAAGCTGAGAAAGAGTGAAACCGAGAAGATAACACTAGGAAGAAAATTTGGAGAAATTATGAGGGAAAAGCATGTTGAAAAAGTTCGTATCGAATGGCGCGAATGGGTGGAACATCAAAACCGTAGAAACTTAAAGTACGCGACCGAAGAAGCTTTTGAAATGTTTCAAGATATGAATTGTGTTTTTAAGAAGAGAGCTGCGAAATCTCCTACATTATTTTTTTTTTGTCCGAGTTAACCTTTTTCTCCAAAATATCTAGCAATTCTTCATGATCATCATCTTCGTCACTTTCACGTTCTTGCTTTAATAATTTCTTGAGTCTCAATTCCAGACGTCTGACTTTAGTCTTCAAAATAGATGATTTTTTTTTGCTTTGCCTGAGGCTTTCAATTAGGGTTTCTTTACTCAAGTTCTTGAAATGAGTAACGTCACAATCATTTTTTTTCCTGATTTTATACAAGATATTCCGGAAACTAGCCCTTTGTTTAATGCAATAGAAACAGCGCACTTTCACAACACTAGTTGGAATCAATAAACAACACTTTTGACTACGCACCGCCATAAATACTGGGTCTTGAAAACCATTGGCAATGTTATGTTTTTTAAATATTTTGATATAATCTTTATCTGGGTTTCCTTTACAAATTTGGAATTTTCCATCTAAAGTTTTCAAGCATTTTTCTAGACAATCTTGATCGTAAATATATTGAGGCAATCTCGTCAAAGTGAACTCCTCAGTAAAGACTCTCCCAAATATTTCAAAACTTGCTTTAAAAGATTTATCAATCATAATGCACACAAGCACTTGCCCAATTGTTTCATCCATCTTCCGAACTTTCAAGCAGTTGTCTAGAAATGTTAAAGACCAAGCGGTAGGACACACGCTGAAGACACTTTTTAAGTTTTTCTTTACACGACTATCATATCCGAAACATTATGGACTTCTGGTTCAGTAAGGAAACTTCCGCTGATTCAGTATCCACCATTTCCATAGGTGCAGGAGTTTCAATGACAGCCTCTTGTTTTCTTTGGATATCCGTTATTCAATTTGTGGATCTGCGCTCTGTGCAGTATCTTCCGTTAATTCAGGATCTGCCATTTCCATAGGTGCAGGACTTTCAATGATAACTTGGATATCATCAACTGTAGGATTATTTGCATTTCTCACAGGTTTAAGAATAGAAACATACTCCTAAAATAACCGAATGCCATTAGTGCTATGTATATCATATAACTTTAACATTTACTTGCTGTAGGGTTATGAATTAAATTGGGATATTGTACCGTTGGCCCTCGACCGCCAACAAAATGCTTAGTACATAAATAGGTATTCTTGTTCACCCTCCCAATTGGGTAATCTTCTCTACCTAGAGGTCGGCGGAGCAAATAAATTAACCGCCAAAATTTCAATTAATCATTAAAATTAGTATTATTTGATTTATACGAATAAATTATACGATTAAACAACGATTTAACATGCAAAATTAATCATTTTTTTCGAATATTTCTGAATAATTCTCGGTTATGGATAAATATAAACAATCGTATAATTTCTTATTCAAACGCCGACCTCTATCTCTACCCAGCCAGTTTATCCACTGCTTGCACTTTTCATAACTACGCTTAAGCCACCTGAATTAAAGGCTTCAAAAGTCGCTTGATGACTTAGGCCTAAGGTGGTGCCTTGGGTATTAGCCTAGCTGATTATTATTATTATTATAAAAGCAATGAAATTCACACCTTTCATATACTCCTTATGAATTTGCCGATTATCGCTTCTACACCCGCTGTAAACACATATCTTTGGTCGCACCATATTTTTAATTTTTCAATTATTAATCACCCGAATTAAAATTATCAAACAAATCCATATTTTAGTTTGTAAACGCAACGATAGATGGCGCGAAAAGTCCATCGGTTTCCGTTTTGAATCGGGGGGGGGGGAGAAAACGCGGAGGGGGTTGTCACCGAATATTTTTCAGAACGGCAGCGGTAAAATCTACGGCTGTGATCCGTCCTTTAGCGTTGATTAGTTCCATGTCTAGGCCAATACTCAAGGCACCCCCTTGGCCCATCAAGTACCGACGACATATTAGCTAAACTAAAACGTATAGAATATAACTTTAGTACGCGTTTTGATGATCTAAATAAAAAATTAGGTGACAAAATAGCTAAAACTGAATCTTGGCAAACTCAAATGAAGGTTACGATCGATGGAATTTAAAACAGTGTACAAGACATTCCGGGAATTAAATTCCGACTAGACACTAAAGACTAAGAAATATCTAGCCTACGTAAAGACATTACAGCAAAAATAGACCATAATACAATGTTGATAGACAATCTCGACGTCTCAATGAGGCGGAATAATCTAGTTATTAAGGGCGTTCAGGATAATGATCATGAAGATAGGCAAACGTTTGTGACAAAGGTAACTGATTTACTCTCAAACAAACTATCCCTAAACATCGCTATATCACCAAGTCAAGTTTTCCGACGAGGCCCTTACCAAACCAACAAAACCAGAGTTATAATTTACAAAGCAGAAACCTATGATATTAAAATGGACGTATTAAAAAATAATGTTACACTTAAGGGTTTAAACATCTACATTGAACAAGACTATACTCAAATGCAGTCCCTAGCTCGTTATAATCGTAGAGCTTTTGCAAAAACCAAATTACCGTCTAAATTTAAATGGTTAAACACTAACACAATTAAAATTGATTATGATACTTTGAAATACGATTATCAATCAGCTAAAATTGTTCAGTGTTAAACTAATTATAATTATATCTAAAAAATTGGCTGGTAACTCTTTTTTCTATTATGCTTAATATAATTTACCACAATATACGAAGCGCGAACGCAAATTTTCCTAAATTACTATCAAATTGTTTAACAAATTTGAATAAAGAAGTGCATATTTATGCCCTAGTTGAAACTTGGTTCGAAAATGAATACTCTGATCACCTTGATGGCTATACTTTTTATGGTCAAGGCTGAAGCGGTAGAAGTGGAGGCGGAGTCAGCTTATATGTAAAAGATGTTCTTAACGTAGAAGTAGTTGAAAAAGCCTTAATAAATAATGACACAGTACAAATCGATACCATAAAAATAAATGATTTATATATCTGTGTTATATATAGACCTACCGGTACGTCGATTAACGAATTTATTAAGATTTTCGATGAAATAATACGCGCGTTAGGTAGTGCCGATAGTAAAAAACTTATTCTGGGAGACTTAAATATAAATCTGTTAAAAGATTATAGCGATGCAAATAAACTTATCGATTTAACCATGTCTTACAATCTAACTCAGCAAATCAACTCTCCGACTACAATCTAAGGCTCCTTAGTCGATCACTGTTTCTCTAATTCATGTAACATCAAAAAAATTAACGTAATCAAAGACTGGGATGTAACTGACCACTTAGTTATAAGTCTGCATATGCAGACAAGAAATTAAGCTTAAAAATAAACTTTATAAAATATTACGAAACAACCCAAATGACGAAAATGAGATTAGATATAAAACCCATCGAAATAAACTAAACAATATAATAAGAAACGCGAGAACTAATTACTATAAAAAACAACTACTGGAATCGCCTAACTCTAAGACACTTTGGAAAACTATTAATAAGATTCTGGGAAGAAATAAAAAATCCAAACAATGTTCCACAATCTCCGTGGAACAATTTAACGATTACTTCTGTGTTCCTAAGCATTCAAATCTCGAAATTAATTATACTACTTCAGAAGATACCACAATTGATTGCCACCCGCAAGCCGCGTTTTTGATTACAATAAACATATCGAAATTTCCACCAAGCGTACGAGACCGATGTACAAAAATGATCCTGGGTATTACCGTAAGGGATATCGCGATCATGAGAGACAAAGTCCCCTAGGAGGGGTTTTACAATCATCGTGTCTGTGTGTGTGTCTGTCTGCCTGTGTGTCAGTGTGTGCGTGCGAACGCGTTACCGGGGGCAAAGTCCAATACGTGTTACCGGTGAAAAGTCGTGAAATCGTTGTTAAAGGTTGGGAAAACCACCGTCTGACGGTGAGCGTTAACGGGTAAAGTTGCGGTTGCGTAGGTTGCGGTTTGGTAGGTTTTTTTTCGTTAACGCTCGCCGTCGTTTCGGTTTCGGCTCAGTTGTAATGGGAATTTGTTGCAATGTTTATGTTTACGTGTATTGTAGGAATCTTGAGTTTGTTTGTTATGGCGGTTGTGAGTGTGGAATTTGTGTAATGGCGGTTGTGAGTGTTGAATTTGCATATGCGTCTTTGCTCTCCAACTTCTTCTTATTGATTTTTTGGGACGGACCGAGTGCTGAGGGTTATGATAAACGTCTCAACGTCCAAATGGCAGGGTTTCCCCCAATTGTTTACAGTATTCGTCTTAGTATTAATTTGCGATCGCATCAGTCAGGATTTGAACCCGAGACCTCATGTTGACAGGCGGACGTTCTACCACAGAACCACCGACACTTATTTCCCTAGAAAACGTGTGCGGGGCCCTACTGTAATTCCTTATAAAATTTCACTGGGCGTAACATTAGGCGTAAAAACCTTTGGGTAGTACCAACTTGTTATTTTTCATGACCTATTATTTCAGTGACAAAATGTACGATTTTGACCATACCAGTTCCATTAGAGGTTTTCGAGTATGCTCTACACCCTACTCATTGAAACTTTTCGTTTACCACCTACAAAAACTACAAATTCTAAAACCGTGAAAAATTTCCCGATTTTTCTGAAATTCACAAATAACAACTTGAAACAAAAGTAATTGGTGACCTAACATTTTACGTGGGTCATTGGTGCATCTAATACTCGTGTCCTATGATGGTACTGATGTAGCACGTAAATAAGGGGGGGTTAGGGGGGTTCAACCGCCCCCCCTTAGCACTCGATTCCTTTCTTACGACAGTAGCGCAACATTAAATGTATTAAAAAATTCGTTTGATACACGTGCGGAAATGTCATTGTCACTCGTCAGTACCTTAAATATGCGACCTGAAAATTTCAATGTTCTACCTAAAACAGGTTTGGAGATATTCGTGGCGCCTACTTTTTTCTCGTTTCGTCCTACTGTGCGTCGCCTGATCCACGAAAAGTAGCTCGGGGTAGCGCGGGGGGGGGGGGGGGGGATGCCAGCCTGCCAGGGAGTCTCGAGGTTACTTTAATTTTTGTCTCCAAGCGGAAATGTCGAGACTCCTCGGCGACCTTATGGTGGCAGCCTTGGAAACCGTGCGCTTTTCTTGGGATCTTGCTACCTGATGGTGGGCTAGTGGCCCGCGAATATGATAATGATTCTATAGGATCTCTGTGAGCTGAGGGGAGATTATTGGTCTAGTTCGGAAAGTTTTTGGGAAATACCTGGACGGCTCGGAATGTCTGGCACCATGGTCTTGTGACCGAGAGAAAACACTTTTTAGCGAGGGATTGAATTTTAGCTTTTCTGAAGGCAGGGATTTAGTTTATAATTTATTGTGAGATAATGGTTTAATTAATTAGCTTAATATTATATTTCATAGCGGGGGTTTATCGAGTTCCATCAATTGTATTAACTATTTTTAATTCGTAAGTGGCGTTCAAAAGTTATTTAGGTTTTTTAGTTTAACATTAGTTTTAATTATGTTTAACACTGGAATTATTTTTTATTAAATAGGTCTTTGAATTCTGAGAAATTTGATATATGGGGCTTTAAGAATACTTAGGAATAATTACAAATCTAGAGGGTCAAGAGTGCGGGAAAAATGATTAATCTAGGCGGCTATGATAATGATTAAAGGGATTAAATCTTGATTAAGATGATCAAAACGAGTTAGTGATTAATCCAATTAAATCACGATTAAGATGATAAAATCACCGTTAAGATGATTAAATCACGGTTAAGATGATTAAATCGCGGTTAAGATGATTAAATCACGGATAAAATGATTAAATCACGGTTAAGATGATTAAATGGAGATAGTAATTAATCTGATTAAATCACTATTAAGATGAATAAATCACGATCAAGATTATTAAATCACCTTTAAGCTAATTAAATCGTGATTTCATAAATAAATAAATTCCAAATTAGGATGATTAAATGGATTAAATCATAATTAAGATGCATAAAAAAGGCTAGCTCACGAGTAAGATTATTAAAAGGATTAAATTGATTAAATCACGATTAAATTGAGATAGTGATTAAACCGATTAAATCTCTTCTAAGGTGATTAAATCAAGATTAAGCTGATAAAATTGCGATTAATAAATAAATATATCCACAAATAAAATCCCACATTCGTTTTTAAAATTCTAAAATTAAACTATTGTTTCGTCTAAAATAATATAGAGCTCGTCATGTCTCCTACTTTACATGATATATTTATACCATAAAAACTGCGCCATGAGATTAGCCCGCTTACCGTCCTCTATTCGTATACCTGCTACAAAGTTTCCGGTCAACGGTCCGAGGTTTGGTTTGTCTGTTATTTAGGTGAGTTTTAAACTGTAAATTTATCTTGTTATTTTATTGGATAGGTGTTTTATGATTAGCACGGTTTATAATTGTTTTAGTGTCGAGTGTTAAGTATGGTCTTTAAGTTGGTTTCGTACGAATCGAATCTGAAATTTTAGAGATTTTGGGCCTTGGCCAACGGTGGCACATATTCATTTTCAACGGGAGGTACTAAAAACATACCGTGCATACCAGTTAGCCAAGATAAGAGCGAACTTGGCCAGCTTATCCATATCGTTTTATCTTCATTTTCGCGCAATGTTTTGAATGTTTATCCATTTTACCGACATTTTTTTTAGTTTAAATTACTTTGAATGTGGAAATTAAATCAACTCAATTTAAACTTGACATTTAATTGTTTTTACTTTATTTCTCACTATTTTTCAATGGGCATACCTACGCATTGAGGGGATCGTCACTTCAAAAATCTCAAAATATTAATTTTAAATTAAAAATAATAATCTGATTTAAATAAAAAAAATTATTGATTTGCATTAAAAATAAATCCATCAAATGGCAACTTTAAGGGGCGCATTGGCGGGGTTTTTGAATTTTTATAAAAGTCACGAAAACTTAGATATTAAGTTATTCGCGCTCTGTTTGCTGACAAGCTCAGAACCCGAGACCAATAGACCCATGCTGAAAGTTGGGGGGCCGAAAATTTACATTTTTACCTGGCAACTCAGCATTTGGACGGAACATCCGTTTCCTTACTTCCGCCGGTATATTTCAATGGCAGTCACGTGGTTCAAAACGTCACAAACAGGATGTTCCGTCCAGAGGTCTTATTACGACCTTCGCCCCGCGTCTATATCGATTATTATTTACGATACGTAGCAGTGCGTTGATGGCAATAAGTAAAAGAAAGAAGATGATAGCGGACAGTGATTAGGAGACTCAATGAAATTCTCGATTGAAATGCCTTTATTGACAGATAACAAATAATAATAATACACAATATAAGCGAAAAAGTTAAATTAAAAAGGGGATTTCTTACACAAATCTGGTGTATCCTCGGGATACTTGGTTGCCATGATAATGGTTATATACTTACACTGGGGGCGATTAATAAAAAAAGAAGGGAAAAACTTGCGTGAAGCGCTTAAATTTAAGATTAAGGGGAAGCATTGTGAAAGTTTAAAAAACGTGACGTGTTTGCGCTTGTTAATCTAGAGTTCTATAGCTCGGATTACTAAGAACTCTTCGGTTTTGTAATCACGAGGTCTGGTTCTAAAAAACCTTCGAACCGAATTTGGATATCGCTAATGGTTATATAAATAATTGTACTTAAATTTGGATGAAATGCGCTTACAAGCTCTCACAAAACACCGTTTATCTCGTAAATGGCTAAATATACCTTCACGAGATCTTTTGTATCGTGATCAGCACAGTTCAAATTATAAATTGTTCGAAGGCAATTGGATTCCATCGTTTAGTTAATTATTAATTTAACTTGAAAAAGTACCTAAAATTAAATATATTTGGCTGAATTGTTTAAATACTTTGAAAGTCGATATTACTCTCAAATTTATAGTACATTTTACGAAACCTGTATTCTTTCATGTGTAAAAATAATTATTCAATTATCTTAAATAGATATTTAAATAATGAGCATTGAACTTGAACAATAATGCTGATACATATCAACTTCGCGCCTGGTATTCTAGAAAACCGTTCAGACTAGAGCTTTGGGAAAGGTTTTAATTTCATCTGGAAGTTTCGATTTTAAATTTGTTCGAGGCGAATTTTAATCGAAGACTTGGTAAATTTTTTATATGATGACAAAATTAAGCAATATTTAACATATTTCGTCATCATTTTTAATATACTTCAGTACTACGAAAATCTTTTAGTTTCATACGCTTCGTAAATTTAACCTTACTTTATTGAATAGAAAAAAAATTAAAAATAAAACTATTATATTTTGGTAACTAAACACATTATTTAAAAATATTATAATTTGATAAGTTTTCCTATACTCGGATCTGCACGCGGGGCTACCTAGAGGTTGTTTTCCAAACTAACGAGAAATAAAGAAAAAAAAATGTGTAGATGGCAGCATGAAGGTTTTCGAAGAGGGATTTTTTTTTTAAATAATGAATGGTACTACTATAGAAACCTCACGGAGGTTTTTGGTAGTAAAGGTAGTAGAGTAGAAAAACGGACACACTTCTTTCCTCCCCCTGAAAACTATGAACAATTCTTTGGCGGACCGCGATTAGCTACGCTTGTCCATCGAATCTACTCTCCCCTCCGCTTAGCCTTTCTTCATTTGCGTTATTTCATATTGGGGCTCTCTACCAGTTTCAGTCTATGTTTTCAGGGAGCTCTAAAGCGTTCGCGCTACTAGGCTTAATTCACCCGGTTTCCCATTTTTGAAAGTATTAGAGATACGCTACTTTCATAAACTAATCTGATAACTATTAAAGTTGTTGTCAGATCGTTTTGATAATTATACTGTAGCCGCGTTCACACTAGATACTTTGGAAAAGTTTTGGAAAGGTTTCAAAAGCAAAATTTTTAAAAACTTTATGTCAAGAGAATTTATCGTTTGCTTGTTAATCCAGCTGATACCGAAATTTTACAATTTGACTTTATGAAACCGTTTCAAAGCGTTTCCAAAGCCTAAGACTCTTAAACTTTTAAACGAATATTTCGATAATTTAACCCTATAGAAGTTGAATAAATTGTTTAATTCGACGTATAATTTGGAATGTTAATTCTAGTATTAATAAATATTTCTGAGAAGTTCACAGGCTCCCAGACAATAGTTCTTAGTGAGAACTATTGTCTGGGAGAGCTCAAAATTATACTAACGTGGCGAGGTAAAAAATCTGTTAAGATACTTTTGCGGTTGCTTTTATACGGGTTGGAATAAAGGGGTATTGTTCGGGACTCTCGACACGGGGCTTTTCTCGTTCTTGGGACAGGATATTGGCAAAACACTCTAACTTGGTATTGAAGGAATCATTGGGGGAGTATTTATTTAACAGGGTTTTAGGGGCTCTAGACTCAATCTTTTAACCTGTCGGGGATTAGCGTATAGTCCTAAACGTAGTTTTTTCGTTTCAGGGGATACTAAGGGGGGTTTTCAAGGAAATTTTCAACGTTACGGTTTCGCTGTCATGGGATTTTGTCTTCTCTTCGCTGGCTCTGTTTCTTGGTGTCTCGAATATCTGGTTCTTCGTGGCTGCTCTTCGACTGACGGGATTCCGGGTGACGGGAGCTTCCGGGTTACGGGGTTCCCGGTTACGCAAGATACACGCACGCGCTTATGATACTTCGACGACAGTGGATTTGGAGGGGTGCCTTTGCTTGACTCGATCTGCTGATAGTTTTTTCCACACCGGGGAAAACGTTCTTGGATTTAGGGATTCATTTCAAATTAAACGCGATGGGCTTTTCGCCTCTTTTAGATTGTGCATTATGCATCTTTTATTGGGACATCGGGGACTACGTTCTTGGGATATCGCGGCCTAAGCCCGGACTGGTTTGGGGATCTCTTCTAGTTCCGCTTATGTTTCGGAACTCTTCCTGTTAGAATCTAACTTTTTACTTGGCGTTCTCTGGTTTTGTTCTTCTTCCGTTTAGGGGGGTTGGAAAAATCGGGTGTCGGAAGTGTAGGCTTGGTAGTGTATTTTTCTGGTGGTCACGTCTTGTGGCCCTAAATGGGTTAGAGTGTGCAATAACTGGTGGCTTTACCGGGGAGTCGGGGTCCGGCTCTTGTAACCCATAAGGGCGGTGGCGCACTGGGAGATGTTAGCTCTGATCAAATGGTCCTATCTCCACCTCCGACTTCGGTCAGGTTTGGGCTGGATACTTCGGTTCAGGCTAACGGAGAGGGTCCAGGCAAAATGGCCGCCTCGGCGGATTGGGTAGCCTGCTGTGGGGCGGCGAGCCTCCATATGCGGGCACGGCGGTCCTGTTTCCCGGCCCTTTGGAGCCCACCGGGATCTCCGGTGCCAGCTGTGCCGGGTTACTTGGGCTGCTGTGTGCTCGTCGTTCCCCTTTAGGAGCTCTTTCCAAAGGGTTTGGCTCCTTACCTTCATAGGTAGGGTGTCGGCTGGAGTTGCTATAGCATCCCACTCCCACTGCTGTGTGCGAAGTGGGGATTGGTCCACACATTGCTGCACTTTCTGCTGGGTTGAGTGGCTTGCGTCAAAGGTGAGACCATCAGTAGTAGGGTTCTGCTACCCATGCTGGATTTGTCACCTGTCCGGGCTAGGGGGACGCTGGCGTAGCGCACTATGATGATAGGCCTCCGGTGGTATGGTCTCTGTTACTAGGTACACCGGGCTATAAATTCTGACACACTGGTCACGTCTTCTCGGGGTTTGGAAGGCGTGGTTATTATACTGGAGGGGTCTCTGTTTCTACCCCTTTTGGATGACTGTTTATTATTCGTCCTTGGCAACTAATTTCGGGGATTTTTCCAGAGCCGAATATGACCTTTCACACTGTAAGGCAGGGGTGAGGTCGGCCGCTATATAGTTTGCATGAGAAGGGGGGGAAATTCGGACGCTCGTTTCTGTTTGGAACTGTCGCTTCATGGTGCAATCTGGCCTTCTGGGTTTCTTATCTACTTTTCTGGGCGCCGGATTGTCTATCTTGGGGAAAATAACATGAAGGTGGGACAATGAATAGAATAGATTTCTCTAAATTCTGGTTTTAAATATTCTTTTCAGTTTTAAGGGTTTTCTAATTTAATTTTAATATTTAGAAAGATAAAATTATATTTATCTTCTGGGATTTTTCTGGGGCTTTCTAACCATACCACTCATGTCATATCAAGTATCGAAGGAGTTATTTAAATTTATTAAAGGATTTTTTTATCAATTGGGGATTTTTGATTAACTTAATGGATACTATGGGAAATTATCCAAATATAGCACTATGGGATACATACATAATGAAAACAGCCTTATTTCTATTAACGTTTGTCCAGGGGACCCATAACGAAAAACATAGATTTAACATTTAACAAACGACAATTTAACATTTATGATTATAATTTTATAGGCTTTATTTTAACTAGGGGTTTTAATTTGTTTATTTTATTTAAATTTGATAAACATTTAAATATATTTATAGGGGTTTAATGATAACTAACTTTATTTTTGAATTTTCATGTTGGCTTACTTTTGGTTATTTACGTTTATTATTACTAGGAGAGATCGATTTGTTTCATTTTTCTCCCGTTATGCGGGGTTTCAGTTTTTATTAGAGAGAAAAAAAAGATTAATTGGTTAATACAAAAAAACACTAATAATTTTTCATCCTCGATTGAGGGCATTTTAATTAAGGAAATATATATAAAAAAAAGACACAACAAAAAAAAACTTCTCGCCATATGGCGCCACAGGGGGTAACAGTCTCACTTAAGCCTCGTCTGCAGCCCCTCTTTTGTAATGGGTCTATTTTCAACCAAAGATATCTGCCTCTATCGTTACAACTGTACCTAATAACTCCCAGATTAACTAAAGAAGAAACATTCTACTCATTGATTACAAAATAGTAATCTACTACAATCTATGTTTATTAAAATAAAAGAGGGTGTCTGAAATTGCTCAGACATTATTTATTTCACGTAAATTGAACCTTAAATTCTCAGATTATTAGGTAATATGTATTAGATATAGTTTACACAAATTCGAGCACCATCTATACGTTATCATATTTTAATTTTGGTTTCAATTGAAAATAAATTTATAACAATTTAATTAGTAATCAAATATGGCAGTAACCATTGGTCATAAGACGACGACCGGGTTGAAAAAAATAGTTATTAGTTGCTTCTCCGGGGCATTTATTGTTACTCAGAGAGGATGACGTCAGGGTGTAACCTAAAGGCCCCAACTAATGATTCGTGAGAGTAATTTTATTGCATTAGCCAAACACGAATTATAGCAACGGATAAATTTATATAGCGTTTTTATTTGCTATTTAGAGCGTTTTTCTTTGCTATTTAGAGCGTTTTTCTTTGCTATTTAGAGCGTTTTTCTTTGCTATTTAGAGCGTTTTTCTTTGCTATTTAGAGCGTTTTTATTTGCTATTTAGAGCGTTTTTATTTGCTATTTAGAGCGTTTTTATTTGCTATTTATAGCGTTTTTCTTTGCTATTTAGAGCGTTTTTCTTTGCTATTTAGAGCGTTTTTCTTTGCTATTTAGAGCGTTTTTATTTGCTATTTAGAGCGTTTTTATTTGCTATTTAGAGCGTTTTTATTTGCTATTTAGAGCGTTTTTATTTGCTATTTAGAGCGTTTTTCTTTGCTATTTAGAGCGTTTTTATTTGCTATTTATAGCGTTTTTATTTGCTATTTAGAGGGTTTTTATTTGCTATTTAGAGCGTTTTTATTTGCTATTTAGAGCGTTTTTATTTGCTATTTAGAGCGTTTTTATTTGCTATTTAGAGCGTTTTTCTTTGCTATTTAGAGCGTTTTTATTTGCTATTTAGAGCGTTTTTCTTTGCTATTTAGAGCGTTTTTATTTGCTATTTAGAGCGTTTTTATTTGCTATTTAGAGCGTTTTTCTTTGCTATTTAGAGCGTTTTTATTTGCTATTTAGAGCGTTTTTATTTGCTATTTATAGCGTTTTTCTTTGCTATTTAGAGCGTTTTTATTTGCTATTTAGAGCGTTTTTCTTTGCTATTTAGAGCGTTTTTCTTTGCTATTTAGAGCGTTTTTATTTGCTATTTAGAGCGTTTTTATTTGCTATTTAGAGCGTTTTTATTTGCTATTTAGAGCGTTTTTCTTTGCTATTTAGAGCGTTTTTATTTGCTATTTAGAGCGTTTTTCTTTGCTATTTAGAGCGTTTTTCTTTGCTATTTAGAGCGTTTTTCTTTGCTATTTAGAGCGTTTTTATTTGCTATTTAGAACGTTTTTATTTGCTATTTAGAGCGTTTTTCTTTGCTATTTAGAGCGTTTTTCTTTGCTATTTAGAGCGTTTTTCTTTGCTATTTAGAGCGTTTTTATTTGCTATTTATAGCGTTTTTATTTGCTATTTAGAGGGTTTTTATTTGCTATTTAGAGCGTTTTTATTTGCTATTTAGAGCGTTTTTCTTTGCTATTTAGAGCGTTTTTATTTGCTATTTAGAGCGTTTTTCTTTGCTATTTAGAGCGTTTTTATTTGCTATTTAGAGCGTTTTTATTTGCTATTTAGAGCGTTTTTCTTTGCTATTTAGAGCGTTTTTCTTTGCTATTTAGAGCGTTTTTCTTTGCTATTTAGAGCGTTTTTCTTTGCTATTTAGAGCGTTTTTATTTGCTATTTAGAGCGTTTTTATTTGCTATTTAGAGCGTTTTTATTTGCTATTTATAGCGTTTTTCTTTGCTATTTAGAGCGTTTTTCTTTGCTATTTAGAGCGTTTTTCTTTGCTATTTAGAGCGTTTTTATTTGCTATTTAGAGCGTTTTTATTTGCTATTTAGAGCGTTTTTATTTGCTATTTAGAGCGTTTTTATTTGCTATTTAGAGCGTTTTTCTTTGCTATTTAGAGCGTTTTTATTTGCTATTTATAGCGTTTTTATTTGCTATTTAGAGGGTTTTTATTTGCTATTTAGAGCGTTTTTATTTGCTATTTAGAGCGTTTTTATTTGCTATTTAGAGCGTTTTTATTTGCTATTTAGAGCGTTTTTCTTTGCTATTTAGAGCGTTTTTATTTGCTATTTAGAGCGTTTTTCTTTGCTATTTAGAGCGTTTTTATTTGCTATTTAGAGCGTTTTTATTTGCTATTTAGAGCGTTTTTCTTTGCTATTTAGAGCGTTTTTATTTGCTATTTAGAGCGTTTTTATTTGCTATTTATAGCGTTTTTCTTTGCTATTTAGAGCGTTTTTATTTGCTATTTAGAGCGTTTTTCTTTGCTATTTAGAGCGTTTTTCTTTGCTATTTAGAGCGTTTTTATTTGCTATTTAGAGCGTTTTTATTTGCTATTTAGAGCGTTTTTATTTGCTATTTAGAGCGTTTTTCTTTGCTATTTAGAGCGTTTTTATTTGCTATTTAGAGCGTTTTTCTTTGCTATTTAGAGCGTTTTTCTTTGCTATTTAGAGCGTTTTTCTTTGCTATTTAGAGCGTTTTTATTTGCTATTTAGAACGTTTTTATTTGCTATTTAGAACGTTTTTCTTTGCTATTTAGAGCGTTTTTCTTTGCTATTTAGAGCGTTTTTCTTTGCTATTTAGAGCGTTTTTATTTGCTATTTATAGCGTTTTTATTTGCTATTTAGAGGGTTTTTATTTGCTATTTAGAGCGTTTTTATTTGCTATTTAGAGCGTTTTTCTTTGCTATTTAGAGCGTTTTTATTTGCTATTTAGAGCGTTTTTCTTTGCTATTTAGAGCGTTTTTATTTGCTATTTAGAGCGTTTTTATTTGCTATTTAGAGCGTTTTTCTTTGCTATTTAGAGCGTTTTTCTTTGCTATTTAGAGCGTTTTTATTTGCTATTTATAGCGTTTTTCTTTGCTATTTAGAGCGTTTTTCTTTGCTATTTAGAGCGTTTTTATTTGCTATTTAGAGCGTTTTTATTTGCTATTTAGAGCGTTTTTATTTGCTATTTATAGCGTTTTTATTTGCTATTTAGAGCGTTTTTCTTTGCTATTTAGAGCGTTTTTATTTGCTATTTATAGCGTTTTTCTTTGCTATTTAGAGCGTTTTTCTTTGCTATTTAGAGCGTTTTTCTTTGCTATTTAGAGCGTTTTTCTTTGCTATTTAGAGCGTTTTTATTTGCTATTTAGAGCGTTTTTCTTTGCTATTTAGAGCGTTTTTATTTGCTATTTATAGCGTTTTTATTTGCTATTTATAGCGTTTTTATTTGCTATTTAGAGCGTTTTTATTTGCTATTTATAGCGTTTTTATTTGCTATTTATAGCGTTTTTCTTTGCTATTTAGAGCGTTTTTATTTGCTATTTAGAGCGTTTTTCTTTGCTATTTAGAGCGTTTTTTGCTATTTAGAGCGTTTTTATTTGCTATTTAGAGCGTTTTTATTTGCTATTTAGAGCGTTTTTCTTTGCTATTTAGAGCGTTTTTATTTGCTATTTAGAGCGTTTTTATTTGCTATTTAGAGCGTTTTTATTTGCTATTTATAGCGTTTTTCTTTGCTATTTAGAGCGTTTTTATTTGCTATTTAGAGCGTTTTTCTTTGCTATTTAGAGCGTTTTTCTTTGCTATTTAGAGCGTTTTTATTTGCTATTTATAGCGTTTTTCTTTGCTATTTAGAGCGTTTCTATTTGCTATTTAGAGCGTTTTTATTTGCTATTTATAGCGTTTTTCTTTGCTATTTATAGCGTTTTTCTTTGCTATTTAGAGCGTTTTTATTTGCTATTTATAGCGTTTTTATTTGCTATTTAGAGCGTTTTTCTTTGCTATTTAGAACGTTTTAATTTGCTATTTATAGCGTTTTTCTTTGCTATTTAGAGCGTTTTTATTTGCTATTTAGAGCGTTTTTATTTGCTATTTAGAGCGTTTTTTGCTATTTAGAGCGTTTTTGCTATTTAGAGCGTTTTTATTTGCTATTTAGAGCGTTTTTATTTGCTATTTAGAGCGTTTTTATTTGCTATTTAGAGCGTTTTTCTTAGCTATTTAGAGCGTTTTTATTTGCTATTTAGAGCGTTTTTATTTGCTATTTAGAGCGTTTTTTGCTATTTAGAGCGTTTTTGCTATTTAGAGCGTTTTTATTTGCTATTTAGAGCGTTTTTATTTGCTATTTAGAGCGTTTTTATTTGCTATTTAGAGCGTTTTTCTTAGCTATTTAGAGCGTTTTTATTTGCTATTTATAGCGTTTTTCTTTGCTATTTAGAGCGTTTTTATTTGCTATTTAGAGCGTTTTTCTTTGCTATTTAGAGCGTTTTTCTTTGCTATTTATAGCGTTTTTCTTTGCTATTTAGAGCGTTTTTATTTGCTATTTAGAGCGTTTTTATTTGCTATTTATAGCGTTTTTCTTTGCTATTTAGAGCGTTTTTCTTTGCTATTTAGCGTTTTTATTTGCTATTTATAGCGTTTTTCTTTGCTATTTATAGCGTTTTTCTTTGCTATTTAGAGCGTTTTTCTTTGCTATTTAGAGCGTTTTTCTTTGCTATTTAGAGCGTTTTTATTTGCTATTTATAGCGTTTTTCTTTGCTATTTAGAGCGTTTTTATTTGCTATTTAGAGCGTTTTTCTTTGCTATTTAGAGCGTTTTTCTTTGCTATTTAGAGCGTTTTTATTTGCTATTTAGAGCGTTTTTATTTGCTATTTAGAGCGTTTTTATTTGCTATTTAGAGCGTTTTTTTGCTATTTAGAGCGTTTTTATTTGCTATTTAGAGCGTTTTTATTTGCTATTTAGAGCGTTTTTATTTGCTATTTAGAGCGTTTTTATTTGCTATTTAGAGCGTTTTTATATGCTATTTAGAGCGTTTTTATTTGCTATTTAGAGCGTTTTTATTTGCTATTTATAGCGTTTTTATTTGCTATTTAGAGCGTTTTTATCTGCTATTTAGAGCGTTTTTATTTGCTATTTAGAGCGTTTTTCTTTGCTATTTAGAGCGTTTTTATTTGCTATTTAGAGCGTTTTTATTTGCTATTTAGAGCGTTTTTATTTGCTATTTAGAGCGTTTTTTGCTATTTAGAGCGTTTTTATTTGCTATTTATAGCGTTTTTCTTTGCTATTTAGAGCGTTTTTCTTTGCTATTTATAGCGTTTTTCTTTGCTATTTAGAGCGTTTTTATTTGCTATTTAGAGCGTTTTTATTTGCTATTTATAGCGTTTTTCTTTGCTATTTAGAGCGTTTTTCTTTGCTATTTAGCGTTTTTATTTGCTATTTATAGCGTTTTTCTTTGCTATTTATAGCGTTTTTCTTTGCTATTTAGAGCGTTTTTCTTTGCTATTTAGAGCGTTTTTCTTTGCTATTTAGAGCGTTTTTATTTGCTATTTATAGCGTTTTTCTTTGCTATTTATAGCGTTTTTCTTTGCTATTTAGAGCGTTTTTATTTGCTATTTAGAGCGTTTTTATTTGCTATTTAGAGCGTTTTTATTTGCTATTTAGAGCGTTTTTATTTGCTATTTAGAGCGTTTTTATTTGCTATTTATAGCGTTTTTATTTGCTATTTAGAGCGTTTTTATTTGCTATTTACACCGATCTGGCGAGCAGTAGTAAAAAGCTGTAATAAGTTGGAGAAGGTTTAAACATTTCATCCCGGTGCAAGCGTATAATTTTCGCTTATGCCCTTGTGTTAATTTACGGCAATTATTCATTTACAATACGTAGGCGTTGAATCCTCGACCAATCGGATCTTTAGGAAGCTAGGAGCAACAAACACTCAAGGAGAACACAGTTATACTGATCACACCATTTATTGCGTACAATTTTAAAAAGAAGTGCTTTTTGAAAAAGCATTTTAAGGCCGGGAGGAGGGGGTGATATAAATAAATTTTTTTTTTATCAATTCGTTGTCAGTTTTACATTCTATTTTGACTTTAATATTCTGAACTTTTCCTTTTCAATGGTCGCAATGTGAAATTTACGCACGAAAATGTGCGTCTTAGTTTGAACTCACCTGCCGACAAAGATTTGGAAATTGAAGGGGGCAAGTCACCTCAAACCATTGGTAAATAATCTGCCCTATGGAGACATATTTACTTTGTCGTATGAGTTAATTTTTGTCTCAGAAAGCTTTTTATATCTTTAGCTCCATAAAAACGTGTTCCAGTTAATTGTAATAGTAAGTGTAAGGAGCCGTTGGCAGTTTAGCCCGGCCATCTAGAATAATATGGCATTAAAAGTCACCAGCTGACTTGGGCCTAAGGGTGGTGCCTTGTATGTTATCATCGCTGATTATTTTGGTTATTCTTGTTATTGTTAACTCGCTTTGAATTTACAAAAAATGAAAGGGGAAAATTTCGTTAGCTTACCCGTTCTTTTAAAATTGGCAATTCTCCTACCATCACAGTACGGTGGCTACGGCCTTGCACGATAGTCCTTGAAGGTCTTGGCTACAACCCCAAAATTCGACAAGTTACTGTTTTCCCCTTCTCCAACCGCGGTTTTTTATTACATTTAAGCTCGCATTAACTTGGACAAAAGGCGTCCCAAGTGAATGATAAAAGTAAAATGATAAAAAATTCCCGTCAAATCGTTTCGAAAATCTACAGAAAATGTAAACGGCAAAATATGACGACTTCCATGAAACCCCCTGAAATTTAATTTATTTCGTGAGATATATTTTCATTTTATCTTGTTTGAAATTTAGAATTAAATCTGAATAGCATTAATTCCTTTTTGACGTCACCCCCCGGGGGCGAGGGGCTGACTACTCCGCGTAATCGGTGTACAGAACCGTACCTTTGACTGTACTAATGGGATTACGCGTAATCTTTGAAGTCCCTGCGTTTGGCAGTGCTAATCTAAGCGTAATCCGGTGTACAGACTTTCTAAGAGTGGTTAGGCCCTCGCCCGGAGGTAAGAGAGGCTGCTATTTTCAATGGGGATTTCGACGGTGGTGTTGGTGTTGAAGAGGATGATCAACAACCATTTCTTATCAACAGCGTGTGGTAACGATTTAATTGATGCGGGGTTCGAATAGGGATAAGTTTCATCTATCTAACTATACCAGTGCCGAACCTTTGTTGTTGATCAAAGGGGTGCTCACTCCCGATTTGGAAATCTGACGTAAACGTCGTTCACTTTCGCTTCCGTTGCAGCTCTAGGATTTGAACCTGGCCCCTCCCCTTCAAATTCAATCATCTCCAGGCGGCGTATTATTGACTCCCTAAATATGACGTCCTCTTGACGCGATGGACATTCGCTTGAGAGACGCGTTAAATAAGAACGCCTCCTTTTCCATTTCCTCCTCCCTTTAGTTGATGATGCGTCGCGAATGACGGAGTATAAACATTATCTCTATAAAAATAGATCAATTCTTGATATGACCCTTCTTCATAACTGCAGTTTAATTTAATTTTTATTAAAAATGAGATATTATTTACCAATTCGCATACGCTCTATTGTGATATTTGAATTTAGTGCCAATTGAAAACTAAGATATACGAACCATCGTTTTCTAAATATTTGATCCCTGACCTTGAAATGCAAGGGTACAAAGGTTAAAAGATGTCACGGATATTTAAGTACACACAATACCCCGATGTATGAAATATATTTTCAATTTGAAATTTAAATTTGATCAAATTTCAATCATCTTGTACATTAATAACTTAATGAACGTACTATAACAACCCAAGATAAATTTTGTCGAAAATGAGCGTTTTTCATTAAAACATCAAAAACATAAGCTTAATCACCCTGTCATTAGGCATTAACAGCCAAAGAGTAATTTTAACTCAAAGAAAGAAATTAATAATCACCTTGTTCATTATTTACGAACAATATTTCAATTGCCCTGTATATAAAATTAACGATGAAATTAATTGGACTGAAAATAGCCGAAAAAATAACTAAAAGAGGCCGAAACTTAATTTGGCCGAAAGAAAAACAATTTCGAATACCACAAATTTAATGAAAATATCCACACTTCAGTAAAATGCAGCTTGTAATTTAACAAAATATCAACGGCTTGTACAATAACTCAATCACCCTTCCTTTATCATAATCAGGGCACTAATTCTTAACAATTAAAGAGTAACTTTACCACAAAAAATAATAAAACGCTATATCAATCATTAAAATCAATATTTCACCCTGTACAATTTCAAAGGTAATTTTTATCAAAAGCAGCACTTTTTGAACAAAATTAGTGCATTAACAAAGATCCAAATCACCTAGTTTTTTTTCCAGTGGAAAATCAATTTTATCAATTAATATCATGTTCATTGGAATAACAACAAACACTCTGTGTCGCAATTAAAAATAAATTCCGAAAGTGGTAGCAATATCCGAGATAACAAAGCAAATAACAGGTTTTACAATAGTCAAGATAGCGTGACGTACCACAGCCCTTAAAAAACACACCGAAAGTATCCAAAACCGTGTAGAATACAATGGATTCAATTTGTAGAGGTTTCCAAGGTCGAAGGTCAAATATTTGTAGACATATAACGCTTGTATTCTGAATGTTGACTTGGTAAGAAATTCAAATTCAAATTTAAGCTTCTTGATATACTTTTTCCTGTTGGCGCCGGAATGCCTGGTCAAAATAAGCCGCTAAACTATGCCTGGTCTTAGCGCAGGTATACCCCCCTCTAAGCGCAAGTATGCCCATTGAAAAGTAGTCGGAAATGAAGTAAAAACATTTAAATATGACGTTTGTATGAAGTTACGTCCCTTTGGTGCAGATATGCCCGCTCTAAGCTCTGGTATGCCCCCTCTGACCACAGTCATGCCCATTGAAAAGTAGTCGGAAATGAAGTAAAAACCATTAAATGTCAAGTTTAAATTGAGTTAATTTAATTTCAACATTCAAAGTAATTTTAATTTGAATAAAAATGTGGCTAAAATGGATAAACACGCAAAACATTGCGCCAAAATGAAGTTAAAACGATATGTATAAGCTGGTCAAGTTCGCTCTTATCTTGGCTAACTGTTATGCTCGGTATACCGGTATGCTTTTTAGTAGGGGCCTCTGAAACCCGTTTTTAGTTCCACATCGAGATATATATATATCGAAGTGGGACTATTGCTATGGACGGATTGTCGTTAAGTGTTGTGTGTGTGTTTGTTTGTTTGTTTGGTGTGGAAAGCAACGACACGGCAGATGGCGCTGCGAAAATAATTTGCAGTTTTGGCGAAACCGGGATTCGAACTCACAGTCAAAAACTCCGAATAATGACGCCTTTACGCTCTCGGCCACTGGAAGCTTCCCAAAATTTGTTCGGAGCTTCTACTGTATTCTCGTCAGTTTTAGCGGCGCGGGGGGAGTTGGCTAGTTAAGTTGTCGAAATTATCGTCCGTTTTTACGCCTTATTTTACGTATATTTTCGGAATTTAAGGTCAAGTGAACCTCAAACTTCGCGTCGGGTGGTGGGTGGTGGGCACACTCGCTTAAGATGCCTCGCTCGAAAGTGAGTACTCGAATTAACGAGCTCGAAAATTTTAAATGTTCGGGTGGTGAGCAGTGGTAGGTGGGCACACTTGCTTAAGATGCCTCGCTCGAAAGTGAGTACTCGAATAAACGAGCTCGAAAATTTTAAATGTTCGGGTGGTGAGCAGTGGTAGGTGGGCATACTCGCTTAAGATGCCTCGCTCGAAAGTGAGTACTCTAATAAACGAGCTCGAAAATTTTAAATGCCCTCTTCCCCATATGTACTTATAAATGCTCTAAAAGCCCCACAATGAGATACTTATTTTCTTATTTAAATAAATCAACAAGAGACATTAAAAAACTTCATCACTCGTTACACCAAACAAAAGGTTCAAGACAAACTACGAGTTCAATCCACACTGACGAACTTCCTTTTGGGTAATAAAAGCAATAGAACCATAGAGAAACAATTATAAATTGAAGTCACTATCGGGAGAAGGTATTATATTATTAAGAACACGCGTAAGCTTAAAAAGTTAAAGCATTGAAGACTCTATTTCCCTTCACACACTTACGTACCGCCATTATTAATTATTGGACTCCCATACTCATCCAAAAACTAGGGGCATTCGGGCATATGTAGTTTTATATCTATGAAGGTAAATTTTTATTACGATAATCTTTGCCGTATACCATTCGCAAAACTTAGGTATATTAACTTACAAGTTCACGTAAAGACTACCCGTTTATAGCTCTACCACAAATAGATCGAAATTTAAAATATAGCTTTTTGTCAAATTACCTTGCAAGTTAAGTCAATAAATGACCTCAACAGCTTATGAATTGGTTTGCCCACCCATGTATCCTGAGGGTGGGCGGTGGCCTCTCTTTAACATAGGATGGTAAATAGTATATCTAACTATAGGAAATCACATGGGCTCAGCAGTTTTTATATTAGTTTGCCCACCGGGGTCTCCTGATGGTGGGCGGCATCCACCCTTTCACTTAGGGTGGCAATTTATATATCCAACGATAAGAAATCACAAAGCCTCAAAAGCTTTGTATTAGTTTGCCTACCTGTGTCTACTAAGGGTGTATGGCTTTGCCCATTCGAATACACTGATGTGGAACTAATATTACGGCCTGGGCCGACTTGTTGTAGTGAGAGTCCGAGTGAGAGTCGCAACGTAGAGAGAGGGTTTTGGTTATATAACAAATGACGTCACTGGTTTCGAAGAGAACGATATACGGGAGAGCTACTTCTGCCCGTATAGATGTCTGTCCTTTAGCTTTAAGGCTTTTCTTTCTTTCTCCATAAAACGCATTGCTATCACCAAAGAATATATATATTCTTTGCTATCACCTTTCGCGTTATGGGTTATTCGGTTTCATTCTCTTATTTTATAGATCTGTTTATTTTAATAATAATAATAATAATAATAATAATGGTCATAATAATAATAAATTAATAAAGTAATAGTATTTTAATAAATTAACATTCCACAGTATGAAATTTTAACTGGAAATATCGGTTGCTTAACTATTATTAAAGGACATTTTTCAGAGTTGACATGAATCACAACGTCTCTAAAATGGAAGTAGACATTTCATTAATAGTTGTATTAGAATTAGAACAATCATATATTATTAATTGGTAAAAACTTCATTTTCATAGGTCAAGTAGTCTTGATACTAGGGGTGTGCAAAATATTTGGTAAAACCAAATAATTCGATCGAATACCAAATCGAATATTCGATTCGTCGAATCGAATAGCGCTTGGAAAAGTTCGCGAATATTCGTTTTTCCTGATCAAATAGTCGAATAACCGGGGGTCTTTTTCTAATTTGTTGAGTTTCAAGGCCATCAATGGAGAACGCGATGAAAATTTCGAACTACTCTTTATTTCTGACACCTCTGTAGGCCACAGCGGCAAGGACCTTATATAAAGAGTACCTTGCAAGTCCATAGTCTGAGTATTAACTTTTCTTGGCGAAAGGCAGAAGCTATTTATTTTCGCACATATAATTGGCTAGATTATTGAGGTGTTTTTTTGTTTTTGAATTTTCTATAATAACAAAGTAAAAATAAAACGAAACTGGGCGAAAGGTTAAAGCAACTTTGTGATTAAAAAAGTGCATTTTGTTTAACATTTTTAACTTATTTGAATGGTAAATTCAAGAATTTACAGTAGCATTGCTTCCACGGGGCTAGGCGGATTCGTTTTCCTAGGCCCCTCAAGTAAAGAACCCCGAAAATCTATGAACGATAATAAATCTACTGTATAAATTTCATCTAAATAAAGTAACATAATTCTACAAATTCGGAGGCGTCAACATTCAACATTCTTGGTATTTACTCGTTTCTCACCAATTGAAGTAACGATAGATACATATTTTCTATCTACCTGTGTGGATAAAACTTAATACATTGGATTACGTATAATACGTCAATTGGCGGGAAACGAATAAAATTGGTATCAGTTATATAATTTTAGTACACCAAGTATACGCAATCAATTTAGTACAGACGAAGCTCTACTTGTACACTTATTACGAAGAATACTCAGCCCTCGGATTTTAGGTTTAAAAATGTTTGGATGAGGCACCTTTATCAAATTCCACCCTGGTCCTCAATTAATATAGTTACGCTACTGAGCATTTAATAAATAAAATAAAAATTATACTTTTGGTTTAGTATTTTGCTTTTTGCTAGTAAAACGTCCTGTGGTTTCAATAACTTTTTATTTTTTTTGACAAATATGCAAACTATTTGGGTATTTGAAAACCAAATACGACGAATTATTTGATATTCGAAATACTATTTGGTAATTGATCAGTTAACTAGCTTGGATTTGTGACCAAAAATATTCGACCAAATTATTTGACGTTTTAAAAAAAAGTGATATTCGATCCGATCCCCAAAAAATGGTATTTGCACACCTCTACTTAATACAGGTTCGATTATAAGCTTTATTTTATTATTTTATTTTAATAGTTAATGTCTTTGTGTAGAAATTTTGAAATATATTTAAGACAAAACCAGAGCCTTAGTAGAAATAGCCAATGGATGTCGAAAAAACCTTTTCTAATGAACATGATTTTAATTGAAGTTAATTTTTTTAAATCAAAAATGAAAAACACCGGGTTGAAAGTGCTCACAGTTAAATGTTTGTCAATAATTATCTAAATATTTCCCAATTCTGTAATTTATTTTTGGTTTTACGAACTAGTGAGCTAGCACATCTTTTGTACGTATTCAGCAAGTTTTGGAAAACATTTATGTTACTTTTAATAACGACCCTTTCTGAATTCTGGGAAACTTGGTATTTACTTTTCATAGAGCTATCATAATTACTGTTTTGCCGAGACCCAGTCCTGTTATCTCCAATTTTATTTACAAATGAAATACTATCATAAATAATTTATTTAAAATGGAAAACAAAAATTAAATAAAATTATTTTGAAACACATTTTGTTGAAATCCAGAAACCCCTGTCATTGGCAGAGCCAGTTAAAGTTCTTTATCTGCACTGCATTTTTGCCATCTCTTCATTATTTTAACATCTTGAACAAAAATCTAGTTAATTTTTAATTTATATTCTGTAAACATTAATATTGGCGTCTTAACATTTGTTAAGTCATAATCCCATGATCTCCCACAACTTGAGTTTAATGTTTCTTGCTATTGGGATAAATCACACTACTCTTAAAACATGTATGACAAAATATCCCGTGTATTATAGCCATTTTGGTCAAGAAAATCTTTTAAGGCATAATTCACCCCGAAACTATTGTTATAAATACCGCCAAATAAAATAATATTAATATATATCATCTTTCTTTAACTTTGTTCAAATATTTGTATTAACATAATCAGAATGTTTAATAGATTTTTAAAAACATATAATCAATTTTAAAAGTAGCGGCATTAGTATAAAACGTTATATACAGTAAATCATTAATTTTGTTGTTTGTATTCAAATTTGTCTGCTGATGAAACAATACTTTTTTTCGTGTCATCATTATGACTATTTCGAATATCTGGCGCCCAATGATAAATGTTTTTCGTCCATCCTGATTTATTTTAGCTAATATTTTAATTATTTATTTGTTTTAGGCCTTTGTACGAGCAACACCCGTTCATAAATCGAAAAGAGCCTTTGATTCAGAGTGAAACTGGCAAAATGTGCGGCCAAGAAGGGAAGATGCAAAAATGCTCAGAATGCGCCTACGCAACGAACGATAAGAGTAATTTGATTCGCCACAGAAGAACTCACATGGGCGAGAAACCCTTCCAGTGTGACCAGTGTAACTTCGCATCTGCACAAAAGAGTGATTTAATTCGCCACAGAAGAACTCACACGGGCGAGAAACCCTTCCAGTGTGACCAGTGTAACTTCGCATCTGCACACAAGAATGCATTAATTTGCCACAGAAGAACTCACACGGGCGAGAAACCCTTCCAGTGTGACCAGTGTAAATTCGCATCTGCGAAAAAGAGTAATTTGATTATCCACAGAAGAACTCACACGGGCGAAAAACCATTTAAGTGTGACCAGTGTAACTTCGCATCTGCACACAAGAGTGCATTGATTTGCCACAGAAGAACTCACACGGGTGAGAAACCTTTCCAGTGTGACCAGTGTAACTTCGCATCTGCACAAAAGAGTGATATTATTCGCCACAAAAGAACTCACACGGGCGAGAAACCCTTCAAGTGTGACCAGTGTAACTTCGTATCTGCGATAAAGAGTAATTTGATTCGCCACAGAAGAACTCACACGGGCGAGAAACCCTTCCAGTGTGACCAGTGTAACTTCGTATCTGCGAAAAAGAGTAATTTGATTCGCCATAGAAGAACTCACACGGGCGAGAAACCCTTCAAGTGTGACCAGTGTAACTTCGTATCTGCGATAAAGAGTAATTTGATTCGCCACAGAAGAACTCACATGGGCGAGAAACCCTTCCAGTGTGACCAGTGTAACTTCGCATCTGCACACAAGGGTGCATTGATTTGCCACAGAAAAGCTCACGCGGGTGAGAAACCTTTCCAGTGTGACCAGTGTAACTTCGCATCTGCACAAAAGAGTGATATTATTCGCCACAAAAGAACTCACACGGGCGAGAAACCCTTCAAGTGTGACCAGTGTAACTTCGTATCTGCGATAAAGAGTAATTTGATTCGCCACAGAAGAACTCACACGGGCGAGAAACCCTTCCAGTGTGACCAGTGTAACTTCGTATCTGCGAAAAAGAGTAATTTGATTCGCCATAGAAGAACTCACACGGGCGAGAAACCCTTCAAGTGTGACCAGTGTAACTTCGTATCTGCGATAAAGAGTAATTTGATTCGCCACAGAAGAACTCACATGGGCGAGAAACCCTTCCAGTGTGACCAGTTTAACTTCGCATCTGCACACAAGGGTGCATTGATTTGCCACAGAAAAGCTCACGCGGGTGAAAAGTCTTTTAAATGTTATCAGTGTAAATACGCATCTGTGCAAAAGAGGGATTTGATTCACCACAGAAGAACTCACTCGGGCGAGAAACCCTCCCAGTGTGACCAGTCTGCTGAGAAGTGGGATTTGTTCAGTTACAAAACAAGACAATCGTGGGGAAATCCCTTTGGATGCACAAAGGGCGGATACTGGACCAGACATAAGAAGAGTTTACTTCTCCACGAAATAAGACATCACTCTCATGGTATAAAGGCCCATAAATGCCCCACTTGCGCCCTACATTTCGCTACCAAGAAAACCCTCCAAGCTCACCGTCGTATTCATGGTCGATCTGGAAACCAAATTGGCGCCTCGAACAGTCATCACCAAGAAACAGTGCGCCAGTCCAAGCCACGTGAATCTGACCCTGTGGAAGGTAGATATTGTTTGGTTCGACTGCGACGTTTGACGAAGGAACAGATTGAATCACACACTGTAAAGCCCCACTGCGCCCACGCCGTGAAAGCGGAAGTTGCCCATCCTGACACCAGAATCGTCGACAGAGAAATGGTGTTTGGCTCCGATTGTGTCAAAATCGATGTCAGCTGCGTCAAACAAGAGCCTTTTTATGACTTCATCGACCAAGTTCCGATTGCGACAGTCGTAACGAGAGAAGAGTTGGAATATCGCCCAGTTGAGGACAATAAGGAGGGTGTCCCCAGGAACCCAAATACCCCGATTAAAATCGAGTTCGTTCCATAAGATTAAAATATTTGTTTGAGTTAAAACATTGTTAATTTTAATTTCATATTGATGGGTTGAGCAAGCTATTTATTTTCCAAAAAGTATTTATGTAAAATTAACATATGCAAATTAAGTAGTTAGTTAGCCAATGGAAATTCCAATACATAGTAGTAAATTCCAATTTGGAATTTACTACTAACCGGAAATTATCAAATTGGCATTTACTCTGTTTCGCCGCGAGTTAGCCGTTTTGGTTTTTCTTTTCAATTTCATATGAAACTAAATAAACGTTATTAACAATAAATGTGTGCTTTTATAATAATCTTTCTTCTAGTTAAAAGGAGCCGAAGAGAATTTAGTTTCATATGGTATCTCAGGAAACGGTTTCTACGGGCAGCTTCTCCCAAGTGTTGCCCATACCTTCACCCCTGTTCCTACGAGCCTCCCATTCTGGCCCGTGACTTGGGTAATATAAATCTGCGGAAAGATAGTAAGAATTTTTCCGTAGAAAGATCAGTCACCTTTTCCAAATGTGACGGAACATGGGAACATGTAAAGAGTGCAATGTAAGCCTTCGTAGTTGGGCTTCCAGTTTTTACGTGAAGAGGGCAAGCAAAACCAATTCCACTTCGGTCACAGGGTGGAGCTTCGGTTATTCGAGA
Source organism: Leiobunum rupestre (assembly GCF_980474605.1). Lineage (NCBI taxonomy): Eukaryota > Metazoa > Arthropoda > Arachnida > Opiliones > Sclerosomatidae > Leiobunum > Leiobunum rupestre. Next base: position 86,493,706 of record NC_143384.1, read on the forward strand.
ACTCGGTAGTGTCGCAACGTTTACTGTCCCAGCCTTGGCGGTGAAACGTTTGCATTTAACGCACTTGTGAAGAATAGTTTTTGCTACTTGACGTCCACGAATGATCCAAAACTTATCTCGGACTTCTAGAAGAGTATCTCTAAGACCAGAATGCATTAGTCTTAAATGATGAAACAAACTAATTAAATGAGAAAAACGATTTTTGCCCATGAGAATATAGGGATGTTTTTCGTTGTAGGAAAATTCAGATTGTTCCAATCTACCGCCAAGGCGTAGAAGTTTATCTTGATCGAGGAAAGGGTTCAAAGAGTACAATTTAGATGTTTTGGTGAGCCTTCGCTTCACGACAAGTCCTGAATTTCTGCCGAGAAATCTTCCCATTGAGATTGACGCACCAGCAGTTTCTCACCTTTTTCCAGTTCTTCTGTGGTCAAGGGACCACGTAGTCTTAACTCAGTCTTTCTGGAGTACCATTTAAATCGGACAGCCCAGGAGGCTATTTTCTTTTAGCTTTGGAGAATGAACTGTAGCGGTTCAGTTCAACAACAATTCACTGCTCTGGAGTTACTGAAACGCGAGATTGAAATACATTAGGTCGAAGTTCGTCGGTGACATCGAGATCTACGGTCGGCGTAGTAGTATCAGTAGACCAAGCGCTCTCTTCTAAGCTCAGCCACGTTGGTCTTTCCCACCACATCTTACTGTTAAATAATTCCTCGACTCATACCTCTGGTCGGTAAGTCGGCGGGATTATCTTTTCCCTTGACATGATTCCACACCCTCGGTTCAGTTAGGTTCTGTACCTCGGATACTCGATTTCCAACCAAGGGCTTCCATTTATTCACGGGATCCTGGATCCAATACAGAGTTATAGTAGAATCTGTCCATAAACGAATGTGTGAGATATTAGAGAAAATTGGTTTTAATTACGTCACCAATCGGGCTCCAAGGACTGCGGCCATGAGTTAAAGACGCGGTAGGGTAAGTCTTTTCAGCGGAGAAACCCTCGTCTTCGAAGCAACCAACAAGATCCATGAAGTACCATTGTTTAGGACATAGCGAATGTACGCTACTGCCGCATATGCTAATTCACTTGCGTCGCAAAATACATGAAGTCCATATTCACCGATTGAAGAGTTTGACTCTCCAGAGTAATAGTGACGAGGTATTCGCATTTGATTCAGAATTTAGATTAGGCCCAGAAAATAGACATGGATTCAGCGACAGATGTCCAAGTTCGTGTGATGAACCGTCATATACGACACGGAATTTGGGAGTTTCTTGGGCGAGGGAGATAATGGAGATAATACACTGGATTAATTTTATTCAAATCGTCATCTGTTACCTCCTCGATTATTCCAGACTGCTGTTGTTCTCGTATGACATGTTGATATTGTTCAAGAAGAAATGGATCGCTCCTCAGGCGTTTAATTAGGTTTTCCGTCCTTCTCTTGGTCACGAAGTAATAGACGGTAAAATAAATGGCGGTGGAATTTTAAACCGTCATTGCTACTTAAAAACTGGACAGTAGCCAGGGAGGGAACACCGGATTGGTTGGTATTGGTGCATGCGCAGATACCAATTTTTAACTGTCGCCGAGTAACAAACTTCTAAATCGTGATTATTCGTAGAGCACGTGGCGCCACCTCAGTAAACTGACCGTTATTTTTCGGGAATAAAAGCTAGACAAAATGGTTATTTAACTGTAAATTTACCTATAACTTGAATTCTTTAAATTAAAATAGATATTATTAATTGAGATGGATCGTAATGGACGTGAAAAACGGTTGAAATGACTTCAGTTACAATTAAAGTCGCGAAGTGAGGAGGCTGACAGCCATGCTGTCATGAAATGTTTCCCCTTTTTCCCTACCCCCAAATTCAAAAACCCTTCAGAGGCTGGGAAGCCGTTGGAATTTAATTTACCGTCTATTATATCCAAGTTTGCTTTTATTTTCGTTCCAGGGTAATCGAACTTCGTATCGCTGGTCACTAAAGTTTATAGTCTTGTCGAAGTTCTCCAGGATGGTTACATCATTATTCGTCTTGACTCCATCATCTTGAATCCCCAAAGAATCAAGTTCCCAGAACGCTTGAATTTGTTTAGACAATACGGTATCCATTTCCATGGCTCCCACAGACATGGTAGCCACTGGATTCACTGCGCTTGACTTGCTCAGGGACTGGATTTCCAAAGCTGAATATTTTCAAGGTCTCCTCCCCAACTACTGGTAACTTCAAATGATGCGAAAATTCTTCCTTGTTGAAGGTGCATTGCGCTCCACCATCAATTAGGCATCGAGCTTTTCGAAAGACTCCGCTGCCACCATGAATTATTGCTTGAGCGGTTTGAAGTAACATTACCTTGTTTGTTCTCGTCTGTTGGGTAATTGAAGAAAGAGTAGAGGCATCAGTTACTTCTGGAAGGTTCTCTTGATCTTTCTGAACATTTTCGGCTCCAAGTTCATTGAGTCTCTGGTCGCATAAGGCTGAATGGTGTTTCTTGCCACAGTTCTTGCAAGAAGAATGCTTTGAACGACAGTTGCGTGCACGATGTGACGTCTTCATGCAAAGGTAGCACCCCCGTTGCTCCTTTTTATTTCTCTTTTCCTCGACAGAGATACGGAATCGCAGGTCTCAATAGTGTGATATGAATTCTCGCAGATTATACAATTTCTTTGTCAACTCCTTATTGTAGAGCGGCTGCCGATGATGTACGGTTTCGTGACTGATGGCTCGAGTTATGGTATGGTTGATTTGATCTACTCTTCTCTTCCGCTCTTCTTGTAGTAATTTCTCTATTGCCTCCCGAAACGAAAGCAAGGAAGGCACCAGCTTGTTATCGACTTTCATCTTCCTTTCTGAGATAGTCCACGAGCCCCATAACACCCCACAAGACTTGCCCTTTCTTTTGTCTGGTGAACTCCAAAATGAGATCTCGTGGAAGTCGTTTTTTAGAGTACCATACGTATCCGATCCAACACCCATAGTTTTTAAGCTTCGAATCTCCAATTCAAGAGCATCGTAGAACCTTCGCAATGCCAGGACATCGTTCGAACTTTTCACCACTTCTAGCTTCAGAAGGTTATTCATATGTTCGTCGATGATTAAATCTTCGCAGCCGAACCTGTTCTTCAGGATACTGATAGCTTTGTCATATGCGCTTGCGGATATCGGCAACCCCATGACAGCTCTCAAGGCCGGACCTTCTAAATAAGACTGCAGAATTTTTCCAACTTATTTTTGATACCTTCATTTCCGGGTACAGAGATGTTGTATCGGTTCCAGAAGTTGGCCCACTTGGTAGGTTCACCATTAAATTTTTCAAGTTTCAACATCGGAAGTTTAATGGTCTGGGTAACTGTCGCTCTGCCGTTGGAAGCTAGAGGAACATTTTGAAGTTGTCGGAGTTTCTGCTGCGCTTCTGTTTTTACTTCAATGACCCGATCCATGTACGCAAGAGAGTCCTCGATCTCCTGGTCCAGATCCTTAACGTTAATTATAGCGTTTTGAATCTCCTTGTCGTACTGCTCCAGAAACAGCTCCTTTTGTCCGATTTGATTCAGCAGTTTCTCTATTTTAGCTTCGTCCGCCTGTTGATTCGTTACTTCCGCCTCCAGAGTGTTTACCAGCCTGCTCGTTACGCTCTTTATTGTTCCACGCATCCTGATCAGTTGATCCGCCATGGTCCAAGAAAGTATCTGCTGCCCAGCAATCCAAAAGTTTAAACAATCCCGGGTTTCGGTACCAATTTTGGGATATAACTTTTTACCACATTAGGGAAAGGGGGCGACAACTCAGATGACTAACTTAAACTCGACTGGTTATTTAGCTCATGTAATTGAAGAGGCATATGTTAAGTAAAAACAACAACGGTTTATTTACAACTAGATAAAGTTACATGTCGATAGCGGAAACAAAACTGAATACGAATAAATAAATTCGGTGATTATTTATACATAAAAGGGCGAGCGATAAAAAATTAATCGAACGGTCGATAAAAAGCAAAAGGTCTAATTTAAGTTTTAACATAATCTTTCCAAAAAGGTGAACATTGTTTCCATAATGGTAAAAATGTCCCTATCTTTCCCTAGAAGCTTGTGTGCACCAAATATTCACTCTGGGAAAATCCTACTGCCTGTTAAGAAACAAGGAAAGTACACTACACCTCACGGTCTCTACTACACCGGATAGTAAAGAAATAAAAAGGTAACCCCATAGAGCGGAGCAAAAAAAACCCGTTGGGAATAAACGTATCAACCGTTTTCAATTTTCATTGGTTAAAACTTCTCTTGCTCCCAAAAGCAATTTTTAAAGTGTATTCTTAAGCCAGGCAAAAGTATAACTTTTATCGTTTGTAGTTAAGAAGTGCTTTGAGCGGTTGTTCTCCAACGTTATGCATGCACACTCTGTTATGCATCCATATTCTGCATATGCACCATAATCTGGAAACCCAGACCAAAGACTCTAGAATAACCTAAACGTCTAGTCCTCTTTGTTTTACACTCTAGAGTCTAAGGCAGCTAAAGAGTGGACAGTTGAATTTTCTTATATATCTCAATAATATCTTTATATTTGTTATTAAAAGCAATAGTTTATGATACTCTTAAGTAGTCAAATAAGCCCTTTCTAGAAGGAATCTTTGTCTAGAAAACGTGATTTCAAAACTGGTCTCTTCGATTCCCGCAAAAATGAAATTTTTAAAAAAAATCTCGGAGCCAGCGCTTCTGTGCGGTCGAGAATTTAACTATATTGGGAGAGGCCAAGTTTACTAGGCGGAGCTTAGTTGGGTAGAAGGGAAGATAGGGTTCTTTACAATAATTTTAGTGTCGTCTGCTCGTATTGAGTAAGAGCTGTCTTTTTTCTTCATTTAGTGGGCAAGAATGGAATAAGGAATTTATATTGAGAGCGAAAATTATGGATGAAATACTGCATTTAATTAATGAGAGATTAAAGAAAAATTTTAATTCTTAATATCTTTATGGAAAGTTTACTTACCAGTTATAAACTTTGGCTCGAAACACTTCCCCGCTAGCGTTTGAGCATGGATGTATTAATGAAATGAGTTCCTGGATATACCACTCGTATTTTCAGTATAGGGAAATGTCTCTAGGTCGCTATCTCGGTTCAAAGTTCGGGGGGGTAGTTCGGTTCCTTCCCCGTAACGTGGCGGAAGTGAGGCGCTCTAAGAGATGGCACCACCAGAGTATTTTCAAAATTAAAATCATCTACTGATTTTTTTGGCGAATTTTAGCCGTGTACTTAACGCGAGAAAATGTTATTAATAATAGAAATAAAACGAGGAAATTAAGAACTGTGTATATCCAACGTGTAATAATGATTCAAGGCGTTGTGACAAACCGCATATGTTTGGGGAGTTTCGAAAGCCAATTACCAAACTTGTGATATGTTTTAAATGGATAAATGACTTAAAGAAGTTACGAAAGATTTTACCAAAGATAAGATAACCAAAAGCACGTATTTATTGGGACCTGTTCATTCAAGAGTAAGTAACAATACTTAGTTGTTATGATTTTGTTATTTACTCATTCTAAAAATCTACAGAACTATTTGAAGAGCTTGGTATCTGTTTAAAAAGAATAAACACCCACATTATCATGCACACCTAAAACGCTTCCACGCTTTCAATTCTCAGTTACTAAAGAACACATCGGAGCTCCAAAGTTACTTAATCTTATCACAAGCGTATGTAAAATGTACTAGTAGAAATTAACTTTGGAGTACTAATGTACTATTGCTTTTATTTATATTAACATATTTGCTGAATGAACTAGAAACCAACAAATCCACTGAATTATTTCATGCTTTGTCTAAAGATGACACAGAATCAATGGATTGTGGAGATCCAAGCTCAAGTCATATTTTAAAAAACCATTCTTTGTCCACCTTAATTTCAGACACTACCAATCATTCAATCCCTATTTTGGACATTACGTGTCAAACTGATGTTGTTTCTACCAGAAATTCGTAGATGGACACTGAAACTGCCTCGCAAGACAATTTCCATGTCATCACCCTAACTGAAACTGATAACTCAAATATGATTAAGCAACCTGAAATCGAACTTGCAGATGGACAACCAAACTGAACTCGAACATAACTTGATCGTAGATGGACAACCAAACTGAAACAGAAGATAACCAAAATGAACGCGAAGATTAAAACGAAAACCACCTTTATAAAGAATTTTTGGCCTCCGCTGAATGGTTTAAACTAGTTAATGATAATTGACTGTCCAATATATCTAATTTTAACAATGCCACTGTACAATTTCTGAAGGTTAAGAAAGAAACTAACCAACCTTAAATATCCATAACTATTAATGAGAACTTCAATGTAGAAGGTAAAGTTTTTGAAAAGAATTTAGCGAACCAAAAACGATATCCAGCTTAAATTGTTTGACTGGATTATTAAAAACAATTAACCAATTGAAGGTTTGGTATTTAAGAGCCTCAATTAATGAACCTCTTAAATTATATATCTCGTGGTAGTTACAGCTACAACGTTATCAGAGAAAATAATAAAACATGTTTACACTGCACCAGGTTGAAGAGTTACGCTTTAAAAACCATTGCTGAAAACAAGAAGAAGAAAAACCAGATGATGTACAAAACTCTTTCCAAAGAAAAGCTTAGTGAAGAAATCAAAGGCTGGTGAATGAAAAGCAAGAAGACAAGTGAAACAGGAACAGAGAAAGCCAAAAAAAAAACATATAGCTGTTGCAGGTCAACCGTTAAATGGAGGTGAGGATAATGATTCTATAGAAAAGATTTTAGATCATACAATACCCAAAGACCGATCATTTGTCGCCTTGTTTTTAAGGCAGCAGCTGAAAGTCATCAATCGAAAAGACCCCATGGTCGAAGGTGGCACCCATATGTTATCGAATGGTGTCTCTATCACTTTCATATAACGTGCCAAATGCCTACAAAAGCTTAGCGAATTCCAAAAGGTTGAAGTTGCCTTCTTATAGCACTCTATTTATACATTAAAACCATAATGGGAAACTGCCTGGATTTTCTGATGCCGTTTTTAATCAGCTGAAAAAAGATAATAAACCTTGGAAACTAAAGCCTTTCCAAGAATATTTCACAATTCTTTTAGATGAGTCAAATAATTGATTTACAAGAAAATCACTGGTGACATCATTGGGTAGAGTTCAAACCTATGATAAATTTTCGTTAGATAGTGCGTAACAATACAGAAGCTCTGCACTTACACTTAATGGTACCGCATCCTATTTTACGAACCACTATTAATTATTTCATAACAGCTCTTTGATGCTTCTGATAAAGGCGTACAAAAAAGTTCGTACAACCCTTCAACTAATCACATCCCCAATTTTTGGGTGCTGGAAGGACCATTTTTGGTTAAAGGCTAATTAATTCTAAAATCATCAGACTTTGCTGCATGATAGTAACAGATTTTAATGAAACATTTTTGTGGGTTCATCTAATCTGCCTAATTTTGGTGTATGTTATTGACAGTTATTTTAATATCGCGTTCGCTAAAGGTTGGAAAAACACAAAAAAGGGTATCCTAAGGAAAAACCGTACGCAGAAACAGAATTTGAAATCTATTTCATTTTATAAATTTCGATATACGATCCAAAACGTGGGGTGACACTTAAAATTTTAGTCACTAGGCGGCACACCTCCGATATCAAGAAGACTTTTTTCAGTGCATCATCTTATACACAGAAACGTTCTTGTAAAATATTGTTTTGGTCTAAGCATTATTTCTATATAAAAAAATATTACATTTTTATCATTTTTTACCAATTATTTTACACCGCTAACTTCGTAAGGGGCAAACCATAGACTAACCCACTACATAGACTGGAAAGCTATCAATAAAACCTGTTAACATTTTAAGTACGCGACGTCTTGTTTTCAAGGCGTGAAAAAACCCAGTTCGCCAAAGGGTACTATATATTTTTTAAATAAAAAATTATTTAAAACAATTAGCAACTACCATATTGTAGTTTTTTCAACTTTGCCACTGTTGATTAATATTAATAGTTTTATTTTTTATATTAATATTGTCATTATTATAATATAATAATAATATCATTAATATTTAACATTAATAATATTATTCAAAATAACCATTAGGTAATATTTCCCAATTATAATCTATTGCGAAATAACACCAAACTTTTTTAAATTCATTATTTATATATAAAATCAACTTTACAAAATTATTTGAAACAATTAACAACTACCATGTTGTAGTTTTTTCAACTTTTCTAGTGTTTCTGGTTAATTGTATTTCTTTGACCCTGACTGATTTTTCTTTTTCTGATTCTGATATTTTTTCTTTGCCTTCTCTTCTTCTACCTGTTCATTTAAAAATTTAATGGCATAAAAAATTCTTAATCGTGAATAGGTTTTCACAAGTTTCTCTTGAAAACCCTTGCACATTTGTTTATTTTGTATATTTTTCGTTTTATCAAGTAACAGCTATAAAATATGACATTTGTGAATGTTTATGTAAAATTCTTTTAGGAAGGTTTTTTCGATTTCGATCATGAATTTTAACACTAGTGTAGTTGGACACGTAAGTCCCCCAAAGTCACCTTTGTTGTTAGAATACGCTTTTAGGTGGACAAAAACATAATTGTGATCATCAATTGTTTCGGCTTCAGTGAGAAATACACATAATTCTTGATCACAACCATGATTATCGCGAACCTTTTTCATAAAACTTCCCACTACGTAAAAAAGTCCATTTAAGTCAGCGATTGTTCCGAATTCACGACTGACTTTCTCAGAGTCCAACTCCACTAACCCGCTAACTGGTGTTTTTTTTTGGTTTTGGCAAAAATTATGGACTATTCTCCACACATCCTAACACTTTAGGCTTCTCTGTTGCATCAACTACGTGATTTTCAGTATGGCTGGTTTTCAAATTTTTTAAACTCAGTAGACTTTCGTTTAAATCTTCTTCTTTACCTGGACAAAGTAAAGATTTAGTTAAAATTAATTTAAACGTGTCCTTGAATTGGGCTGCACTCTGGTTCAGTCTGTTTCCTCCTTTTTGTCTTATTTCTCTAAAAATATTTTCGAATGGATCTTGACATATTCTTCTAGTGAATAAGAAATATGCTCCCTCCGAATGTAAACCATGCCACAAGTCTTTTATGGCAGCAACTGTCAGAAGCCAACCATTTATACATTGAATTTTAATGTTATTATTTGGCAATTCAAATTTAATACTTCGAAGCATTTCAGTTGCTTCTTTGAGCGTTTCTATGTGGCTTGAAGATTGCGTTAATTTCGCACTGAGAGATTTTGTAGACCTGTACCTATTACAATTGACAACATCAAAAAGCTTGTCAACTTGGTGTATAAATTCTGCAGTGTAAATGGCTTCTGCCTCTAATGTTCCTAAAAGGTTATTAAATATTAATAACTATTTTCATCACAACTGAAATAATGATTAAATTCTTACCGAATGAAACATGCGCAGACATAGCTGCAGAAACGGTGAAAGACATTAACTGGGCTGCATCTTTTACTTTCATTTTTGAGAAGCTTGTTGGATGAATATGACGCAGTTTTAATTTTGGTGCGAGTCGAATTGTCCTTTTTTCGTCAAGCTTAAAAAAGTTTTCAACATGATGAAATCTCACCGGTTTTCCCAGAACTTTCGGAAATTATTCCTCAAACTTTTGAGTAGATGAGGTGAGCAAACAATCAGTAAATCTTTTGTTGGTTGTGGAAGAAAAAAGGTCGACGTACAGATATTGTTACGATAGGATGAGACGAAAACAAGTTATTCAATACAAAATATACTTTATTTATAAACATACAAAAACAGCGTGAAGCGCGAACTGGTAGACCGGCTGACCGACGAAGGGCCAGCCGAGGGAGTTAGATCCTCGGCCGTAGGAGGCTTTTCACGAGAGGCTGCGCTTGTTCAGCGTTAGTCCTCTCGCTATTACCTAGACGTCTGCCTTTGAGTTTTGTCATCCTTGTCACAGTCATATGAATTTGTACTTAAAGTGGTTGAGTAGGTGTCTACAAATACTTTTCTGTTATAAACAACCTGAAGTAGTAGATTCACTAATCTGTTTTACCTGTGGCATTTGCCATAAGTTGATTAACAGAAGGATGATTGGCAATATGAAATTTCATTACTTCATCCAGAGATAGTTTACACCCTTGGTTTAACTTAAAGACTTCATACCAACATTTGAGATCCTAATTTCAATTTAAACATATTATCGGATTTGTAAATAACTTATGTCTAAAATTTTTACAATACTCACCGGATCCTCACTTATCAAACTAGCGGATGTCCTGGTTAAATTGTTTTCCATTAAATATTTATATGTCAATCCCCGAATGATATTAGCCATAAATCGGTCAGACGTTGCCACATTTTGAGGTTCTAAATTCCAAGTACACGTATGATTGAATATATTTACCATCATTAATGTTGAACGTACCCGACGTTTCCGAGTAACTTGTTTCCTGTACATTTGGTTGGGGTAACGGAGTTGAAAATAGAACTCTAGCCTGAGGTTCTGCCAACCCAAACATAATATTGAAACAGTGTATTTGGGTTTGAAGACATTATTGTTTCTTAATAATACAGGAGTTGTAAAAGACCCGGGTACGGCGTGGTCGGAGATCGTAGCGGCGGGTCGTGGTGGTCTAAGTCTCTCGAGCGGGCGGCGGATGCGGTTCCTGGTTGGGCGGCGTTGGTGGATGGGGAAGCGGCAAAGTGTTCTCTAATACTGGCGGCGGTAGTTCTGGTCGGGGCTGGTTACGTCTGGGTCGTTCGTAGTGGTCACTCGAGTCCCACTCTGCTTCTGTCCATGATGGGCTGGCGACAGGGGCTTTTATACCCCACTCCCCGGAAGCGAGCGGGGGGAGTCCGAGTGGGGGGAGATAGTCGTCCCCGGGACTTCCAGGCTGGTTCGCTGTGTTTTCCCCGGGGCCCGGACGATCGTCCCCGGGCTTCCCCCTCTGGGCTGCTGGCGTTTCCCAGGTGTCCGTTACAATATCATTATCATAAAAGTATAGGTATATTGGAATATGTATATACATACCACTCACTTTCGCCCTATGTATGGGCGAAAGGGAAATTCCATTATCACTACTTCTTTTGGTACTGTTAATATCTGACTTGCAGAGTTCAAAGTCTATTGGAATTGCATTCCATTTCAAGCTCTTTTTATCGATGTTTGTGAATTCTTTATTACCAAAATGTGCAGAGCATATATAGTAGTTCTTAACTTGTTCAGGTGTTTTGCCAAATAGATCAATTCGACCCGAAAGTTTCACCCACTTCGCACATAAACAAGTAGATATTTAAATCAAGGGTTGCTGACCAATAAAACTATTGACATTAATATTTCTATAAAAAATAATTATTAATTAATATACCCTTCGGGGTCTTTTGGAAATTGAAAAAATGAAACCCCCTTTTGTTTAGCCTTGGCGTTTTTGCAAGGTTTATATGCACAATAATGTGTACTTCTTGAACTAAACGGCTTTTCCATATTTATCAACTATCGTGCAAACATAATACTTAAAATATCCATTTTATTTCACTTCACTTAGAAATCTATAGAATATAGCTTATGTAGGCTTTTCATTGTTCCTTGAAAAAAGGTCACTACCCCTTTGTCGCGCTTAAGTGCTTATCGCCTCTGTTAGAGGTATTGTACGATCCCCTCCAGAAACACCTTCTTTCCTCCAAGAGTTTACCATGCTAAAACCAGGTAAATCATTGCTTAGAGCCAGGGCCGTGCAGAGGTATCCTGAGGCCCGGGGCAAACTTACTCGCGGGCCCCTTCGATTTGCATCCCCCCCCCTTGAGCCCTGAAAACTTCTCCCAAGTTATCTTGATTTGCACCCCCCCCCCTTGAGCTTCTTCGATGGGCCCTACAGCTACGGGCCCCCCTCGTGGGCCCTTTTCACCCGGGCCCCGGGGATTTTGCCCCCCCTGCCCCCCCTCTGCACGGCCCTGCCTAGAGCTAAAACCACGTAACTATCAATTTCGCTTAGCAAGCTCCGCTCAAGTCTATGTCAGCCAAGTTTCACTGTGACACTAGCAACGAAATAATATTATCGCCTTCTTGGCGAACTTTAAATAAAAGCTTTTGAATCTCATAATTTAAAATTTCCTAAAAACAGTAGATAATTTGGTTCACCCTCAAAACATCCTCATTTATTAGTTTTAGAAAATAATTATAATCATAATTAAAAGTAATTATGAGTTTCTAAAGCAAAAACTACCATCTTTTTGATTCTTAAGAAATTACGCAGTATAATAAGTTTCGTCCTAAATAGTTATAAAAGTTAGTTTTATTATTAAAATTATTCTCTTAAATTGTATAAGCGTATACAGTTCCTTTAAAATTTAATTCCCGAATTTAAAATAACGTTTTTCAATACATTTTAGCATTACTTGAATGACTTTATTATCGGTATCCAAAGCTAGACGCTATAGCCTTTGTGAAATGTCTGTAGATCTCAATTCTCAAGAAATAATTTGACACTTTTAATTTTTTTTAATCTGAAGTGCAATTTTGCAAAAAATAATTTGTGTTATACTTCCAAGCCGTAAGTTCAAAATGAAGCACCAAAAAATCTAATCAATTTTGATCAAAACTACAAAGTTGATATACAGGGTGTCCACTAAAAAATGAACCAGGGCGAATATCTCACAATCTGTTTTAGGTACGATTTTGAAATTTTCAAGTCATATACAAGATGTAGGGGGAAACCTACTGCGAAAATGTCGATGACCTTGAACCATGTCTTCAAGGTCATCAAAAAACTAACTCTAGAACCGTAAGTGTTAGAAAGTTGGTTCCAATTAGAGAAGTGTTCCACTTCACATTGTAGGTCTAATTAGCTTTAATTCGATCGAATTTGACCAATAGGAAGTCGAGGAACTGTTTTTCAAAATAACAAAAGTCGTTAAAATGAAAATTGAAAGAAAACGAACATAACTAGAAACCAATTCGTGTTACATCGAAATTTGCTAGACAAACTCATTATCGTGGGAGTTTTTCAAGTTTGTAAAATTGGATGACCTTGAAGACGTGGTTTAAGCTGATTCAGTTTCAAGTTATTTCTCAAGGTCATTTTTGAATGTCTTTGAAGACATGGTTCAAAACTACTTTGACGAGAAAGTGGTGATTAGCAAATTTCCTATTGAAACCTAGTTTTTAAGCCCAGATGATGTTTTCACACCTTTTTGGTTGACCTTGAAGACATGGTTCAAGGTCATTGGAATTTTTAAACTAAAGACTCAATCCTGATGAGGATGTGTAGCAAATTTCAGTACTCTAACACGAGTATCTTTTGAGTTATCAGCTCCCGAACCTCTCTTTCGACACGTTATCAACTTAACGACCCTCTTGTTTTTCATCTAACATTTATCGGCTTCCTATTGGTCAAATCCGATCAGGTCAAACCTACTTGTACTTATTAATAAGTCACGTGGAACACTTTTCTAATTGGAACCAACTTTCTAACACTTACGGTTATCGAGTTAGTTTTTGGATGACCTTGAAGACATGGTTCAAGGTCATCGACATTTTCGCAGTAAGTTTCCCCCTTCATCTTGTATGCGACATGAAAATTTCCAAATCGTACCTAAAACAGATTTTGAGATATTCGCCCTGGTTCATTTTTTTAGTGGACACCCTGTATACGCATCAACAAAAATTGGTTTTATTTTGAGAACAGTAGAAGTTATAATGCTAAATCACGAGGTGTTTATATTATTATTATATTAACTGGGGCTAGGTTTCCACTCTCCCTCATTAAATAATAGAGCCTTGCCGCCAGCAAATCGATTGTAGTAATTTGCACAATTTCCCCGGGACTGCGTGATTTTCCTCTCCCCTCCTTGGTGAAGTAAGTTCATAGACTGGCTCCTAGTTATTTATCTTCGTTGTACCGGCCATACAAATAAACTCGAGCGTTGCCAACCTGTACGATAATTTAACCTACCGTACGATGTACGATATCACAACGTACGATGTCGACAATTGTACGATAATTCAGTAGGAATGAGTTTTTGTAATGTACGTTGTTGAAAAATAACCGTTTTGACGCTTAGATTTGGTATTAAAGTTTATTCTTAGAAATATGTTTACAATTAAACTATAGTACAAAAAATAGTACCATTTATAATATTATGCAAAATTATGGTATTTGTACCATAATTATAGTACAGTGATTCTCTTTGCCTTGGAATATCGTGACATCAGCACCATCAGTGCTCTAAAGAGAGAGAAGAACCGGGTTGGAACCCAGCTTGTGGCAATGGGTGAAAACTAGGATCAACGCCTTCCGCGTTGAATTTTGGTTTTAGTGGTTTTTCCTCGAGCTCTTCGGTTTCCCCTTCCATAAAAACTTGTTGAGGTTAACGGTAATAGTAAGTGTAGGGAGCTGTTGGCTCGCGTGGCATGCAAGGCTTGCCACCACCCTCCTACGCGTTGTAACCCGGCAATCCGAAATAATGGCTTTAAGAGTCGCATAAGGGTCAATCCACGTCAAATCACCCAAGGTCCCCACGCCACCCCGTCCGATTTTAGTGAAACTCTCACCAAATTTAATTCCCGCCTGTTTAGTTAGAGATACCGGCTTTGAAATTTACCCCTGGACGCGGTCGAAATTTCAAACCTGTAAAAAATCCCGTTTATAACGAATTATATTTAATGAACGGCTTCGCTCTCCAGGATGATTTTTTTTATTTTGTTAAAACAGTTGCTAGAGTCCACAATTAAGGTGTCACAATTGAAAAAAAAAATAGTATTATTTTTTATAAACATTTTCAAAGATGCTTGATAAATCGCGGTTTTTGTTTGACAGATTTATTTAAACAGTTACCCAATTGCGAACTGTAGGTATTATATTGTTAGTGATGACTTGTAGTAGGTAAAAAAGGGTCGGGAAACTCGAAAATAGAACTAAAAATTATTAATGACTAGCATCTCGAAACGTTTAGGCAATTAGCACAAGTAGATTATTATTAAAGCAAGTGGCGGCTTGACGTGAAGTAGCTCTTTTTTCAATAGATGTTGCAGTTGCTAGCATATAGTATAAGTTGTCGAACTATAATACTCCACAATGGCTTTCTGACGACGGTATCATTTGGCTATTTCGAATTTTAGCTTCCTTTGCCATTAATAGAACTATGGCACCACGCTCTCCAGTAAAGTCACGTTTTTCAAAAAATCGGCTAGATTCCTGGCCATCTCTAATAACAGGGACCTTTTCATAATACTTGTGGCTTTAAACTATATATAGCGCGCAGTATTGATATCATCGCTGGCGTTGTTAAAGACCCTGAAATAACTTGGAAGAAGACTGCCATCTGATACAACTAAGTAAAACGACAAGATTCATACATGGAATACGGAGCTGAAATTTTGGATTTCTTACTAAACAGGCAGGAATTAAATTTGGTGAGAGTTTCACTAAAATCGGAGTGGGTCTTCAAGGTCATCCAAAAACTAACTCGATAACCGTAAGTGTTAGAAAGTTGGTTCCAATTAGACAAGTGTTCCACGTGACTTATTAATAAGTACAAGTAGGTTTGACCTGATCGGATTTGACCAATAGGAAGCCGAGAAATGTTAGATGAAAAACAAGAGGGTCGTTAAGTTGATAACGTGTCGAAATCGAGGTTCGGGAGCTGATAACTCAAAAGATACTCGTGTTAGAGTACTGAAATTTGCTACACATCCTCATCAGGATTGAGTCTTTAGTTTAAAAATTCCAATTACCTTGAACCATGTCTTCAAGGTCAACCAAAAAGGTGTGAAAACATTATCTGGGCTTAGAAACTAGGTTTCAATAGGAAATTTGCTAATCACCACTTTCTCGTCAAAGTAGTTTTGAACCATGTCTTCAAAGACATTCAAAAATGACCTTGAGAAATAACTTGAAACTGAATCAGCTTAAACCACGTCTTCAAGGTCATCCAATTTTACAAACTTGAAAAACTCCCACGATAATGAGTTTGTCTAGCAAATTTCGATATAACACGAATTGGTTTCTAGTTATGTTCGTTTTCTTTAAATTTTCATTTTAACGACTTTTGTTATTTTGAAAAACAGTTCCTCGACTTCCTATTGGTCAAATTCGATCGAATTAAAGCTAATTAGACCTACAATGTGAAGTGGAACACTTCTCTAATTGGAACCAACTTTCTAACACTTACGGTTCTAGAGTTAGTTTTTTGATGACCCTGTATATCAACTTTGTAGTTTTGATCAAAATTGATTAGATTTTTTGGTGCTTCATTTTGAACTTACGGCTTGGAAGTATAACACAAATTATTCTTTGCAAAATTGCACTTCAGATTAAAAAAAATTAAAAGTGTCAAATTATTTCTTGAGAATTGAGATCTACAGACATTTCACAAAGGCTATAGCGTCTAGCTTTGGATACCGATAATAAAGTCATTCAAGTAATGCTAAAATGTATTGAAAAACGTTATTTTAAATTCGGGAATTAAATTTTAAAGGAACTGTATACGCTTATACAATTTAAGAGAATAATTTTAATAATAAAACTAACTTTTATAACTATTTAGGACGAAACTTATTATACTGCGTAATTTCTTAAGAATCAAAAAGATGGTAGTTTTTGCTTTAGAAACTCATAATTACTTTTAATTATGATTATAATTATTTTCTAAAATTAATAAATGAGGATGTTTTGAGGGTGACCCAAATTATCTATTGTTTTTAGGAAATTTTAAATTATGAGATTCAAAAGCTTTTATTTAAAGTTCGCCAAGAAGCCGATAATATTAGTTCGTTGCTAGTGTCACAGTGAAACATGGCTGACATAGACTTGAGCGGAGCTTGCTAAGCGAAATTGATAGTTACGTGGTTTTAGCTCTAAGCAGGGCCGTGCAGAGAGGGGCAGGGGGGGCAAAATCCCCGGGGCCCGGGTGAAAAGGGCCCACGAGGGGGCCCGTAGCTGTAGGGCCCATCGAAGAAGCTCAAGGGGGGGGGGTGCAAATCAAGATAACTTGGGAGAAGTTTTCAGGGCTCAAGGGGGGGGGGGGTGCAAATCGAAGGGGCCCGCGAGTAAGTTAGCCCCGGGCCTCAGGATACCTCTGCACGGCCCTGGCTCTAAGCAATGATTTACCTTGTTTTAGCATGGTAAACTCTTGGAGGAAAGAAGGTGTTTCTGGAGGGGATCGTACAATACCTCTAACAGAGGCGATAAGCACTTAAGCGCGACAAAGGGGTAGTGACCTTTTTTCAAGGAACAATGAAAAGCCTACATAAGCTATATTCTATAGATTTCTAATCCAAAAATTAGTTGGTAAATAAAAAACTAATAGTGTATTGAAAGTATTGAAGCTGAAAATACCCACCATGTAAAATTTCCCAAACAACAGAGCTCCGGTCAAAGTATTAGCAACAAATATATAGTCATTGTTAAAGCAGTGCATTTCTTTCACTATAGTGGCGACATCTCCCGTTGTCTACATGTTAAACTTGGTTTAATGGAGTGGCGGGGATTCAAATTTCGTAGTAAAATTTAGTTTATACAAAGAAAATAATATAAAAAAGTTGTATAGTGAGACACTATACAACTTTATTTGAGCATTTTCATCCGTCAAACTAATTGCGGGCATGCATTTTTTACCTCTTTTCATGTACCGGGTTTTAGGTTTTATTTATAAAGTGAAGTGAAATAAAATGGATATTTTAAGTATTATGTTTGCACGATAGCTGATAAATATGGAAAAGCCGTTTAGTTCAAGAAGTACACATTATTGTGCATATAAACCTTGCAAAAACGCCAAGGCTAAACAAAAGGGGGTTTCATTTTTTCAATTTCCAAAAGACCCCGAAGGGTATATTAATTAATAATTATTTTTTATAGAAATATTAATGTCAATAGTTTTATTGGTCAGCAACCCTTGATTTAAATATCTACTTGTTTATGTGCGAAGTGGGTGAAACTTTCGGGTCGAATTGATCTATTTGGCAAAACACCTGAACAAGTTAAGAACTACTATATATGCTCTGCACATTTTGGTAATAAAGAATTCACAAACATCGATAAAAAGAGCTTGAAATGGAATGCAATTCCAATAGACTTTGAACTCTGCAAGTCAGATATTAACAGTACCAAAAGAAGTAGTGATAATGGAATTTCCCTTTCGCCCATACACAGGCCGAAAGTGAGTGGTATGTATATACATATTCCAATATACCTATACTTTTATGATAATGATATTGTAACGGACACCTGGGAAACGCCAGCAGCCCAGAGGAGGAAGCCCGGGGACGATCGTCCGGGCCCCGGGGAAAACACAGCGAACCAGCCTGGAAGTCCCGGGGACGACTATCTCCCCCCACTCGGACTCCCGGGGAGTGGGGTATAAAAGCCCCTATCGCCATTTACGAAAAGTTGGGTCCGCGTAGACAACGCGGAGGAAATTGAGGAAGTCACTCGGAATGCCGAACCACTCGAAAAAGGTAGGGGTGATCGACGCGGTCAAAGGCTTTTCGAAAGTCAATATTGACAATCGCGAGAGTTTCCCTCTTAGCGTTAGCGAGGGAGATCAAATCGAGTAGGACCGAAAGGGAGTGACAAATGCACCTCCATGGAATGGAATAGGTCTGAGAGGGATGAACGAGGGTGCCCACTACCGAGTTAAGGCGGTTTGCGAGAGCTCGCGAGTAGTTTGTAGTCAGAATTAGACAGCGAGATAGGGCGCCAGTTTGCTACGTCCATAAGGTCCCCGGTCTTGGGAAGGAGGGATACTATGGAGGTGCAAAACTTTTGTCAGTATACGGGCGACGTCACGAGACCGTTAAAAACTTCTACTAAGATTGGACCAAGAATGGCCCAGAAGGCTAAAAAATATTCTACGGGGATACCGTCAATGCCGCATGCCTTTCCGCGGGAGAGGCCCTTTAAAGCGGCGGAGAGAGTAAAGGCCCCGGAAATACAAGCGGCGTCATTCGCATCGAGAGTAGGTAAGTCGTTGAGCAAAAAATTGGTGATGTTAGAATCGGTGATGGTATTATCTTTGGAGTAGAGACCGGCGTAGTAGTCAGCCACCATCTCACGGATAGTATCGGGATCAGTCACCTTGACACCTTGGGAGTCGTAAACCGACAGAATTATATTGGAAGCTACAGCCCGCTTTTCGAGCTTATAAAAATCTCTGATAGGGGTGTCTATACACTTGTAAAATGATTCTGTGGCGCGAACGAGAGAATCTGAGGAACGTTCGAGCAAAAGTCTTTTCAAGTTCTCGTTATGCAGTTGGTATTCTGGAGAATCGGGAGGAAAAGCCGACACCATCGCTTCGTGGTGGTTAATAGCGGCCGTATCGCGGATTTGACGACGGTGACAAAATGTCATGGAAAAAGATTTAATTTCGGGTTTCATGACGTCAAACCACCACGAGGTCCAAGACTTCATAGGCGGTTTGGCGTTAATTAAGGCTGATAGCATTGCGCGGGACTCTGAAATAAATTGGTGATCTTGAAGGCAGCGAATATTCATCCGCCAAAAAGGCGGCGAACGCGGTATTGAGAAAGTATCCAAAAAATTGACAGAGAACCACGTCGTGATCGGAGAAACCCGATGGAATATGACGAACGGCTTTGAGTCGAAAAGAGGAAGACCGCTCGTATAGACGGTCTAAGCGGGCGGAAATTAATTTTCCGTGGTTTCTGGCGCGCCAGGTGAAACTTTGGGTTTCAGGATGGATAGAGCGAAAAACGTCTGTGAGATCAAATTGGTCAATGGTATCGTTTAAGTTAGAGACTAAAATATGGCGGTATTCGGTACAGTTTTTTCTATCAATAGGGCTTAGACAACAGTTGAAATCTCCGGTGATATGTAGAGTGCCGGACGGATCAATATTTACTAAAATATTTTTAATTTAGTTCAGGGTCTCAATAGCGACGGCATTGCTCGTAGCGGAAATATATGTACAAAAAAGATGGAACGGCGTCTGAGAGTGAAATACCCGCGTTAAAACGAATATATAAACAACGATCTTGAAAACATTCCACGGAGGAGATATGTTGGCGAAGGGAGGGGTGTATCGCGATTGAAACTCCTGAACTACGCGGGTTGAGCGAGGGTGCGTGGAAAAATATAAAAGGCCACTGTGACCATATGAATGATTTGGAAAAGGCTTCGCTTACAAACGTTTCCTGAAAACAGGCAATGTCAGGTTTAAAATGAGAAATAAAATTGCAAGCACGAACCGACGTAACGCCTCGGCTCATTCCGCGTACATTAAAAGACATTATCCTAAAGACCATAAATGGATAAATAAAAAATAAAAAGGAGAAGTTCATATGACGAGTAAAAAGTATATTATTCTTGCGAACTCTCCACATCGGAAAGGTCTTTGAAAAGAGTGCGAATCGAAGAAGAGAGACGATAATACCGATTTCTTCCGTTACGGCGTAGAGAATCGGACGTAATAGCGGCAATGGCCGGGTCTCTATGGGCGACAACGAGAATTTGTCGCGATAACGCGTGAACTGAAGCAGCGCGATCAAGCGAGGATTCACGAGACTTAGAGGGAGTCGAGGTCGTGCCAGTTGTGGAGGATAGGCACTCCGCCGGACGACGTTTCAGTAACGCCTGAGACGGATGACACGATCGTAGCGACGAGATTGTCGCCCGTCGTTGAAGTTGACGCGACAGTTTTTGTCGTAGTAGAATCGGAGGTAGATGAACCGCTTACCGCGGTTGGGGCGGATTTTGAGGTAGGTACGGTGGAGTTGTCTTAAGACGAAGTGCGTTTACAGTTCCGAAGGACGTGGCCGGTTTCACCGCAAGCTACGCAGCGAACCGGATTATTCACAGGCACAATAAACATATCCTGGTTAATAAAGACGGTGAAAAATTCAGGAAGAGCGCGAAAAGCGTCATCCGAGTCGAAGAGAACGGATACTTCACGCCGAGCCCTTTTGATGTGCTTAAACTCGGGGCGAGTGACAGGGGCGGGGATGGCACGTACTGCGCCTTGCACTACGCCATAACGCGATAGCATCGACGTTATCATAGTATCTTCTATGAGGGGGTTAACGTTAGACAACATCACCCTTTTCGGTGCAATACCAAAACGCATTTCGAAAATTTAGGCCGTCGGCTATCAACTGACGGGCCCAAGACGCGTTCGAAAAATATACATAGATGAAACCGTTTTGCCGGTATACATCAGTGATATTCTTCGGGGGAACTATATACAGACGAGATGGCAATCAAATAATCCTCCACGCATGGAAACACACGTAAGTTGTGAACAATTTCAAACGCGGGTTAATTTAGAGGAAGTTGTTGGCTCAATGGCGAACCTTCCGGAGCTACACCTATTTTAGTTTCCACCCACGTAAACTATTTTGTATCTGGGAGGATGCTAGCCCAGCCATCTTCTCCCCTAGTATTCAGATTAGCAATTAAATCCTTGCTAGATGAAATAACCTCCGATATATCTAGATTAGAAGAGGTTGCATTGTAAATCTTGCAAAAAATTGGCTTGCTTTTTCCACCTTCTTTGGGCGCTTGCGTGTTGACATCAATAATTGAGAACGGTGTGATTTTTTTGCCTCTCGGTCGGTTCCACTGTTGGGGCTTGTCAGTTTAAGACCACTCATTAGGGGGCGTGTTTCCATTTTTTGATTTTAAGATGCATAGCAGCCTTAAGAGATATATTGTATGTTTGCAAGTTCCTTTTACACCAGCTGCGCATGAACAGTTTGCGTCCAAAATTGTAGGGCTTGAAATTTTTAATGCTGCCAAACGGTATGGGGGTTTTCATTTTTACAGTAATTTCGGCAACATTTAGTTTTCACGTAAACTATGTCCTCTTTAGTAAGGTAATCTATTTTGATGTTGTATCAATGGAAACATTTCAACTAGTTGAAACTAACCATAACTTTGGACATCGATAGCTAATCTTCATTCTTATCCAACATTTTAGTTTCAATTAGTTAACCTAAGTTTTGTTTATTAAAAATATACAAAACTGCTTTACTCAGTAGAGCTTCTGAATTTATGTATCCTTCGATTAAATATTTGTAGCTCTTCTTGAAATGTTAGGCAGTGTTAGACCTTGCCTTGTAAAATTCTTCTATATTTTCATTCTTTATTTTCGGAACATCGGATATGGTTTTTTTATACCCCACAAGTGGGAATATCAATCCACCATCCAAAACCGCGTTTTTAACTCAATTTGAATGACAAAATAAATCCATAGCTACACTCTTAGGACGCCGCCATATTCTAATATAAGCAGACGATTTCGCGAGGTGAATGGTACGCCATCTAGCGTGCCTAGCGTGAGAAACAATATTACAAAGTATTGAAATGTTGCCCCTTTGGCTTGTTTTACTGTATGTAATTTGTGAATCGGTCTATATGAGTAGGGTTTGGTCGGAAATAGTCGGTGTTGGAAAACATTTAAGTCGAATCCAGCGGCGACGAAAATCCTGAGGTTTCTGAGGGAATAGTAGGTGAAACTTCAAAAGCCACGGACGGTGAAGAGAAAACGTTCCCATAAACGGGAGGAGAAAAGTAGCCGGAGACGAGTCCGTACGGCGAAGGCGACCGTTCTGGCGACGACGGCGCTAAGCCTTGGAACGCAAAAAATCCAGGGACAGGAGGCCCTCCGTAGCAGCGAGGGGAGGGAGCGGCGTACGCGAAAAGACCGGGCGGCGCGGCCGTAGTCATTACCAGCGGAGAGCCGGCACCGGCGTAAGAGCTGCCGCCTGACATTGCGCGAGTCTAGGCGACGCGAAAAGACGCCAAGTCCCGAAGACAGCGCAAAAGTTTGAATCGCGAAAACGTTAAAAACAATATTTAACTCGCGAAAATAATAAAAAAACGAACACGGTACTTTAAAATCGGAGTAATAAAACACCGGAAAAAGTCAAAAACAGTGGTGGCACTGCTGAAAATACTACAAAACTCAACTAAAAAAGCGGAGTTATAAATATTCTGGGAGCGCCATAATTGAGCGAAATATCAATGACGTAAGCTTACTCATAAACGAGCATAGTATAGTATTTGGCACGATTTTGGGTAAGCTTACGTCATTGATACTCCGCTCAATTATGACGCTCTCAGAATACAAATAATTTTAAACGAAAGAGCATTTAAAAGCGTATAAAATACCGTTAATTTCATTAACCTCTCCCGTGTCAATTATTATAAAATTCGAATAGAATACTACCCTATGCCGGTTTATGACTAAGCTTACGTCATTGATATTTTGCTCAATTATGGCGCTCCCAGAATTAAATTAATTTTAAACTAAAGAGCATTTAAAGGCGTATAAATCACGTTAATTTTATTATTATCTCTAGCGTCATTTTTGAGAAATATGAACCCTAGCACTTATTCCCCATTTCGTTTTCCTGTAGCTTAGACCAAACTTCCTTTACTGCGTCGCGTTTCCACGTTATCCAAAAATGTACTTTCCAGAATTTTCGTTCTGGCAAATTGACGTTATAGCCGTAAAGTTAAAAGTTTCCCGGAGCTTTGTCCGTCTGTTTTTTAGGTAAGTTTTATATTGTAAATTTATCTTGTTATTTTATCGAATAGGCGTTTTATGATTATGTGGTTTATAATTGTTTTAGTGTCGAGTGTTAAGTATGGTCTTTAAGTTGGTTTCGTACGAGTCGTATCTGAAATAATAGGGATTTTGGGCCTTAGCAACGTTGGCACTTCTCTGGAACGGGACCTACTAAAAGGCATACCGGGCATACCAGTTACCCGAGTTACCCAAGGTACGAGCGAACTTGGCCAGCTTATACATATCGTTTTAACTTCATTTTCGCGCGAAATATTTTGAATGTTTATCCATTTTAACGACATTTTTATTCAGTTTAAATTTCTTTAAATGTTGAAATTAAATTAACTCAATTTAAACTTGACATTTATTTGTTTTACTTCATTTTCGACTATTTTTCAATGGGCATACCTGCGGTCGTCACTTGAAAAATATGAATTTTAAATTAAAAATAATCTGTTTTAAATAAAAAAATCGATTGATTTGATATTAAAATAAACATAAAATGCCAACTTTATGGGGCACATTGGCGGGGTTTTTTAAATTTTATAAAAGTCACGAAAAATAAATATTAAGTTATTCGCGTTTGCTTCCAAGCCCAGAACTCTAGACAAAGCGGTATCGGATGATGACGGCTCCTAACAGGGGCGTGCGAACGTTTTTACGAGAGCGGGGGCAAAAACAATATTAAAAGCACATTGGAGGTGAGCGGGCGCAACACTTTTAGCGGGCTCAAACGCCCGCGGGCAAAGTCCCTATATATGGGCAAAATCCCTGTAAATGATGTTTGAAAAACGTGAAACGGGTCATAATTGGTCGAAAGGAATGTTTTTTATCAAATGCAGGCCCCCAATGGCGCCCGTAAGAATAAATTTTTCAAGCCCATTGAACCTAAATAAGTGCGCGCGCCGTGCCCAATAACCTGCCCGTAGAGGTTTTTAGGGTTCTAGCCCACGCCTGAAATATCCCGCGGGAGTAACAACGTATGCCAACATACGCTTGTTTCAATGAATTAGTGAACCTGCCCGTGCCCGCTTTTATTTTGACCGATTGGGAGTGCGCCCGCTCGTGTTTTCAAAACGCAAGGCTGTATGTATGTGTGTGTGGCCTGCGAACGCATTCGCATTTTCGGGGCAAAGGGTAATCACTGCGTACGCAATCGAACAACCGTTTTAGCAGTTTAAAGGTTGGCAAAACCACCGTGTGACGGTAAGCGTTAACGGATTGATATGCGGTTTGGTTTGGTTTGGATGGTCTTTTTCGTCAACGCTCACCGTCGCGACAGTTTTAATTCAGTTTGATTGGATATTTCGTTATTGTAATGTTTATGTGTAGGTTGTGAATGTTGAGTTCGTGTTGTGAATGTTGTGGGTGTGGAGTTTGTTGTGAATGTTGAGTGCGTGTTGTGAATGTTGTAGGTGTGGAGTTGGATGTGTTTGTGTTATGATGGTTGTGGATGTTGAGTCTGTTGTGTTTATATGGGCGTTTTCTCTCCAACTTCTTCTTAATGACTTTGGGACGGACCGAGTGCTGAGTGTAATGCTACCTCTCAACGTCCAATGGCAGGGTTTCCACCAGTTGTACACGGTATTCGTCTTAGTATCAATTTGCGATTTCTTGGCGGCGGCCGGGAATCGAACTCGGGTCTGCCTCGTGCAAGAGATGTACTCTAACCACTCAGCCACCAACGCTTCTTAATTTACGGTGTTTTTCTAAAAAACAGCTTTGGCGAATGTCCTTTACAAAGTTATAACGTTAGGTACTATAATTTATTCTACATCATTTTAAATATTTATAAATTAAATTAATCTTATATTTAATTAAATATTTATAAATTATATTAATCTTATATTTAATTAAATATTTATAGATTATAGTAATCTTATATTTAATTAAATATTTATAGATTATATTAATCTTATATTTAATTAAATATTTATAGATTATATTAATCTTGTATTTAATTAAATATTTATAGATTATATTAATCTTATATTTAATTAAATATTTTAGTATTTTAATGTAAAATTTGATCGCGAACAGGAATTGAACTCGGGTCGCATTGTTACAATGCGGATAGTTCACCGCCGAGCCATTGACTTCCTTAGGGATATATATATATTATATAAAGCCGTTGCCGTCAATAAAGAAGATTTGGTCTTTCTTAGTCAGACGAACTACTACAGGACGGGGTCCTGGTGTCGGTCAAAAGTTATGAGGTAACTCTGCGGTTTTAATTAGTATGTTCGGTCTTCGGTCAAGAAAAGAGTTGTGTTTCGCGTTTGGAACGTGAGTGAATGGACTTAAGTGTATGATCAGTGCGTGTTTAAGACTGAAAGTGTTAAAGTAATTGTGAACTAACTCAAGTCAGCTGTAAGATAAAATTGATTGTTATTATTTTAGAATTGGAATAACCTAATTATACCCTTGAAATTATCTACTCAACCTGTGAGGCTAATTAAGTAGATTGGAAGTAATTAGTAGCGAACAGCTCTCAGCTGTTAATTAAGACAGAGTTTATATTTAGGTAGTTTGAATTTAGTTTCTCAGTATAATTTATGATATTTACTTAGGTGTAAGTGTGTTTTGGGTTATTTATCAATCACGATGTCTAGTCTTAGACACTTGAGTACCACTTCTGTACAATAACGTAGAAGGGATATATATTGTTGGGTTATTGATGAAAGTTAAATCTAGAACGTTCCATAGACTGTTCTGAATAAAAATAAACATATATATAATTTTGCATAATTCTGGTTGCCATTTTATTTTCTAATCACTCGCCCATAACATTACAGATATAACGGCGTCGGGAAATTATTCTCATAAATTTATCGCGTGGCCTCAGGGAAAATATTTTTAACAAAATTTCGATAAACTATCGTTTAATTAAAATCGGCCCGATTCCGTTAAAATTATAAACCAAAAAGCGAACGGTCGTTATAATACCCTCTGTAGATATTTCTTTCATTAAAATTTGCTTTGTATTATATTCAACTGACAAACTTGTACCGTAAATAGGGTTACATTCGATTGTGCATTGTTATAGTACGTCTAACTCACTGTTGTAACTACTTAACTTATGATATTCTGAATAAATTAAAATTGGTCGTTTCGTCTCAATTATTTTAATTATAATTAAAATTTTATACTGGGCTGGATAGAACTGGGATAACATTTTTAACAAATAACTCTAAATTGCGGAGATATATCTTTAAGGGTTATCTCGAGAAATTAATACCACTAGGGACAATTCTTCCGAGGAGAGGTATATTTTGGCTTGCCAACTTGTAATTGAATGTATCGCATCCGCTGCATACGATACCGCGCCATGTCATACCTCATATAAAAGGTCTTTGCACGCATTATAATTCGTAATTATTACATTTGCAAAGAAATGGTACAGCTTTTAAAGGCCAAAATGTGTTTTTCAACCATCTTATGATCCCACACTTTGTTTCTCTATAGTACTTCAATTTTTTTTACTTACCGTTCCTAATAGCTTTATTTTAAGGTATTACTCATCACTATACCTTAATAACACAAGCAATTATGTTTAAACGCACACCCCCTCCCTTTATATGAGTACGATTTATAGTGATCGATGCCCGTCTTACACGCAAAACATATTTTATTTTAAAAGTGTAGCTTCAATCTTAGAATTAGTTTACATATAGGAAGGGGATATAAATCGGAAAAATATTGAAGCACTGTTTAACTATTTGAATTTATCAGTTGTTTCTTGGTAAATTGGTGAGATAAACATAGTGATCTGCAAAATACTTTCCTACCAAGAAATAAAATATGTTGAGTGGCCAAAAATCTGTTACTACATTTTTAAATTAATCATTTACAATAGGTTAATTAACTTTATTGGTTGCACTAAATAACGCTTGCCTCGTCATTCTTCAACTTGGACGTCTGAGTCCCTAATATCCGGTGTTTCAACCCTGGAGTTGTCTGAGTTACAAGCGCCTCGGCAATTACTGCGGAGCATTGAGCATCGTACCACAAATTGAAAATAACCACCCTTCTTATCTTAAAAAACAATTTCGAATACCACAAGTTAAATGAAAATAACCACCCTTCTTATCGTAAAAAACAATTTCGAATACCACAAATTGAAAATAACCACCCTTCTTATCTTAAAAAACAATTTCGAATACCACAAATTAAATGAAAATAACCACCCTTCTATCGTAAAAAACAATTTCGAATACCACAAATTGAAAATAACCACCCTTCTTATCTTAAAAAAAAAACAATTTCGAATACCACAAATTGAAAATAACCACCTTTCTTATCCTAAAAAACAATTTCGAATACCACAAATTAAATGAAAATAACCACCCTTCTATCGTAAAAAACAATTTCGAATACCACAAATTAAATGAAAATAACCACCCTTCTGATCTTAAAAACAATTTCGAATACCACAAATTGAAAATAATCAATCTTCTTATCTTAAAAAACAATTTCGAATACCAGAAATTAAATGAAAATAACCACCCTTCTTATCGTAAAAAACGATTTCAAATACCATAAATTAATTGAAAAAAATCAACCTTCTTATCTTAAAAAACAATTTCAAATACCACAATTTAACCAAGTACAAGAGATGCTGTTGGAAAATGGATGTCTGTCGGTGTGTAGTTTTTTTAAAACTTAAAACAAAAATTAAATTAAATTCTTTTGAAAAAGTTTGTTGAAATCCAAAAAACCCCTGTCATTGGCAGATCCAGTGAAAGTTCTTTATCAGCATTTTTGCCATCTCTTCATTATTTTAACATCTTGAACAAAAATCTAGTTAATTTTTTATTTATATTCAGTTAACAGTAATATTGGACGCCGAATAAAATAAAATTAATTTTTATCCTCTTTCGTTAACTTGGTTAAAATATTTTTCTTTACATATACAGAATGTTTAATAAATTTTTTAAAAAGACATACATTAATTTTAAAAGTACCGGTATTAATACAAATGGTTAAATACAGTAAATCATATATGCTGGTTGTTTTGTTTGTATCCAAATTTGGCTACTGATAAAGCTACACACTCTTTTTTCGTGTCATCATTGTGGCTAATTCGACTAACTGGCGCCCAATGATAAAGTTGTTCGTCCGTTCTGATTTTCGCTAATATTTTAATTTTAATTTGTTTTAGGCCTTTGTATGAGCAACACCCATTCATAAATCAAAAAGAGCCTTTGACTCAGAGTTAAACTGGGAAAATGAGCAGCCGAGAAGAGAAGATGCACAAGTGTTCAGAATGCGTCTACGCAACGAAATATATGAGTAATTTCATTATCCACAGAAGAACTCACACAGGCGAGAAACCCTTCCAGTGTGACCAGTGTAATTACGCATCTGTGCAAAAGAGGTATTTGATTCGCCACAGAAGAACTCACTCGGTCGAGAAACTCTTCCAGTGTGACCAGTGTAATTACGCATCTGTGCAAAAGAGGTATTTGATTCGCCACAGAAGAACTCACTCAGTCGAGAAACTCTTCCAGTGTGACCAGTGTAACTACGCATCTGCGAGAAAGAGTGATTTTATTCGCCACAGAAGAACTCACACGGGCGATAAACCCTACCCGTGTGATCAGTGTAACTACGCATCTCAGAGAAAGAGTGATTTTATTCGCCACAGAAGAACTCACACGGGCGATAAACCCTACCCGTGTGATCAGTGTAAATACGCGTTTGCACAGAAGGGTGCATTGATTCGCCACAGAAGAACTCACACGGGCGAGAAACCTTTCCAGTGTGACCAGTGTAACTACGGGTTTGCACAGAAGAGTGATTTTATTCGCCACAGAATAACTCACACGGGCGAGAAACCCTTCCAGTGTGACCTGTGTAACTTAGCATTTGCACACAAGGGTACATTGATTCGCCACAGTAGAACTCACTCGGACGAGAAACCCTCTAAGTGTGACCAGTCTGACTCTGATTGTCAAACGGGAGGTAGATATTGTTTGGTTCGATTGCGGCGTTTAACGACGGAACAGATTGAATCCCTCACTGAAAAGCCCCACTGCGCCCACGCCGTAAAAGTTGAATTTGCCCAACCTGACGTAGACACCACAACCGTCGACAGAGAAATGGTGTTTGTCAACTGCGTCAAACAAGAGCCTTTTTGTGACTTCAACCAAGTTTCGATTGCAGTCGTAACGAAAGAAGAGTTTGAATATCGGCCAATTGGAGACCATAAAGAGGGTGTCTTAATGGACCCAGACCCCCCGATCAAAATCGAATTCGTTCCCAACGAATAAATTATTTCTGTTCGATTGAAGACTTTGTTAATTTTAATTTCATATTTTATTTTTAGAGAGGCCCTAATTTAAACAAGAGCATGGTGACCAGACTTCCTATAATTTCCTATATTTCTAATGCCATCCTTTTATTTCCTACATTTACACCTATTCACCTATACTTTCACCGATTTACAGCTATAGTTTCACCCATTTTCCTATAGTTTCACCCATTTTCCTATAGTTAAATATGGCATATAATTGGTTTAAATGGAAATTGTATACCATTAATGGCGAAAATTATGGATGTATAATGGTTTGTAAATAATTTAACCAATTTTAAACCATAAATGGATAACCTCCTGTACTGGTTCTAAATCATAAATATAGTTAAAAGCACTATATTGGTTTAAAATTAAGCCTTTATTATACTGTTGAAAACACCATAATGGTTTATAGGTAAACTCTTTTTATATTTGGAATAAACCATTATTGTGTTATTTAAATCAGCTTAATGGTGGGAAGCTAAACTATTCTTCCAATATTGGGTAACCCTTACTGTGCTGTTGAAAGCACTATACTGATTTAAAAGTAAGCCTGTAATATAACAGCGGGGAACCTTTACTATAAAATTGAAAACACCATAATGGTTTATAGTTAAACTCCTACTATATTAGAAATAAAGCATTATTGTGCTATTAACACTGTATAATGGTGGGAAGCTAAACTATTATTCCACTATTGGGTAACCCTTACTGTGCTGCTGAAACCATCGAGAGAAAAATGAAATTATTAAAAAGGTTGGCATTGGACAAACTTCGCCTGTTTGTGGCGCCTCGCGTAGAAAAAAAAGTAAAATAATTAGCCATTTCGCTTTAAACGTGGATTTTTTTACGCATGCTGGAATGTTTGAATTTCATTGAAAGTATGACCAGAAATAACAAGTAAGTGTGGCACTTATCGAAACATTATGCGTCACTTTCAACGTATGACCAGAGGTGACACATAACTCTTTCCCATTGATGAGGGAAAGGCTCAAACCTGGGACCCTTTGGTTGTACGGGCCCTGGGCATGTGTACCGGCTTTTATATACGAAAACTGTATGGTTATGCCACAGGCATTACAACAGTTATATTTCTAAGTAGGTGATGGTTGGTTTGAAGGCTGTGCATATGGTATCGTATTACCAGAAGTAACATAACAACAATAAGTATACGATAACTGTATGGTTATGACAAAGATAAGTAAATAAAAACTATATGGTTATGACACAGATAAGTAAACGAAAACTATATGGTTATGACACAGATAAGTTAACGAAAACTATAGGGTTATGACACAGATAAGTAAACGAAACCTGTATGGTTTAGACACAGATAAGTAAACGAAAACTCTATGGTTATGACACAGATAAGTTAACGAAAACTATATGGTTATGACACAGATAAGTAAACGAAAACTGTATAGTTATGCCATAAGCGTTACAAATTTAAGTGTATGGATACTGTGTTATCAAAAGTAATATAATATAACTGGTAAATTTTTACGTTTTTCCTTGGTGAGGCTGTTTTTCGTACGTAAATGTGTTCTAAGTGTACAGGGTGATTAAAACATTCTTCGTAACTAATGAAAATGTTAATTCAAATATTGCTTATAGTTAATGTATAATCGAGGTCGAGTTGGCGAAACGAAAAAGACCTCCATCAGCATCCCCCTTTTGAAATTTTATTTACCGAAGCTTCGCCCCCCCCTTCTTGAAATGTTTCGTCAGCATCCTCCCCCTTGAGTTTTCCCTAACCGTCGAAGTTATAGTTGGCAAAAACCATGCCTTGCCCCTCCCCCCAAATTCAACCACCTCCGCTACGCCCCTGAATGTACAGAATACTTAATTATGTTTTTGAAATTTCACTATAATATGTAAGATCCACTTAAAACACTACTTGGATTATTTATACTCAAATGTGAGTGGCATTTTGATTTCTACATTCGTTGAAGGTTCGTGAGTGGCGGCTAGAGGTGTAAATGAGCGAGCGAGCCGAGTCGAGTTTCGAGCTCGACTCGGTTTAGGCTCGACTCGGCTTAGGCTTAACTTGATATGTGCTCAGCTCGTTTATGGATCGGTTCGACAAAGGCTCGAAAAACACTGACTCGGCTTGAGTTCGACTCGGGCGGCGTTTTAGCTCGCCGAACCCTATTTTAGTCGCGCTCGACTCATTTAAGACTCGCTCGCCGCATAACTCGCTCAAAATGTCTAAAAGTCAAAATTTCAGTCGGAGAATCCAACCGTAAACCGGTTTCGCCCTTTTGTGGCTCATCAGTACTGTGTAGGATTTCTGGCTTTTCTCGAAAAACTAACCGATATCACTAAAACTAATAAAAAACTGTGTATATAGGGCAACACAGTTGTTTTAAAATTAATTACCCGAACAATAATAAATGCGGCTATTTTAATTGAAACCTTGGTCACCACTCGAGAATGCTATTTACAATTTTTATTCTAGCACCAAAAAATAAAGTAAAACTTATCGCCGAACTAGACAGTATCCATACACTTAAATTTGTAACGCTTATGGCATAACTATACAGTTTTCGTTTACTTATCTGTGTCATAACCATATAGTTTTCGTTAACTTATCTGTGTCATAACCATACAGTTTTCGTTTACTTATCTGTGTCTAAACCATACAGGTTTCGTTTACTTATCTGTGTCATAACCATATAGTTTTCGTTTACTTATCTGTGTCATAACCATATAGTTTTCGTTTACTTATCTGTGTCATAACCATATAGTTTTCATTTACTTATCTTTGTCATAACCATACAGTTATCGTATACTTATTGTTGTTATGTTACTTTTGGTAATACGATACCATATGCACAGCCTTCAAACCAACCATCACCTACTTAGAAATATAACTGTTGTAATGCCTGCGGCATAACCATACAGTTTTCGTATATAAAAGCCGGTACACATGCCCAGGGCCCGTACAACCAAAGGGTCCCAGGTTTGAGCCTTTCCCTCATCAATGGGAAAGAGTTATGTGTCACCTCTGGTCATACGTTGAAAGTGACGCATAATGTTTCGATAAGTGCCACACTTGTTATTTCTTGTCATACTTTCAATGAAATTCAAACATTCCAGCATGCGTAAAAAAATCCAGGTTTAAAGCGAAATGGCTAATTATTTTACTTTTTTTTCTACGCGAGGTGCCACAAACAGGCGAAGTTTGTCCAATGCCAACCTTTTTAATAATTTCATTTTTCTCTCGATGGTTTCAGCAGCACAGTAAGGGTTACCCAATAGCGGAAGAATAGTTTAGCTTCCCACCATTATACAGTGTTAATAGCACAATAATGGTTTATTTCTAATATAGTAGGAGTTTAACTATAAACCATTATGGTGTTTTCAATTTTATAGTAAAGGTTCCCCGCTGTTATATTAAAGGCTTACTTTTAAATCAGTATAGTGCTTTCAACAGCACAGTAAGGGTTACCCAATATTGGAAGAATAGTTTAGCTTCCCACCATTAAGCTGATTTAAATAACACAATAATGGTTTATTCCAAATATAATAAAAGTTTAACTATAAACCATTATGGTGTTTTCAACTTTATAGTAAAGGTTTACTTCCAGTATATTAAAGGCTTACTTCAAAACCAGTATAGTGGTTTCAGCAGCACACTAAGGGTAACCCAAAAATGGAAGAATAGTTTAGCTTCCCACCATTATGCTGACTTAAATAGCACAATAATGGTTTATTTCATCCATAATTTTCGCTATTAATGGTATACAATTTCCATTTAAACCAATTATATGCCATATTTAAACCTGTAATTTTTAGAGTGTAGTCCAATGACAGCTGCTTTTCAATGTAAACCCATTAATATCGCAGGAAGAAACCTCTTTCTGTCTTGATTGTGACAAAAGTATATAGTAGACGAATAATTTAGCCGTAAATGATCGAAAACTGACCGACTTGAAATAAACTGGTCACCAGCCACTTGATATCAAAGAAGTACGCCCCAACTCCGACCAAGAGAATGTTTTTACAAGGCTTACTTATATTCTTATTACTTTGGAATACTTTAACTCGCTAATTTCATCAGGCACAAGGTCTACTTGTAAGCCATTTAGGAAACACTGAGGTTGAACTTTTCCCAAGTAAATGTACTGCACACACTACCGTTATCTTTTTATATAAAAGTCGAGGTACCAGTAGAAGGAAAGTAAGGTCGACCCATCAGTCCCGGGGTCAGGGTCGGGACGTGATCGGGGTCCGGGATTTAAGGGGTGAAATGGGGGTAAAATCGTCGAAAATTCAATGTATTTAGGGTATTTCTCGCGACGATTTGTTTTCTCATATATCAACATACTATGTTCAGGCCAACTTGTTCATTTATCTCCGCTTATCTTGAAAGACACTTGAACGTATATCTTATCAAGTTTTATCGTACGGAATAAGTTGAAATGATGTAAAAAGTGATAACCTAGGCGGCGCGCGTGCGCGGATTCCCCGGGGGACGCGGTTAATTTGAATTTAAGAGTGTTTTGACGTCATGGAATATGGGACGCGGTTAACGTGCGCGGATTGGGGCGCGGTTAATTTGAATTTAAAACACGGATTTGAGTGTTTTGACGTCATGGAATATTCGTTGTTAAAATGACGTAGAATGGAAATATTTTTAAACTTCATTTTAATATTATTAGCACGTAAGTTTTAAATTTGATTATCATATTTCTATACCTATATTTACATATTGAAATTGTTACGCATACATGGTTCCCATTTAATATTGGGATATTTATAGTAATAAATACATAGAAAAATACTATAAAAGTTCAAAACGTATAAAGAGTCCTTCAAAGTACTTTAAAAGGATTTTATTTACGAACTAAATCCATATTTATTTTTCAAACTTAGAAGTTAGTTTGTATGAAATACTTTCTAATACCTGAAAAATGGACTTTAGAGTTGATAATTAAGTATTTTTTCAATCCTTATACCTATATTTACATATTGGAATTGTTACAAAAGGTTCTTTTAAACGTAACTTAGTACATTAATTTATTTTGGAAGTTCAAAACGTTTTAAGAGCCCTTCAGAGTACTATAAAAGGATTTCATTTACAAACTAAATTAATATTTTCTTCAAACTTTCAATTCGTTATAATTTGAATTTAAATGAAAACATCATGGATTATAGGTGCGTAATCTACTATTAGACCGAACGGATTAAAAAATACTTAAAGTAAGTGGTTTTACTGATAAACTCTAAAGGAATTTAACGTTAAAGGGTATCTTAGATTATTGTTTTTAATTTTATTCAAGTTCAAAACGTATAAAGAGTCCTTCAAAGTACTTTAAAAGGATTTTATTTACGAACTAAATCCATATTTTAGAAGTTAGTTTGTATGAAATACTTACTAATACCTGAAAAATGGACTTTAGAGTTGATAAGATTTGTAAATATCATTTGAAACTAATAATTTTCACGCTTTATTTAAGTCAAGCAATTACATTTTTAAAAATGAAAGCAGTTAAACAATATAAAAATTTGTAAATATTGTAAATATTTTTAGGTAATAAAGAAATTAAGAAATGTTTTAATTAAAATATCTTTCATTTTCTACTACATTTTTAAAAATGAAAGAAGTTTAACAATATAATTATTCTAATATAATTTCAAATTCAGGTATTATTTAAAGTACAAATGCATAATTTAGTGAAGCAATTCTTATTTAAATACTTTTATTTAATTAATTTGTGTATCTGAAATGTATTTATTGAAAAATAAGTGGGTTTTAGTATTTATCACGGTTATTTTTATATATATATATATATATATATATATATATATATATATATTGGAATTGTTACAAAAGGTTCTTTTAAACGTAACTTAGTACATTAATTTATTTTGGAAGTTCAAAACGTATTAAGAGCCCTTCAGAGTACTATAAAAGGATTTCATTTACAAACTAAATTAATATTTTCTTCAAACTTTCAATTCGTTATAATTTGAATTTAAATGAAAACATCATGGATTATAGGTGCGTAATCTACTATTAGACCCTTTTCACAATTCAGACATCGACGGCGGCTCGGCGCACCGACGGGGCTGGCGCGGACGCTGGGGCACGGGCGCCACCCGCGTCTCAACGTCTGACTATCATCTGGCAGTTCCATACTGGGCTATTTGACCATCAAAATGACAAAATACACGTATATTTGAACATTTCCTTGACTACATGACTGAAAAATTGTTTAAAGGTCCATCTACTTGGTTACAAAATTTGTTAAATACTTGGCTTTAAGGCCATCTAAATTAAAGTTAGAAGAAGCTAGACAAAGAGAAATTGTTCTGAAAAATAAAATTAAAGATATAAAAACTAACCAATAGTATTTTGAATACCAAATAATTCGACGTATTTGTTTTTGAAATAACTAAATAGTTTGCATATTTGTCAAAACAAAAACTAAAAAAGTAATTGAAATTACTGTTAATTTTACTTGCAATAGTAAAATACTAAACCAAATGTATAATTTATATTTTATTTTATTTAATAAATTTAAACTATAATACTAAACTTTTTCAAAAAAAACTTTTACAAACAAAATTTAAAATACACATTTTTAAAATTTAACTACACCAGCTCCAAGTCAGCTAGCGACTTTTTTTAAGTAACTACTAACTACAATTAAAATCAAAGGATCTGCTATATTTTTCATGCTTTGAAAACAATTCATTAAAATCTCGAGTTTTTAAATATATGTAAAACACGAAGGAGCAGATCTTTTATTACAAATTTTCAAAAATTATATTTAATTTAGTTTATAATAATATAGGGAACTCAAAAATTAAA
Source organism: Leiobunum rupestre (assembly GCF_980474605.1). Taxonomy (NCBI): domain Eukaryota; kingdom Metazoa; phylum Arthropoda; class Arachnida; order Opiliones; family Sclerosomatidae; genus Leiobunum; species Leiobunum rupestre. Next base: position 86,530,395 of record NC_143384.1, read on the forward strand.
AAACGAAAAATCAAAAAAGTTACTTACTTCAACCTTTCTCCCAGTTATTAGTTTCGTTTTAAACTTGGTTTACGTTTTAGTTTTACTTTGCTATTCTAGAAAATTTCATCAAAATTCCTTTAGAGTTTATCAGTAAAACCACTTACTTTAAGTATTTTTTTAATCCGTTCGGTCTAATAGTAGATTACGCACCTATAATCCATGATGTTTTCATTTAAATTTAAATTATAACGAATTGAAAGTTTTAAGAAAATATTAATTTAGTTTTGAACTTCCAAAATAAATTCATGTACTAAGTTACGTTTAAAAGAACCTTTTGTAACAATTCCAATATGTAAATATAGGTATAAGGATTGAAAAAATACTTAATTATCCACTCTAAAGTCCTTTTTTCAGGTATTAGTAAGTATTTCATACAAACTAACTTCTAAGTTTGAAAAAAAAAATATGGATTTAGTTCGTAAATAAAATCCTTTTAAAAAACTTTGAAGGACTCTTTATACGTTTTGAACGTTTTGAACTTCTAAAATAAATTAATGTACTAAGTTACGTTTAAAAGAACCTTTTGTAACAATTCCAATATATATATAAAAATAACCGTGATAAATAGTAAAACCCACTTATTTTTCAATAAATTCATTTCAGATACACAAATTAATTAAATAAAAGTATTTAAATAAGAATTGCTTCACTAAATTATGCATTTGTACTTTAAATAATACCTGAATTTGAAATTATATTAGAATAATTATATTGGTAAACTTCTTTCATTTTTAAAAATGTAGTAGAAAATGAAAGATATTTTAATTAAAACATTTCTTAATTTCTTTATTACCTAAAAATATTTACAATATTTACAAATTTTTATATTGTTTAACTGCTTTCATTTTTAAAAATGTAATTGCTTGGCTTAAATAAAGCGTGAAAATTATTAGTTTCAAATGATATTTACAAATCTTATCAACTCTAAAGTCCATTTTTCAGGTATTAGTAAGTATTTCATACAAACTAACTTCTAAAATATGGATTTAGTTCGTAAATAAAATCCTTTTAAAGTACTTTGAAGGACTCTTTTTTTACGTTTTGAACTTGAATAAAATTAAAAACAATAATCTAAGATACCCTTTAAAGTTAAATTCCTTTAGAGTTTATCAGTAAAACCACTTACTTTAAGTATTTTTTAATCCGTTCGGTCTAATAGTAGATTACGCACCTATAATCCATGATGTTTTCATTTAAATTCAAATTATAACGAATTGAAAGTTTGAAGAAAATATTAATTTAGTTTGTAAATGAAATCCTTTTATAGTACTCTGAAGGGCTCTTAAAACGTTTTGAACTTCCAAAATAAATTCATGTACTAAGTTACGTTTAAAAGAACCTTTTGTAACAATTCCAATATGTAAATATAGGTATAAGGATTGAAAAAATACTTAATTATCCACTCTAAAGTCCATTTTTCAGGTATTAGAAAGTATTTCATACAAAACTAACTTCTAAGTTTGAAAAAAATATATGGATTTAGTTCGTAAATAAAATCCTTTTAAAGTACTTTGAAGAACTCTTTATACGTTTTGAACTTTTATAGTATTTTTCTATGTATTTATTACTATAAATATCCCAATATTAAATGGGAACCATGTATGCGTAACAATTTCAATATGTAAATATAGGTATAAAAATATGATAATCAAATTTAAAACTTACGTGCTAATAATATTAAACTTAAGTTGAAAAATATTTCCATTCTACGTCATTTTAACAACGAATATTCCATGACGTCAAAACACTCAAATCCATGTTTTAAATTCAAATTAACCGCGCCCCAATCCGCGCACGTTAACCGCGTCCCATATTCCATGACGTCAAAACACTATTAAATTCAAATTAACCGCGTCCCCCGGGGAATCCGCGCACGCGCGCCGCCTAGGTTATCACTTTTTACATCATTTCAACTTATTCCGTACGATAAAACTTGATAAGATATACGTTCAAGTGTCTTTCAAGATAAGCGGAGATAAATGAACAAGTTGGCCTGAACATAGTATGTTGATATATGAGAAAACAAATCGTCGCGAGAAATACCCTAAATACATTGAATTTTCGACGATTTTACCCCCATTTCACCCCTTAAATCCCGGACCCCGATCCCGTCCCGACCCTGACCCCGGGACTGATGGGTCGACCTTACTTTCCTTCTACTGGTACCTACCGTCGCCCGCTTATAATAAGAACGTTGAACCAAGGATCATATATCTAACATATAGGATCGGTGGTTGAATGATCAAATTGGCGCCTAGTGCCATGATTTAATTGGTACAGAATAACTCCGCCCAAACGCGGTTAAAACCGTTTCTAGTTCAAGCGCTCGCTGCACACGGATTTTAGGGGGCTTAATTTTGAAACCGATTAAATCATGACCCAAGCAATGCCTTTTGTTCAACTTTATTATACATATATACGTTCTTGGTTATGGTAATGTCGTCTAACACGACTCGTGTTACAGCCACAAGATCGTTATTGCGTAATTCACAAACTGGAATTTCGAAAGATTTTTCTTTCGACGGGTAAAAAGATCGCAAATGATCATGAAGTTCCAACTAGTCGTACTCTGCTGGGTTCAACGTAGCAAACCATACTGAAAACATATACTTTTAGATTCGCCAAAACGTTTATACCCAATTCCTGGGTTACTTGGTACCTCGCATACTTTGCATGTAACCAAACAAACTAGCTTCTAGTTCTTTGTTATTACCATTAGGGGTGTGCGAGTATCAATTTTTGACTACCGAGTCGAATTCGAGTTTTTATAAATTTTCTTATCGAGTTCGAGTTCGAGTTTGAAAAACCTAGGGAGTTTACGAGTTTTAAAATATCACCTTTTCTAAGCTTCGAGCCCTTAACGAGTCTTAAAATTCTTAACGAGTCTTAAAATTCTTAACGAGTCTTAAAAATTTTCACGAGTTTTAAAATTTTTAACGAGTTTCTATTGATCCATTACATTTGGGAGTTTTGATATATTAAAAGAGTTAATTTAGATACCTAAGATCTAATATTCGTAAAAAACAACAAAATTTCATAATATTTATTATCACACAACTACAAGTTTCTATTTGTCAGTTCTCAGTAAATAAAACGACACAGCCAATGCTAGCTGTTTTAAACATCACATGACAATTTAAAATTCGAAATCTGTCACATGATCCAATGAAAAGAAGTAGCTGATAAAGTATGACGTCGAATGTTTTTTTGTGAGCCCTAATTGGTGGAGAGCTATGACGTAATATTTTTGAAACTCGATAAGAAGAACGAAAGCTGGGCGAGTTTTTCTATTTTTTATCCGAGTACTCGAACTCGATTCGAGTAATCGGTTTATACGAGTGCTCGCATAGCCCTGAAACTCGTTAATACGAAAACTGCTTAACGAGTCTTTATCGAGTTTAACCTTGAACCAATTTTAAACTCGAAGGTTTGGCGAGTTTCTGCACAAGCCGAGTACTCGAGCTCGAACTCGATTCGAGTACTCGATTTAAGCGAGTGCTCGCACACCCCTAATTACCATCCATTTGATTCACAGAAAAATTAACAGGAATAGACTTACTGATTTATTCGCAGTCATACGTAACATAACATTTATGCTATTCGACCAATCTTTGATTTCACTATCATAAAGAAGGCGAAAAAGGTATTGTTCGTTTTTAGAAAACCTTCTATCCGAGTATTTTCCGAAATCACCAGTAGGGTATAGATCAAGGTTATTCTCCGGGGAAATATTTAATAAATCCAAAATCTTTAACATATTAACATTGAATTTAAATTTAAGTAATAAAGTAAGTAAATTAAGGTTCAATTATAACAATTATGTTATCGAAATGAAACCCATCCGAAATAGATTCGAACCCACCTCGTTAGGACGTAATGGCTATAGATTACTAACGCCTATAACCACTTCACCACGCTTCACCACGCTGACACATATTATTATTCGACACATTTATTTTCTAGAATACCAAGGCTTAAGAAACTCGAGCTAACGCATCGCATGGTCGCCATTTTATTTAATTTTTCATGGACCAAAGCCATTTCAAAAGAGGCTAGCGCAACAACGTCAATTTTTTTGAGCCTAGATGCTATCGCTACCTGGTGTAAATTGAAATCAGCAAAATTATTGAAAACTTATTTATAACCTTTCTTTTCAAATTTAATAGAAATAATATGGCTAGGAAATTAATTTAAACTATAAACGAAAATCCCTTTAAAAAAGTTTAATCACAAACCAAGCCGTTTTACCTGTACAGGTGTCTAAAAGTTACTTACACTTATGGGTACCTCAGCACCAAAATATCTACTTTTTAAGTTAACTTTCCCATAGCGTGAAGGCATCGAGTTTTATCGATTTTAATGTTAAAACGCTCGTTTCCATGCTTTGCGCAATAATATGGGGAACCCGGGAACACCCCACATCTACCAGCGATACACGATTTTTGGTTTTATACTTTTATGATATAAAATATTATAGGTAAAAATTAATAATCTATAATTATAAAATATTTATTTAACCTTTCGTTGAATAAAAATTTAAAAAAATATGCAAAAAAAGTACTTTTTCATGGTCAATAACAGATTTTTAATGAATCAAACGCAACAAAAAATATATTCGACTCAAAGTGGCGAAAAAATATTTAAGGTCCGGTTTACCATTAATTAGGTGGTGCATTTGTAACTTTCGGCAAAACATGTATATAAGTTGTATTTTCAATTAACACCCCTGTAGCAAATCGGAGTCGGCGGGAGACCCCATTCGCTGAGTCGGGTGGACGTTGGCCCACTGCACTATTTAGGGTCGAAATGTCCTACTTGATTTAAGGTCGCCCCGACGTCGTATGTTCGACTTCTGCCGACTTTAAATGTTCGTCGTATGTACTCCGAAACATCGGTGGGCCGGTATGGCAAAGTAGGGTCGGGCCGACGTCGCAGATCCAGATAAATACCCAAAATTACCGACGTCATCCCGACTAAGAATGTACTGTATAATTACGTCGAAACGACGTCGACCCGACACCGTCATTTAGTCTGGCCGACGTCCTTTTTGATAATTTATATGACTGAAAATGACCACGTAAAGTCATAAATAAAGCTATATAAATAGTTATATACATGTATGTAATTGCTGATGTCCCATGAACGGGAGTGAAGCGATGAATTTCTTTCCATCAATCGGAAAGCTCTTTAATTTAGGGTACAGAGTTCTATAGTTTTTTGGGGCTTAGTAAAACTATCAAGTAAATCTTTATTAAAAATATCTTACCCTAACATATTAAGCTATATGAATATAACCTACTTGAGTTGAGAGATTTTTTAACAAGGAAACATTCTCAGATTGAATATATGATCTTTTTCGAAAAAATATAATACAGAATAGATGTTATTTTAAAAATATTTCAATTTGTTTTATTAAATCGCAAAAGTTTCACAGTTTTGAGCGATTAATTGGCAAATAAAATGTCGGATATAAGTCGGCCGTTGATTGGGCTATAAATGTGTCACGACAGCTATAACAATTCAAGGTCGGCGTTCGGATTCTAAATAGTTCCAATGCTAAGACTTTTAGAGTCGGCAAGTGGTCCAAAATGTTGAGTCGCCATACCGACTTTAAAACGACCAAAAACGTTTTTACAAGGTACCTATTATCTCACAAACCTTTAGGACTTTTAGAGTCGGTATTTGGACCAGGACCGATACGCTACTTTAATTTAAAACGACAACGCGTTACAAACGCTTCACCAATTTTTTCCTCCTCAAACAAGTTGGATTGCATTTGTGCCATTGATACTTGGATACTAAACGTACAACGTTGGGCTATTAGTTTTATCTGGAAACGCACAAGTGCAATGTTTTTGGATAAAGTCCGTAACGTCCTTATCAGACGCTTCGCCAATTTTCGGTGCGTTTTTTATCCGTAAAATAAAATTAATGTGAGGAGCATCTCGACTTTGATATTCTACCCTCCAAAAAAAATTTTCAACTTCCCCCAAAACTGCGTTTTCTTTACTCGTTATGAGATTTTGCCAAACTGCTTGAAACCTATTGTGGAAATGTCGTGTTACTGCAACTGGGTCGTTATTGCAAAGTTCACCAACAGGAACTTTTAAACCCATTTCATTTGACGGGTAAAAAGATCGCAAATGATCATGTAGTTCAATCCAATCGTATTCTGCCGGATTTAGAGTTACAAACCACGTAGGTGGAGCATAATAAAAACACATTGTTTTCACTTATACCAATATTCTTGAGTACCTCGAATATTTTGCATGTAAGCTGTCAAACTAGCTTCCAGCTCCTTATCGTTGCTTTCCATTTGATTAACTAGCGAACTAACATAAATATTTTTTCCACTCATACTGGACAAATGGTCGATGCTATTCACTGTCATAAAGAAGATGAAAGAGGTATTGTTCATTAAAAGAAAATCTTCTATCCTTGTTTAAAATTCTTTGAAGACGAAAATCTGATTCAGACAGCTTAGCAAATGGTCTATCGGAGTATTTTCCATAATTACCACTAACAAATAAGTCCGGATTTTTTCCCCAAATGCTCATACCACTTTCTTGTATTTTTTTTTACTTGTAAAAAGTCCAAAATACCCTTGGATTTTTGCAATTTACAGGGTGTATTGAGCTCGGAATTTCGCGAGCGCGTGTCAAAACTATTAAAATAAAGCTATGACATCCTAACGTAAGAGCAACATATAAACTAGTTCGGCAAGCGTAGCTGAATTTATCGAATAACCTATTAGGCAAAACTTCCGGTCCGTTTCTACTTAAAAACAGGGCATAATAATAATAATGAGTATTCAAGAATATACGAGTATTTATTTTTTTGGTACAAATTAATTTTTTTGTACAAATTAATTATTTTGATCAAATTAATTATTAATGACGCTTTTATTTCCAAAATGGAAATGTTGACTTAGTGTGTCTGAGTGGGTCACGCTATGGGGGGGGGGGGAGAGGAAAATAGGAGGCTCACTCGCAGCAAGTTAATCGCGTCGAAAAACGTAATTTTGTAAGAAATAATGAGCTGGCAGTATTATTTGATTTTATTTAAGCGGAGGAGCATACTGGGAAAACGCTCAAAATAATCTCGACATATTCATAATAACCCCTGAGTATAAATAAATACATTCTTGATTCATTATATAATAAATTACACTATATATATATATATATATATTATAAAATATATTTATCTATATTTTTCTAGAAATATATAACCACTATATATATATATATATATATATATATAAATTATATTATATATATATGTATAATTATGAATAATAAAATTAATATTAAAATGTTAGAATAACACTACCTATAGTTTAATAATTAATTAACAATAAAAATTAATTAATTATTAATAAAAAATAAAAATTAATTAATTATTAATAAAAAATAAAAATTAATTAATTATTAATAAAAAATAAAAATTAATTAATTATTAATAAAAAATAAAAACTAATTAATTATTAATAAAAAATAAAAATTAATTAATTATTAATAAAAAAATAAAAATTAATTAATTATTAATAAAAAATAAAAATTAATTAATTATTAATAAAAAATAAAAATTAATTAATTATTAATAAAAAATAAAAGTTAATTAATTATTAATAAAAAATAAAAATTAATTAATTATTAATAAAAAATAAAAATTAATTAATTATTAATAAAAAATAATTAATTGTTAATAAAAAATAAAAATTAATTAATTAGTAATAAAAAATAAAAATTAATTAATTATTAATAAAAAAATAAAAATTAATTAATTATTAATAAAAAAATAAAAAATAATTAATTATTAATAAAAAATAAAAAATAAAACGCTCAAAATAATCTCGACATATTCATAATCGGCCGTATTCTGCATGACCCCGCAAGTAAGAAGGGAAACGCCTACATGCTTAAGCCCTACTATTCGACGAGAGCTCACCGATTTCCCTCTTCTTCCCCTCTTGCTTGGCCAATTGAAGAGTTGCAGTGACGTCACTAGTGTGACGTGACTCTTGATGACCCATGTTCCGGAAATAACGTTAAAGCGCCCCCTACACCAAAATTAAGCGGACAGTGCCATCTAGTGTTATTTTAGGGAAGATAATTTGCAATGCCATCTATTTTTCATTTTTTATTCATAACTTTTGTAATGCCATCTTCTTACAAACCAAAAAGTAATAGCCCTAAAACAATGCCATCTACTTTAAATTTCATTAACTTTAGAACAATATCTTTTAGGATAATAACAATAATTAAAAATAGCCTTCCATAGTAATCTGAATCTTGTTTGAAATTAAAACAATATATAATTATTTTTAAAATATTTTTATTACATATTCAGCTTTAGTGTACAATTTATTGAATAAAATTTACATAAAAGTACAGCCAACTTTGACCACTCAGTTGCGCGGGAAAAACGAAAGAAGAGCTTCGTGAAGTTACCAACAAGTGACGAATATTCTTTAGTTCGTTTACTTTATGGAATTAAATTCTAGCAAGAATTATGAACCTGTAGGCCATTAAAAATTATGCACCTATAAGCCATGTCGAAATAGGAACCTGTAGGAGTAGCGAACTAGCGATTGCATTATCAGTAGCTACTAAGCGGCTGGAGCTCTGTTCCAACAGCGAAATGTAGGCGGTGTTGATCATTACACCTTTTATGTTGCTGTAATTATTTGTATTCAAATAGGGATGGCTCTTAAATCCACTTATGAAAATAACTGCTCACCTATTCGCCATCCCTACAGGTTTTTTTTCCCAATCACCAAAATAAATAAAGTTTTTTAGTATTGTTGGAATATGTGTAGAAATTTGTGAAATAAATATTTGACTCAATTCGGTTTTGTGAAATAATTTTGTAAGCACTAAGCAATTGTGTAAAAATGGGTGATGAAGACCCTTCATATACTGCGGAGGAAGAGGAAGCCTCTATTCCCCATCTTAAGGAACCCAAATGTGAAGAGCTTCAGCGCCAAAAAATCAGTGCTCATAACTATAAGCAGAATAATCGTTGGGCAACAGTTGCACTCGTGGTTAATCTGCTTTTCTAGCCCCCAAAATTTCCTCATCTGATTTTAAAATAATGGAAATAGCATACTGGTGGCAGACATACTTAAAAATGAACCACTTAAAAGAAAACACTTGTACATATTATTGCATAAGTGTCGTACGCAGGAGTACCTTGTAGTATTTACATCTGAATAGGGGCTTTCTGTGAAAAATCTGCAATATATAAAGAGTGGTAATGATGCGAGGAGATAATTGTTAATTGTTACATTCAGCCTTCTGACTGCATCCAGAGAGAGTGAGACGTTCGGAAGATTAATGAAGCTTCTGGAGAAGTAAAATTTTTTAAGTAAAAAGCTATTGTGATAAAATAAATATTACCTTTAAGTATAATGCTAAGGAATTAACTGAGTTTAGTGCTATTGGTTGAAAAATATTCTTGCCAATTGTAACAGGACTTGGGGAAGTTTTCAAAGTTCGAAAAATTATGCAAGAGACAGCAGGATAAAATTATATTCCATCGACACATCAGCCCTAACAGTAAAAAAAAACATAACAGTACATATCATTCGTATTGACGTATTTTTAAGCCCCAGCCCTTGTGGGTTAGGACACTAAGCCAACAAGCAAAGATATCACCCAAATATACATGCGAATGTGTATTATTGATGTGCGCAGAGTTCATTCGGTAGTATGCATTTGCAAATAAAAATATCTGTATTTCCAAATTACTAAGGTAATCATAATTTACAAAGAGTATTGTACCATTGGCTCTCCAATTGTATATTTTTGTACCGGAAAGCCGCATGAGTTGATGAGCGTTACTGAACGTAGCCCAGTTTCGTGGTTACTAGACAAAACACTTTGAAAAGAGCCTAAGCTGTAAAAAATTACGCCAATTAAAGCCTTATGTTCAACGATTGTAACGTACATATTAAATACCGGCTTCTCCAATGATGCGCTTAGCTAAACATTCTCAATTCCATGCTACCTTCGTTAAAAATTTCTACTTCTTCCGCTAAGCCTATCGCTTCAATTCTCACGACAGCAGCAATAACTCCCATTGCAGTTTCGGCAAAATTCACTTTACAAATGATATTCAAAATGTCGGAAAATTTTAACCGGAAGTTGGGAATTCAAAACAAGTAATACGTCACTCTAAAGCAGCCCTTCAATTGGCCAAGCAAGAGGGGAAAGAAGAGGGAAATCGGTGAGCTCTCGTCGAATGGTAGGGCTGAAGCAAGTAGGCGTTTCCCTTCTTACTTGCTGGGTCATGCAGAATACGGCCGAATAACCCCTGAGTATAAATAAATACATTCGTGATTCAATATATAATAAATTACATATCTACATATATACATACATATATCTATATATACAACCAAGCCTTCAACGAGATAAGTCGCATGGTTTTTCGCTCCGTCGCTTTCCGAACTTTTTTCATCAAAGTTCCCTGTTTTAGGGTTAACGTTTGCTGTACACTTTTAAACTAAATACCATGAGTTCTAAAACAGCTTCACTGACTAAAGTAAAGAAACCTGTTAAAACAAAAAAAGCTGAGAAAGGTGTTCGTGGCGCATGTAGATTTTGCAAAAATTGTGATTATGGCGTTCACGGCCGACAATAATATTTACCGTGCAAAATGTGTGGATTAAATTTTCATACTGCCTGTTACAGTATCGCTACGGCCGATATACCGCTTTATTTCAATGATGAAAGCGAGTCAATTTTTAAATGCAGTTTCTGTAAATTAAATAAAGACGACAACGTACAAATAAATATGTCTGGAGGAAATAGATTAAATTTGACTGACATTCAAGCCTTGGCTCTTGAATCGGAAATCGATTCTGAAGATGAAGCAATTGAAACTCCTAATTGCGAAGATGACGCATCTATGTCCAATTTTAAGGGTTTATTGAATTCGTTTTTTAGCGCTTTCAGTAGTACTCGTTCAAAGGAAGTGTACTTGTAAAAATTTTGATAAATCTTGCATCAATTACCGGAACAGTTAAATCGCTTAACGCCGAATTAACAAACCTAAAAAATCTGCATAGTGACCTTAAACTACAAATGAACGAAATTTTACGCCAAAACCTCAATTTAAAATCGCAGGTTAATGACATATCTAAACATAGGTCTACGGTTAAAAATAGGCCGACAGAAAACGCTTTCACTTCCGAACAAATAGTATACGAAAATTTAGATAACGAAGAATGCACTAATGATCAAGATGAGGCTTTTACTCAAGTTAAATACAAGACGCGTAAAACATATTCGCAGTCTTTGCAGCAACAACCGCCGTTGAAAAATACAGGAAAAGCCGCCAATGGAAGGTATTTCCAGCACTCAAAAAATAATAGTAACGCTAAACTTAACCCAAATAGAGCAAATAAGAAAAACATTATTGTCGGCACAGAAAATTCGATCATTATTAAATCGGTTACTAAAGTCGTTTCGCTTCCGCCGAAAAAAGCTCTTTTTATTTCTCGTTTACCCAACACCGTAACGAACGAAGATTTTAAAAAATTTATAGAACTTGATACCGAGCTTAAAACTGTGAAAACTAAATTTCCCGGTTATGCGTCATTTTACGTTAAAGCGGATAACGATGAATTTGAAGCGCTATCAAACCCTGATAATTTCCCAAGGGACTGTTTTATTTACAAATTCTTTGGTGAAATTAAAGAAGACCAAAAATACCCGATAAAAAGCACGAGTGAGGAAAATTTAGCTACGCTTAAAAAACAAGGTATCGCGACCTTTGAAAACACTTCAGAATAATCATGGATAATACAATTAAGCTAATAGACCGTAATATCACGCACTGTCTAAATATACAGTATCAAAACATCCGCGGTTTGCGTACGAAAAAAGAATGCTTTTATTCCAATTTAGTCCTAAATTCCCCTGATATTGTGGCAATAACTGAATCATGGTTTAATCATACACATTTCAACGAGGACTACTTTCCTAATGAATACCAGGTATTTCGTGCCGATCGCCCGACATTAAACGTAATGGAAAAGGGTGGATGTGTAATTATAGCAATTAAAAAAGAACTTAAAACGATTAGACGGACAGGCCTCGAAAAAATCAATGATGGCGTATGGATTGAAATTAAATTAACCCGGGATACTAATTTATAAATTGGAAATCATTACCTAACTTCATATTGCTCAAACGTCGAACTACTGAATTATATTGAAACTATCGGCGAAACCTTAGCATATTACAAGCACCGGTGCATCTTATTGGGCGATTTCAATTTACCAGGAATTGACTGGTCTACTTTCGACTGTAGTTCATGTCTGTCTGGAGTCAAGCCGAAAGCAATAACTTTGACAGAATTTGTCTCTACTAATCATTTAGTACAACATAACATAATACCAAATAAAAAAGGCAATGTTATAGATCTGGTCTTGTCTAACCACTATAATCTAAAAGTTCGTGACCTGGATAACCCTTTTGTTCCTGTAGATGACGCTCATCCGCCTTTAGAAGTTAATATGTCAATTCCTAGAGCCAAAACTGAAGTAGCGAGCGTTTCTAAATTTAATTACAAGAAAGGTGACTATTATGGCCTTTATTCTCATCTAGAGTCTTTAAATTACTCTGAGATATATCAAGCTATTGACGTTAATTACGCGGTTATAAATCTTACTAACCATGTCCAAAATGGCATGAATTTATTTATTCCTAAAAAAGACAATGATACTTTAATAAATAAGTACCCTGCATGGTTTTCTTCCTGATTAAAAAAATGCCTACGTAGGAAGCGTTATTTCCACCGTAAGCACAAGAGAACTAAAAACCTTCATGATTTTAGTATTTATAGAGAACTTAGACAACAAGTAAAAACGCTTATAAATAGGGATCGGTTAGAAAATGAAACTAATATTGCATATAAATTAAAATCGGAACCGCGTAATCTTTGGACGTATGCTAATAGCAGAATAAAGGGAAAAGACGGCAATATTATATAAGAGGAAAATGGGGAGTTCATAACTGATGCAAAAGAGGTCTCTGAATAATTTAACTAGAACAATTTACTAAATGCAATGAGCCATCAAATCACCAAGAAGATATTTCATTTCCTAACTCTATTCCCTTTTCAACCATATCCGTAAATGAAGAAGACGTTAAAAACGCAATTAAGAAATTAAAAAATAAGCGTTCTACGGGGATTGACAGCGTACCGACTTTTATTATTAAAGGATGCTCTGATATATTTGCTCCAATCTTAAAAACTATCTTCAATTTATCTATTAGAACTGGAAAGTATCCGAACGTATGGAAAAATCTATTATTTGCCCAATTTTTAAGAAAGGATTTAGAGTGGACTCAATAAACTACAGGCCAATTTCACTGGTATGCATTTTTGGGAAAATATTTGAAACTGTTATTCATAGTTACCTATATAATTGGTTCAAACCAATGATGGTTGAATCACAACACGGATTCTGTGTCGTAAAATCAGTAGAAACCAATTTAACGGAATTTATGGCATACACAGCACCAAACGTACTAAATAGGGGTCAAGTAGATTGCATTTTTCTCGACTAGACTGGTAACTCTTATATATCTCGAGAAATATCTTCTTGGAAATCGGGGAGAAACACGAAAAATATTTGTTTTTGATACAAATTGGTTACGTAATTTCGCGTTATATCGCGCTAACGGCCAAGTAGATCTCTTCTATATTAATATATGCTACTCTACGCTATTACACCTTTCGATTAAAAGAACCACTAAACAGTTAACTCCTATAGTTCAAGAGAAATATTGCCTTGAAAATCGGGGGAAAAAACTTTGTTTTTCATACAAATTGGTTACGGAATTTCGCGTTATATCGCGCTGACGCCCAAGTAGATCTCTTCCATATTAATATATGCTACTCTACGCTATTACACCTTTCGATTCAAAGAACCACTAGACTAGTAACTCCTATAGTTCAAAAGAAATATTGCCTTGAAAATCGGGGAGAGGGGAACTTATTTTTTCATACAAATTGGTTACGTAATTTCGCGTTATATCGCGCTAACGGCAAAGTAGATCTCTTCTATATTAATATATGCTACTCTACGCTATAACACCTTTCGATTCAAAGAACCACTTGACTAGTAACTCCTATAGTTCAAAAGAAATATTGCCTTGAAAATCGGGGGAAAAACAAAAAATCTTTGTTTTTCATACAAATTGGTTACGTAATTTCGCGTCATATCGCGCTAACGGCCAAGTAGATCTCTTCTATATTAATATATGCTATTCTTCGCTATTACACCTTTCGATTCAAAGAACCACTAGATAGTTAACTCCTATAGTTCAAAAGAAATATTGCCTTGAAAATCGGGGGATAAAACCTTATTTTTCATACAAATTGGTTTCGTAATTTCGCGTTATATCGCGCTAACAGCCAAGTAGATCGCTTCTATATTAATATATGCTACTCTACGCTATTACACCTTTCGATTCAAAGAACCACTTGACTAGTAACTCCTATAGTTCAAAAGAAATATTGCCTTGAAAATCGGGGGAAAAAACTTGATTTTTCATACAAATTGGTTATGTAATTTCGCGTTATATCGCGCTAACGGCCAAGTAGATCTCTTCCATATTAATATATGCTACACTACGATATTACACCTTTCGATTCAAAGAACCACTAGACTAGTAACTCCTATAGTTCAAAAGAAATATTGCCTTGAAAATCAAGGAGAAAAACGAAAAATCTTTGTTTTTCATACAAATTGGTTACGTAATTTCGCGTCATATCGCGCTAACGGCCAAGTAGATCTCTTCCATATTAATATATGCTACTCTACGCTATTACACCTTTCGATTCAAAGAACCACTAGACAGTTAACTCCTATAGTACAAGATTAATATTGCCTTGAAAATCGGGGGAAAAACTTAGTTTTTCATACAAATTGGTTACGTAATTTCGCGTCATATCGCGCTAACGGCCAAGTAGATCTCTTCTATATTAATATATGCTATTCTTCGCTATTACACCTTTCGATTCAAAGAACCACTAGACAGTTAACTCCTATAGTTCAAGAGAAATATTGCCTTGAAAATCGGGGGAAAAAACTTTGTTTTTCATACAAATTGGTTACGTAATTTCGCGTTATATCGCGCTAACGGCCAAGTAGATCTCTTCTATATTAATATATGCTACACTACGCTATTACACCTTTCGGTTCAAAGAAACACTAGACTAGTAACTCCTATAGTTCAAAAGAAATATTGCCTTGAAAATCGGGGGGGGGGGGGACTTATTTTTTCATACAAATTGGTTACGTAATTTCGCGTTATATCGCGCTGACGGCCAAGTAGATCTCTTCCATATTAATATATTCTACTCTATGCTATTACACCTTTCGATTCAAAGAACCACTAGACAGTTAACTCCTATAGTTCAAGAGAAATATTGCCTTGAAAATCGGGGGAAAAAACTTTGTTTTTCATACAAATTGGTTACGTAATTTCGCGTTATATCGCGCTGACGGCCAAGTAGATCTCTTCCATATTAATATATGCTACTCTACGCTATTACACCTTTCGATTCAAAGAACCACTAGACTAGTAACTCCTATAGTTCAAAAGAAATATTGCCTTGAAAATCGGGGAGAGGGGAACTTATTTTTTCATACAAATTGGTTACGTAATTTCGCGTTATATCGCGCTGACGGCCAAGTAGATCTCTTCCATATTAATATATTCTACTCTATGCTATTACACCTTTCGATTCAAAGAACCACTAGACAGTTTACTCCTATAGTTCAAGAGAAATATTGCCTTGAAAATCAAGGAGAAAAACGAAAAATCTTTGTTTTTCATACAAATTGGTTACGTAATTTCGCGTCATATCGCGCTAACGGCCAAGTAGATCTCTTCCATATTAATATATGCTACTCTACGCTATTACACCTTTCGATTCAAAGAACCACTAGACTAGTAACTTTTATAGTTCAAAAGAAATATTGCCTTGAAAATCAAGGAGAAAAACAAAAAATCTTTGTTTTTCATACAAATTGGTTACGTAATTTCGCGTCATATCGCGCTAACGGCCAAGTAGATCTCTTCTATATTAATATATGCTATTCTTCGCTATTACACCTTTCGATTCAAAGAACCACTAGACAGTTAACTCCTATAGTTCAAAAGAAATATTGCCTTGAAAATCGGGGGATAAAACCTTATTTTTCATACAAATTGGTTTCGTAATTTCGCGTTATATCGCGCTAACAGCCAAGTAGATCTCTTCTATATTAATATATGCTACTCTACGCTATTACACCTTTCGATTCAAAGAACCACTTGACTAGTAACTCCTATAGTTCAAAAGAAATATTGCCTTGAAAATCGGGGGAAAAAACTTGATTTTTCATACAAATTGGTTATGTAATTTCGCGTTATATCGCGCTAACGGCCAAGTAGATCTCTTCCATATTAATATATGCTACACTACGATATTACACCTTTCGATTCAAAGAACCACTAGACTAGTAACTCCTATAGTTCAAAAGAAATATTGCCTTGAAAATCAAGGAGAAAAACGAAAAATCTTTGTTTTTCATACAAATTGGTTACGTAATTTCGCGTCATATCGCGCTAACGGCCAAGTAGATCTCTTCCATATTAATATATGCTACTCTACGCTATTACACCTCTCGATTCAAAGAACCACTAGACAGTTAACTCCTATAGTTCAAGATTAATATTGCCTTGAAAATCGGGGGAAAAACTTAGTTTTTCATACAAATTGGTTACGTAATTTCGCGTCATATCGCGCTAACGGCCAAGTAGATCTCTTCTATATTAATATATGCTATTCTTCGCTATTACACCTTTCGATTCAAAGAACCACTAGACAGTTAACTCCTATAGTTCAAGAGAAATATTGCCTTGAAAATCGGGGGAAAAAACTTTGTTTTTCATACAAATTGGTTACGTAATTTCGCGTTATATCGCGCTAACGGCCAAGTAGATCTCTTCTATATTAATATATGCTACACTACGCTATTACACCTTTCGGTTCAAAGAAACACTAGACTAGTAACTCCTATAGTTCAAAAGAAATATTGCCTTGAAAATCGGGGGGGGGGGGAACTTATTTTTTCATACAAATTGGTTACGTAATTTCGAGTTATATCGCGCTGACGGCCAAGTAGATCTCTTCCATATTAATATATTCTACTCTATGCTATTACACCTTTCGATTCAAAGAACCACTAGACAGTTAACTCCTATAGTTCAAGAGAAATATTGCCTTGAAAATCGGGGGAAAAAACTTTGTTTTTCATACAAATTGTTTACGTAATTTCGCGTTATATCGCGCTAACGGCCAAGTAGATCTCTTCTATATTAATATATGCTACTCTACGCTATTACACCTTTCGATTCAAAGAACCACTAGACAGTTAACTACTATAGTTCAAAAGAAATATTGCCTTGAAAATCGGGGGGAAAAACCTGATTTTTCATACAAATTGGTTACGTAATTTCGCGTTATATCGCGCTAACGGCCAAGTAGATCTCTTCCATATTAATATATGCTACACTACGCTATTTAACCTTTCGGTTCAAAGAAACACTAGACTAGTAACTCCTATAGTTCAAAAGAAATATTGCCTTGAAAATCGGGGGGGGGGGAACTTATTTTTCATACAAATTGGTTACGTAATTTCGCGCTGACGGCCAAGTAGATCTCTTCCATATTAATATATGCTACTCTACGCTATTACACCTTTCGATTCAAAGAACCACTAGACTAGTAACTCCTATAGTTCAAAAGAAATATTGCCTTGAAAATTGGGAGGGGGGGGGGAACTTATTTTTTCATACAAATTGGTTACGTAATTTCGCGTTATATCGCGCTGACGGCCAAGTAGATCTCTTCCATATTAATATTTGCTACTCTACGCTATTACACCTTTCGATTCAAAGAACCACTAGACTAGTAACTCCTATAGTTCAAGATAAATATTGCCTTGAAATTCGGGGGGGGGGAACTTATTTTTTCATACAAATTGGTTACGTAATTTCGCGTTATATCGCGCTAACGGCCAAGTAGATCTCTTCCATATTAATATATGCTACACTACGCTATTACACCTTTCGGTTCAAAGAACCACTAGACTAGTAACTCCTATAGTTCAAAAGAAATATTGCCTTGAAAATTGGGGGCGGGGGACTTATTTTTTCATACAAATTGGTTACGTAATTTCGCGTTATATCGCGCTGACGGCCAAGTAGATCTCTTCCATATTAATATATGCTACTCTACGCTATTACACCTTTCGTTTCAAAGAACCACTAGACTAGTAACTCCTATAGTTCAAAAGAAATATTGCCTTGAAAATCAAGGAGAAAAACGAAAAATCTTTGTTTTTCATACAAATTGGTTACGTAATTTCGCGTCATATCGCGCTAACGGCCAAGTAGATCTCTTCCATATTAATATTTGCTACACTACGCTATTAGACCTTTCGATTAAAAGAACCACTAGACTAGCAACTCCTATAGTTCAAAAGAAATATTGCCTTAAAAATCGAGGGGGGGGGCTTATTTTTTCATACAAATTGGTTACGTAATTTCGCGTTATATCGCGCTGACGGCCAAGTAGATCTCTTCCATATTAATATTTGCTACTCTACGCTATTACACCTTTCGATTCAAAGAACCACTAGACTAGTAACTCCTATAGTTCAAGATAAATATTGCCTTGAAATTCGGGGGGGGGGAACTTATTTTTTCATACAAATTGGTTACGTAATTTCGCGTTATATCGCGCTAACGGCCAAGTAGATCTCTTCCATATTAATATATGCTACACTACGCTATTACACCTTTCGGTTCAAAGAACCACTAGACTAGTAACTCCTATAGTTCAAAAGAAATATTGCCTTGAAAATTGGGGGCGGGGGACTTATTTTTTCATACAAATTGGTTACGTAATTTCGCGTTATATCGCGCTGACGGCCAAGTAGATCTCTTCCATATTAATATATGCTACTCTACGCTATTACACCTTTCGTTTCAAAGAACCACTAGACTAGTAACTCCTATAGTTCAAAAGAAATATTGCCTTGAAAATCAAGGAGAAAAACGAAAAATCTTTGTTTTTCATACAAATTGGTTACGTAATTTCGCGTCATATCGCGCTAACGGCCAAGTAGATCTCTTCCATATTAATATTTGCTACACTACGCTATTAGACCTTTCGATTAAAAGAACCACTAGACTAGTAACTCCTATAGTTCAAAAGAAATATTGCCTAGAAAATCGGGGGAAAAAACCTGATTTTTCATACAAATTGGTTACGTTTGTTCGCGTTATATCGCGCTAACGGCCAAGTAGATCTCTTCCATATTAATATATACTACTGTACGCTATTACACCTTTCGATTCAAATAACCACTAGACTAGTAACTCCTATAGTTCAAAAGAAATATTGCCTTGAAAATCGGGGGAAAAAACCTTATTTTTCATACAAATTGGTTACGTATTTTCGCGTTATATCGCGCTAACGGCCAAGTAGATCTCTTCCATATTAATATATGCTACACTACGCTATAACACCTTTCGATTAAAAGAACCACTAGACTAGTAACTCCTATAGTTCAAAAGAAATATTGCCTTGAAAATCGGGGGGGGGGGAAACTTATTTTTTCATACAAATTGGTTACTTAATTTCGCGTCATATCGCGCTAACGGCCAAGTATATCTCTTCCATATTATTATATGCTACACTACGCTATTAGACCTTTCGATTCAAAGAACCACTAGACTAGTAACTCCTATAGTTCAAAAGAAATATTGCCTGGAAAATCGGGGAGAGGGGAACTTATTTTTTCATACAAATTGGTTACGTAATTTCGCGTTATATCGCGCTGACGGCCAAGTAGATCTCTTCCATATTAATATATTCTACTCTATGCTATTACACCTTTCGATTCAAAGAACCACTAGACAGTTTACTCCTATAGTTCAAGAGAAATATTGCCTTGAAAATCAAGGAGAAAAACAAAAAATCTTTGTTTTTCATACAAATTGGTTACGTAATTTCGCGTCATATCGCGCTAACGGCCAAGTAGATCTCTTCTATATTCATATATGCTATTCTTCGCTATTACACCTTTCGATTCAAAGAACCACTAGACAGTTAACTCCTATAGTTCAAAAGAAATATTGCCTTGAAAATCGGGGGATAAAACCTTATTTTTCATACAAATTGGTTACGTAATTTCGCGTTATATCGCGCTAACGGCCAAGTAGATCTCTTCCATATTAATATTTGCTACTCTACGCTATTACACATTTTGATTCAAAGAACCACTAGACAGTTAACTCCTATAGTTCAAGAGAAATATTGCCTTGAAAATCGGGGGAAAAAACTTTGTTTTTTATACAAATTGGTTACGTAATTTCGCGTTATTTCGCGCTAACGGCCAAGTAGATCTCTTCCATATTAATATATGCTACTCTACGGTATTACACCTTTCGATTCAAAGAACCACTAGACTAGTAACTCCAATAGTTCAAGAGAAATATTGCCTTGAAAATCGGGGGGAAAAAACTTTGTTTTTCATACAAATTGGTTACGTAATTTCGCGTCATAACGCGCTAACGGCCAAGTAGATCTCTTCCATATTAATATTTGCTACTCTACGCTATTACACCTTTCGATTCAAAGAACCACTAGACAGTTAACTCCTATAGTTCAAGAGAAATATTGCCTTGAAAATCGGGGGGAAAAAACTTTGTTTTTCATACAAATTGGTTACGTAATTTCGCGTTATATCGCGCTAACGGCCAAGTAGATCTCTTCTATATTAATATATGCTACACTACGCTATTACACCTTTCGGTTCAAAGAAACACTAGACTAGTAACTCCTATAGTTCAAAAGAAATATTGCCTTGAAAATCGGGGAGGGGGGGAACTTATTTTTTCATACAAATTGGTTACGTAATTTCGCGTTATATCGCGCTAACGGCCAAGTAGATCTCTTCTATATTAATATATGCTACACTACGCTATTACACCTTTCGGTTCAAAGAAACACTAGACTAGTAACTCCTATAGTTCAAAAGAAATATTGCCTTGAAAATCGGGGAGGGGGGGAACTTATTTTTTCATACAAATTGGTTACGTAATTTCGCGTTATATCGCGCTGACGGCCAAGTAGATCTCTTCCATATTAATATTTGCTACTCTACGCTATTACACCTTTCGATTCAAAGAACCACTAGACTAGTAACTCCTATAGTTCAAGAGAAATATTGCCTTGAAAATCGGGGGGGGGGGGAACTTATTTTTTCATAGAAATTGGTTACGTAATTTCGCGTTATATCGCGCTAACGACCAAGTAGATCTATTCCATATTAATATATGCTACTCTACGCTATTACACCTTTCGATTTAAAGAACCACTAGACTAGTAACTCCTATAGTTCAAATGAAATATTGCCTTGAAAATCGGGGGAAAAAACTTTGTTTTTCATACAAATTGGTTACGTAATTTGGCGTTATATCGCGCTAACGGCCAAGTAGATCTCTTCTATATTAATATATGCTACTCTACGCTGTTACACCTTTCGATTCAAAGAACCACTAGACAGTTAACTCCTATAGTTCAAAAGAAATATTGCCTTGAAAATCGGGGGATAATACCTTATTTTTCATACAAATTGGTTACGTAATTTCGCGTTATATCGCGCTAACGGCCAAGTAGATCTCTTCCATATTAATATATGCTACTCTACGCTATTACACCTTTCGATTCAAAGAACCACCAGACAGTTAACTCCTATAGTTCAAGATTAATATTGCCTTGAAAATCGGGGGAAAAACTTAGTTTTTCATACAAATTGGTTACGTAATTTCGCGTCATATCGCGCTAACGGCCAAGTAGATCTCTTCTATATTAATATATGCTATTCTTCGCTATTACACCTTTCGATTCAAAGAACCACTAGACAGTTAACTCCTATAGTTCAAGAGAAATATTGCCTTGAAAATCGGGGGAAAAAACTTTGTTTTTCATACAAATTGGTTACGTAATTTCGCGTTATATCGCGCTAACGGCCAAGTAGATCTCTTCTATATTAATATATGCTACACTACGCTATTACACCTTTCGGTTCAAAGAAACACTAGACTAGTAACTCCTATAGTTCAAAAGAAATATTGCCTTGAAAATCGGGGGGGGGGGGGAACTTATTTTTTCATACAAATTGGTTACGTAATTTCGCGTTATATCGCGCTGACGGCCAAGTAGATCTCTTCCATATTAATATATTCTACTCTATGCTATTACACCTTTCGATTCAAAGAACCACTAGACAGTTAACTCCTATAGTTCAAGAGAAATATTGCCTTGAAAATCGGGGGAAAAAACTTTGTTTTTCATACAAATTGGTTACGTAATTTCGCGTTATATCGCGCTGACGGCCAAGTAGATCTCTTCCATATTAATATATGCTACTCTACGCTATTACACCTTTCGATTCAAAGAACCACTAGACTAGTAACTCCTATAGTTCAAAAGAAATATTGCCTTGAAAATCGGGGAGAGGGGAACTTATTTTTTCATACAAATTGGTTACGTAATTTCGCGTTATATCGCGCTGACGGCCAAGTAGATCTCTTCCATATTAATATATTCTACTCTATGCTATTACACCTTTTGATTCAAAGAACCACTAGACAGTTTACTCCTATAGTTCAAGAGAAATATTGCCTTGAAAATCAAGGAGAAAAACGAAAAATCTTTGTTTTTCATACAAATTGGTTACGTAATTTCGCGTCATATCGCGCTAACGGCCAAGTAGATCTCTTCCATATTAATATATGCTACTCTACGCTATTACACCTTTCGATTCAAAGAACCACTAGACTAGTAACTTTTATAGTTCAAAAGAAATATTGCCTTGAAAATCAAGGAGAAAAACAAAAAATCTTTGTTTTTCATACAAATTGGTTACGTAATTTCGCGTCATATCGCGCTAACGGCCAAGTAGATCTCTTCTATATTCATATATGCTATTCTTCGCTATTACACCTTTCGATTCAAAGAACCACTAGACAGTTAACTCCTATAGTTCAAAAGAAATATTGCCTTGAAAATCGGGGGATAAAACCTTATTTTTCATACAAATTGGTTACGTAATTTCGCGTTATATCGCGCTAACGGCCAAGTAGATCTCTTCCATATTAATATTTGCTACTCTACGCTATTACACATTTTGATTCAAAGAACCACTAGACAGTTAACTCCTATAGTTCAAGAGAAATATTGCCTTGAAAATCGGGGGAAAAAACTTTGTTTTTTATACAAATTGGTTACGTAATTTCGCGTTATTTCGCGCTAACGGCCAAGTAGATCTCTTCCATATTAATATATGCTACTCTACGGTATTACACCTTTCGATTCAAAGAACCACTAGACTAGTAACTCCAATAGTTCAAGAGAAATATTGCCTTGAAAATCGGGGGGAAAAAACTTTGTTTTTCATACAAATTGGTTACGTAATTTCGCGTCATAACGCGCTAACGGCCAAGTAGATCTCTTCCATATTAATATTTGCTACTCTACGCTATTACACCTTTCGATTCAAAGAACCACTAGACAGTTAACTCCTATAGTTCAAGAGAAATATTGCCTTGAAAATTGGGAGGGGGGGGGAACTTATTTTTTCATACAAATTGGTTACGTAATTTCGCGTTATATCGCGCTGACGGCCAAGTAGATCTCTTCCATATTAATATTTGCTACTCTACGCTATTACACCTTTCGATTCAAAGAACCACTAGACTAGTAACTCCTATAGTTCAAGATAAATATTGCCTTGAAATTCGGGGGGGGGGGGAACTTATTTTTTCATACAAATTGGTTACGTAATTTCGCGTTATATCGCGCTAACGGCCAAGTAGATCTCTTCCATATTAATATATGCTACACTACGCTATTACACCTTTCGGTTCAAAGAACCACTAGACTAGTAACTCCTATAGTTCAAAAGAAATATTGCCTTGAAAATTGGGGGCGGGGGACTTATTTTTTCATACAAATTGGTTACGTAATTTCGCGTTATATCGCGCTGACGGCCAAGTAGATCTCTTCCATATTAATATATGCTACTCTACGCTATTACACCTTTCGTTTCAAAGAACCACTAGACTAGTAACTCCTATAGTTCAAAAGAAATATTGCCTTGAAAATCAAGGAGAAAAACGAAAAATCTTTGTTTTTCATACAAATTGGTTACGTAATTTCGCGTCATATCGCGCTAACGGCCAAGTAGATCTCTTCCATATTAATATATGCTACACTACGCTATTAGACCTTTCGATAAAAAGAACCACTAGACTAGTAACTCCTATAGTTCAAAAGAAATATTGCCTTAAAAATCGAGGGGGGGGACTTATTTTTTCATACAAATTGGTAACGTAATTTCGCGTTATATCGCGCTGACGGCCAAGTAGATCTCTTCCATATTAATATTTGCTACTCTACGCTATTATACCTTTCGATTCAAAGAACCACTAGACCAGTAACTCCTATAGTTCAAAAGAAATATTGCCTAGAAAATCGGGGGAAAAAACCTGATTTTTCATACAAATTGGTTACGTTTGTTCGCGTTATATCGCGCTAACGGCCAAGTAGATCTCTTCCATATTAATATATACTACTGTACGCTATTACACCTTTCGATTCAAATAACCACTAGACTAGTAACTCCTATAGTTCAAAAGAAATATTGCCTTGAAAATCGGGGGAAAAAACCTTATTTTTCATACAAATTGGTTACGTATTTTCGCGTTATATCGCGCTAACGGCCAAGTAGATCTCTTCCATATTAATATATGCTACACTACGCTATAACACCTTTCGATTCAAAGAACCACTAGACTAGTAACTCCTATAGTTCAAAAGAAATATTGCCTTGAAAATCGGGGGGGGGGGGGAACTTATTTTTTCATACAAATTGGTTACGTAATTTCGCGTTATATCGCGCTAACGGCCAAGTAGATCTCTTCCATATTAATATATGCTACACTACGCTATTACACCTTTCGGTTCAAAGAACCACTAGACTAGTAACTCCTATAGTTCAAAAGAAATATTGCCTTGAAAATTGGGGGCGGGGGACTTATTTTTTCATACAAATTGGTTACGTAATTTCGCGTTATATCGCGCTGACGGCCAAGTAGATCTCTTCCATATTAATATATGCTACTCTACGCTATTACACCTTTCGTTTCAAAGAACCACTAGACTAGTAACTCCTATAGTTCAAAAGAAATATTGCCTTGAAAATCAAGGAGAAAAACGAAAAATCTTTGTTTTTCATACAAATTGGTTACGTAATTTCGCGTCATATCGCGCTAACGGCCAAGTAGATCTCTTCCATATTAATATATGCTACACTACGCTATTAGACCTTTCGATTAAAAGAACCACTAGACTAGTAACTCCTATAGTTCAAAAGAAATATTGCCTTAAAAATCGAGGGGGGGGGACTTATTTTTTCATACAAATTGGTTACGTAATTTCGCGTTATATCGCGCTGACGGCCAAGTAGATCTCTTCCATATTAATATTTGCTACTCTACGCTATTATACCTTTCGATTCAAAGAACCACTAGACCAGTAACTCCTATAGTTCAAAAGAAATATTGCCTAGAAAATCGGGGGAAAAAACCTGATTTTTCATACAAATTGGTTACGTTTGTTCGCGTTATATCGCGCTAACGGCCAAGTAGATCTCTTCCATATTAATATATACTACTGTACGCTATTACACCTTTCGATTCAAATAACCACTAGACTAGTAACTCCTATAGTTCAAAAGAAATATTGCCTTGAAAATCGGGGGAAAAAACCTTATTTTTCATACAAATTGGTTACGTATTTTCGCGTTATATCGCGCTAACGGCCAAGTAGATCTCTTCCATATTAATATATGCTACACTACGCTATAACACCTTTCGATTCAAAGAACCACTAGACTAGTAACTCCTATAGTTCAAAAGAAATATTGCATTGAAAATCGGGGGGGGGGGAAACTTATTTTTTCATACAAATTGGTTATGTAATTTCGCGTTATATCGCGCTAACGGCCAAGTAGATCTCTTCCATATTAATATATGCTACACTACGCTATTAGACCTTTCGATTCAAAGAACCACTAGACTAGTAACTCCTATAATTCAAAAGAAATATTGCCTTAAAAATCGGGGGGGGGGGACTTATTTTTTCATACAAATTGGTTACGTAATTTCGCGTTATATCGCGCTGACGGCCAAGTAGATCTCTTCCATATTAATATATGCTACTCTACGTTATAACACCTTTCGATTCAAAGAACCACTAGACTAGTAACTCCTATAGTTCAAAAGAAATATTGCTTTGAAAATCGGGGGAAAAAACTTGATTTTTCATACAAATTGGTTACTTAATTTCGCGTCATATCGCGCTAACGGCCAAGTATATCTCTTCCATATTATTATATGCTACACTACGCTATTAGACCTTTCGATTCAAAGAACCACTAGACTAGTAACTCCTATAGTTCAAAAGAAATATTGCCTTGAAAATCGGGGAGAGGGGAACTTATTTTTTCATACAAATTGGTTACGTAATTTCGCGTTATATCGCGCTGACGGCCAAGTAGATCTCTTCCATATTAATATATTCTACTCTATGCTATTACACCTTTCGATTCAAAGAACCACTAGACAGTTTACTCCTATAGTTCAAGAGAAATATTGCCTTGAAAATCAAGGAGAAAAACGAAAAATCTTTGTTTTTCATACAAATTGGTTACGTAATTTCGCGTCATATCGCGCTAACGGCCAAGTAGATCTCTTCCATATTAATATATGCTACTCTACGCTATTACACCTTTCGATTCAAAGAACCACCAGACAGTTTACTCCTATAGTTCAAGAGAAATATTGCCTTGAAAATCAAGGAGAAAAACGAAAAATCTTTGTTTTTCATACAAATTGGTTACGTAATTTCGCGTTATATCGCGCTAACGGCCAAGTAGATCTCTTCTATATTAATATATGCTACACTACGCTATTACACCTTTCGGTTCAAAGAAACACTAGACTAGTAACTCCTATAGTTCAAAAGAAATATTGCCTTGAAAATCGGGGAGGGGGGGAACTTATTTTTTCATACAAATTGGTTACGTAATTTCGCGTTATATCGCGCTGACGGCCAAGTAGATCTCTTCCATATTAATATTTGCTACTCTACGCTATTACACCTTTCGATTCAAAGAACCACTAGACTAGTAACTCCTATAGTTCAAGAGAAATATTGCCTTGAAAATCGGGGGGGGGGGGGAACTTATTTTTTCATAGAAATTGGTTACGTAATTTCGCGTTATTCGCGCTAACGACCAAGTAGATCTATTCTATATTAATATATGCTACTCTACGCTATTACACCTTTCGATTTAAAGAACCACTAGACTAGTAACTCCTATAGTTCAAATGAAATATTGCCTTGAAAATCGGGGGAAAAAACTTTGTTTTTCATACAAATTGGTTACGTAATTTGGCGTTATATCGCGCTAACGGCCAAGTAGATCTCTTCTATATTAATATATGCTACTCTACGCTGTTACACCTTTCGATTCAAAGAACCACTAGACAGTTAACTCCTATAGTTCAAAAGAAATATTGCCTTGAAAATCGGGGGATAATACCTTATTTTTCATACAAATTGGTTACGTAATTTCGCGTTATATCGCGCTAACGGCCAAGTAGATCTCTTCCATATTAATATATGCTACTCTACGCTATTACACCTTTCGATTCAAAGAACCACCAGACAGTTAACTCCTATAGTTCAAGATTAATATTGCCTTGAAAATCGGGGGAAAAACTTAGTTTTTCATACAATTTGGTTACGTAATTTCGCGTCATATCGCGCTAACGGCCAAGTAGATCTCTTCTATATTAATATATGCTATTCTTCGCTATTACACCTTTCGATTCAAAGAACCACTAGACAGTTAACTCCTATAGTTCAAGAGAAATATTGCCTTGAAAATCGGGGGAAAAAACTTTGTTTTTCATACAAATTGGTTACGTAATTTCGCGTTATATCGCGCTAACGGCCAAGTAGATCTCTTCTATATTAATATATGCTACACTACGCTATTACACCTTTCGGTTCAAAGAAACACTAGACTAGTAACTCCTATAGTTCAAAAGAAATATTGCCTTGAAAATCGGGGGGGGGGGGGGGGAACTTATTTTTTCATACAAATTGGTTACGTAATTTCGCGTTATATCGCGCTGACGGCCAAGTAGATCTCTTCCATATTAATATATTCTACTCTATGCTATTACACCTTTCGATTCAAAGAACCACTAGACAGTTAACTCCTATAGTTCAAGAGAAATATTGCCTTGAAAATCGGGGGAAAAAACTTTGTTTTTCATACAAATTGGTTACGTAATTTCGCGTTATATCGCGCTGACGGCCAAGTAGATCTCTTCCATATTAATATATGCTACTCTACGCTATTACACCTTTCGATTCAAAGAACCACTAGACTAGTAACTCCTATAGTTCAAAAGAAATATTGCCTTGAAAATCGGGGAGAGGGGAACTTATTTTTTCATACAAATTGGTTACGTAATTTCGCGTTATATCGCGCTGACGGCCAAGTAGATCTCTTCCATATTAATATATTCTACTCTATGCTATTACACCTTTCGATTCAAAGAACCACTAGACAGTTTACTCCTATAGTTCAAGAGAAATATTGCCTTGAAAATCAAGGAGAAAAACGAAAAATCTTTGTTTTTCATACAAATTGGTTACGTAATTTCGCGTCATATCGCGCTAACGGCCAAGTAGATCTCTTCCAAATTAATATATGCTACTCTACGCTATTACACCTTTCGATTCAAAGAACCACTAGACTAGTAACTTTTATAGTTCAAAAGAAATATTGCCTTGAAAATCAAGGAGAAAAACAAAAAATCTTTGTTTTTCATACAAATTGGTTACGTAATTTCGCGTCATATCGCGCTAACGGCCAAGTAGATCTCTTCTATATTCATATATGCTATTCTTCGCTATTACACCTTTCGATTCAAAGAACCACTAGACAGTTAACTCCTATAGTTCAAAAGAAATATTGCCTTGAAAATCGGGGGATAAAACCTTATTTTTCATACAAATTGGTTACGTAATTTCGCGTTATATCGCGCTAACGGCCAAGTAGATCTCTTCCATATTAATATTTGCTACTCTACGCTATTACACATTTTGATTCAAAGAACCACTAGACAGTTAACTCCTATAGTTCAAGAGAAATATTCCCTTGAAAATCGGGGGAAAAAACTTTGTTTTTTATACAAATTGGTTACGTAATTTCGCGTTATTTCGCGCTAACGGCCAAGTAGATCTCTTCCATATTAATATATGCTACTCTACGGTATTACACCTTTCGATTCAAAGAACCACTAGACTAGTAACTCCAATAGTTCAAGAGAAATATTGCCTTGAAAATCGGGGGGAAAAAACTTTGTTTTTCATACAAATTGGTTACGTAATTTCGCGTCATAACGCGCTAACGGCCAAGTAGATCTCTTCCATATTAATATTTGCTACTCTACGCTATTACACCTTTCGATTCAAAGAACCACTAGACAGTTAACTCCTATAGTTCAAGAGAAATATTGCCTTGAAAATCGGGGGGAAAAAACTTTGTTTTTCATACAAATTGGTTACGTAATTTCGCGTTATATCGCGCTAACGGCCAAGTAGATCTCTTCTATATTAATATATGCTACACTACGCTATTACACCTTTCGGTTCAAAGAAACACTAGACTAGTAACTCCTATAGTTCAAAAGAAATATTGCCTTGAAAATCGGGGAGGGGGGGAACTTATTTTTTCATACAAATTGGTTACGTAATTTCGCGTTATATCGCGCTAACGGCCAAGTAGATCTCTTCTATATTAATATATGCTACACTACGCTATTACACCTTTCGGTTCAAAGAAACACTAGACTAGTAACTCCTATAGTTCAAAAGAAATATTGCCTTGAAAATCGGGGAGGGGGGGAACTTATTTTTTCATACAAATTGGTTACGTAATTTCGCGTTATATCGCGCTGACGGCCAAGTAGATCTCTTCCATATTAATATTTGCTACTCTACGCTATTACACCTTTCGATTCAAAGAACCACTAGACTAGTAACTCCTATAGTTCAAGAGAAATATTGCCTTGAAAATCGGGGGGGGGGGAACTTATTTTTTCATAGAAATTGGTTACGTAATTTCGCGTTATATCGCGCTAACGACCAAGTAGATCTATTCCATATTAATATATGCTACTCTACGCTATTACACCTTTCGATTTAAAGAACCACTAGACTAGTAACTCCTATAGTTCAAATGAAATATTGCCTTGAAAATCGGGGGAAAAAACTTTGTTTTTCATACAAATTGGTTACGTAATTTGGCGTTATATCGCGCTAACGGCCAAGTAGATCTCTTCTATATTAATATATGCTACTCTACGCTGTTACACCTTTCGATTCAAAGAACCACTAGACAGTTAACTCCTATAGTTCAAAAGAAATATTGCCTTGAAAATCGGGGGATAATACCTTATTTTTCATACAAATTGGTTACGTAATTTCGCGTTATATCGCGCTAACGGCCAAGTAGATCTCTTCCATATTAATATATGCTACTCTACGCTATTACACCTTTCGATTCAAAGAACCACCAGACAGTTAACTCCTATAGTTCAAGATTAATATTGCCTTGAAAATCGGGGGAAAAACTTAGTTTTTCATACAAATTGGTTACGTAATTTCGCGTCATATCGCGCTAACGGCCAAGTAGATCTCTTCTATATTAATATATGCTATTCTTCGCTATTACACCTTTCGATTCAAAGAACCACTAGACAGTTAACTCCTATAGTTCAAGAGAAATATTGCCTTGAAAATCGGGGGAAAAAACTTTGTTTTTCATACAAATTGGTTACGTAATTTCGCGTTATATCGCGCTAACGGCCAAGTAGATCTCTTCTATATTAATATATGCTACACTACGCTATTACACCTTTCGGTTCAAAGAAACACTAGACTAGTAACTCCTATAGTTCAAAAGAAATATTGCCTTGAAAATCGGGGGGGGGGGGGAACTTATTTTTTCATACAAATTGGTTACGTAATTTCGCGTTATATCGCGCTGACGGCCAAGTAGATCTCTTCCATATTAATATATTCTACTCTATGCTATTACACCTTTCGATTCAAAGAACCACTAGACAGTTAACTCCTATAGTTCAAGAGAAATATTGCCTTGAAAATCGGGGGAAAAAACTTTGTTTTTCATACAAATTGGTTACGTAATTTCGCGTTATATCGCGCTGACGGCCAAGTAGATCTCTTCCATATTAATATATGCTACTCTACGCTATTACACCTTTCGATTCAAAGAACCACTAGACTAGTAACTCCTATAGTTCAAAAGAAATATTGCCTTGAAAATCGGGGAGAGGGGAACTTATTTTTTCATACAAATTGGTTACGTAATTTCGCGTTATATCGCGCTGACGGCCAAGTAGATCTCTTCCATATTAATATATTCTACTCTATGCTATTACACCTTTTGATTCAAAGAACCACTAGACAGTTTACTCCTATAGTTCAAGAGAAATATTGCCTTGAAAATCAAGGAGAAAAACGAAAAATCTTTGTTTTTCATACAAATTGGTTACGTAATTTCGCGTCATATCGCGCTAACGGCCAAGTAGATCTCTTCCATATTAATATATGCTACTCTACGCTATTACACCTTTCGATTCAAAGAACCACTAGACTAGTAACTTTTATAGTTCAAAAGAAATATTGCCTTGAAAATCAAGGAGAAAAACAAAAAATCTTTGTTTTTCATACAAATTGGTTACGTAATTTCGCGTCATATCGCGCTAACGGCCAAGTAGATCTCTTCTATATTCATATATGCTATTCTTCGCTATTACACCTTTCGATTCAAAGAACCACTAGACAGTTAACTCCTATAGTTCAAAAGAAATATTGCCTTGAAAATCGGGGGATAAAACCTTATTTTTCATACAAATTGGTTACGTAATTTCGCGTTATATCGCGCTAACGGCCAAGTAGATCTCTTCCATATTAATATTTGCTACTCTACGCTATTACACATTTTGATTCAAAGAACCACTAGACAGTTAACTCCTATAGTTCAAGAGAAATATTGCCTTGAAAATCGGGGGAAAAAACTTTGTTTTTTATACAAATTGGTTACGTAATTTCGCGTTATTTCGCGCTAACGGCCAAGTAGATCTCTTCCATATTAATATATGCTACTCTACGGTATTACACCTTTCGATTCAAAGAACCACTAGACTAGTAACTCCAATAGTTCAAGAGAAATATTGCCTTGAAAATCGGGGGGAAAAAACTTTGTTTTTCATACAAATTGGTTACGTAATTTCGCGTCATAACGCGCTAACGGCCAAGTAGATCTCTTCCATATTAATATTTGCTACTCTACGCTATTACACCTTTCGATTCAAAGAACCACTAGACAGTTAACTCCTATAGTTCAAGAGAAATATTGCCTTGAAAATCGGGGGGAAAAAACTTTGTTTTTCATACAAATTGGTTACGTAATTTCGCGTTATATCGCGCTAACGGCCAAGTAGATCTCTTCTATATTAATATATGCTACACTACGCTATTACACCTTTCGGTTCAAAGAAACACTAGACTAGTAACTCCTATAGTTCAAAAGAAATATTGCCTTGAAAATCGGGGAGGGGGGGAACTTATTTTTTCATACAAATTGGTTACGTAATTTCGCGTTATATCGCGCTAACGGCCAAGTAGATCTCTTCTATATTAATATATGCTACACTACGCTATTACACCTTTCGGTTCAAAGAAACACTAGACTAGTAACTCCTATAGTTCAAAAGAAATATTGCCTTGAAAATCGGGGAGGGGGGGAACTTATTTTTTCATACAAATTGGTTACGTAATTTCGCGTTATATCGCGCTGACGGCCAAGTAGATCTCTTCCATATTAATATTTGCTACTCTACGCTATTACACCTTTCGATTCAAAGAACCACTAGACTAGTAACTCCTATAGTTCAAGAGAAATATTGCCTTGAAAATCGGGGGGGGGGGAACTTATTTTTTCATAGAAATTGGTTACGTAATTTCGCGTTATATCGCGCTAACGACCAAGTAGATCTATTCCATATTAATATATGCTACTCTACGCTATTACACCTTTCGATTTAAAGAACCACTAGACTAGTAACTCCTATAGTTCAAATGAAATATTGCCTTGAAAATCGGGGGAAAAAACTTTGTTTTTCATACAAATTGGTTACGTAATTTGGCGTTATATCGCGCTAACGGCCAAGTAGATCTCTTCTATATTAATATATGCTACTCTACGCTGTTACACCTTTCGATTCAAAGAACCACTAGACAGTTAACTCGTATAGTTCAAAAGAAATATTGCCTTGAAAATCGGGGGATAATACCTTATTTTTCATACAAATTGGTTACGTAATTTCGCGTTATATCGCGCTAACGGCCAAGTAGATCTCTTCCATATTAATATTTGCTACTCTACGCTATTACACATTTTGATTCAAAGAACCACTAGACAGTTAACTCCTATAGTTCAAGAGAAATATTGCCTTGAAAGTCGGGGGAAAAAACTTTGTTTTTTATACAAATTGGTTACGTAATTTCGCGTTATTTCGCGCTAACGGCCAAGTAGATCTCTTCCATATTAATATATGCTACTCTACGGTATTACACCTTTCGATTCAAAGAACCACTAGACTAGTAACTCCTATAGTTCAAAAGAAATATTGCCTTGAAAATCAAGGAGAAAAACGAAAAATCTTTGTTTTTCATACAAATTGGTTACGTAATTTCGCGTCATAACGCGCTAACGGCCAAGTAGATCTCTTCCATATTAATATTTGCTACTCTACGCTATTACACCTTTCGATTCAAAGAACCACTAGACAGTTAACTCCTATAGTTCAAGAGAAATATTGCCCTGAAAATCGGGGGAAAAAAACTTTGTTTTTCATACAAATTGGTTACGTAATTTCGCGTTATATCGCGCTAACGGCCAAGTAGATCTCTTCTATATTAATATATGCTACACTACGCTATTACACCTTTCGGTTCAAAGAAACACTAGACTAGTAACTCCTATAGTTCAAAAGAAATATTGCCTTGAAAATCGGGGAGGGGGGGGAACTTATTTTTTCATACAAATTGGTTACGTAATTTCGCGTTATATCGCGCTGACGGCCAAGTAGATCTCTTCCATATTAATATTTGCTACTCTACGCTATTACACCTTTCGATTCAAAGAACCACTAGACTAGTAACTCCTATAGTTCAAGAGAAATATTGCCTTGAAAATCGGGGGGGGGGACTTATTTTTTCATACAAATTGGTTACGTAATTTCGCGTTATATCGCGCTAACGACCAAGTAGATATATTCCATATTAATATATGCTACTCTACGCTATTACACCTTTCGATTTAAAGAACCACTAGACTAGTAACTCCTATAGTTCAAATGAAATATTGCCTTGAAAATCGGGGGGGGGGGGGAACTTATTTTTTCATACAAATTGGTTACGTAATTTCGCGTTATATCGCGCTAACGACCAAGTAGATCTATTCCATATTAATATATGCTACTCTACGCTGTTACACCTTTCGATTCAAAGAACCACTAGACTATTAACTCCTATAGTTCAAGAGAAATATTGCCTTGAAAATCGGGGGAAAAAACTTTGTTTTTCATACAAATTGTTTACGTAATTTCGCGTTATATCGCGCTAACGGCCAAGTAGATCTCTTCTATATTAATATATGCTACTCTACGCTATTACACCTTTCGATTCAAAGAACCACTAGACAGTTAACTACTATAGTTCAAAAGAAATATTGCCTTGAAAATCGGGGGGAAAAACCTGATTTTTCATACAAATTGCTTACGTAATTTCGCGTTATATCGCGCTAACGGCCAAGTAGATCTCTTCCATATTAATATATGCTACACTACGCTATTTAACCTTTCGGTTCAAAGAAACACTAGACTAGTAACTCCTATAGTTCAAAAGAAATATTGCCTTGAAAATCGGGGGGGTTGGAACTTATTTTTCATACAAATTGGTTACGTAATTTCGCGCTGACGGCCAAGTAGATCTCTTCCATATTAATATATGCTACTCTACGCTATTACACCTTTCGATTCAAAGAACCACTAGACTAGTAACTCCTAAAGTTCAAAAGAAATATTGCCTTGAAAATTGGGAGGGGGGGGAAGTTATTTTTTCATACAAATTGGTTACGTAATTTCGCGTTATATCGCGCTGACGGCCAAGTAGATCTCTTCCATATTAATATTTGCTTCTCTACGCTATTACACCTTTCGATTCAAAGAACCACTAGACTAGTAACTCCTATAGTTCAAGAGAAATATTGCCTTGAAAATCGGGGGGGGGGGGAACTTATTTTTTCATACAAATTGGTTACGTAATTTCGCGTTATATCGCGCTAACGGCCAAGTAGATCTCTTCCATATTAATATATGCTACACTACGCTATTACACCTTTCGGTTCAAAGAAACACTAGACTAGTAACTCCTATAGTTCAAAAGAAATATTGCCTTGAAAATCGGGGAGGGGGGGAACTTATTTTTTCATACAAATTGGTTACGTAATTTCGCGTTATATCGCGCTGACGGCCAAGTAGATCTCTTCCATATTAATATTTGCTACTCTACGCTATTACACCTTTCGATTCAAAGAACCACTAGACTAGTAACTCCTATAGTTCAAGAGAAATATTGCCTTGAAAATCGGGGGGGGGGGGGGAACTTATTTTTTCATAGAAATTGGTTACGTAATTTCGCGTTATATCGCGCTAACGACCAAGTAGATCTATTCCATATTAATATATGCTACTCTACGCTATTACACCTTTCGATTTAAAGAACCACTAGACTAGTAACTCCTATAGTTCAAATGAAATATTGCCTTGAAAATCGGGGGAAAAAACTTTGTTTTTCATACAAATTGGTTACGTAATTTGGCGTTATATCGCGCTAACGGCCAAGTAGATCTCTTCTATATTAATATATGCTACTCTACGCTGTTACACCTTTCGATTCAAAGAACCACTAGACAGTTAACTCCTATAGTTCAAAAGAAATATTGCCTTGAAAATCGGGGGATAATACCTTATTTTTCATACAAATTGGTTACGTAATTTCGCGTCATATCGCGCTAACGGCCAAGTAGATCTCTTCTATATTAATATATGCTATTCTTCGCTATTACACCTTTCGATTCAAAGAACCACTAGACAGTTAACTCCTATAGTTCAAGAGAAATATTGCCTTGAAAATCGGGGGAAAAAACTTTGTTTTTCATACAAATTGGTTACGTAATTTCGCGTTATATCGCGCTAACGGCCAAGTAGATCTCTTCTATATTAATATATGCTACACTACGCTATTACACCTTTCGGTTCAAAGAAACACTAGACTAGTAACTCCTATAGTTCAAAAGAAATATTGCCTTGAAAATCGGGGGGGGGGGGAACTTATTTTTTCATACAAATTGGTTACGTAATTTCGCGTTATATCGCGCTGACGGCCAAGTAGATCTCTTCCATATTAATATATTCTACTCTATGCTATTACACCTTTCGATTCAAAGAACCACTAGACAGTTAACTCCTATAGTTCAAGAGAAATATTGCCTTGAAAATCGGGGGAAAAAACTTTGTTTTTCATACAAATTGGTTACGTAATTTCGCGTTATATCGCGCTGACGGCCAAGTAGATCTCTTCCATATTAATATATGCTACTCTACGCTATTACACCTTTCGATTCAAAGAACCACTAGACTAGTAACTCCTATAGTTCAAAAGAAATATTGCCTTGAAAATCGGGGAGAGGGGAACTTATTTTTTCATACAAATTGGTTACGTAATTTCGCGTTATATCGCGCTGACGGCCAAGTAGATCTCTTCCATATTAATATATTCTACTCTATGCTATTACACCTTTCGATTCAAAGAACCACTAGACAGTTTACTCCTATAGTTCAAGAGAAATATTGCCTTGAAAATCAAGGAGAAAAACGAAAAATCTTTGTTTTTCATACAAATTGGTTACGTAATTTCGCGTCATATCGCGCTAACGGCCAAGTAGATCTCTTCCATATTAATATATGCTACTCTACGCTATTACACCTTTCGATTCAAAGAACCACTAGACTAGTAACTTTTATAGTTCAAAAGAAATATTGCCTTGAAAATCAAGGAGAAAAACAAAAAATCTTTGTTTTTCATACAAATTGGTTACGTAATTTCGCGTCATATCGCGCTAACGGCCAAGTAGATCTCTTCTATATTCATATATGCTATTCTTCGCTATTACACCTTTCGATTCAAAGAACCACTAGACAGTTAACTCCTATAGTTCAAAAGAAATATTGCCTTGAAAATCGGGGGATAAAACCTTATTTTTCATACAAATTGGTTACGTAATTTCGCGTTATATCGCGCTAACGGCCAAGTAGATCTCTTCCATATTAATATTTGCTACTCTACGCTATTACACATTTTGATTCAAAGAACCACTAGACAGTTAACTCCTATAGTTCAAGAGAAATATTGCCTTGAAAATCGGGGGAAAAAACTTTGTTTTTTATACAAATTGGTTACGTAATTTCGCGTTATTTCGCGCTAACGGCCAAGTAGATCTCTTCCATATTAATATATGCTACTCTACGGTATTACACCTTTCGATTCAAAGAACCACTAGACTAGTAACTCCAATAGTTCAAGAGAAATATTGCCTTGAAAATCGGGGGGAAAAAACTTTGTTTTTCATACAAATTGGTTACGTAATTTCGCGTCATAACGCGCTAACGGCCAAGTAGATCTCTTCCATATTAATATTTGCTACTCTACGCTATTACACCTTTCGATTCAAAGAACCACTAGACAGTTAACTCCTATAGTTCAAGAGAAATATTGCCTTGAAAATCGGGGGGAAAAAACTTTGTTTTTCATACAAATTGGTTACGTAATTTCGCGTTATATCGCGCTAACGGCCAAGTAGATCTCTTCTATATTAATATATGCTACACTACGCTATTACACCTTTCGGTTCAAAGAAACACTAGACTAGTAACTCCTATAGTTCAAAAGAAATATTGCCTTGAAAATCGGGGAGGGGGGAACTTATTTTTTCATACAAATTGGTTACGTAATTTCGCGTTATATCGCGCTAACGGCCAAGTAGATCTCTTCTATATTAATATATGCTACACTTCGCTATTACACCTTTCGGTTCAAAGAAACACTAGACTAGTAACTCCTATAGTTCAAAAGAAATATTGCCTTGAAAATCGGGGAGGGGGGGAACTTATTTTTTCATACAAATTGGTTACGTAATTTCGCGTTATATCGCGCTGACGGCCAAGTAGATCTCTTCCATATTAATATTTGCTACTCTACGCTATTACACCTTTCGATTCAAAGAACCACTAGACTAGTAACTCCTATAGTTCAAGAGAAATATTGCCTTGAAAATCGGGGGGGGGGGAACTTATTTTTTCATAGAAATTGGTTACGTAATTTCGCGTTATATCGCGCTAACGACCAAGTAGATCTATTCCATATTAATATATGCTACTCTACGCTATTACACCTTTCGATTTAAAGAACCACTAGACTAGTAACTCCTATAGTTCAAATGAAATATTGCCTTGAAAATCGGGGGAAAAAACTTTGTTTTTCATACAAATTGGTTACGTAATTTGGCGTTATATCGCGCTAACGGCCAAGTAGATCTCTTCTATATTAATATATGCTACTCTACGCTGTTACACCTTTCGATTCAAAGAACCACTAGACAGTTAACTCGTATAGTTCAAAAGAAATATTGCCTTGAAAATCGGGGGATAATACCTTATTTTTCATACAAATTGGTTACGTAATTTCGCGTTTTATCGCGCTAACGGCCAAGTAGATCTCTTCCATATTAATATTTGCTACTCTACGCTATTACACATTTTGATTCAAAGAACCACTAGACAGTTAACTCCTATAGTTCAAGAGAAATATTGCCTTGAAAGTCGGGGGAAAAAACTTTGTTTTTTATACAAATTGGTTACGTAATTTCGCGTTATTTCGCGCTAACGGCCAAGTAGATCTCTTCCATATTAATATATGCTACTCTACGGTATTACACCTTTCGATTCAAAGAACCACTAGACTAGTAACTCCTATAGTTCAAAAGAAATATTGCCTTGAAAATCAAGGAGAAAAACGAAAAATCTTTGTTTTTCATACAAATTGGTTACGTAATTTCGCGTCATAACGCGCTAACGGCCAAGTAGATCTCTTCCATATTAATATTTGCTACTCTACGCTATTACACCTTTCGATTCAAAGAACCACTAGACAGTTAACTCCTATAGTTCAAGAGAAATATTGCCTTGAAAATCGGGGGAAAAAAACTTTGTTTTTCATACAAATTGGTTACGTAATTTCGCGTTATATCGCGCTAACGGCCAAGTAGATCTCTTCTATATTAATATATGCTACACTACGCTATTACACCTTTCGGTTCAAAGAAACACTAGACTAGTAACTCCTATAGTTCAAAAGAAATATTGCCTTGAAAATCGGGGAGGGGGGGGAACTTATTTTTTCATACAAATTGGTTACGTAATTTCGCGTTATATCGCGCTGACGGCCAAGTAGATCTCTTCCATATTAATATTTGCTACTCTACGCTATTACACCTTTCGATTCAAAGAACCACTAGACTAGTAACTCCTATAGTTCAAGAGAAATATTGCCTTGAAAATCGGGGGGGGGGAACTTATTTTTTCATACAAATTGGTTACGTAATTTCGCGTTATATCGCGCTAACGACCAAGTAGATCTATTCCATATTAATATATGCTACTCTACGCTATTACACCTTTCGATTTAAAGAACCACTAGACTAGTAACTCCTATAGTTCAAATGAAATATTGCCTTGAAAATCGGGGGGGGGGAACTTATTTTTTCATACAAATTGGTTACGTAATTTCGCGTTATATCGCGCTAACGACCAAGTAGATCTATTCCATATTAATATATGCTACTCTACGCTGTTACACCTTTCGATTCAAAGAACCACTAGACATTTAACTCCTATAGTTCAAGAGAAATATTGCCTTGAAAATCGGGGGAAAAAACTTTGTTTTTCATACAAATTGTTTACGTAATTTCGCGTTATATCGCGCTAACGGCCAAGTAGATCTCTTCTATATTAATATATGCTACTCTACGCTATTACACCTTTCGATTCAAAGAACCACTAGACAGTTAACTACTATAGTTCAAAAGAAATATTGCCTTGAAAATCGGGGGGAAAAACCTGATTTTTCATACAAATTGGTTACGTAATTTCGCGTTATATCGCGCTAACGGCCAAGTAGATCTCTTCCATATTAATATATGCTACACTACGCTATTTAACCTTTCGGTTCAAAGAAACACTAGACTAGTAACTCCTATAGTTCAAAAGAAATATTGCCTTGAAAATCGGGGGGGTTGGAACTTATTTTTCATACAAATTGGTTACGTAATTTCGCGCTGACGGCCAAGTAGATCTCTTCCATATTAATATATGCTACTCTACGCTATTACACCTTTCGATTCAAAGAACCACTAGACTAGTAACTCCTATAGTTCAAAAGAAATATTGCCTTGAAAATTGGGAGGGGGGGGAAGTTATTTTTTCATACAAATTGGTTACGTAATTTCGCGTTATATCGCGCTGACGGCCAAGTAGATCTCTTCCATATTAATATTTGCTTCTCTACGCTATTACACCTTTCGATTCAAAGAACCACTAGACTAGTAACTCCTATAGTTCAAGAGAAATATTGCCTTGAAAATCGGGGGGGGGGGGAACTTATTTTTTCATACAAATTGGTTACGTAATTTCGCGTTATATCGCGCTAACGGCCAAGTAGATCTCTTCCATATTAATATATGCTACACTACGCTATTACACCTTTCGGTTCAAAGAACCACTAGACTAGTAACTCCTATAGTTCAAAAGAAATATTGCCTTGAAAATCGGGGGGGGGGACTTATTTTTTCATACAAATTGGTTACGTAATTTCGCGTTATATCGCGCTGACGGCCAAGTAGATCTCTTCCATATTAATATATGCTACTCTACGCTATTACACCTTTCGTTTCAAAGAACCACTAGACTAGTAACTCCTATAGTTCAAAAGAAATATTGCCTTGAAAATCAAGGAGAAAAACGAAAAATCTTTGTTTTTCATACAAATTGGTTACGTAATTTCGCGTCATATCGCGCTAACGGCCAAGTAGATCTCTTCCATATTAATATATGCTACACTACGCTATTAGACCTTTCGATTAAAAGAACCACTAGACTAGTAACTCCTATAGTTCAAAAGAAATATTGCCTTAAAAATCGAGGGGGGGACTTATTTTTTCATACAAATTGGTTACGTAATTTCGCGTTATATCGCGCTGACGGCCAAGTAGATCTCTTCCATATTAATATTTGCTACTCTACGCTATTATACCTTTCGATTCAAAGAACCACTAGACCAGTAACTCCTATAGTTCAAAAGAAATATTGCCTAGAAAATCGGGGGAAAAAACCTGATTTTTCATACAAATTGGTTACGTTTGTTCGCGTTATATCGCGCTAACGGCCAAGTAGATCTCTTCCATATTAATATATGCTACACTACGCTATAACACCTTTCGATTCAAAGAACCACTAGACTAGTAACTCCTATAGTTCAAAAGAAATATTGCCTTGAAAATCGGGGGGGGGGAAACTTATTTTTTCATACAAATTGGTTATGTAATTTCGCGTTACATCGCGCTAACGGCCAAGTAGATCTCTTCCATATTAATATATGCTACACTACGCTATTAGACCTTTCGATTCAAAGAACCACTAGACTAGTAACTCCTATAATTCAAAAGAAATATTGCCTTAAAAATCGGGGGGGGGGACTTATTTTTTCATACAAATTGGTTACGTAATTTCGCGTTATATCGCGCTGACGGCCAAGTAGATCTCTTCCATATTAATATATGCTACTCTACGTTATAACACCTTTCGATTCAAAGAACCACTAGACTAGTAACTCCTATAGTTCAAAAGAAATATTGCTTTGAAAATCGGGGGAAAAAACTTGATTTTTCATACAAATTGGTTACGTAATTTCGCGTCATATCGCGCTAACGGCCAAGTAGATCTCTTCCATATTAATATATGCTACTGTACGCTATTACACCTTTCGATTCAATGAACCACTAGACTAGTAACTCCTATAGTTCAAAAGAAATATTGCCTTGAAAATCGGGGGAAAAAACCTTATTTTTCATACAAATTGGTTACGTATTTTCGCGTTATATCGCGCTAACGGCCAAGTAGATCTCTTTCATATTAATATATGCTACACTACGCTATTAGACCTTTCGATTCAAAGAACCACTAGACTAGTAACTCCTATAATTCAAAAGAAATATTGCCTTAAAAATCGGGGGGGGGGACTTATTTTTTCATACAAATTGGTTACGTAATTTCGCGTTATATCGCGCTGACGGCCAAGTAGATCTCTTCCATATTAATATATGCTACTCTACGTTATAACACCTTTCGATTCAAAGAACCACTAGACTAGTAACTCCTATAGTTCAAAAGAAATATTGCCTTGAAAATCGGGGGATTAAACTTTGATTTTCATACAAATTGGTTACGTAATTTCGCGTCATATCGCGCTAACGGCCAAGTAGATCTCTTCCATATTAATATATGCTACTGTACGCTATTACACCTTTCGATTCAAATAACCACTAGACTAGTAACTCCTATAGTTCAAAAGAAATATTGCCTTGAAAATCGGGGGAAAAAACCTTATTTTTCATACAAATTGGTTACGTATTTTCGCGTTATATCGCGCTAACGGCCAAGTAGATCTCTTCCATATTAATATATGCTACACTACGCTATAACACCTTTCGATTCAAAGAACCACTAGACTAGTAACTCCTATAGTTCAAAAGAAATATTGCCTTAAAAATCGGGGGGGGGACTTATTTTTTCATACAAATTGGTTACGTAATTTCGCGTTATATCGCGCTGACGGCCAAGTAGATCTCTTCCATATT
Source organism: Leiobunum rupestre (assembly GCF_980474605.1). Classification (NCBI taxonomy): domain Eukaryota; kingdom Metazoa; phylum Arthropoda; class Arachnida; order Opiliones; family Sclerosomatidae; genus Leiobunum; species Leiobunum rupestre. Next base: position 86,573,785 of record NC_143384.1, read on the forward strand.
AATATATGCTACTCTACGTTATAAAACCTTTCGATTCAAAGAACCACTAGACTAGTTACTCCTATAGTTCAAAAGAAATATTGCTTTGAAAATCGGGGGAAAAAACTTGATTTTTCATACAAATTGGTTACGTAATTTCGCGTCATATCGCGCTAACGGCCAAGTAGATCTCTTCCATATTAATATATGCTACTGTACGCTATTACACCTTTCGATTCAAAGAACCACTAGACTAGTAACTCCTATAGTTCAAAAGAAATATTGCCTAGAAAATCGGGGGAAAAAACCTGATTTTTTATACAAATTGGTTACGTAATTTCGCGTCATATCGCGCTAACGGCCAAGTATATCTCTTCCATATTATTATATGCTACACTACGCTATTAGACCTTTCGATTCAAAGAACCACTAGACTAGTAACTCCTATAGTTCAAAAGAAATATTGCCTTAAAAATCGGGGGGGGGGGACTTATTTTTTCATACAAATTGGTTACGTAATTTCGCGTTATATCGCGCTGACGGCCAAGTAGATCTCTTCCATATTAATATATGCTACTGTACGCTATTACACCTTTCGATTCAAATAACCACTAGACTAGTAACTCCTATAGTTCAAAAGAAATATTGCCTAGAAAATCGGGGGAAAAAACCTGATTTTTTATACAAATTGGTTACGTAATTTCGCGTCATATCGCGCTAACGGCCAAGTATATCTCTTCCATATTATTATATGCTACACTACGCTATTAGACCTTTCGATTCAAAGAACCACTAGACTAGTAACTCCTATAGTTCAAAAGAAATATTGCCTTGAAAATCGGGGGGGGGGGGAACTTATTTTTTCATACAAATTGGTTACGTAATTTCACGTTATATCGCGCTGACGGCCAAGTAGATCTCTTCCATATTAATATTTGCTACTCTACGCTATTAGACCTTTCGATTCAAAGAACCACTAGACTAGTAACTCCTATAATTCAAAAGAAATATTGCCTTGAAAATCGGGGGGGGGGGGGAACTTATTTTTTCATACAAATTGGTTACGTAATTTCACGTTATATCGCGCTGACGGCCAAGTAGATCTCTTCCATATTAATATTTGCTACTCTACGCTATTAGACCTTTCGATTCAAAGAACCACTAGACTAGTAACTCCTATAATTCAAAAGAAATATTGCCTTGAAAATCGGGGAAGGGAAACTTATTTTTTCATACAAATTGGTTATGTAATTTCGCGTTACATCGCGCTAACGGCCAAGTAGATCTCTTCCATATTAATATATGCTACACTACGCTATTAGACCTTTCGATTCAAAGAACCACTAGACTAGTAACTCCTATAATTCAAAAGAAATATTGCCTTAAAAATCGGGGGGGGGGACTTATTTTTTCATACAAATTGGTTACGTAATTTCGCGTTATATCGCGCTGACGGCCAAGTAGATCTCTTCCATATTAATATATGCTACTCTACGTTATAACACCTTTCGATTCAAAGAACCACTAGACTAGTAACTCCTATAGTTCAAAAGAAATATTGCTTTGAAAATCGGGGGAAAAAACTTGATTTTTCATACAAATTGGTTACGTAATTTCGCGTCATATCGCGCTAACGGCCAAGTATATCTCTTCCATATTATTATATGCTACACTACGCTATTAGACCTTTCGATTCAAAGAACCACTAGACTAGTAACTCCTATAGTTCAAAAGAAATATTGCCTTGAAAATCGGGGGGGGGGGGGAACTTATTTTTTCATACAAATTGGTTACGTAATTTCACGTTATATCGCGCTGACGGCCAAGTAGATCTCTTCCATATTAATATTTGCTACTCTACGCTATTAGACCTTTCGATTCAAAGAACCACTAGACTAGTAACTCCTATAATTCAAAAGAAATATTGCCTTAAAAATCGGGGGGGGGACTTATTTTTTCATACAAATTGGTTACGTAATTTCGCGTCATATCGCGCTAACGGTCAAGTAGATCTCTTCCATATTAATATATGCTACTGTACGCTATTACACCTTTCGATTCAATGAACCACTAGACTAGTAACTCCTATAGTTCAAAAGAAATATTGCCTTGAAAATCGGGGGAAAAAACCTTATTTTTCATACAAATTGGTTACGTATTTTCGCGTTATATCGCGCTAACGGCCAAGTAGATCTCTTTCATATTAATATATGCTACACTACGCTATTAGACCTTTCGATTCAAAGAACCACTAGACTAGTAACTCCTATAATTCAAAAGAAATATTGCCTTAAAAATCGGGGGGGGGGACTTATTTTTTCATACAAATTGGTTACGTAATTTCGCGTTATATCGCGCTGACGGCCAAGTAGATCTCTTCCATATTAATATATGCTACTCTACGTTATAACACCTTTCGATTCAAAGAACCACTAGACTAGTAACTCCTATAGTTCAAAAGAAATATTGCCTTGAAAATCGGGGGATTAAACTTTGATTTTCATACAAATTGGTTACGTAATTTCGCGTCATATCGCGCTAACGGCCAAGTAGATCTCTTCCATATTAATATATGCTACTGTACGCTATTACACCTTTCGATTCAAATAACCACTAGACTAGTAACTCCTATAGTTCAAAAGAAATATTGCCTTGAAAATCGGGGGAAAAAACCTTATTTTTCATACAAATTGGTTACGTATTTTCGCGTTATATCGCGCTAACGGCCAAGTAGATCTCTTCCATATTAATATATGCTACACTACGCTATAACACCTTTCGATTCAAAGAACCACTAGACTAGTAACTCCTATAGTTCAAAAGAAATATTGCCTTGAAAATCGGGGGAAAAAACCTTATTTTTCATACAAATTGGTTACGTATTTTCGCGTTATATCGCGCTAACGGCCAAGTAGATCTCTTCCATATTAATATATGCTACACTACGCTATAACACCTTTCGATTCAAAGAACCACTAGACTAGTAACTCCTATAGTTCAAAAGAAATATTGCCTTAAAAATCGGGGGGGGGGGACTTATTTTTTCATACAAATTGGTTACGTAATTTCGCGTTATATCGCGCTGACGGCCAAGTAGATCTCTTCCATATTAATATATGCTACTCTACGTTATAAAACCTTTCGATTCAAAGAACCACTAGACTAGTAACTCCTATAGTTCAAAAGAAATATTGCTTTGAAAATCGGGGGAAAAAACTTGATTTTTCATACAAATTGGTTACGTAATTTCGCGTCATATCGCGCTAACGGCCAAGTAGATCTCTTCCATATTAATATATGCTACTGTACGCTATTACACCTTTCGATTCAAAGAACCACTAGACTAGTAACTCCTATAGTTCAAAAGAAATATTGCCTAGAAAATCGGGGGAAAAAACCTGATTTTTTATACAAATTGGTTACGTAATTTCGCGTCATATCGCGCTAACGGCCAAGTATATCTCTTCCATATTATTATATGCTACACTACGCTATTAGACCTTTCGATTCAAAGAACCACTAGACTAGTAACTCCTATAGTTCAAAAGAAATATTGCCTTGAAAATCGGGGGGGGGGGGGGAACTTATTTTTTCATACAAATTGGTTACGTAATTTCACGTTATATCGCGCTGACGGCCAAGTAGATCTCTTCCATATTAATATTTGCTACTCTACGCTATTAGACCTTTCGATTCAAAGAACCACTAGACTAGTAACTCCTATAATTCAAAAGAAATATTGCCTTAAAAATCGGGGGGGGGGGGACTTATTTTTTCATACAAATTGGTTACGTAATTTCGCGTCATATCGCGCTAACGGCCAAGTAGATCTCTTCCATATTAATATATGCTACTGTACGCTATTACACCTTTCGATTCAATGAACCACTAGACTAGTAACTCCTATAGTTCAAAAGAAATATTGCCTTAAAAATCGGGGGGGGGACTTATTTTTTCATACAAATTGGTTACGTAATTTCGCGTTATATCGCGCTGACGGCCAAGTAGATCTCTTCCATATTAATATATGCTACTGTACGCTATTACACCTTTCGATTCAAAGAACCACTAGACTAGTAACTCCTATAGTTCAAAAGAAATATTGCCTTGAAAATCGGGGGAAAAAAATCTATTTTTCATACAAATTGGTTACGTATTTTCGCGTTATATCGCGCTAACGGCCAAGTAGATCTCTTCCATATTAATATATGCTACACTACGCTATTAGACCTTTCGATTCAAAGAACCACTAGACTAGTAACTCCTATAATTCAAAAGAAATATTGCCTTAAAAATCGGGGGGGGGGGGGGACTTATTTTTTCATACAAATTGGTTACGTAATTTCGCGTCATATCGCGCTAACGGCCAAGTAGATCTCTTCCATATTAATATATGCTACTGTACGCTATTACACCTTTCGATTCAAAGAACCACTAGACTAGTAACTCCTATAGTTCAAAAGAAATATTGCCTTAAAAATCGGGGGGGGGGGGACTTATTTTTTCATACAAATTGGTTACGTAATTTCGCGTTATATCGCGCTGACGGCCAAGTAGATCTCTTCCATATTAATATATGCTACTCTACGTTATAACACCTTTCGATTCAAAGAAACACTAGACTAGTAACTCCTATAGTTCAAAAGAAATATTGCCTTGAAAATCGGGGGAAAAAACCTTATTTTTCATACAAATTGGTTACGTAATTTCGCGTTATATCGCGCTAACGGCCAAGTAGATCTCTTCCATATTAATATATGCTACACTACGCTATTACACCTTTCGGTTCAAAGAACCACTAGACTAGTAACTCCTATAGTTCAAAAGAAATATTGCCTAGAAAATCGGGGGAAAAAACCTGATTTTTCATACAAATTGGTTACGTATTTTCGCTTTATATCGCGCTAACGGCCAAGTAGATCTCTTCCATATTAAAATATGCTACTGTACGCTATTACACCTTTCGATTCAAAGAACCACTAGACTAGTAACTCCTATAGTTCAAAAGAAATATTGCCTTGAAAATCGGGGGAAAAAACCTTATTTTTCATACAAATTGGTTACGTATTTTCGCGTTATATCGCGCTAACGGCCAAGTAGATCTCTTCCATATTAATATATGCTACACTACGCTATAACACCTTTCGATTCAAAGAACCACTAGACTAGTAACTCCTATAGTTCAAAAGAAATATTGCCTTAAAAATCGAGGGGGGGGGGACTTATTTTTTCATACAAATTGGTTATGTAATTTCGCGTTATATCGCGCTAACGGCCAAGTAGATCTCTTCCATATTAATATATGCTACACTACGCTATTAGACCTTTCGATTCAAAGAACCACTAGACTAGTAACTCCTATAATTCAAAAGAAATATTGCCTTAAAAATCGGGGGGGGGGGGGACTTATTTTTTCATACAAATTGGTTACGTAATTTCGCGTTATATCGCGCTGACGGCCAAGTAGATCTCTTCCATATTAATATATGCTACTCTACGTTATAACACCTTTCGATTCAAAGAACCACTAGACTAGTAACTCCTATAGTTCAAAAGAAATATTGCCTTTAAAATCGGGGGAAAAAACCTTATTTTTCATACAAATTGGTTACGTAATTTCGCGTTATATCGCGCTAACGGCAAAGTAGATCTCTTCCATATTAATATATGCTACACTACGCTATTACACCTTTCGGTTCAAAGAACCACTAGACTAGTAACTCCTATAGTTCAAAAGAAATATTGCCTTAAAAATCGAGGGGAGGGGGGACTTATTTTTTCATACAAATTGGTTACGTAATTTCGCGTTATATCGCGCTGACGGCCAAGTAGATCTCTTCCATATTAATATTTGCTACTCTACGCTATTATACCTTTCGATTCAAAGAACCACTAGACTAGTAACTCCTATAGTTCAAAAGAAATATTGCCTAGAAAATCGGGGGAAAAAACCTGATTTTTCATACAAATTGGTTACGTTTGTTCGCGTTATATCGCGCTAACGGCCAAGTAGATCTCTTCCATATTAATATATGCTACTGTACGCTATTACACCTTTCGATTCAAATAACCACTAGACTAGTAACTCCTATAGTTCAAAAGAAATATTGCATTGAAAATCGGGGGAAAAAACCTTATTTTTCATACAAATTGGTTACGTATTTTCGCGTTATATCGCGCTAACGGCCAAGTAGATCTCTTCCATATTAATATATGCTACACTACGCTATAACACCTTTCGATTCAAAGAACTACTAGACTAGTAACTCCTATAATTCAAAAGAAATATTGCCTTAAAAATCGGGGGGGGGGGGGACTTATTTTTTCATACAAATTGGTTACGTAATTTCGCGTCACATCGCGCTAACGGCCAAGTAGATCTCTTCCATATTAATATATGCTACACTACGCTATTAGACCTTTCGATTCAAAGAACCACTAGACTAGTAACTCCTATAATTCAAAAGAAATATTGCCTTAAAAATCGGGGGGGGGGACTTATTTTTTCATACAAATTGGTTACGTAATTTCGCGTTATATCGCGCTGACGGCCAAGTAGATCTCTTCCATATTAATATATGCTACACTACGCTATAACACCTTTCGATTCAAATAACTACTAGACTAGTAACTCCTATAATTCAAAAGAAATATTGCCTTCAAAATCGGGGGGGGGGACTTATTTTTTCATACAAATTGGTTACGTAATTTCGCGTCATATCGCGCTAACGGCCAAGTAGATCTCCTCCATATTAATATATGCTACTGTACGCTATTACACCTTTCGATTCAAAGAACCACTAGACTAGTAACTCCTATTGTTCAAAAGAAATATTGCCTTGAAAATCGGGGGAAAAAACCTTATTTTTCATAAAAATTGGTTACGTATTTTCGCGTTATATCGCGCTAACGGCCAAGTAGATCTCTTCCATATTAATATATGCTACACTACGCTATTAGACCTTTCGATTCAAAGAACCACTAGACTAGTAACTCCTATAGTTCAAAAGAAATATTGCCTTAAAAATCGGGGGGGGGGGGGGACTTATTTTTTCATACAAATTGGTTACGTAATTTCGCGTTATATCGCGCTGACGGCCAAGTAGATCTCTTCCATATTAATATATGCTACTCTACGTTATAACACCTTTCGATTCAAAGAACCACTAGACTAGTAACTCCTATAGTTCAAAAGAAATATTGCTTTGAAAATCGGGGGAAAAAACTTGATTTTTCATACAAATTGGTTACGTAATTTCGCGTCATATCGCGCTAACGGCCAAGTAGATCTCTTCCATATTAATATATGCTACTGTACGCTATTACACCTTTCGATTCAAAGAACCACTAGACTAGTAACTCCTATAGTTCAAAAGAAATATTGCCTAGAAAATCGGGGGAAAAAACCTGATTTTTTATACAAATTGGTTACGTAATTTCGCGTCATATCGCGCTAACGGCCAAGTATATCTCTTCCATATTATTATATGCTACACTACGCTATTAGACCTTTCGATTCAAAGAACCACTAGACTAGTAACTCCTATAGTTCAAAAGAAATATTGCCTTGAAAATCGGGGGGGGGGAAACTTATTTTTTCATACAAATTGGTTACGTAATTTCACGTTATATCGCGCTGACGGCCAAGTAGATCTCTTCCATATTAATATTTGCTTCTCTACGCTATTAGACCTTTCGATTCAAAGAACCACTAGACTAGTAACTCCTATAATTCAAAAGAAATATTGCCTTAAAAATCGGGGGGGGGGACTTATTTTTTCATACAAATTGGTTACGTCATTTAGCGTCATATCGCGCTAACGGCCAAGTAGATCTCTTCCATATTAATATATGCTACTGTACGCTATTACACCTTTCGATTCAATGAACCACTAGACTAGTAACTCCTATAGTTCAAAAGAAATATTGCCTTAAAAATCGGGGGGGGGGGGGGACTTATTTTTTCATACAAATTGGTTACGTAATTTCGCGTTATATCGCGCTGACGGCCAAGTAGATCTCTTCCATATTAATATATGCTACTCTACGTTATAACACCTTTCGATTCAAAGAACCACTAGACTAGTAACTCCTATAGTTCAAAAGAAATATTGCCTTGAAAATCGGGGGATTAAACTTTGATTTTCATACAAATTGGTTACGTAATTTCGCGTCATATCGCGCTAACGGCCAAGTAGATCTCTTCCATATTAATATATGCTACTGTACGCTATTACACCTTTCGATTCAAAGAACCACTAGACTAGTAACTCCTATAGTTCAAAAGAAATATTGCCTTGAAAATCGGGGGAAAAAACCTTATTTTTCATACAAATTGGTTACGTATTTTCGCGTTATATCGCGCTAACGGCCAAGTAGATCTCTTCCATATTAATATATGCTACACTACGCTATTAGACCTTTCGATTCAAAGAACCACTAGACTAGTAACTCCTATAATTCAAAAGAAATATTGCCTTAAAAATCGGGGGGGGGGGGGGACTTATTTTTTCATACAAATTGGTTAAGTAATTTCGCGTCATATCGCGCTAACGGCCAAGTAGATCTCTTCCATATTAATATATGCTACTCTACGTTATAACACCTTTCGATTCAAAGAAACACTAGACTAGTAACTCCTATAGTTCAAAAGAAATATTGCCTTGAAAATCGGGGGAAAAAACCTTATTTTTCATACAAATTGGTTACGTAATTTCGCGTTATATCGCGCTAACGGCCAAGTAGATCTCTTCCATATTAATATATGCTACACTACGCTATTACACCTTTCGGTTCAAAGAACCACTAGACTAGTAACTCCTATAGTTCAAAAGAAATATTGCCTAGAAAATCGGGGGAAAAAACCTGATTTTTCATACAAATTGGTTACGTATTTTCGCGTTATATCGCGCTAACGGCCAAGTAGATCTCTTCCATATTAATATATGCTACACTACGCTATAACACCTTTCGATTCAAAGAACCACTAGACTAGTAACTCCTATAGTTCAAAAGAAATATTGCCTTAAAAATCGAGGGGGGGGGGACTTATTTTTTCATACAAATTGGTTATGTAATTTCGCGTTATATCGCGCTAACGGCCAAGTAGATCTCTTCCATATTAATATATGCTACACTACGCAATTAGACCTTTCGATTCAAAGAACCACTAGACTAGTAACTCCTATAATTCAAAAGAAATATTGCCTTAAAAATCGGGGGGGGGGGGGACTTATTTTTTCATACAAATTGGTTACGTAATTTCGCGTTATATCGCGCTGACGGCCAAGTAGATCTCTTCCATATTAATATATGCTACTCTACGTTATAACACCTTTCGATTCAAAGAACCACTAGACTAGTAACTCCTATAGTTCAAAAGAAATATTGCCTTGAAAATCGGGGGAAAAAACCTTATTTTTCATACAAATTGGTTACGTAATTTCGCTTAATATCGCGCTAACGGCCAAGTAGATCTCTTCCATATTAATATATGCTACACTACGCTATTACACCTTTCGGTTCAAAGAACCACTAGACTAGTAACTCCTATAGTTCAAAAGAAATATTGCCTTGAAAATCGGGGGGGGGGAACTTATTTTTTCATACAAATTGGTTACGTAATTTCGCGTTATAACGCGCTGACGGCCAAGTAGATCTCTTCCATATTAATATATGCTACTCTACGCTATTACACCTTTCGTTTCAAAGAACCACTAGACTAGTAACTCCTATAGTTCAAAAGAAATATTGCCTTGAAAATCAAGGAGAAAAACAAAAAATCTTTGTTTTTCATACAAATTGGTTACGTAATTTCGCGTCATATCGCGCTAACGGCCAAGTAGATCTCTTCCATATTAATATATGCTACACTACGCTATTAGACCTTTCGATTAAAAGAACCACTAGACTAGTAACTCCTATAGTTCAAAAGAAATATTGCCTTAAAAATCGAGGGGAGGGGGGACTTATTTTTTCATACAAATTGGTTACGTAATTTCGCGTTATATCGCGCTGACGGCCAAGTAGATCTCTTCCATATTAATATTTGCTACTCTACGCTATTATACCTTTCGATTCAAAGAACCACTAGACTAGTAACTCCTATAGTTCAAAAGAAATATTGCCTAGAAAATCGGGGGAAAAAACCTGATTTTTCATACAAATTGGTTACGTTTGTTCGCGTTATATCGCGCTAACGGCCAAGTAGATCTCTTCCATATTAATATATGCTACTGTACGCTATTACACCTTTCGATTCAAATAACCATTAGACTAGTAACTCCTATAGTTCAAAAGAAATATTGCCTTGAAAATCGGGGGAAAAAACCTTATTTTTCATACAAATTGGTTACGTATTTTCGCGTTATATCGCGCTAACGGCCAAGTAGATCTCTTCCATATTAATATATGCTACACTACGCTATAACACCTTTCGATTCAAAGAACCACTAGACTAGTAACTCCTATAGTTCAAAAGAAATATTGCCTTGAAAATCGGGGGGGGGGGGGGGAAACTTATTTTTTCATACAAATTGGTTATGTAATTTCGCGTTATATCGCGCTAACGGCCAAGTAGATCTCTTCCATATTAATATATGCTACACTACGCTATTAGACCTTTCGATTCAAAGAACCACTAGACTAGTAACTCCTATAATTCAAAAGAAATATTGCCTTAAAAATCGGGGGGGGGACTTATTTTTTCATACAAATTGGTTACGTAATTTCGCGTTATATCGCGCTGACGGCCAAGTAGATCTCTTCCATATTAATATATGCTACTCTACGTTATAACACCTTTCGATTCAAAGAACCACTAGACTAGTAACTCCTATAGTTCAAAAGAAATATTGCCTTGAAAATCGGGGGATTAAACTTTGATTTTCATACAAATTGGTTACGTAATTTCGCGTCATATCGCGCTAACGGCCAAGTAGATCTCCTCCATATTAATATATGCTACTGTACGCTATTACACCTTTCGATTCAAAGAACCACTAGACTAGTAACTCCTATAGTTCAAAAGAAATATTGCCTTGAAAATCGGGGGAAAAAACCTTATTTTTCATACAAATTGGTTACGTAATTTCGCTTAATATCGCGCTAACGGCCAAGTAGATCTCTTCCATATTAATATATGCTACACTACGCTATTACACCTTTCGGTTCAAAGAACCACTAGACTAGTAACTCCTATAGTTCAAAAGAAATATTGCCTTGAAAATCGGGGGGGGGGAACTTATTTTTTCATACAAATTGGTTACGTAATTTCGCGTTATAACGCGCTGACGGCCAAGTAGATCTCTTCCATATTAATATATGCTACTCTACGCTATTACACCTTTCGTTTCAAAGAACCACTAGACTAGTAACTCCTATAGTTCAAAAGAAATATTGCCTTGAAAATCAAGGAGAAAAACAAAAAATCTTTGTTTTTCATACAAATTGGTTACGTAATTTCGCGTCATATCGCGCTAACGGCCAAGTAGATCTCTTCCATATTAATATATGCTACACTACGCTATTAGACCTTTCGATTAAAAGAACCACTAGACTAGTAACTCCTATAGTTCAAAAGAAATATTGCCTTAAAAATCGAGGGGAGGGGGGACTTATTTTTTCATACAAATTGGTTACGTAATTTCGCGTTATATCGCGCTGACGGCCAAGTAGATCTCTTCCATATTAATATTTGCTACTCTACGCTATTATACCTTTCGATTCAAAGAACCACTAGACTAGTAACTCCTATAGTTCAAAAGAAATATTGCCTAGAAAATCGGGGGAAAAAACCTGATTTTTCATACAAATTGGTTACGTTTGTTCGCGTTATATCGCGCTAACGGCCAAGTAGATCTCTTCCATATTAATATATGCTACTGTACGCTATTACACCTTTCGATTCAAATAACCATTAGACTAGTAACTCCTATAGTTCAAAAGAAATATTGCCTTGAAAATCGGGGGAAAAAACCTTATTTTTCATACAAATTGGTTACGTATTTTCGCGTTATATCGCGCTAACGGCCAAGTAGATCTCTTCCATATTAATATATGCTACACTACGCTATAACACCTTTCGATTCAAAGAACCACTAGACTAGTAACTCCTATAGTTCAAAAGAAATATTGCCTTGAAAATCGGGGGGGGGGGGAAACTTATTTTTTCATACAAATTGGTTATGTAATTTCGCGTTATATCGCGCTAACGGCCAAGTAGATCTCTTCCATATTAATATATGCTACACTACGCTATTAGACCTTTCGATTCAAAGAACCACTAGACTAGTAACTCCTATAATTCAAAAGAAATATTGCCTTAAAAATCGGGGGGGGGACTTATTTTTTCATACAAATTGGTTACGTAATTTCGCGTTATATCGCGCTGACGGCCAAGTAGATCTCTTCCATATTAATATATGCTACTCTACGTTATAACACCTTTCGATTCAAAGAACCACTAGACTAGTAACTCCTATAGTTCAAAAGAAATATTGCCTTGAAAATCGGGGGATTAAACTTTGATTTTCATACAAATTGGTTACGTAATTTCGCGTCATATCGCGCTAACGGCCAAGTAGATCTCCTCCATATTAATATATGCTACTGTACGCTATTACACCTTTCGATTCAAAGAACCACTAGACTAGTAACTCCTATAGTTCAAAAGAAATATTGCCTTGAAAATCGGGGGAAAAAACCTTATTTTTCATACAAATTGGTTACGTATTTTCGCGTTATATCGCGCTAACGGCCAAGTAGATCTCTTCCATATTAATATATGCTACACTACGCTATTAGACCTTTCGATTCAAAGAACCACTAGACTAGTAACTCCTATAATTCAAAAGAAATATTGCCTTAAAAATCGGGGGGGGGGACTTATTTTTTCATACAAATTGGTTACGTAATTTCGCGTCATATCGCGCTAACGGCCAAGTAGATCTCTTCCATATTAATATATGCTACTGTACGCTATTACACCTTTCGATTCAAAGAACCACTAGACTAGTAACTCCTATAGTTCAAAAGAAATATTGCCTTAAAAATCGGGGGGGGAGGACTTATTTTTTCATACAAATTGGTTACGTAATTTCGCGTTATATCGCGCTGACGGCCAAGTAGATCTCTTCCATATTAATATATGCTACTCTACGTTATAACACCTTTCGATTCAAAGAAACACTAGACTAGTAACTCCTATAGTTCAAAAGAAATATTGCCTTGAAAATCGGGGGAAAAAACCTTATTTTTCATACAAATTGGTTACGTAATTTCGCGTTATATCGCGCTAACGGCCAAGTAGATCTCTTCCATATTAATATATGCTACACTACGCTATTACACCTTTCGGTTCAAAGAACCACTAGACTAGTAACTCCTATAGTTCAAAAGAAATATTGCCTAGAAAATCGGGGGAAAAAACCTGATTTTTCATACAAATTGGTTACGTATTTTCGCGTTATATCGCGCTAACGGCCAAGTAGATCTCTTCCATATTAAAATATGCTACTGTACGCTATTACACCTTTCGATTCAAAGAACCACTAGACTAGTAACTCCTATAGTTCAAAAGAGATATTGCCTTGAAAATCGGGGGAAAAAACCTTATTTTTCATACAAATTGGTTACGTATTTTCGCGTTATATCGCCCTAACGGCCAAGTAGATCTCTTCCATATTAATATATGCTACACTACGCTATAACACCTTTCGATTCAAAGAACCACTAGACTAGTAACTCCTATAGTTCAAAAGAAATATTGCCTTAAAAATCGAGGGGGGGGGGACTTATTTTTTCATACAAATTGGTTATGTAATTTCGCGTTATATCGCGCTAACGGCCAAGTAGATCTCTTCCATATTAATATATGCTACACTACGCTATTAGACCTTTCGATTCAAAGAACCACTAGACTAGTAACTCCTATAATTCAAAAGAAATATTGCCTTAAAAATCGGGGGGGGGGGACTTATTTTTTCATACAAATTGGTTACGTAATTTCGCGTTATATCGCGCTGACGGCCAAGTAGATCTCTTCCATATTAATATATGCTACACTACGCTATTACACCTTTCGGTTCAAAGAACCACTAGACTAGTAACTCCTATAGTTCAAAAGAAATATTGCCTTGAAAATCGGGGGAAAAAACCTTATTTTTCATACAAATTGGTTACGTAATTTCGCGTCATATCGCGCTAACGGCCAAGTAGATCTCTTCCATATTAATATATGCTACACTACGCTATTAGACCTTTCGATTAAAAGAACCACTAGACTAGTAACTCCTATAGTTCAAAAGAAATATTGCCTTAAAAATCGAGGGGGGGGGGGGACTTATTTTTTCATACAAATTGGTTACGTAATTTCGCGTTATATCGCGCTGACGGCCAAGTAGATCTCTTCCATATTAATATTTGCTACTCTACGCTATTATACCTTTCGATTCAAAGAACCACTAGACTAGTAACTCCTATAGTTCAAAAGAAATATTGCCTAGAAAATCGGGGGAAAAAACCTGATTTTTCATACAAATTGGTTACGTTTGTTCGCGTTATATCGCGCTAACGGCCAAGTAGATCTCTTCCATATTAATATATGCTACTGTACGCTATTACACCTTTCGATTCAAATAACCACTAGACTAGTAACTCCTATAGTTCAAAAGAAATATTGCCTTGAAAATCGGGGGAAAAAACCTTATTTTTCATACAAATTGGTTACGTATTTTCGCGTTATATCGCGCTAACGGCCAAGTAGATCTCTTCCATATTAATATATGCTACACTACGCTATAACACCTTTCGATTCAAAGAACCACTAGACTAGTAACTCCTATAGTTCAAAAGAAATATTGCCTTGAAAATCGGGGGGGGGGGGGGGGGAAACTTATTTTTTCATACAAATTGGTTATGTAATTTCGCGTTATATCGCGCTAACGGCCAAGTAGATCTCTTCCATATTAATATATGCTACACTACGCTATTAGACCTTTCGATTCAAAGAACCACTAGACTAGTAACTCCTATAATTCAAAAGAAATATTGCCTTAAAAATCGGGGGGGGGACTTATTTTTTCATACAAATTGGTTACGTAATTTCGCGTTATATCGCGCTGACGGCCAAGTAGATCTCTT
Source organism: Leiobunum rupestre (assembly GCF_980474605.1). Taxonomy (NCBI): domain Eukaryota; kingdom Metazoa; phylum Arthropoda; class Arachnida; order Opiliones; family Sclerosomatidae; genus Leiobunum; species Leiobunum rupestre. Next base: position 86,588,905 of record NC_143384.1, read on the forward strand.
CCATATTAATATATGCTACTCTACGTTATAACACCTTTCGATTCAAAGAACCACTAGACTAGTAACTCCTATAGTTCAAAAGAAATATTGCTTTGAAAATCGGGGGAAAAAACTTGATTTTTCATACAAATTGGTTACGTAATTTCGCGTCATATCGCGCTAACGGCCAAGTAGATCTCTTCCATATTAATATATGCTACTGTACGCTATTACACCTTTCGATTCAAAGAACCACTAGACTAGTAACTCCTATAGTTCAAAAGAAATATTGCCTAGAAAATCGGGGGAAAAAACCTGATTTTTCATACAAATTGGTTACGTAATTTCGCGTCATATCGCGCTAACGGCCAAGTATATCTCTTCCATATTATTATATGCTACACTACGCTATTAGACCTTTCGATTCAAAGAACCACTAGACTAGTAACTCCTATAGTTCAAAAGAAATATTGCCTTGAAAATCGGGGGGGGGAACTTATTTTTTCATACAAATTGGTTACGTAATTTCACGTTATATCGCGCTGACGGCCAAGTAGATCTCTTCCATATTAATATTTGCTACTCTACGCTATTATACCTTTCGATTCAAAGAACCACTAGACTAGTAACTCCTATAGTTCAAAAGAAATATTGCCTTGAAAATCGGGGGAAAAAACCTTATTTTTCATACAAATTGGTTACGTATTTTCGCGTTATATCGCGCTAACGGCCAAGTAGATCTCTTCCATATTAATATATGCTACACTACGCTATAACACCTTTCGATTCAAAGAACCACTAGACTAGTAACTCCTATTGTTCAAAAGAAATATTGCCTTGAAAATCGGGGGGGGGGAACTTATTTTTTCATACAAATTGGTTATGTAATTTCGCGTTATATCGCGCTGACGGCCAAGTAGATCTCTTCCATATTAATATTTGCTACTCTACGCTATTATACCTTTCGATTCAAAGAACCACTAGACTAGTAACTCCTATAGTTCAAAAGAAATATTGCCTTGAAAATCGGGGGAAAAAACCTTATTTTTCATACAAATTGGTTACGTATTTTCGCGTTATATCGCGCTAACGGCCAAGTAGATCTCTTCCATATTAATATATGCTACACTACGCTATAACACCTTTCGATTCAAAGAACCACTAGACTAGTAACTCCTATTGTTCAAAAGAAATATTGCCTTGAAAATCGGGGGAAAAAACCTTATTTTTCATACAAATTGGTTACGTATTTTCGCGTTATATCGCGCTAACGGCCAAGTAGATCTCTTCCATATTAATATATGCTACACTACGCTATTAGACCTTTCGATTCAAAGAACCACTAGACTAGTAACTCCTATAGTTCAAAAGAAATATTGCCTAGAAAATCGGGGGAAAAAACCTGATTTTTCATACAAATTGGTTACGTTTGTTCGCGTTATATCGCGCTAACGGCCAAGTAGATCTCTCCCATATTAATATATGCTACTGTACGCTATTACACCTTTCGATTCAAATAACCACTAGACTAGTAACTCCTATAGTTCAAAAGAAATATTGCCTTGAAAATCGGGGGAAAAAACCTTATTTTTCATACAAATTGGTTACGTATTTTCGCGTTATATCGCGCTAACGGCCAAGTAGATCTCTTCCATATTAATATATGCTACACTACGCTATAACACCTTTCGATTCAAAGAACCACTAGACTAGTAACTCCTATAGTTCAAAAGAAATATTGCCTTGAAAATCGGGGGGGGGGGGGAAACTTATTTTTTCATACAAATTGGTTATGTAATTTCGCGTTATATCGCGCTAACGGCCAAGTAGATCTCTTCCATATTAATATATGCTACACTACGCTATTAGACCTTTCGATTCAAAGAACCACTAGACTAGTAACTCCTATAATTCAAAAGAAATATTGCCTTAAAAATCGGGGGGGGGGACTTATTTTTTCATACAAATTGGTTACGTAATTTCGCGTTATATCGCGCTGACGGCCAAGTAGATCTCTTCCATATTAATATATGCTACTCTACGTTATAACACCTTTCGATTCAAAGAACCACTAGACTAGTAACTCCTATAGTTCAAAAGAAATATTGCTTTGAAAATCGGGGGAAAAAACTTGATTTTTCATACAAATTGGTTACGTAATTTCGCGTCATATCGCGCTAACGGCCAAGTAGATCTCTTCCATATTAATATATGCTACTGTACGCTATTACACCTTTCGATTCAAAGAACCACTAGACTAGTAACTCCTATAGTTCAAAAGAAATATTGCCTAGAAAATCGGGGGAAAAAACCTGATTTTTCATACAAATTGGTTACGTAATTTCGCGTCATATCGCGCTAACGGCCAAGTATATCTCTTCCATATTATTATATGCTACACTACGCTATTAGACCTTTCGATTCAAAGAACCACTAGACTAGTAACTCCTATAGTTCAAAAGAAATATTGCCTTAAAAATCGAGGGGGGGGGGACTTATTTTTTCATACAAATTGGTTATGTAATTTCGCGTTATATCGCGCTAACGGCCAAGTAGATCTCTTCCATATTAATATATGCTACACTACGCAATTAGACCTTTCGATTCAAAGAACCACTAGACTAGTAACTCCTATAATTCAAAAGAAATATTGCCTTAAAAATCGGGGGGGGGGGGACTTATTTTTTCATACAAATTGGTTACGTAATTTCGCGTTATATCGCGCTGACGGCCAAGTAGATCTCTTCCATATTAATATATGCTACTCTACGTTATAACACCTTTCGATTCAAAGAACCACTAGACTAGTAACTCCTATAGTTCAAAAGAAATATTACCTTGAAAATCGGGGGAAAAAACCTTATTTTTCATACAAATTGGTTACGTAATTTCGCTTAATATCGCGCTAACGGCCAAGTAGATCTCTTCCATATTAATATATGCTACACTACGCTATTACACCTTTCGGTTCAAAGAACCACTAGACTAGTAACTCCTATAGTTCAAAAGAAATATTGCCTTGAAAATCGGGGGGGGGAACTTATTTTTTCATACAAATTGGTTACGTAATTTCGCGTTATAACGCGCTGACGGCCAAGTAGATCTCTTCCATATTAATATATGCTACTCTACGCTATTACACCTTTCGTTTCAAAGAACCACTAGACTAGTAACTCCTATAGTTCAAAAGAAATATTGCCTTGAAAATCAAGGAGAAAAACAAAAAATCTTTGTTTTTCATACAAATTGGTTACGTAATTTCGCGTCATATCGCGCTAACGGCCAAGTAGATCTCTTCCATATTAATATATGCTACACTACGCTATTAGACCTTTCGATTAAAAGAACCACTAGACTAGTAACTCCTATAGTTCAAAAGAAATATTGCCTTAAAAATCGAGGGGAGGGGGGACTTATTTTTTCATACAAATTGGTTACGTAATTTCGCGTTATACCGCGCTGACGGCCAAGTAGATCTCTTCCATATTAATATTTGCTACTCTACGCTATTATACCTTTCGATTCAAAGAACCACTAGACTAGTAACTCCTATAGTTCAAAAGAAATATTGCCTAGAAAATCGGGGGAAAAAACCTGATTTTTCATACAAATTGGTTACGTTTGTTCGCGTTATATCGCGCTAACGGCCAAGTAGATCTCTTCCATATTAATATATGCTACTGTACGCTATTACACCTTTCGATTCAAATAACCATTAGACTAGTAACTCCTATAGTTCAAAAGAAATATTGCCTTGAAAATCGGGGGAAAAAACCTTATTTTTCATACAAATTGGTTACGTATTTTCGCGTTATATCGCGCTAACGGCCAAGTAGATCTCTTCCATATTAATATATGCTACACTACGCTATAACACCTTTCGATTCAAAGAACCACTAGACTAGTAACTCCTATAGTTCAAAAGAAATATTGCCTTGAAAATCGGGGGGGGGGGAAACTTATTTTTTCATACAAATTGGTTATGTAATTTCGCGTTATATCGCGCTAACGGCCAAGTAGATCTCTTCCATATTAATATATGCTACACTACGCTATTAGACCTTTCGATTCAAAGAACCACTAGACTAGTAACTCCTATAATTCAAAAGAAATATTGCCTTAAAAATCGGGGGGGGGGACTTATTTTTTCATACAAATTGGTTACGTAATTTCGCGTTATATCGCGCTGACGGCCAAGTAGATCTCTTCCATATTAATATATGCTACTCTACGTTATAACACCTTTCGATTCAAAGAACCACTAGACTAGTAACTCCTATAGTTCAAAAGAAATATTGCCTTGAAAATCGGGGGATTAAACTTTGATTTTCATACAAATTGGTTACGTAATTTCGCGTCATATCGCGCTAACGGCCAAGTAGATCTCCTCCATATTAATATATGCTACTGTACGCTATTACACCTTTCGATTCAAAGAACCACTAGACTAGTAACTCCTATAGTTCAAAAGAAATATTGCCTTGAAAATCGGGGGAAAAAACCTTATTTTTCATACAAATTGGTTACGTATTTTCGCGTTATATCGCGCTAACGGCCAAGTAGATCTCTTCCATATTAATATATGCTACACTACGCTATTAGACCTTTCGATTCAAAGAACCACTAGACTAGTAACTCCTATAATTCAAAAGAAATATTGCCTTAAAAATCGGGGGGGGGGGGACTTATTTTTTCATACAAATTGGTTACGTAATTTCGCGTCATATCGCGCTAACGGCCAAGTAGATCTCTTCCATATTAATATATGCTACTGTACGCTATTACACCTTTCGATTCAAAGAACCACTAGACTAGTAACTCCTATAGTTCAAAAGAAATATTGCCTTAAAAATCGGGGGGGGGGGACTTATTTTTTCATACAAATTGGTTACGTAATTTCGCGTTATATCGCGCTGACGGCCAAGTAGATCTCTTCCATATTAATATATGCTACTCTACGTTATAACACCTTTCGATTCAAAGAAACACTAGACTAGTAACTCCTATAGTTCAAAAGAAATATTGCCTTGAAAATCGGGGGAAAAAACCTTATTTTTCATACAAATTGGTTACGTAATTTCGCGTTATATCGCGCTAACGGCCAAGTAGATCTCTTCCATATTAATATATGCTACACTACGCTATTACACCTTTCGGTTCAAAGAACCACTAGACTAGTAACTCCTATAGTTCAAAAGAAATATTGCCTAGAAAATCGGGGGAAAAAACCTGATTTTTCATACAAATTGGTTACGTATTTTCGCGTTATATCGCGCTAACGGCCAAGTAGATCTCTTCCATATTAAAATATGCTACTGTACGCTATTACACCTTTCGATTCAAAGAACCACTAGACTAGTAACTCCTATAGTTCAAAAGAAATATTGCCTTGAAAATCGGGGGAAAAAACCTTATTTTTCATACAAATTGGTTACGTATTTTCGCGTTATATCGCGCTAACGGCCAAGTAGATCTCTTCCATATTAATATATGCTACACTACGCTATAACACCTTTCGATTCAAAGAACCACTAGACTAGTAACTCCTATAGTTCAAAAGAAATATTGCCTTAAAAATCGAGGGGGGGGGACTTATTTTTTCATACAAATTGGTTATGTAATTTCGCGTTATATCGCGCTAACGGCCAAGTAGATCTCTTCCATATTAATATATGCTACACTACGCTATTAGACCTTTCGATTCAAAGAACCACCAGACTAGTAACTCCTATAATTCAAAAGAAATATTGCCTTAAAAATCGGGGGGGGGGACTTATTTTTTCATACAAATTGGTTACGTAATTTCGCGTTATATCGCGCTGACGGCCAAGTAGATCTCTTCCATATTAATATATGCTACACTACGCTATTACACCTTTCGGTTCAAAGAACCACTAGACTAGTAACTCCTATAGTTCAAAAGAAATATTGCCTTGAAAATCGGGGGAAAAAACCTTATTTTTCATACAAATTGGTTACGTAATTTCGCGTCATATCGCGCTAACGGCCAAGTAGATCTCTTCCATATTAATATATGCTACACTACGCTATTAGACCTTTCGATTAAAAGAACCACTAGACTAGTAACTCCTATAGTTCAAAAGAAATATTGCCTTAAAAATCGAGGGGGGGGGGACTTATTTTTTCATACAAATTGGTTACGTAATTTCGCGTTATATCGCGCTGACGGCCAAGTAGATCTCTTCCATATTAATATTTGCTACTCTACGCTATTATACCTTTCGATTCAAAGAACCACTAGACTAGTAACTCCTATAGTTCAAAAGAAATATTGCCTAGAAAATCGGGGGAAAAAACCTGATTTTTCATACAAATTGGTTACGTTTGTTCGCGTTATATCGCGCTAACGGCCAAGTAGATCTCTTCCATATTAATATATGCTACTGTACGCTATTACACCTTTCGATTTAAATAACCACTAGACTAGTAACTCCTATAGTTCAAAAGAAATATTGCCTTGAAAATCGGGGGAAAAAACCTTATTTTTCATACAAATTGGTTACGTATTTTCGCGTTATATCGCGCTAACGGCCAAGTAGATCTCTTCCATATTAATATATGCTACACTACGCTATAACACCTTTCGATTCAAAGAACCACTAGACTAGTAACTCCTATAGTTCAAAAGAAATATTGCCTTGAAAATCGGGGGGGGGGGGGAACTTATTTTTTCATACAAATTGGTTATGTAATTTCGCGTTATATCGCGCTAACGGCCAAGTAGATCTCTTCCATATTAATATATGCTACACTACGCTATTAGACCTTTCGATTCAAAGAACCACTAGACTAGTAACTCCTATAATTCAAAAGAAATATTGCCTTAAAAATCGGGGGGGGGACTTATTTTTTCATACAAATTGGTTACGTAATTTCGCGTTATATCGCGCTGACGGCCAAGTAGATCTCTTCCATATTAATATATGCTACTCTACGTTATAACATTTTTCGATTCAAAGAACCACTAGACTAGTAACTCCTATAGTTCAAAAGAAATATTGCTTTGAAAATCGGGGGAAAAAACTTGATTTTTCATACAAATTGGTTACGTAATTTCGCGTCATATCGCGCTAACGGCCAAGTAGATCTCTTCCATATTAATATATGCTACTGTACGCTATTACACCTTTCGATTCAAAGAACCACTAGACTAGTAACTCCTATAGTTCAAAAGAAATATTGCCTAGAAAATCGGGGGAAAAAACCTGATTTTTCATACAAATTGGTTACGTAATTTCGCGTCATATCGCGCTAACGGCCAAGTATATCTCTTCCATATTATTATATGCTACACTACGCTATTAGACCTTTCGATTCAAAGAACCACTAGACTAGTAACTCCTATAGTTCAAAAGAAATATTGCCTTGAAAATCGGGGGGGGGGAACTTATTTTTTCATACAAATTGGTTACGTAATTTCACGTTATATCGCGCTGACGGCCAAGTAGATCTCTTCCATATTAATATTTGCTACTCTACGCTATTATACCTTTCGATTCAAAGAACCACTAGACTAGTAACTCCTATAGTTCAAAAGAAATATTGCCTTGAAAATCGGGGGAAAAAACCTTATTTTTCATACAAATTGGTTACGTATTTTCGCGTTATATCGCGCTAACGGCCAAGTAGATCTCTTCCATATTAATATATGCTACACTACGCTATAACACCTTTCGATTCAAAGAACCACTAGACTAGTAACTCCTATTGTTCAAAAGAAATATTGCCTTGAAAATCGGGGGGGGGGGAACTTATTTTTTCATACAAATTGGTTATGTAATTTCGCGTTATATCGCGCTAACGGCCAAGTAGATCTCTTCCATATTAATATATGCTACACTACGCTATTAGACCTTTCGATTCAAAGAACCACTAGACTAGTAACTCCTATAGTTCAAAAGAAATATTGCCTAGAAAATCGGGGGAAAAAACCTGATTTTTCATACAAATTGGTTACGTTTGTTCGCGTTATATCGCGCTAACGGCCAAGTAGATCTCTCCCATATTAATATATGCTACTGTACGCTATTACACCTTTCGATTCAAATAACCACTAGACTAGTAACTCCTATAGTTCAAAAGAAATATTGCCTTGAAAATCGGGGGAAAAAACCTTATTTTTCATACAAATTGGTTACGTATTTTCGCGTTATATCGCGCTAACGGCCAAGTAGATCTCTTCCATATTAATATATGCTACACTACGCTATAACACCTTTCGATTCAAAGAACCACTAGACTAGTAACTCCTATAGTTCAAAAGAAATATTGCCTTGAAAATCGGGGGGGGGGGAAACTTATTTTTTCATACAAATTGGTTATGTAATTTCGCGTTATATCGCGCTAACGGCCAAGTAGATCTCTTCCATATTAATATATGCTACACTACGCTATTAGACCTTTCGATTCAAAGAACCACTAGACTAGTAACTCCTATAATTCAAAAGAAATATTGCCTTAAAAATCGGGGGGGGGACTTATTTTTTCATACAAATTGGTTACGTAATTTCGCGTTATATCGCGCTGACGGCCAAGTAGATCTCTTCCATATTAATATATGCTACTCTACGTTATAACACCTTTCGATTCAAAGAACCACTAGACTAGTAACTCCTATAGTTCAAAAGAAATATTGCTTTGAAAATCGGGGGAAAAAACTTGATTTTTCATACAAATTGGTTACGTAATTTCGCGTCATATCGCGCTAACGGCCAAGTAGATCTCTTCCATATTAATATATGCTACTGTACGCTATTACACCTTTCGATTCAAAGAACCACTAGACTAGTAACTCCTATAGTTCAAAAGAAATATTGCCTAGAAAATCGGGGGAAAAAACCTGATTTTTCATACAAATTGGTTACGTAATTTCGCGTCATATCGCGCTAACGGCCAAGTATATCTCTTCCATATTATTATATGCTACACTACGCTATTAGACCTTTCGATTCAAAGAACCACTAGACTAGTAACTCATATAGTTCAAAAGAAATATTGCCTTGAAAATCGGGGGGGGGGAACTTATTTTTTCATACAAATTGGTTACGTAATTTCACGTTATATCGCGCTGACGGCCAAGTAGATCTCTTCCATATTAATATTTGCTACTCTACGCTATTATACCTTTCGATTCAAAGAACCACTAGACTAGTAACTCCTATAGTTCAAAAGAAATATTGCCTTGAAAATCGGGGGAAAAAACCTTATTTTTCATACAAATTGGTTACGTATTTTCGCGTTATATCGCGCTAACGGCCAAGTAGATCTCTTCCATATTAATATATGCTACACTACGCTATAACACCTTTCGATTCAAAGAACCACTAGACTAGTAACTCCTATTGTTCAAAAGAAATATTGCCTTGAAAATCGGGGGGGGGGGAACTTATTTTTTCATACAAATTGGTTATGTAATTTCGCGTTATATCGCGCTAACGGCCAAGTAGATCTCTTCCATATTAATATATGCTACACTACGCTATTAGACCTTTCGATTCAAAGAACCACTAGACTAGTAACTCCTATAGTTCAAAAGAAATATTGCCTAGAAAATCGGGGGAAAAAACCTGATTTTTCATACAAATTGGTTACGTTTGTTCGCGTTATATCGCGCTAACGGCCAAGTAGATCTCTCCCATATTAATATATGCTACTGTACGCTATTACACCTTTCGATTCAAATAACCACTAGACTAGTAACTCCTATAGTTCAAAAGAAATATTGCCTTGAAAATCGGGGGAAAAAACCTTATTTTTCATACAAATTGGTTACGTATTTTCGCGTTATATCGCGCTAACGGCCAAGTAGATCTCTTCCATATTAATATATGCTACACTACGCTATAACACCTTTCGATTCAAAGAACCACTAGACTAGTAACTCCTATAGTTCAAAAGAAATATTGCCTTGAAAATCGGGGGGGGGGGAAACTTATTTTTTCATACAAATTGGTTATGTAATTTCGCGTTATATCGCGCTAACGGCCAAGTAGATCTCTTCCATATTAATATATGCTACACTACGCTATTAGACCTTTCGATTCAAAGAACCACTAGACTAGTAACTCCTATAATTCAAAAGAAATATTGCCTTAAAAATCGGGGGGGGGACTTATTTTTTCATACAAATTGGTTACGTAATTTCGCGTTATATCGCGCTGACGGCCAAGTAGATCTCTTCCATATTAATATATGCTACTCTACGTTATAACACCTTTCGATTCAAAGAACCACTAGACTAGTAACTCCTATAGTTCAAAAGAAATATTGCTTTGAAAATCGGGGGAAAAAACTTGATTTTTCATACAAATTGGTTACGTAATTTCGCGTCATATCGCGCTAACGGCCAAGTAGATCTCTTCCATATTAATATATGCTACTGTACGCTATTACACCTTTCGATTCAAAGAACCACTAGACTAGTAACTCCTATAGTTCAAAAGAAATATTGCCTAGAAAATCGGGGGAAAAAACCTGATTTTTCATACAAATTGGTTACGTAATTTCGCGTCATATCGCGCTAACGGCCAAGTATATCTCTTCCATATTATTATATGCTACACTACGCTATTAGACCTTTCGATTCAAAGAACCACTAGACTAGTAACTCCTATAGTTCAAAAGAAATATTGCCTTGAAAATCGGGGGGGGGGAACTTATTTTTTCATACAAATTGGTTACGTAATTTCACGTTATATCGCGCTGACGGCCAAGTAGATCTCTTCCATATTAATATTTGCTACTCTACGCTATTATACCTTTCGATTCAAAGAACCACTAGACTAGTAACTCCTATAGTTCAAAAGAAATATTGCCTTGAAAATCGGGGGAAAAAACCTTATTTTTCATACAAATTGGTTACGTATTTTCGCGTTATATCGCGCTAACGGCCAAGTAGATCTCTTCCATATTAATATATGCTACACTACGCTATAACACCTTTCGATTCAAAGAACCACTAGACTAGTAACTCCTATTGTTCAAAAGAAATATTGCCTTGAAAATCGGGGGGGGGGGAACTTATTTTTTCATACAAATTGGTTATGTAATTTCGCGTTATATCGCGCTAACGGCCAAGTAGATCTCTTCCATATTAATATATGCTACACTACGCTATTAGACCTTTCGATTCAAAGAACCACTAGACTAGTAACTCCTATTGTTCAAAAGAAATATTGCCTTGAAAATCGGGGGGGGGGAAAACTTTGTTTTTTATACAAATTGGTTACGTAATTTCGCGTCAAATCGCGCTAACGGCCAAGTAGATCTCTTCTATATTAATATATGCTACTCTACGCTATTACACCTTTCCTATAGTTCAAAAGAAATATTGCCTTGAAAATCAAGGAGAAAAACGAAAAATCTTTGTTTTTCATACAAATTGGTTACGTAATTTCGCGTCATATCGCGCTAACGGCCAAGTAGATCTCTTCCATATTAATATATGCTACACTACGCTATTAGACCTTTCGATTCAAAGAACCACTAGACTAGTAACTCCTATAGTTCAAAAGAAATATTGCCTTAAAAATCGGGGGGGGGGGGACTTATTTTTTCATACAAATTGGTTACGTAATTTCGCGTTATATCGCGCTGACGGCCAAGTAGATCTCTTCCATATTAATATATGCTACTCTACGTTATAACACCTTTCGATTCAAAGAACCACTAGACTAGTAACTCCTATAGTTCAAAAGAAATATTGCTTTGAAAATCGGGGGAAAAAACTTGATTTTTCATACAAATTGGTTACGTAATTTCGCGTTATATCGCGCTAACGGCCAAGTATATCTCTTCCATATTAATATATGCTACTCTACGCTATAACACCTTTCGATTCAAAGAACCACTAGACTAGTAACTCCTATAGTTCAAAAGAAATATTGCCTTGAAAATCGGGGGGGGAAAACTTTGTTTTTTATACAAATTGGTTACGTAATTTCGCGTCAAATCGCGCTAACGGCCAAGTAGATCTCTTCCATATTAATATTTGCTACTCTACGCTATTACACCTTTCGATTCAAAGAACCACTAGACTAGTAACTCCTATAGTTCAAAAGAAATAATGCCTTGAAAATCCAGGAGAAAAATGAAAAATCTTTGTTTTTCATACAAATTGGTTACGTAATTTCGCGTCATATCGCGCTAACGGCCAAGTAGATCTCTTCCATATTAATATTTGCTACTCTACGCTATTACACCTTTCGATTCAAAGAACCACTAGACAGTTAACTCATATAGTTCAAGAGAAATATTGCCTTGAAAATCGGGGGAAAAAACTTGATTTTTCATACAAATTGGTTACGTAATTTCGCGTCATATCGCGCTAACGGCCAATTAGATCTCTTCCATATTAATATATGCTACTCTACGCTATTTCACCTTTCGTTTCAAAGAACCACTTGACTGGTAACTCCTATAGTTCAAGAGAAATATTGCCTTGAAAATTGGGGGAAAAAACTTTGTTTTCCATACATGGAAAGCAGAAATGGTTTCCAAGTCTTCAGCAATTTCATCATTAACGTCAATTAAAGATTCCAGCATGTTTCTGTTTTCGTCCACGGATTCCTCAGCCTCCAACATTTCTGATAGTGACAGAGACTCTTTAGTTTTATGCAAGAACACCCCAGTCAATTCCTTATCTGTCGCTTTAAGTACCTCAGACGTTCCAAGAATACCGACCGATTCGATGGCTTTTAACCTCGTGTCTTTATTGGCTTGTAAAATTTCAGAAGCACTGGGTATGGAGATAACGTCGGATGTCTTTTGTTCGACAAAGCGACTCCCATCCTTCTTTTGTTAAAGATACTGAAATATACCCTCGCTGGCTAATTGAGCTTTAACGTCTAATCGGTGAATTCGGTTGAGAAACTCAAAAAGTGAAAAATCCGTTACTGTAGAAAATACCGTAGACATGCTTCTGCACGAACGAAACAACTTTTCACAAGGCTGGGACGCAGCACGTTTTTACACTCGTTGTTCGTCAAACATAGGCTAACGAGATTATTGGCGTTTAACTCAATGCAAGTATAACAATTAAGAGTCAGAAAGTTATCGTTAACATTATAAAATTCCGATTTTTCAATCCGTAGTTTCCAAAATCTAAGGAAAAATACAGCCCACCAAATGTCACGTATTCTTTCAACGAAAGACGTCGCTTTGTTGAGGAATGCCCAAGTTACAGCTCTCATGATTTTCAAATATATAATTGTGGCTTGACTATTAGGAACTTTTTCTACTAGAAGGTTTTCAGTATTTAGAGACATAATTCTCTCGACAGCGGCAAAATTCTCTTTCAAACCATGATTAACCTTGGTACAATATGAGAACAACAATTTTATATGAGAAATTGAGCAAACCTCTTTGCCCATTGGTAATATTATCGACGGTTTCAATTATCTGCACCGTAATTTTGTACCCACATGTATATGGTCTTGAAAATAAAACGGCGGTTCCAGTTTTACATTCAGAAACCATTCAGAGTCTTGTGGACGAGCTTGTGGAACAAAGTTTGACAATGGCGATGGCTCTAACCATTGTCGACGCTCTAGAATACCCGATTCAATGGTCATTGCTTTCAAGAGCCTAGGATCACCGTCGCTAGAAAATGACACCACCGTGATTCCCACCTTTGCGCCTTCCGATTTCAGAAAGTTCCATCGTTGTACGACGTTAAGGTGCGTAAACTTGTTGTCAAATCCAAAGACGCATAAACATATCGACGGTGTCCCAGGATGAAGCGGCTGAGCCACATATACGTAGGCAACGTTGGCTTTAGTTTCTTTTGAAAAGTGGTTTTCGACTTCTTCATAAGTGGTGAATAGCATTGTTTGCAAATTAGGGAAACCGTTCTTGTTCAGAGGTCTAACAAATCCAACGCAACTGTTAATGCACTGATCGTAATCGATTCTACTTAAAATACGAGTTCCGTCTTCACTTACGGCTACGTATTTATGTGGCACTTTATAACGTTTCAGGTGTTCAAGCAACTGGATCGTTCGAATTTCACCTTCTTTTGTCGGTCGACTTTCTTCAAAAAGATACCTTCTTACTTGACGCAGAGAAGGTAAAGCAGAAGGCATATTTTGAGACATGAATGTATATGCCAACGATCCTGCAAGAATAAAAAACGCAACACTGAACTTCTTTACGCTATATCCGTGTGTCGCCTTGTTTTTGAATTACAGTTTCGCCAAAGCTCTTTAAGAAAACCACCAATTTTCTGGGGATCAGTTTCATTTATGTGTGTGATTGAGCTACAACTAGCAATTGAATCACTAGTAAAGTTCTTGGTTAAATTAGAACGAAAGTCATCGAAAAGGTTACCATTTTCCTTCGCAGAAAATTATTTTTTGTCTAACACCTGATAAAAGTCATTTATTTTCGTTCGCAATGGGTCCATACTCTCGATTTCTAATTTACGACGTTTGCGCTCAGTTCTTGAATAATTATAATTTAGTGATTTAGTTGCTAATGTAGGCTCCACTGCAGTATTGAAAATTGACGAGTTACCGCCCTTCACAAACGGAACTTCGGAAGGGAGGTTTTCTAAAAATCCGACATTTTTGGTTTTCATTTGGGTAGAATCGGGTAAACTTGAATGTGTTTCATTAGCTGTAACCTCGGTTGTAACATGAGTCGTAATATCCTTCATTTTAGGATCGGTAGAATCTTGGTTTTGTCTCTTTTCATGCTGATGGTTAGAATTTCTTGATTGATGAAAAAGTGTAAACTCACCTTTTTGAACAACACTTTCGAAAGGCAGCCGGGTGCGCGCGCCGCTCGCCGCTTTGCGCTATAGAGAAGAAACGGGGGTCGGTCTATAAAGGTGAACACCAGCGAAATACGCGTAGATTCACAGTATGTTGATACAATATTTATATGTAATATTTTTAATTTCAACTGCCTTATTGCGTTAGATGATAAAACGTTTTTTAACATAACCTATAATATTAATTAGCGTGTTATTTTCCATTATCCATTTCAATTTTTTTTGATAAACTATTAAAAATCGTTTTCGCATCCTCCACATTTACAAAGTTCGGTACACGGTAAATTAGCTTTGTGGCATTTACAATTACCCCGACAAACATTGACACAACCACATTTTACAATCTCTCTACAGACTACACCTGCTGGTGGCAGAGTCATCCAAAGAGGTTGCCATTTATGACCAGTTTCACTTTTTAAATTTGTCCACCCAAAACTCGATGGTTATGGAAAAATGGGTTCTCTTATTAGAGCTTGACCCCACACGTGACCCGCCTGGAAAGCTACACGTAATAAGTGTTGCAATAATGTGTTGGTAGAATTAGTTCAATTTCGCGGCTTTTCTGGGTGACAAGACTTTGTCTCGCTTTATTAACTTCTTCATCGGTACTGCACCGATCGTACATTAAAACTAAGAACCTCTCAATCAACGGCATAACCTCGTTAAGACCCGATTTAGTAGGACACAACGATAGTTGTTTAAAGGCCGGAGTTACGTCTTGGAAACACTTCCATGATGACCACGCGGTTTGTTTTACCTTTTCCATTAAAACAGGAAGTTGTGTCGCATCCTGTTAACGCGTGAAAAACCGGCAAGGCTTCGGATTTGTCTATACCCAATTGTCTTGATAACCTTGTGGCGTCTATGTAACGGAAATCTTTACCAGATCCAAAAGCTATAACCAAACGTTCGCGAGGAATCTTGCTAACGAGGCTAATACCTAGAGTCAAGACATCAATGTCCATAGTTCTAAGCAGGATGGATTTCATTCCCTGCTTCGCTTCGTCTAGAGCCTGTAGGAACATCCTGGTATCAGCTTCTTCGTGGGAGCACGGATAAAGGTTTTTAAGATTACCTTGGATGCAACTAAGAACATTTTCTCTGTTCGTAATGTAAAGAGCTTAAGGATATTTAGCTGTAACGGCGTAGACACTCAAGAAACTAGAGTTCTTTCTTGTTTTCGTTTTCTCTTAAAAACTCTGGCCATTTTTTTGGTAAATCCTTGCACCTTTACCACGCTTCTTCCTCGCGTTCTCTTTAAGGCTACCTGTTATGTACACAACAAAGACAAGGTCAACACGACGAACGCAACCGGTAAACAGACCAACTAGGTATTTAGAAAAGGTCGCAGCGTAATCTAAAAATGTTTTAGCGTTTCCAGGCTTTATCATATTGATGATTGCAGCGCCGTCGATGATGACCGTGTCGGATTCGAGACCTGATTTTAGAATATCCTCCTAGTCTGTCAACAGATCTTCTAAACACGAAAGTAAATCGGATTTGTTGCCAAACCTCATGCTTCCATTATTCGTCAACGATGGCGGAAAAGCTTGATTTTCATGCTTAAAAAAACATCAAGGTCTCCACTTCGTAATTGAAAAGTCTCGAAAATAAATTTCTGTCGCTTTTAATACTTGAAATTTGAAGCTGGCTTTTGCATTTCTCTTTTTGTGGCGGTCTGCTGAAAAGAGAAAATTGGTTTTTCTTCAGCACATCCGTAATTTCCACGGTACAATCGACAAGATGCTTGCAAAATAGTTCATTTGATTGGAGTTCCCCAATGGTTTTTATATTTTTTAGAGAATTCGCAATTCTTTTGTCCAAAATTTGCCGTGTATCCAAAATAAGCAAATCTTCGCTTGCATCGGCAAACGGATTTCCCATGTTATTCATGACTGATATGAGTGACTGGACGCCTTCTAAAAAATTTGTTTTGAGAAGTTGGCGTATCATCATGATGAAATGTCTGATTTTTAGAACTTTTGAATCCAATAATATCTGTAAATTGTTGACAAATCTCAGGTCCCGCTACCATCCATCGCAATAGAGATGTAGGTTTTTCCATCGGGGTTCTATTGTGTGTGAAAGGTTTTTTTCTAGCTGACAGCCACGTGCCAGTTTCGCAATACCGTACCCTTAACTGACTAGCTAGGATATATTACCAAGTTAAAGTATGCAGCTATAGATTTAACACAAATTTACCATTAAAAATAAAGTAAAATAACCTTCTTTTAGTCTATTCCGCTACCAAAATTAAGTATAATTCCGATTTTCTTTCGTTGGAATTATTTAATTTCAATTTTTAAAAACATAAATAATTTCAATGAAAGAAAATCGGGATTATAATTTTGTAGCGGAATAAACTGAAAGTAGGTTATTTTAACATTTCATTATCCCTTAGCTTTTTTTATTATTTTAATGAAAATATTTATAATTTATCTAAGAAGAATATTAAGTTCCTTAAACAACATTATATGTATATTTAGAGGATAAAAATATTTAATAAATTTAAAGTCGAAGGGGAACTTGAAAATATACACGGTGTTCTTAAATATATATAAAAATTGTATCAACACACCGCGAATCTACGCGTATTCCGCTGGTGTTCACCGTTATAGACCGACCCCCGTCTCTTCTCTATAGCGCAAAGCGGCGCGCACCGAGCAGCCTTTCCAGAGGGTTGTTCAAAAAGGTAAGTTTACACTTTTTCATCAACTTTGACAGCTTGTCACACCTGTCACCGCAGAGGTAGAGAATGCCTCTAATCTTTTTTGATTCTACATACTTCAAAGTATTTTTCCACGAACTTGCATGCTTTAATCAAAAAGTGCACAATTTGAGAAAAAAACCACTGTTATCCTCTAGACTAATGTTTTCGTCGTTCAGCTTCTTGGCAACAGACTCCAGCTTATCAAAGTGTCCACAAAGAAATCGAAATCTCTCTTTATATTTAATGAATCCACCAAACATTACTTTAGCAACAGATTCTTCAAATATATCATGATCATCCTTAATAAATTCTTCAATTTGCGGAATTTTCCCCTTCTCGGTAAGTTTTTTAAAAGAGTCTCATGTATTGATTAAACAAGTGTACAACTGATCTGGAAGTTCATCTTTCATACGCTTTAAAAATAAATCGGAACTGGAGTCTTGATTAACGTTTACAACTTGTTTTTCATTTGGATTCGCCATGAAGATGGAAACTGTCAAACTAAATCTACTGGAAGAAAAGAGACAAGTCAAAACGTCAGGTAAAAACATTTTTACTGAAGTCGAGAGAAAAGGGGGTGTTCATCCGGTGAATGAGAATTTCATTCTCATTCACCGGATGGACACAAAGCTGTTGCTTGGCTCCCGCCGTTCACCCGCTCCTTTCCCCCATTGCGTTCCTCCCTTAATCACCAGAATTTCTAATCACCAGATTCTCTCTCTCGTTCACCAGCTGCTTTCCCCCACCCCCATTCACCGGATACTTCATCTCTCTCGTTCACCAGCTCCTTTCCCCCATCCCCATTCACTGGATACTTTATCTCTCGTTCACCAGCTCCTTTCCCCCATTGCTATCCCCATTCACTGGATACATTATCTCTCTCGTTCACCAGCTGCTTCCCCCCGTTGCTAACCCCACTCACTGGAAGGACATAAAACTCTTTTCCCCCATTCACTGGTTCCGTCAACCCTCCATTCACTGGCTCCTTTCCCCCTTCCAACCCTCCGCATTCTCCAAAATCAGTTTTCCTCGTGCAGATATCTGGAGATTAGATTTTACCCGTTTGCTTTTCCCCAATCACCAGGAATTCTTTTCGCTTCCAAACCCTTTTAATTTCTAGGATATAAGCAATAATAACAAGTTATTTAAATTAAATTACAGTACCCAAAATTGGACCGCCAGTTTATTATTCTTTTTAGGGGAATCTCTATGGGAGTTTAACATTACAATAAAGCTAAAAGGTCCAGTTTGGGGTACATTTGGTCCGAAATGGGGTACATAGGGCCGAAAATGGTGACTTTGGTCGTTTTCAGGGTACATTTGGTCCATTTTGGTCCATTTTTGGGTACATCAGAATTGCAGTTGACGAAGAGCCGTAATTTTTTCCACCCTTCCCTAAACTCCTTAAATTTATCGCTATAATTCCGAAATTCATTTCTTTATCCCTTCCGAACCCCCTTAATTTCTACAATATAATTCATAAGGACAAGTTATTTAAATTTAATTTTTTATTTTAGAACTTTTGTTTACATGATTACGACTAATCCGATATTATATATATAATCCGTTTAAATCGTAATTTATCTATATAATTGTAATTAATTCGACATTTAAAGGGTTGAAACGAACTACCTTCAGCAACTTGAATAAATAATTTAATTAAAAGTTCTAACTCACGTATTTGTAGTGTTTAGCAGCAGTATCGTCTGACATACGAGGGACAGTCACAAACGTCTTCTTCTTCTTCAGGTACAGGTGAGAAGCTTTTGTCAGAGACCGTAGTTGCTTTTGGCGTCGGGGGAATGTCCCATTCTAGCGAAAGGTACTTTTTTTCCGATGGTGAATTATCCCTAGCCGGACAGTTTGGAAAGAATCTGGCATGTTCCCATTCTGGTACGTCTCCTGATTTCCATCCTTCTAATACGCCATGGCATTTGTAACATCGTACTTCATCGCCCCGCTGAATATAGTAGAATCCAGCCTTCGCTAGTTGCTCCTTAGTGACGTGCGGATTTTTCCAGTGACGAAACGTTTCAAGTCGTAACACTTCGATGTCCATAGCTGATCTAGACCAAATACGTTCTATAGTTTCAAATGATACATTCTCTAAGCCTACATTTACCCCTAAGTCTAGTAAACCTAATTTTATCAATATGGTTAAATTTCTACGCTACATTTCTCAATATAAACGCTTTTTTCAATATGCAAATTGTTTTAAATATGTCTAAAAATATAGTCTATTACAAAGAAAAAATAGTTACTTACTTTAAGGGTAGAAATCCTTTGTCGAGCTGAAGAAAAGACTGAGCGATCCGTCAGCAGGTCTTTACTCGTCAATGTGCCGAAGATAAATGACGCGTGTAAGATTAATTTATTCCTATCTTGTTGAGAATAATTCATCACGTGATCTAAACTTCAAATAACCCTCAAATTCTATTGGCTGTCTCTCTGTGAGAGTTTAAACTGACTCTAATGATTGACGGCACATATTAACCCACTTGAGTATTTGGAAAAAACCCTTTGCTACTCGAAGGAGAGTTTTGGAAATACCACGTTGACAATATCAAAATCGAGCTCTCACTTGAAAATGTTTACGGAAAACAATCCTCTTGGAAAATTGAGTTACGTAGAAGATTGCTAAAAAATGGCTAAGTGTTATGTTTTTTTTTTCAATAATTAGTCTTATTTTTTACATTTTAAAGTATTTATTAAGAGTGAAAAATCCCATGACTACACTGACGACATATCTTAAGTACCGGTGGAAAAAAAACCATTGCTCAAAGTTCAGTTATCTAATTAATGGTGCGCGTGCACAGAAAAATGAACGAGTCACGTGATAGTAACTTAATTTCTACGCTAATCTTACCCCTACTAGCCCTAATTTCTGTCTAATACATTTCCAATATATATATATAAAAGAATGCCTAAAAATTTCATTTTAAATATAATAAAATAGCCTAGCTGATTATTATTATTATTATTATTATAACTTACTTTTCAGCGTGACCTTCAATGACTATTCCCAATGCTAAGACTCTTTATTGAGATAACGAAAACTGTAACAAAGAATTGATTCCCATGACTACACTGATGGCATATCTTAAGTACCAGTGAAAAAAAATCCATTGTTCAAAGTTCAGTTATCTTATTAATCGGGTGCGCGCGCACAGAAAATGAAAGTCACGTGAGAATCGGTACGTCACTGAAAATAGTGGAAGTGTCATCACTAGAGTTCTTTTATCAATATATTTAATTAAGGATTATTTCAAAGTTTAGATGGCGCCATGGTTCTCAAAGCAGTGATATTAAAAGATCTCAACGGGTGGAATTGGAGAAACGCTAAAAATATTCTCGACATATTCATTCTCCCTGAGTATAAATAAATAAATACATTCTTGGCGTAGTAGTAGGATTTTAAGAAAAAAATTAAATACGGAAAATCAATTATTTTATTTCAAAGGTTTTGTGATTTCCCACCAAACAATTTCAACATCTTCAATGTAGGCTATCACATCAGGGGCATCTCAAAAATCTTTTTCCTCTGATCTCCTAGTTTCTGCCTCTGTCTTTAGTATTTATAAATATTTTCCTATCCATAAACCATTTCCTAACTGGTGGACTTTGATAACACCAAAATTTTACTTATAATAATATGCTGAAATACATTTTCCAATACGCAAAAAATTAAAGCTAGACCTAAAAACCTGTAAAGTGTAAATAGTTAAGACTAAATTTCTAAGCCTAACCCATGAAAGTACATTTTCCGTAAATCATATCCTAACATGAATGCATTTGTTAAGAATAAATGTTTTTTTTAAATATGGTAATTAATTTCGTAAACAAGCATATATTTTAGTTCGCCCTTCCTCCAAAATATCTAATAGAGCTAGTACATTCTCGATAAATATACATGTTCTTGGGGAATAAGAGACGTTTTTTATCAAAGTAAGCCAAGTTTAAAGCTTATTGTCATTGGTTCCATAACAAAAACCACATTGTAACGTGATAATGGCTGCTCACTAATCCCAATTCCATGTGAAACTCTTTCAGTTTCTTTAAGTTCCTTTTGAGTTTGAAAATAGGGTTTTAGAAATAGATTTTTCCTATTTCATTAAATATAAGTATTAAAATTAGAATTGCTTCATTAAATTATGCATTTGTACTGTACTGTACACAATACCTGCATTTGAAATTGTATAACATAAAAACACAGTTTTTTAAAAACAAATATATCAAGGTTTTCAATTCAGTTAAAAACAATTATATTAGATGTATTGTGTTTATATTTTTAACTTAATTGCATTGATGTTTTAAAAGCAAACCTCGGGCCTAAGAAACAGGCAAAGTGTAAATTGCTAAGACAAAATTTCTAACTCTAATAATGTGTAAATCAATTATACAATTATCTATTCATAAGTGTTAGAGACTTTATTACAATGAAATAAAATCATGTAGAAATGTATATGATATAAATTTAAGAAAACTCAAACATTCGACAGACATACCTTTTCTGTTTTAAATCAACAATTTTATTATTCTTTCTTATCATTTTTTTTATACAACCATTTGTTTTTATATAGATAACCTGAGGACGGCTATAATATGAACATATACCTCAAAAGAAATAGGGGATTAAACAAAAACAACCTTAAGTTTACTATTTTTATATATTCACACGTAATCAATTATGCAAACATTAACATTTCTACTATACATATTTCATAATTAATATTTACATAAATAATTATTTTTTATATAAAATCGTACAATTCTATCAGAACTTAAACCGGAAGATTCAGGCATATAATTTCCAAAAACACAAACTACATTTGGAGTATTAATATTTATACTCACACAATTATAATTCGTACTAACAATTTCACCATCTTTTAAACTTTCAAATACTGCCAAGTGTTCGTCGCATATTTTTGTACTTCTCAAGGTGTTAAAGAAAAAGTGGTTCACACCAGAGCAAACTTTTTTCAATTGAAAAAGCATTTCACTCCCCGAAACTGTCACTTGCTGACAAAGTACAAAATTGGGCTTACGGGATTTCAAGTAATTTAACATCCACGATTTTCCTTCATTTCCATCTTTTCCTATTACAAATATTATTTTTCTGTCTGAGAGAATTAAATTTTCCAATAAACTTTTTGCCATGGTCTAAGTTCTATATCTTTGTTTATTCGTTTAGGGGTTTTCATTTGTTCCACCCAAGCACTTGTCAAATTTCCAAAGAGATGCGATGGTAGTCCAGATCGAGCAACGGCTTCTGCGCGGACTCGTTGTTTATCAATTTCTGCTTCTACTTTGCCTAAGTTTACTTTGTGTGGGCTTAGACTGCAACGTCTAATATGCCGACTCAGTTGTGATTTAAACGATTTATTGCACGTTGTACACGATGTACGTTTACATTTATGGGTTCTTAATCTAAAGTTACGTATTCGTTTCTCGCAACTTGGACACTGAATATATTTGTTTCGATCCATTTTGAATATATTCAAAGGAGACAAACACGTACGTTTTACTCGAACCGAGTTTATTCATAAACTGTTATCGATTTTTGTGGGATCTCCGTATATAAAGTATAAAATGTGGGTTCTGAGGGTAGAAATAATATCAGCCCTATTTTGATTTTCTTCCAAGTTAAGTGTTTCAGATAACGTTTACATATTCAACACCTTCATTCCATTTTTTTTTACATTAATTTGATATAACCTTGTATCTTCCAACAATTCAGTTTTATGCTATGTACAATTCCCTTATTCATTACATCATTCCAAATTTAACCTAATTCATACACAGGCGTTGATCTTCTGAAATGGATATTCCAATAAAAACCTTTTCTTATATCATCGCTTCTAATTAATCTGAATGTTGTCAATATAAAAAACATCATATGTTTTATTTAAATATAAAGAATAAACACTGGTAAGGTTAAGGTTAGAGTGAAATGGAATAATTAAGTAAATAAGCATAAATTTTAGATCGCCTTTCCTCCAAAATATCTAATAGCTCTAGTACATTCTCGATAAATATACAAGTTCTTGTGAATAAGAGACGTTTTTTATCATGGGATCTCCGTATATAAAGTATAAAATGTGGGTTCTGAGGGTAGAAATAATATCAGCCCTATTTTGATTTTCTTCCAAGTTAAGTGTTTCAGATAACGTTTACTTATTCAACACCTTCATTCCATTTTTTTTACATTAATTTGATATAACCTTGTATCTTCCAACAATTCAGTTTTATGCTATGTACAATTCCCTTATTCATTACATCATTCCAAATTTAGCCTAATTCATACACAGGCGTTGATCTTCTGAAATGGATATTCCAATAAAAACCTTTTCTTATATCATCGCTTCTAATTAATCTGAATGTTGTCAATATAAAAAACATCATATGTTTTATTTAAATATAAAGAATAAACACTGGTAAGGTTAAGGTTAGAGTGAAATGGAATAATTAAGTGAATAAGCATAAATTTTAGATCGCCTTTCCTCCAAAATATCTAATAGCTCTAGTACATTCTCGATAAATATACAATTTCTTGTGAATAAGAGAAGTTTTTTATCAAATAATCATAGACTAAAAACTTTGCTCAACGAAAAACTAAATAACGATAAATAATGTACAATTAATTTATTAAATAACGAGAAAATGTCTTATGGTAATAAAAAAATAAAACAAGCAATTAATTAATCATTAAAAGTAAATTATTATCAATTTGATGATTGTTTAAGGATATCGATTATGATCAATGTTTGTACTACAGTGTTCATATCCGAAATGAAGTTAAGTGAAATAATTAAGTAAACAAGCATAAATTTTAGATCGCCCTTCCTCCAAAATGTCCAATAGAGCTAGTACATTCTCGATAAATATACATGTTCTTGGGGAATAAGAGACGTTTTTTTTTCAAAGTAAGCCAAGTTTAAAGCTTATTGTCATTGGTACCATAACAAAAATCCACATTATAACGTAATAATGGTTACCTCTATCTGTAAACTTATCAAGATAACAAATGGCATATAACTAGATAATTATGTATTAATTTTTTTTAATAAGTTAAGAATCATTAATTTTAGTTGGTCTATATCTCTCTCTCTCCCTCTCTCTCTCTCTCTCTCTCTCTCTCTCTCTCTCTCTCTCTCTCTCTCTCTCTTAAAGAAATCTTATTGTAATAAGCTTAAAAATTTAGGAATAAACTTATATTATAGGATGAAGAAAAGTCAATAGACATTTATTTGTAATATAAGTTTATTCCTAAATTTTTAAGCTTATTACAATAAGATTTCTTTAAGAGAGAGAGAGAGAGAGAGAGAGATATATATATATATATAGACCAACTAAAATTAATGATTCTTAACTTATTAAAAAAAATTAATACATAATTATCTAGTTATATGCCATTTCTTATCTTGATAAGTTTACAGATAAGTTTATATTTAAATAAAACATATGATGTTTTTTATATTGACAACATTCAGATTAATTAGAAGCGATGATATAAGAAAAGGTTTTTATTGGAATATCCATTTCAGAAGATCAACGCCTGTGTATGAATTAGTCTAAATTTGGAATGATGTAATGAATAAGGGAATTGTACATAGCATAAAACTGAATTGTTGGAAGATACAAGGTTATATCAAATTAATGTAAAAAAAAATGGAATGAAGGTGTTGAATAAGTAAACGTTATCTGAAACACTTAACTTGGAAGAAAATCAAAATAGGGCTGATATTATTTCTACCCTCAGAACCCACATTTTATACTTTATATACGGAGATCCCATGATAAAAAACGTCTCTTATTCACAAGAACTTGTATATTTATCGAGAATGTACTAGAGCTATTAGATATTTTGGAGGAAAGGCGATCTAAAATTTATGCTTATTTACTTAATTATTCCATTTCACTCTAACCTTAACCTTACCAGTGTTTATTCTTTATATTTAAATAAAACATATGATGTTTTTATATTGACAACATTGAGATTAATTAGAAGCGATGATATAAGAAAAGGTTTTTATTGGAATATCCATTTCAGAAGATCAACGCCTGTGTATGAATTAGGCTAATTTTGGAATGATGTAATGAATAAGGGAATTGTACATAGCATAAAACTGAATTGTTGGAAGATACAAGGTTATATCAAATTAATGTAAAAAAAATGGAATGAAGGTGTTGAATAAGTAAACGTTATCTGAAACAGTTAACTTGGAAGAAAATCAAAATAGGGCTGATATTATTTCTACCCTCAGAACCCACATTTTATACTTTATATACGGAGATCCCACAAAAATCGATAACAGTTTATGAATAAACTCGGTTCGAGTAAAACGTACGTGTTTGTCTCCTTTGAATATATTCAAAATGGATCGAAACAAATATATTCAGTGCCCAAGTTGCGAGAAACGAATACGTAACTATAGATTAAGAACCCATAAATGTAAACGTACATCGTGTACAACGTGCAATAAATCGTTTAAATCACAACTGAGTCGGCATATTAGACGTTGCAGTCTAAGCCCACACAAAGTAAACTTAGGCAAAGTAGAAGCAGAAATTGATAAACAACGAGTCCGCGCAGAAGCCGTTGCTCGATCTGGACTACCATCGCATCTCTTTGGAAATTTGACAAGTGCTTGGGTGGAACAAATGAAAACCCCTAAACGAATAAACAAAGATATAGAACTTAGACCATGGCAAAAAAGTTTATTGGAAAATTTAATTCTCTCAGACAGAAAAATAATATTTGTAATAGGAAAAGATGGAAATGAAGGAAAATCGTGGATGTTAAATTACTTGAAATCCCGTAAGCCCAATTTTGTACTTTGTCAGCAAGTGACAGTTTCGGGGAGTGAAATGCTTTTTCAATTGAAAAAAGTTTGCTCTGGTGTGAACCACTTTTTCTTTAACACCTTGAGAAGTACAAAAATATGCGACGAACACTTGGCAGTATTTGAAAGTTTAAAAGATGGTGAAATTGTTAGTACGAATTATAATTGTGTGAGTATAAATATTAATACTCCAAATGTAGTTTGTGTTTTTGGAAATTATATGCCTGAATCTTCCGGTTTAAGTTCTGATAGAATTGTACGATTTTATATAAAAAATAATTATTTATGTAAATATTAATTATGAAATATGTATAGTAGAAATGTTAATATAAAATTTGCATAATTGAGGACGTGTGAATATATAAAAATAGTAAACTTAAGGTTGTTTTTGTTTAATCCCCGATTTCTTTTTAGGTATATGTTCATATTATAGCCGTCCTCAGGTTATCTATATAAAAACAAATGGTTGTATAAAAAATGATAAGAAAGAATAATAAAATTGTTGATTTAAAACAGAAAAGGTATGTTTGTCGAATGTTTGAGTTTTCTTAAATTTATATCATATACATTTCTACATGATTTTATTTCATTGTAATAAAGTCTCTAACACTTATGAATAGATAATTGTATAATTGATTTACACATTATTAGAGTTAGAAATTTTGTCTTAGCAATTTACACTTTGCCTGTTTCTTAGGCCCGAAGTTTGCTTTTAAAACATCAATGCAATTAAGTTAAAAATATAAACACAATACATCTAATATAATTATTTTTAACTGAATTGAAAACCTTGATATATTTGTTTTTAAAAAACTGTGTTTTTATGTTATACAATTTCAAATGCAGGTATTGTGTACAGTACAGTACAAATGCATAATTTAATGAAGCAATTCTAATTTTAATACTTATATTTAATGAAATAGGAAAAATCTATTTCTAAAACCCTATTTTCAAACTCAAAAGGAACTTAAAGAAACTGAAAGAGTTTCACATGGAATTGGGATTAGTGAGCAGCCATTATCACGTTACAATGTGGTTTTTGTTATGGAACCAATGACAATAAGCTTTAAACTTGGCTTACTTTGATAAAAAACGTCTCTTATTCCCCAAGAACATGTATATTTATCGAGAATGTACTAGCTCTATTAGATATTTTGGAGGAAGGGCGAACTAAAATTTATGCTTGTTTACGAAATTAATTACCATATTTAAAAAAAAAACATTTATTCTTAACAAATGCATTCATGTTAGGATATGATTTACGGAAAATGTACTTTCAGGGGTTAGGCTTAGAAATTTAGTCTTAACTATTTACACTTTACAGGTTTTTAGGTCTACCTTTAATTTTTTGCGTATTGGAAAATGTATTTCAGCATATTATTATAAGTAAAATTTTGGTGTTATCAAAGTCCACCAGTTAGGAAATGGTTTATGGATAGGAAAATATTTATAAATACTAAAGACAGAGGCAGAAACTAGGAGATCAGAGGTAAAAGATTTTTGAGATGCCCCTGATGTGATAGCCTACATTGAAGATGTTGAAATTGTTTGGTGGGAAATCACAAAACCTTTAAAATAAAATAATTGGTTTTCCGTATTTAATTTTTTTCTTAAAATCCTACTACTACGCCAAGAATGTATTTATTTATTTATACTCAGGGAGAATGAATATGTCGAGAATATTTTTAGCGTTTCTCCAATTCCACCCGTTGAGATCTTTTAATATAACTGCTTTGAGAACCATGGCGCCATCTAAACTTTGAAATAATCCTTAATTAAATATATTGATAAAAGAACTCTAATGATGACATTTCCACTATTTTGAGTGACGTACCGATTCTCACGTGACTTTCATTTTCTGTGCGCGCGCAGCCGATTAATAAGATAACTGAACTTTGAGCAATGGATTTTTTTCCATTAACCACCTTTGTTTAAAAAAATTTGAATAATTTAGGAATCTTCAATATTCCTATGTTAATTTACATATTTACAATATTTTAGTTGTCAAAAACGTTTTCGGTTGCCATGGTAAAACTAAAGCCCATCGCATTTTTTCCCTTTGGGGTTTTTTTAAGTTACGTGAAGGTCTATTTAATCCCTGAATTTAAAGAAAATCGGTGAGTTACACCTCGGGTAGTCTCCTTTTAAGTATTTTTAGTCTAAGAAAGTGGCAAATTCCAATTCAATGGAGTTCGAAGGTTTGAAGATGTGTTTAAAAGTCATTGAATCTCGTGGAGTGAAAATATGAAGGTTGATAATTGGCACCTTCAAATAACAAAGTACATGAGAGAAACAAGATCTGACGTAATTCACGAATTTTATCCTTGGCATGTTTCAAAAAGTAAAATAGTTGATAAATATTCTGGGGCTGGAAATACATTTTTATCATTACCATTTCAGCCTAGAAGAAAAAACTAGCTGTCGCAAGTAGAATTAAAGATTGTGCCTTAATAGCAGACTGGACTCAAAGTATTACGAACCATTTATATTTCTGCCAGTGACACTAAAGCTGAGAAACGAAATAAGTGGCTTAGCCTTCCGAATCACATTTCTAATGTGCATAAAGGTCACCCAGGAAGTTCTTTCCCCAAATGTTTACACGCACCGCTGGATAAACGAGTGGAAAGAAAAAATCTTGAATTAAAGATGGTACTTTTAATAGCTAGTAAAGCTATCATACCCCCTCCCCTTAGGCGCTCAAAAAGTTCATCCTATGCTTCGGAATCATTCGATTCAAAACTATAATTTACTTTAGATTCGCCGGATTCGCTGGAACTTGGCTTTTCTGGCTCAAATTGATATGGTTCTACGTGTTGCATTTTGAAAATTAGCGGAAGCCATCCCGAAAATGAAATTTTTAATCACGGATCTTTAAATTCTAGCGGGGAAAGATTGAGGGAGCCGAGATACATCCACCAAGTGACGTCACTCGCCATAATAACACGTGACTATCAGTGATCAAACGTTTTTTAGGTTTTCGCGTCGTCTGCTTAAAAGTGCACTTTGTAAGGAAATAATTAATTATTTACCAGCGTATAATTTTTTTTATTATGTTTTCTCGGTTTATTATTCCAAAAGGTGCCAGGTAAAATAGGTTTTAATTTTTGTTAAATGTAACCTTTAATAAACATTTGTAGAATTTGTGTTTTTAATAAAGGTAATACTTCTAGTGTCAGTCGGATTGTCTCGTTTCCATTTCTTTTGAAGCTCGCTTGAATTGCTCCGCCATTTCCTCAGATTCATTCCTGCTGAACTCATCAAGCCTTTCATTTTTGCGACGTCTGATACGCGGACTCCCCTTCAGACTCTCCGGAAAGGAGATCGTCGACGTATAACCCTTCTCGGATAGATTGGCAAACTTTTAAGTTCTCATATTTGTGTTGGCGCAAATGATACTGGATTTTGACCGACAACAGGAACGGGCCAACGAGATCATCAGGAACGCCTTTTCTATATCGGCCGTGATTGCGACCTTGAATTTCCGAAACCTCCCGAGAACCATCAGCAGATCAGAATTGAGATTAGGTCCAGAAAATAGACATAGATTCAGCGACATATGTCCAAGTTCGTGTGATGAACCGTCATATACGACACGGAATTTGGTAGGGTCTTTATCCATGCGAACAACTGCGTGGTGAGGGAAATACTACACTGGATTAGCTTTATTCAAAACGTCAACTGTTACCTCCACGATTATTCCGGACTGCCGTTGTTCTCGCATGTTATCTTGATATTGTTCAAGAAGAAATGGATCGCTTCTCAGTAGTTTCATTAGGCATTCCGTCCTTCTCTTGGCCACTAAGTAATTATTTCCAAGTTTGTTTTTATATTCGTTCCATGGTAATCGAACTTCGTATCGCTGGTCATTAAAGTTTATCGTCTTGTAGAAGTTCTCCAAGATGATCACATCATTATTCGTCTTGACTCCATCATCTTGAATCCCCAAAGAATCAAGTTCCCAGAACGCTTGAATTTGTTTAGACAATACGTTATCCATTTCCATGGCTCCCACAGACATGGTAGCCACTGGATTCACTGCGACAGTTAATGAAGAGGCCGTGGCCGGACCTTGAAGGGACATTCTGAATAACGTTTCTAACTCTACGAGAGCCGCGTCTAGACGTTGAATTATCCCCGTCGTAATTCGCCATTGTTTGTCCGAACTAATAAGAAAGCCAAGCTCGGAAACGTTAGTATTATTATGGTTTTTAATTATTATTATTATTATTGTTAGAAACATCGACCTCATCGGCCAATTCTATTCCACGTCTTCTCAGTTCCGCTAGAGTACCCTGCTCCGGTACTGATATGAGTGCACTGCAAATGTGTGGCGTCTCTAGGGCCTCTACTTCAACGGTTTGAAATAAGTCTCGTAAGTTCTCCAGGACGACCTTCACTCTTCGTCGCTTGACAGGCTCAGGGACTGGATTTCCAAAACTGAATATCTTCAATCAATTAGACATCGAACTTTCCGAAAGACTCCGCTGCCACCAGGAATTCTTGCTTGAGCGGTTTGAAGTAATATGACCTGGTTTGTTCTCGTCTCTTGGGTAATTGAAGAAAGAGTAGAGGCATCAGTTACTTCTGGAAGGTTCTCTGGATCTTTCGGAACATCTTCGGCTACAAGTTCATTGAGTAGCATAAAGCTGAATGGTGCTTCTTGTCACAGTTCTTGCAAGAAGAATGCTTTGATCGACAATTGCGTGCACGATGGGACTTCTTCATGCAAAGGTAGCACCGACGTTGCTCCTTAATTATTTCTCTTTCCCTCGACATAAATACAATATACAATTTCTTGGTTCAACTTCTTGTAGAGCGGTTGCCGATGATGTACGATTTCGTGACTGATGGCTCGTGTAATGGTATGGTCGATTTGATCTACTCTTCTCTTCCGCCCTTCTTGTAGTAATTTCTCTATTGCCTCCCGAATCGAAGGCAAGGAAGGCACCAGCTTGTTCTCGACTTTCAACTTCCGTTCCGAGATAGTCCACGAGCTCCATAACATCCCACAAGACTTGCCCTTTCTTTTGTCTGGTGAACTCAAAAATGAGATCTCATGGAAGTCGTTTTTTCAGTATGGTTCGCAATAGGGTATCAGTATCCGATCCAACACCCAGAGTTTTTAAGCTTCGAATCTCCACTTCTAGAGCATCGTAGAACCTTCGCAATTCCAGGACATCGTTTGAACTTTTCACCACTTCTAGCTTCAGAAGGTTATTCATATGTTCATCGATGATTAAATCTTCGCAGCCGAACCTGTTCTTCAGGATACTGATAGCTTCGTCATATGCGCTTTCGGATATCGGCAACCCCGTGACAGCTCTAAAGGTCGGACCTTCTAAATAAGACTGCAGATACGTAAATTTTTACAACTTATTTTTGATACCTTCATTTCCGGGTACAGAGATGTTGTATCGGTTTCAGAAGTTGGCCCACTTGGTAGGTTCACTATTGTATTTTTCAAGTTTCAACTTCGGAAGTTTAATGGTCTGCGTAACTGTCCCTCTGCCGTTGGAAGCTAGAGGAATAGTTTGAAGTTGTCGGAGTTTCTGCTGCGCTTCTGTTTTTACTTCAATGATCCGATCCATGTACGCAAGAGAGTCCTCGATCTCCTGGTCCAGATCCTCAACGTTAATTATAGCGTTTTGAATCTCCTTGTCGTACTGCTCCAGGAACAGCTCCTTTTGTCCGATTTGATTCAACAGTTTCTCAATTTTAGCTTCGTCCGCCTGTTGATTCGTTACTTCCGCCTCCAGAGTGTTTACCAGCCTGCTCGTTACGTTCTTTATTGTTCCTCGCATCCTGATCAGTCGATCCGCCATTGTTCAAGAAAGTATCTGCTGCCCAGCAATCCACAAGTTTCAACAACCCCGGGTTTCGGCACAAAATTTGTGATAGAACTTTTTACCAAAGGGAAAGGGGGCGACAACTCAGATGACTAAGTTAATCTCGACTGGTTATTTAGCTCAAGTAATTAAAGAGGCATACGTTAAGTAACAACAACAATGGTTTATTTACAACTAGATATAGTTACATGTCCATAGCGGAAACAAAACTGAATACGAATAACCCAATGGACCCACGTTCAAAGGCAATTAACGAGGGAAGATTGCCACTCTCGGACGAAGGATAGAGGACGGTGTTGGACTTTTAGTCGGTGCCAAAGGATTGAGGCGAGCAGAGGTGCCGGTAGTGTAACCAGGGCCCTAAGACCCGCGAGACGCGGATCGAGAGTTCCGACCAGTTCCGGAGTTCGTAGGCGGGCGTATTACCCAGATAAACTCCAGGGAATTTCCCGCCGTCCGAGTTTGATGGGTAGGGTAGTTTTGACGGTGGTTGGTTGTCGCACCATTCACCGCACCAAAGAACGAAGGATTTATCGTTGTTGACTACTGCTCCTGGGGGCCTATTCTTGTCTTGGCGATAGCCATGTCGTTATGGCGGAATCGGTAAAATATCGCCATAACGACATCGACTGGCGAAAACCTTATTCTTGTCTCGAAAATTCACTTCGACATTGCCGTATCGCCAGAGAATTATAACGACAGGGCTGGGGATGTCGGAATCGCGTTTTCTTGTCGTTATGACGTCATTTTTCGCTTCGAATCGCGGTATTTTCAAAATGGCTGCTTTACAGCTCGCATGTTTTAAGTTTTGGCGTCTGTCAGAAATGGAAGAAACGAAGAGTTTGGGGTGGGAGAGAGTTCTAAGAGATAGATCAAAAGCTTTTGAACTTTCGGAAAATTAGTTTAGAAGTTTATTTCACCTAGATAAGTATTTAGTAATAGAGATTTGTGAGCATCTAAAAGCGACGTTAGAGTCAAACGCGTCTAACGTAAGAGTTACGGATCTCCCTGTAGATTCAAAGGTGAGCCATGAATTTAAGAATTAAATTTCGTAATTATTAGCGTTTTAATAATTATATGGTTCATTAGGCGTTAGTGGCTGTTAGATTTTATGCTTACCAGAAAGCAGTTGGCCAAGATTTATTTCTTGATGTCAGTCAGGCAACGGTCAGTCGCTGTCTGCATCAAGAAACCGATGCAATAAATAGCATTTTAATGCCAAAATGGATAAAATTTCCACTGAGTAAAGGGAAGCCACCAAGTTGAGGTAATTATCAAATCTTCTCATAGCAGAGAAATATTAATTTAACAATGCGTATAGATTTATGGAGAAGACCAGATTTCCGGGGGGCCATTGCTGCAATAGATTGTACGCACATTGCAAATGTTGCTCCAAATTCACGAGATTCAAATTATCGTGAACATTTGTACATTAACAGGAAAGGATACCATTCCTTAAATGTGCAATTGGTAAGCTTTATTTATATATATAAATAATATACATGTACATTCAAAAATTTAGATAGTTTTTAGGTTTGCGAAAGTGATTTGGTAATTTTGAATGTCAAAGCCAAGTTTCCTGGGCGTACTCATGATGCCCACATATACAAGGCATCAATGGTTTCAAGATATCTTTAAAAAAAGTTACCTAGCAACCAAGAACTCTAGAGATCATTCCTAAGGTAAGTTTTGGGTATTAACTTCTCAATATAATGGTAAGTATGAGGATGTATAGGTAACAGAAAAACAACTATTTTTCTTTTGAAAACTTTATTAATGAAATTGTAAAAGATTCTTCAAAATAAAAAATTTTAATTTTTCACTTACTTTGTTTTAAAACTAAGCATATGAAACTAAAATAGTTCTTACAATACAAATTCTATTTTGAGAACTAGCTATATGGCACCAAGTTTCCAACTGATCTTCCATTATCTTAGTTTGCTTATCAAGATTTGAATTTATTTTCTCAAGAAATTGTTGAGCCCTCGCATATGGCCCTGTTGCCTTTGTTGGTTGTGACCTTTAAACGGTTTAAGCCAAATTATCTTTTCCAAATTTTAAATATTTTTAAAGTAAATGATTTTCTACTTACCTCGTGCAGCTGGAGAAATATGTTTACCTTGAGAGTGATTAGAACTCACAGACGCTACTGGTGAACTATGATTAAAATCTTGGAGATCTGCAGGAATGGGAACCAGTGGGAGAAGAATGGGCGATAGTGACTGAATATGGAGTAGCCATTGGTGAAGAAGCTGCGGGACTTTGATCTAAAGTAGCCAATGCCGCATCCATTTTCTTCAATTATCTGTTGTTAAAACCAAGAAATGTTAGCATGAAATGTATTCATGAAAGAATACTTACCCCCAAACCAGCTTCTGGTACTTCGTAGTGGCCATATGTACCCCCTAGGCCACTCAATAAACGAGAGCTGCCCAGCATTTGCTCGACCTTCCTCAGTTGTCTTAGTTCTAGTTTGGGAAGTTCCAGTCAGCCAAACTCTGGAATATTTATGTATAAGTAATAGAAGTAACAGAATTTCTATTCCAAAAAAATTACTGCACCTCCAGTACGGTCCACCACAAGCTTTAAGCCTTTGGACAAGACTAATCCACATCGCGGTGTACTGTACGCCTCGTTTGTATAGTTTGCATCAAACTTACGGCTAACGAAACGTTCATTAGCCTCCATGTATTCTAAAATTAAAACCTTTAGATTTCCTCAGAATTTTGTGGCGCGACTCAATGTTATTTAAAAAAAAACTACCTACGAAGAACCAAAATGACAACTGCGAAAACGTAAACAAACGCAAAAATATTACAGCAGCCGACAGTGCGACAGAAATAAATAAGTGCGATTCTTATTGGACGATTAGAGGGGCGCGTCACCGGATGTTGACGTCACAACTCGCCTGGCGGTATTTTCGTTTTTAAGACATTTCTGATAGCGACAGGGGGACAAGAATAAGGTTCCAAGCGAATGTCGTTATCTCGAATGTCGGTATGGCGAAGTGATAAGGCGGAATCGTTATGTCGTAACCGAGACAAGAATAGGCCCCCAGAAGCGGTGCAATAGTAAGACAACGGTGGAAAGCGTCGAATTCGGCGGTATCCCGAAGAAAACCAGTAAGGTCGTCAGCGAAGGTCGCATTCACGAGGCGCGAATGTGCGGGCCCGAGAGGGCATCGAATCGCGGAACGAAGTGAACAAAGGAGCGGCTCGAGGGCCAGGACGTAGAGGTGACCGGTGAGCGGACAGCCCTGTCGAATTCCGCTCGAAAAGTTGAGTCCGCGTAGACAACGCGGAGGAAATTGAGGAAGTCACTCGGAATTCCGAACCGCTCGAGGACTCGAAAAAGGTAGGGGTGATCGACGCGGTCAAAGGCTTTTCGAAAGTCGATATTGACAATCGCGAGAGTTTCCCTCTAAGCGTTAGCGAGGGAAGGAGGGATACTATGGAGGTGCAAAACGTATACGGGCGACGACACAAGACCGTTAAAAACTTCTACTAAGATTGGACCAAGAATAACCCAGAAGGCTGAAACATATTCTACGGGGATACCGTCAATGCCGCATGCCTTTCCGCGGGAGAGGCCCTTTAAAGCGGCGGTGGTCGCGGAGAGAGTAAAGGCCCCGGAAATACCAGCGGCGTCATTCGCATCGAGAGTAGGTTAGTCGTTGGGAAAAAAATTGGTGATGTTAGAGACCGGCGTAGTAGTCAGCCGCCACCTCGCGGATAGTATCGGGATCGGTCACATTGACACCTTGGGAGTCGTAAACCGACGGAATTATATCGGAAGCTACAGCCCGCTTTTCGATCTTATAAAAATCTCTGCTAGGGGTGTCTTTACACTTGTAAAATGATTCTCTACCGCGAACGAGAGAATCTGAGGAACGTTCGAGCAAAAGTCTTTTCAAGTTCTCGTTATGCAGTTGGTATTCTGGAGAATCGGGAGGAAAAGCCGACACCATCGCTTCGTGATGGTTAATAGCGGCCGTATCGCGGATTTGACGACGGTGCCAAAAAGTCATGGAAAAAGATTTAATTTCGGGTTTCATGACGTCAAACCACCACGAGGTCCAAGAACTCATAGGCGGTTTGGCGTTAATTAAGGCTGATAGCATTGCGCGGGACTCCGAAATAAATTCGTGGTCTTGAAGGCAGCGAATGTTCATCCGCCAAAAAGGCGGCGAACGCGGTATTGAGAAAGTGTCCAAAAAATTGACAGAGAACCGCGTCGTGATCGGAGAAACCCGATGGAATATGACGAACGGCTTTGAGTCGAAAAGAGGAAGACCGCTCGTATAGACGGTCTAAGCGGGCGGAAATTAATTTTCCGTGGTTTCTGGCACGCCACGTGAAACTTTGGGTTTCAGGATTGATAGAGCGAAAAACGTCTGTGAGATCAAATTGGTCAATGATATCGTTTAAGTTAGAGACTACAATAAGGCGGTATTCGGTACAGTTTTTTCTATTAATAGGGCTTAGACAACAGTTGAAATCTCCGATGATATGTACAGCTCGGACGGATCAATATTTTCTAAAATATTTGTAATGTAGTTCAGGGTCTCAATAGCGACGTCGTCGCTCGTAGCGGAAATATATGTACAAAAAAGATGGAACGGCGTCTGAGAGTGAAATACCCGCGTTAAAACGAATATATAAGCAACGATCTTGAAAACATTCCACGGAGGAGATATGTTCGCGAAGGGAGGGGTGTATCGCGATTGAAACTCCTGAACTACGCGGGTTGAGCGAGGGTGCGTGGAAAAAGATAAAAGGCCACTGTGACCATATGAATGATTTGGAAAAGGCTTGGCTTACAAACGTTTCCTGAAAACAGGCAATGTCAGGTTTAAAACGAGAAATAAAATCACGAGCACGGACCGACGTAACGCCTCGGCTCATTCCGCGTACATTAAAAGACATTATACTAAAGACCATAAATGGTTAATAAAAAATAAAAAGGAGAAGTTCATATGACGAGTAAAAAGTATATTATTCTTGCGAACTCTCCACATAGGAAAGGTCTTTGAAAAGAGTGCGAATCGAAGAAGAGAGACGATAATACCGATTTCTTCCGTTACGGCGTAGAGAATCGGACGTAATAGCGGCAATGGCCGGGTCTCTATGGGCGACAACTAGAATTTGTCGCGATAACGCGTGAGCTGAAGCAGCGTCACTCACGTATTCTTCACAAACGGTCCGAGCGACTTGAGCGGGGAAGCCTAATGAGCGTTTGAGGAACTTCATAGTGTCATCGTGAGATAACAACTTCTTGAAAGATCCCTTTGCATCGGCCCATGAGTTAGTATCCGGTTCGTATTTAGAAAGAGGGCGTTTTTTAAGCTTCTTTTCAGGAGGGCCCATCGGAACTTTGCGGTTAGTATTGTTGTTTTCTCGGGGGGATTTTGGACGTCGATTTTTGCCTTTTGGGTCATTCCATGACAAAACGCCTGCCACAGAACACCCGACCCCTTTCGATTTTGCCCAAATTTTGTATAAAGGGTTTTTTGGGCCTAGGAAAACGATTTTGACAGTTTCATAACGATCGGTTCAGCCGTTTACGAGATACAGCATACGCGTTTTTTCAAAAGTACGCCTTGACCCCCTAAATGTTTTCTACTATATCTTAAGACATAATTATCGCAAAATCACATGTAATACCTCATTTTAAAGACAATGCGCACCCTAATATGAATATTTAATCAGAGTTGTCATTTGACGTAAATGTCATTAAAATCTGGGCCTTTAAATAATTTGACCTTTGACCTTGCCCAGACACCTCAGTCGTAGGTCAACGATTTTAGCATTTTTAAAATTCCCACTATCGAATACATAATAATCACTCAAAATCTCAAAGTAATATTTGTAGTTTTCGAGATATTAATTTTTGAAATTTACCCCTCAAATTAATGAAAATGCTATTTTATACACGAAACTAGTTGACCTACTAAATAAATTAAAAATATTATTATTTTGGTAATTTTGAGTTTAGAATATCAAATACACTAATTCTTAAATTAAGTTGAGTTATTTACATATTATTTTTAGTTTTGCATGTTATCTGTAGACAGAAGACATCACTAAATTGCTTGTCCTTAGTATAGTCTGGCGTTCAATATTATTGTAGCGTATCTTACTGCACCCTAAAATGGAAATGTGCTAGATATCTCAAGAAAACCCAATATTGCTCTTAGTCATATCGATTACGTTTTTAATAACGTAAAAATGTTTTAATATCTTTTTAATATATAATAGTTATAATTGAGTAGTTAAATATATTAACAGCGATAATTGAGTAGCGAAATAGAATTTATTTAACTGTATATTCTCGAACAAAGCCCTGAAATGGATCGAAATTGTTCGTTTTGGAGAGACAGTAGTAAATGTCATTTGCAAACACTTTCGAAAACAGTTGGTATCAACAACCATCTGTCCGAGGATGACAAATTAGTTCTTAGCAGCCGAACAGCTATACCTATGTCCAAAATAAGAAACATATGTCGTCACCATGAAGAACTTTTTATGAAAAGGTATTCAACGAGTCAAAAGAAGTGTATGAATCCTTTTGGGACTCACGACGCTGAAAGAAAGAGTGGACTAAAAACTATTTCATTGGATTTGTTCAAAAAATTAAAGTTACGAGGAATTGAAGTTATCGCTGGAAATAAGTTGTGCATCCAGTGTTTTATGTCTGCTGGAAAAAAAGTAAAGGATGAACTCCAAATACAGTTGGACGTTTCAGAAGTTCACACTGCACAAGAATCACAAGAAAGCGATTCTTTTTCATTTAGTCAACCTTGTTCATCGGGAGATGCGACGCAAGACGACAAAGCTATAGCTTTAGTGGCAGTTAACGAAACTCTAATAAACTTGGGATAATCTCCTGTTAAAAGAAGTAAGAAATATATTCAATTTGAAAGAATTTATATATGTATACATATATAAATACATATATTTTTTAACTTTTGTACAGAAGGTTTGTCATCTCGACAAAAAACAATTCTAAGCAGGACTAAGTTAAACGCTGTGAACAATTCATTGAAACGCAAATTAGAAGAGTCAATGGAAATTTCTCTTGATGAAACAGACGATAATATGGTTACGGACGATGTTTTTAGAAAGCTCGAAGAACATCGATTATATGAGAATATTTTGAACGAACTGAGAGAGAAATTCAATAACTCCAAGACATCATACGGCGAAAAGCTTCAGATCCTGACCTTGTCACCATTTGGAATACAACGCACAATGGAGGAATTTGGAGCACCAGAATACATGGTCAAACGAAGCAGGAATCTTAAATCTAGTCAAGGTATTCTTTCGCTACCAGAGAAACAATCGAAGGGATTGATATTGACCGAAGACGTTAAATCAAAGGTCGTTGAATTTTACGAAAATGACGATAACAGTCGTATGACACCTGGACAAAAGGAGTTTGTGTCAGTTAGAAACCACGAGACAGGTCAAAAAGAACATCATCAAAAGAGGCTTGTACTGCTGAACCTGAGAGAGCTCTATAACAAATTCAAGGAAGAGCATGATTTGACGTTAGGATTTTCGTCATTTTGTTATCTACGACCACCTTGGTGTGTATTAGCAGGTTCGTCAGGTACACATTCAGTGTGTGTCTGCACCTATCACCAAAATGTCAAGCTAATGATATCAGCTCTACCGTCTCCTTGTCCTTTAAAATGTGATATCGATTTCATGGCGCTCACCGTGTGTGACACTCAAAACAGGAATTGTATGATGAGGGTGTGCAAGGACTGTCCTGGGAAAAATGGTCTACTTGAAAATGAATATTTAACGAACCTTTTAGAAGATTTTGAAAATATAAAGTTCATGCAATGGGTGACAACTGACAGCACAAAGCTCATGACCTTGAGCGAGAGTGTTTAAAACTTTTTCGACTCTTTGGCCATTAAACTACTTGAACTAACGCGTCATCATTACACATCTAAGTCGCAATCTAATTATCTTAAAAACCTCAAAAAAACTCTAAAACCTGGTGACGTAATTGTTCTCGGTGATTTTGCGGAGAACTATTCCTTCGTAATTCAAGACGAAGCACAAGGGTTCCATTGGGACAATTCTCAAGCGACAGTGCATCCCTTCGTAATCTACTTCAGGGTAGTCGAAAACGGAGAACTTAACCACTTAAATTTTTGTATTATCAGTGATACCAGAACACATACAACCAATACTGTTCACAGTTTTTTAACTTATCTAATTCCAAATATAAAAACACATGTTCCTAATGTTAGAAAGCTAATTTATTTTACGGATGGATGTGCTGGACAGTATAAAAACAAATACAACTTTTCTAATCTCTGTTGCCACAAACAACATTTTGGTTTGGACGCTGAATGGCATTTTTTTGCCACATCTCATGGCAAGGGACCTTGTGACGGAATTGGCGGAACAGTGAAGCGTAAAACAGCAAGAGTCAGTCTTCAGCGACCAGTGACTGGACAGATTTTGACTCCAACAGATATGTTTAATTTCTGCCTATCAAACTTCGAAAATATCAAGTTCATCTATGTTAAAAACGAAGAAATTGAGCGACAAAAGGAACTTTTAAAAGAAAGGTTTTCTAAAGCCATAACAGTAAAAGGAACTCGAGGGTTTCATAAATTCGTTCCGAAATCGTTAAATGAAATCATGGTTTCTCCGTTATCTAATGACGATTCGCTAACCACAGTTAAGGTTTCGACTTTAGAATTGTCAGATACTCGAAATCAAGAGGCTGAAAACTTTAAAGTGGGAAATTTGGTAGCCAGCGTCTACAAAGGCCAACTTTACGTTGGATTAATTGAGGAAGTATCAGAAGAGTTTGGAGACTTCTTTGTAAACTTTTTGCGTCCCCCTGGTATTTCGGACAAATACACATGGCCCAGAAGGATCGATAGCAGTTGGGTGTCAAGTGAAAATGTTCTATGTGCAATTGAAATTCTTGTAGGTTTACCAAATTCGAAAGGCTATCAAATCAAAGAACACGATAAAAATAAAATTACCAAAGCCTTTTCCATGTATAAAGAAGTTTAAGCTGTTTTGTGTAAATAAAAAATTAATTGGTGTGTAAACTATAAAAATAAATGGTTTTGGTATTTCATTTTGTGTGTGGTGGGGTAAATTTCAAAAATTAATATCTCGAAAACTACAAATATTACTTTGAGATTTTGAGTGATTATTATGTATTCGATAGTGGGAATTTTAAAAATGCTAAAATCGTTGACCTACGACTGAGGTGTCTGGGCAAGGTCAAAGGTCAAATTATTTAAAGGCCCAGATTTTAATGACATTTACGTCAAATGACAACTCTGATTAAATATTCATATTAGGGTGCGCATTGTCTTTAAAATGAGGTATTACATGTGATTTTGCGATAATTATGTCATAAGATATACTAGAAAACATTTAGGGGGTCAAGGCGAACTTTTGAAAAAACGCGTATGCTGTATCTCGTAAACGGCTGAACCGATCGTTATGAAACTGTCAAAATCGTTTTCCTAGGCCCAAAAAACCTTGTATACAAAATTTTGGCGAAATCTAAAGGGGTCGGGTGTTAAAATTAAAAAAAACTAGGTCGTTTTGTCATGGAATGACCCATTTACGACTTTGACATTGGGGTCTTTGTCAAAATCCATCGCGTCGTCAAAGTCGGCGTCAGACTCTGAAGCTACGGACGATTCAAGCGATGATTCACGAGACTTTGAGGGAGTCGAGGTCGTGCCAGTTGTGGAGGATAGGCACTCCGCCGGACGAGTTTCAGTAACGCCTGAGACGGATGAAACGATCGAAGGGACGTGATTGTCGCCCGTGGTTGAAGTTGGCGCGACAGTTTTTGTCGTAGTAGAATCGGAGGTAGAAGAGCCGCTTACCTCGTTTGAGGCGGATTTTGAGGTAGGTACGGTGGAGTTGTCTTTAGACGAAGCGCGTTTACAGTTCAGAAGGACGTGGCCGGTTTCACCGCAAGCTACGCAGCGAACCGGATTATTCACAGGAACAATAAACATCTCCTGGTTAATAAAGACGGTGAAAAATTCAGGTACAGCGCGAAAAGCGTCATCCGAGTCGAAGAGAACGGATACTTCACGCCGAGCGCTTTTGATGTGCTTAAACTCGGGGCGAGTGACAGCGGCGGGGGTGGTACGTACTGCGCCTTGCACTACGCCATACGCGATAGCATCGACGTTATCATCGTATCTTCTATGAGGGGGTTAACGTTAGACAACATCGCCCTTTTCGGTGCAATACCAAAACGCATTTCGAAAATTCCAGCAACGCATTTCGAAAATTTAGGCCGTCGGCTATCAACTGACGGGCCCAAGACGCGTCCGAAAAATATACATAGATGAAACCGTTTTGCCGGTATACATCAGTGATATTCTTCGGGGAACTATATACGGCCGAGATGGCAATCAAATAATCCTCCACGGTTGCGTTTTTCTGGGTCGAACGGATGGCGATTCCCCTTTCATTGGGGTTTGGTCTTTGAGTGGAGCGGTTGAAGGTGTACGTTTGAGTTGAGTTTCATTTGAAACAGTAGAACGCGATATCAGCCCAAGATGATGTTGTAGTAGTCGGAGGATTTAACTAAGTTGTTAAAATAATTTAATTTTTATCAAAAACTTTCATATGGCTTGAAATTTAAAATTCATTTTTTAGGAACAATTCATTATCACTTCTCGATTTTGAGGTTAAGACACAATTGAACATTAATTAATTTTAGCTAATTTAGAAATTGCGTGTGTAAAGTAGAATTTTTTTAAGGTTAATTGCATTTCTTCCCATTTTTTTGGATTAAAAGGAACTTTTACAATAATTAAACCTGAAGGAAAGTACTAGACATAATCACACCATCTCAGTCCAGTCAAAGCCATTTGCCCCATTATTTTTTTCCAGATACCAATTTAACTTGAAAATCCTGAGTGAGGACTTCGCTTGGTGTTTTGGTTCGCTTCGAGTATATACATTTTAATTCCAAAAGCCCATATGGGTCTGATGCCTGTGGATCGTGAACAAATCCATCAGGAGAGGTTCCAAGCCACGGCTGGGTTGGATCAATTACGTAACCAACTGGATGGACTGTTACATTATGTCCCGGGCTCTGCATTTTCTCTGTATATTTCATTCTTGCAAAGGGCTCGAACTGCTTTCCATACTTGATTGCATTAATATGTCCAAGATCTTTAGGCTTAACGATGTTCTTTACTCCGACCTCTGTCCAACTTTGGTTTCTTCGTTTGCATATTTGTCCAAACATTGAAGAATTTAGTCTGATAGCTCGTTGTTCCTTCCATAGTTCTGACTCTGCTTGATCCCTGGTTTTTTTTCTAAATCTTCGGCAACTTCATATGGAACTTAAATTTTCTACAGTAGACATTAATATATTATTTATACGTACATATTAAAATATATTATTTATACCTGTAATACTGATAATTCTGGCGAATGTAATTGATGATAAATTTGTGATAACCTCCAACCCGATGACCCACTAGATTCCGATGAATGTGAAGGTATTGCAAACCTCTCCATTGGTATGGTTTGGTGGAAAACAGCGCATGGAAACACACGTAAGTTGTGAACAATTTCAAACCCGGGTTCATTTAGAGGAAGTTGTTGGCTCAATGGCGAACCTTCCGGAGTTACACCCATTTTAGTTTCCACCCACGTAAACTATTTTGTATCTGGGAGGATGCTAGCCCAGCCATCTTCTCCCCTAGTATTCAGATTAGCAATTAATTCCTTGCTAGATGAAATAACCTCCGATTTATCTAGATTAGAAGAGGTTGCATTGTAAATCTTGCAAAAAATTGGCTTGCTTTTTCCACCTAATTTGGGCGCTTGCGTGTTGACATCAATAATTGAGAACGGTGTGATTTTTTTGCCTCTCGGTCGGTTCCACTGTTGGGGCTTGTCAGTTTAAGACCACTCATTAGGGGGCGTGTTTCCATTTTTTGATTTTAAGATGCATAGCAGCCTTAAGAGAGATATTGTATGTTTGCAAGTTCCTTTTAAACCAGCTGCGCATGAACAGTTTGCGTCCAAAATTGTAGGGCTTGAAATTTTTAATGCTGCCAAACGGTATGGGGGTTTTCATTTTTACGGTAACTTCGGTAACATTTTGTTTTCACGTAAACTATGTCATCTTTCCTAAAAAAGGTAAATAGTAAGTTCATCGATTTTGATGTTGTTTCTATGGAAACATTTCAACTAGTTGAAACTAACCATAACTTTGGACATCGATAGCTAATCTTCATTCTTATCGAAAATTTTAGTTTCAATTTGTTAACCTAAGTTTTGTTTATTAAAAATATACAAAACTGCTTTACTCAGTAGAGCTTCTGAATTTATGTATCCTTCGATTAAATATTTGTAGCTCTTCTTGAAATGTTTGGCAGTGTTAGACCTTGCCTTGTAAAATTCTTCTATATTTTCGTTCTTAATTTTAGGAACATCGGATATGGTT
Organism: Leiobunum rupestre; assembly: GCF_980474605.1. Lineage (NCBI taxonomy): Eukaryota > Metazoa > Arthropoda > Arachnida > Opiliones > Sclerosomatidae > Leiobunum > Leiobunum rupestre. The sequence continues at coordinate 86,633,554 of NC_143384.1, forward strand.
TTTTTATACCCCACAAGTAGGAATATCAATCCACCATCCAAAACCGCGTTTATATTCATCTTAAACTAATAATTTTAAGGTTTTTAACTCAATTTGAATGACAAAATAAATCCCTAGCTACACTCTTAGGACGCCGCCATATTATAATATGAGCAGACGATTTCGCGAGGTGAATGGTACGCCATCTAGCGTGCCTATTGATACTCTGCTCAATTATGGCGCTCTCAGAATAAAAATAATTTTAAACGATAAGGCATTTAAAGGTGTATAAAAACCGTTAATTTCATTAACCTCTCCCGCGTCAATTATTATAAAATTCGAATAGAATACTACCCTATTCCGGTTTATGGCTAAGCTTACGTCATTGATATTTTGCTCAATTATGGCGCTCCCAGAATTAAATTATTTTAAACGAGGGAGCATTTAAAGGCGTATAAATACCGTTAATTTCGTTAACCTCTCCCGCGTCAATTATTATAAAATTCGAATAGAATACTACCCTATGCCGGTTTATGGCTAAGCTTACGTCATTGATATTTTGCTCAATTATGGCGCTCCCAGAATTAAATTAATTTTAATCTAAAGAGCATTTAAAGGCGTATAAATAACGTTAATTTTATTATTATCTCTCACGTCATTTTTGAGAAATATGAACCCTAGCACTTATTCCCCATTTCGTTTTCCTGTAGCTTAGACCAAACTTCCTTTACTGCGTCGCGTTTCCACGTTATCCAAAAATTTACTTTCAAGAATTATCGTTCTGGCAAATTGACGTTGTAGCCGTAAAGTTAAAAGTTTCCCGGAGCTTTGTCCGTCTGTTATTTAGGTAAGTTTTATATTGTAAATTTATCTTGTTATTTTATCGAATAGGCGTTTTATGATTATGACGGTTTATAATTGTTTTAGTGTCGAGTGTTAAGTATGGTCTTTAAGTTGGTTTCGTACGAATCGTATCTGAAATTATAGAGATTTTGGGCCTTAGCAACGTTGGCACTTCTCTGGAACGGGACCTACTAAAAGGCATACCGGGCATACCAGTTACACGAGTTACAAGGTAAGAGCGAACTTGGCCAGCTTATACATATCGTTTTAACTTAATTTTCGCGCGAAATATTTTGAATGTTTATCCATTTTAACGACATTTTTATTCAGTTTAAATTTCTTTAAATGTTGAAATTAAATTAACTCAATTTAAACTGGACATTTATTTGTTTTACTTCATATTCGACTAGTTTTCAATGGGCCTACCTGCGCTTAGATGGGGTCGTCACTTGAAAAATATGAATTTTAAATTAAAAATAATAATCTGATTTAAATAAAAAAATCGATTGATTTGATATTAAAAAAAAACATAAAATGCCAACTTTATGGGGCGCATTGGCGGGGTTTTTGAAATTTTATTGAAGTCACGAAAAATAAATATTAAGTTATTCGCGCTCCGTTTGCTTCCAAGCCCAGAACTGAGACAAAGCGGTATCGGATGATGTCGGCTCCAAACAGGGGCGTGCCGATGTTTTTACGAGAGCGGGGGCAAAAACACTATAAGCACATTAGAGGTGAGCGGGCGCAACACTTTTAGCGGGACAGCCCGCGGGCAAAGTCCCTATGGGCAAAAACCCTGTAAATGATGTTTTAAAAACGTGAAATGGGTCATATTTGGCCGAAAGGAATGTTTTTTTTAATCAAATTCAGGCCCCCAATGGCGCCCGTAAGAATACATTTTGCAGGCCCATTGACCCTAAATAAGTGCGCGCGCCGTGCCCAATAACCTGCCCGTAGAGGTTTGTAGGGTTCTAGCCCATACGCTTGTTTCAATGAATTAGTGAACGTGCCCGTGCCCGTGCCCGCTTTTATTTTGACCGATTGGGAGTCCGCCCGCCCGTGTTTTCAAAACGCGAGGCTTTTTAAATAGTACGGTTGGTAAGCTATCAAAAATGATGAACCTCAGCACTTTATGATACAAAAACGAGACTTATCACAAATGTTCTACAACGTATTTCGAGTTAATTTAGAAGTAGACCCCAATGAAAAGTATCTTAGGATTAAAAATGGTCGCCATTTCAAAATGGCGGCTTAAGATAATTTTAATTCAATGTATCTCAGCCGCTACATACGATACCGCGCCATTATAATTCTTCATTATTACATTTGCCAAGAAATGGTACAGCTTTGCTTTTAAAGGCCAAAATGTGTTTTTCAACCATCTTATGATCCCACACTTCGTTTCTCTAACGCAAAGCTATAGTACTTCAATTTTCTTTACTTACCGTTCCTAATTACGTACCGTAATAGCTTTATTTTAAGGTATTACTCATCACTATACCTTAATAACACAAGCAATTATGTTTAAACGCACACCCCCCTCCCTTTATATTAGTACGATTTATAGTGATCGATGACCGTCTTACACTCAAAACATATTTTATTTTAAAAGAGTAGCTTCAATCTTAGAATTAGTTTACATATAGGAAGGGGATATAAATCGGAAAATTATTGAAGAATTGTTTAACTATTTGAATTTATCAGTTGTTTCTTGGTAAATTGGTGGGATAAACATAGTGATCTGCAAAATACTTTCCTACCAAGAAATAAAATACGTTGAGTGGCCAAAAATCTGTTATTACTTTTTTAAATTAATCAATTACAATAGGTTAATTAACTTTATTGGTTGCACTAAATAACGCTTGCCTCATCATTCTTCATCTTGGACGTCTGAGTCCCTAATATCCGGTGTTTCAACCCTGGAGTTGTCTGAGTTACAGGTTCCTCGGCAATTACTGCAGAGCATTGAGCATCGTACTCCTACACAATTTCGAATACCACAAATTAATTGAAAATAACCACCCTTCTTATCGTAAAAAACAATTTCGAATACCACAAATTAAATTAAAATATCCAATCTTCATATCTTAAAAAAAATTCGAATACCACAATGTAAATGAAAATAACCACCCTTCTTATCTTAAAAAACAATTTCGATTACCACAATGTAAATGAAAATAACCACCCTCCTTTTCTTAAAAACAATTTCGAATACCACAAATAATTGAAAATATCCACCCTTCAGTAAAATGCAGCTTGCAGTTTCGAAACATTCACCAGATGCAGTTAGCAAACGACGCATCTCATACTCACGAGTTAGTTTATAAGGGGCTTCAACCAAGTACAAGAGATGCTGTTGGGAAATGGGTGTCTGTCGGTGTGCAGTTTATTTAAAACGTAAAACCAAACTTAAATTAAATTATTTTGAAAAAGTTTGTTGAATTCCAAAAAACCCCTGTCATTGGCAGATCCATTGAAAGTTCTTTATCCACACTGCATTTTTGCCATCTCTTCATTATTTTAACATCTTGAACAAAAATCTAGTTAATTTTTTATTTATATTCAGTAAACAGTAATATTGGCCGCCAAATAAAATAAAATTAATTTTTATCCTCTTTCGTTAACTTGGTTAAAATATTTTTATTTACATAATCAGAATGTTTAATAGGTTTTAAAAAAACATACATCAATTTTAAAAGTACCGGTATTAATATAAATCGTTAAATACAGTAAATCATATATGCTGGTTGTTTTGTTTGTATCCAAATTTGGCTACTGATAAAGCTACACACTCTTTTTTCGTGTCATCATTGTGGCTAATTCGACTAACTGGCGCCCAATGATAAAGTTGTTCGTCCGTTCTGATTTATTTGAGCTAAAATTTTAACTTTAATTTGTTTTAGGCCTTTGTATGAGCAACACCCGCTCATAAATTAAAAAGAGCCTTTGATTCAGAGTGAAACTGGCAAAATGAGCAGCCGAGAAGAGAAGATGCACAAGTGTTCAAAATGCGTGTACGCAACGAAATATATGAGTAATTTCATTATCCACAGAAGAACTCACACGGGCGAGAAACCCTTCCAGTGTGACCAGTGTAACTACGCATCTGCGAGAAGTAGTGATTTAATTCGCCACAGAAGATTTCACACGGACCAGAAACCCTACAAGTGTGACCAGTGTAACCACGCGTCTGCACAAGAGGGTGATTTGATTCTCCACAGAAGAACTCACACGGGTGAGAAACCGTACCAGTGTGATCAGTGTAAATACGCGTCTGCACACAAGGGTGCATTGATTCGCCACAGAAGAACTCACACGGGTGAGAAACCTTTCCAGTGTAACCAGTGTAACTACGCGTTTGCACAGAAGAGTGATTTTATTCGCCACAGAAGAACTCACACGGGCGAGAAACCCTTCCAGTGTGACCAGTGTAACTACGCATCTGCGAGAAATAGTGATTTAATTCGCCACAGAAGATTTCACACGGACCAGAAACCCTACAAGTGTGACCAGTGTAACTACGCGTCTGCACAAGAGGGTAATTTGATTCTCCACAGAAGAACTCACACGGGTGAGAAACCGTACCAGTGTGATCAGTGTAAATACGCGTCTGCACACAAGGGTGCATTGATTCGCCACAGAAGAACTCACACGGGTGAGAAACCTTTCCAGTGTAACCAGTGTAACTACGCGTTTGCACAGAAGAGTGATTTTATTCGCCACAGAAGAACTCACACGGGCGAGAAACCCTTCCAGTGTGACCTGTGTAACTTAGCATTTGCACTCAAAAAATCATTGATTTCCCACAGAAGAACTCACTCGGGCGAGAAACCCTTCCAGTGTGACCAGTCTTCTCAGAAGTGGGATTTGTTCAGTTACAAAACCAGACAATCGGGAGGAAATCCTTTCGGATACCGGACCAGACATAAGAAGAGTTTACATCTTCACGAAATAAGACAGCATTCTCACGGTATAAAGGCTCACAAATTTCCCACTTGCGACCGAAATCTTCGCTACCCAGAAAACCCTCCAAGCTCACCGTCGAACAGTCATCACCAAGAAACAGTGCGCCAGTCCAAGCCACGTCAATCTGACCCTCTGGGAGGTAGATATTGTTTGGTTCGATTGCGACGTTTGACGAAGGAACAGACTGAATCCCTTACTGAAGAACCCCACTGCGCCCACTCCGTGAAAGCGGAAGTTGCCGAGCCGGACGCAGGCCATTCAAATTTCAACAATGAACTGGTGTTAGTCAACTGCGTTAAACAAGAGCCTTTTGATGACTTCATCGACCAAGTTTCGATTCCAGTCGTAACGAGAGAAGAGTTAGAATGCCGCCCAGTTGGAGACCATAAGGAGGGTGTCTCAATGAACCCAGACCCCCCGATCAAAATCGAGTTCGTTCCCAACGAATAAATTATTTCTGTTCGATTGAAGACATTGTTAATTTTAATTTCATATTTTATTTTTAGAGAGGCCCTAATTTAAACAAGAGCATGGTGCCCAGACTTTCTATAATTTCCTATATTTCCAATGTTATCCTTTTATTTCCTATATTTACATCTATTCACCTAAATCTTAACCTATTTTCAGCTATACTTTCACCCATTTTCCTATAGTTTCACCCATTTTCCTATAGTTTCACCCATTTTCCTATAGTTTCAACCATTTTCCTATAGTTTCAACCATTTTACTCTAGTTTCAACCATTTTCCTATAGTTTCACCCATTTTCCTACAGTTTCACCCATTTTCTTATAGTTTCACCCACTTTCTTATAATTTCAAGGCCTGAATTTTTAGTACGTGTCATAGAACATTTAGTTCTAACACTGCCACTTTCGAACAAAATCTTGAAATGTACGGGCTTTGTATATCCGCTAAGTGTACAAAATAGTATTAATTAAGATTCCACGATAGTGGAGTATTAATAAGGGGCCAACATGCTTCTCCATAGACTTTGAAAGCACTATTAATGCTATCAAAAACGTAAGCTTTATTTTCCACTTTTAAATTTTAAGCGATTTTCATGCCCAAGATTCAGTATTAGGGAGCCCAGCGATAGCTACACGGCTTTGTTATTACTGTCAACTTGAATTATAAAACACTACATGATCCCAAAAAATTACATGGATTACTCGACAGTAGGTAAAAGCCAACCTATGACTTTGCTTTATTGAAACATTTTTGACATGACGGCTTTACTTTCGGCCGGGAAGTTCATGAGCAACCCTGTTCCAAAATTTAAAAATAAAAGTTTTGGTCGGTGGCTCGGTGCCGCCTTAAAAGTTTTAAATCTTTTTAGTGTTATTAAACGTATTATTTGTAAATAAATTTGGTTGTGGTGCATTTAATTATGCATAAATAATAATTTAAAAAATAAAATAACAATAATCTTGTTTAAAATAATTGTAATCAACATTTAAAAACTTAAGCCTTTGCACCCCTGTACGTATACGGTAATAGCTAAATTAGACAATCATTAATCATTCTGGATCGATTAGTTTTTACATATTGAATGTTAGATATCACATAGTACTAACTATTATTACTAAACATTTTTATTAAAGTTAATGGTTTATTTGGTTGAGCTGCATTTAATAATGTGTACATTGTTTATTCAAATATTAAAATAACCATAATCTTTTTAAATTAATTTTATTTCACTTTTAAAAATTTATGTCTACGCACGCATGAATGTAACACGGTAAGAGCTGCAGTATAAAAAATTCCCAGTAATTAATTGTATAGTATCAATTATTAGTGTTATTTTAATCATTGTTAACTATTGTCAATGACTATGTTTTCATGGAGGTAGGAAATACGGATTTCCTAAATCCGTATTTCTAAATCCGTGCTACGCTGAATGAAAACGCTCGTATTTGAGAAAACACGTATTTTCTGAAATACCGGAAACGCACCTGTATTTCGTTGGTAAATCTGGATTTTCTTCGAATGAAAACGCACGAACACGTGTTTGATACACTGGGGGTTTATTTAGTTGGAAATGTAGTTACTAATAAGTAGTACTCGGACTTTTTTTTATTCACGAATAAATACTTTTAGCCTTAATTTAAATAGTAATATTTCAAGATGAAATAGCTGAATAAAAGAAAGTGGATACACCTAAAACTTAATAAAAACAATTATTTATTTGAATAAGTAGAATGAGTAGTAGATTAACGAAATCGTTGGTTACATAACAAGTTTATTTCTTCAATACGATGAGGAAAAAAAATATCGCAATTTATGATAATGAATAAATAATTCCGAGCACTACTAAAAGGTTGTGGTTTCACATGTTTTAACCTAGGTTTTAACGACACTTTTTAAATTAAAAAATAAATGTAAGCAGAAATATAAAGATATAAACAATACATTTAATTGTTGACGTGATTAAATTAGTAAATTTTGCGAATAGGTTTTTGTAATCGTACGCGAACATTTCAATGTTTAAATTTTTAATTTTTATTTAAAATAAGCCGCGGAAAAGGGGCGGTAACCTGGTAAATTCCCAGTGACGTAAACTACAGATAAGAACTCGAAAGGGCTCAGTTAACTTGCCCTCCCCCCCCCCCCCCCAAACGCTGTGTTCAAAAATTAACAAGTTGATTGAAAGGCACCCATTATGCACCATTTTGCACCATCCGTAAACCATTACGCACCCCCCATGGTGTTCAGTAAGAAATTGCAATCTCAAAGGGGGGCCAACTTTATCCTAAAACTTGTTAACCAATCAAACGCACCCATAACGCACGATTATGCACCACAGTCGAATCATTACGCACCCTTATCCCTATAGCATTACATCAAATATTAATTTTGGGGCTCATTTGAAGAAGTTAGTGCTTAGTGGAACCTAATTCTGAATATAGCTTAATTTTAGTAATGGTCAACGAAAGAATGCTTCTCCTTCTTAGGATTGAGTTTTGT